>NW_017729004.1:54569092-54586594 GCF_001723915.1 Gavialis gangeticus | reverse complement strand
AGACATTGCATAAACTGGTTAGAGCCAAATCAGTTAAGTCTGATACTACATTCAACCAGGTTTATCTCAAACCAGTTTCAGCCATTTTCAAACTAGTTTATGCGCACTGAACGCCTGTTCTGTTATAGGTTTAAACCAGCTTCTGATCACTTAAACCGGTTTGTATGTAATGTCTGTCCCTAGCCTTATTGCACTTCCCATTCTTCCATCACATTGCTCTTATGCACTTAACGCAGCCACCTTAAACTATAGCCAGCATTCCTGGACTCCTTTTTTGCCTCCCAGGGGATCATGCCCATCAGCTCCCTGATATTATGCCTGCTTTTTTGAAGCCTAGCATCTTTATTTTACTGCTGCCCTTCCTTCCTTCCCTCAGGATCTTGAACTCTATCATTTCATGGTAACTGTTGTCCAAGTCATCTTCCACTTCACATTCTCAACCAGTTCTTGCCAGTGAGAAGGAAATCAAAAAGAGCTTTTGGCTTTTTCACCACATGTATCAAAAGATAACCCCAATACACTCCAAGAATTTACTAGATAGTCTTTGAACTGCTGTTTTCCTCCCAACAGATGTCCCAGTGATAACTGAAGTCCCCCATGAGAACCATTTCTTGCAATTTGGAAACTTCTGTCAGTTATCTAAAGAAAGTCTTTTTTTTAACATTAAAAAAGTCCATTAATATTAATATTAATTTAATATTCTGAATTCAAAGTGTTATTCTACTATAAAACATGACTAATGCAAAAGTGGCACATATCTGTTTAACAGACCTGTTCCTTATGTTTATTCAGTCACATATCTTTACTTTAATGATAAGGCTTTGATCCTTCAATGAGCTCTGAGTGGAGAAAATCTAGGTCTAAGATTAAAGTGTTTACCATTTTTTATTTCTCTTTCCCTTGCTAAAAGAGCAGAACTGAGATGATTTAAGTGCTGGATTATATTCCTCCTATTCCTGAATTATCCACAGCATAATGTAGTAAAATCTAGAGTAGTTAGCCCAGGAAGAGTTTGTATTTTAAAAATCCTATAGCATTTTCTCAGAAGTTTCCGGGATGGAGGGGGTGGGGGTGGGGAAACAGACATGTTTTTTGGGAGATTTGGTTTTTTTTTTACATGAATTAAAATGTATTAAGAATTACATTAAGCTAGTCATGCCCAATTTACTTGGAATATGTTTTTGTGCCAGACAAGAGTGTACATATTAATTTGCTGCTGGGATTTACAGCAGTGGCCTTTAGTTTAAAAGTCACTCTTCCACAAGCAGAGCTCTGAGGGAGGATGACAGCAGCTGTTGTAGTAGCTGCTGTCACCCTCTGAAGCTGTTGTGACAAATGAAGGTCCAAATCTTCAGACAGAATTAACTTATAGCTAAGTCACTATATTACCGTACACAATCTCAACATGCTTTCTCACTGAAATCTGAACTTCAGTAATTGTTCTGGAAATAAAAGCTTGTTATCTAGTAACCAAGTCAATGAACTTTATAGATTCAATCATTCTTTAAACTTGTACTGGAATTCCAGCATGTCAGAGCAGCTTCTGTGCCAATGTATCGGCGTCTATAGTGTTTCCAGGAAGCGTGGCATCCTAGGAGACAGTGTGGGCGAAGTAGCAGGAACTTCCTGGTATGGCAGGACTGCAACAAAGCTAGCCCCCAGACCCTTGGAAAGGCAGTAACATGACTGTTACTTCTTCACTGTAAATAGTTCTTTATATGAGTGCCTGTAAATAATGAAGGGTTTTTTCCACACCACAAGTTTCATTAAATAACAAACTGAATATAGATGATTGCTCACCCTCAACTATCTTAGTGGTTCTTCAGCCAAAACCTACTGCTGCAGCTGTGAGAGGGTTAACACTGAACTCTGCTCCTGCTTTGTGTAGGCCCAGGGAGAAGCAGTAGTCATCTTGGGAATCCTAATCATGTCCTCTTAATTGTTACCTCAGCTTGCTTGGTATCTTCTGCCAATGTACTGAGTATAGTCAACTCTGTCCTTCATGCCATTAATAGAGATACTCAGAATTACTAATCCAAGGCAGATGTCTGGGAAATCCCACTTAATACCTTCCCAGTTTGGCCGTCAGTTATTAAGGACTACATTTTGTGTACCATTATCCAGCCAGTTGGGCACCCACCTAGTACTATTTTGCCTCAACTATATTTCCTTAGCTTAATTATAAAAATGTATTGAGACAGTGTTAAAAGCCTTACAAAAACTAAGATGCATCAGATCTACTACTCACCCCATCTACAAGGCCCAACACCTTAGCAGTGAAGGAAATCAGGTTGGTTAAAATAACTGACTCTTATCAAATTCTTATGAGCTGTTACAAGCAATAGGCTAATCACTAGGTGCTTATAAAGTAATTAATGATTTGTTCTAATATCTTTCCAGGTATCAAAGCTAGGGAATTACATCCCAGTCTGTCACAGCACTACTTTCCCCCCTTTTTTATATAGAAAAAAAAAGATGTGTTGCTGTTTCCCAGTTTCTGGAACACACTTGACCACCGTAAGTTCTCAAAAGGACAGCCAACAATTGCGTAATTACTTCAGCGAGTTCTTTCAGTAGTCTAGGATGAATGCATCAGGCCCTGCTGATATAAAAACATCTAACTTAAAAAATATCTGACTTGTTTTTTCTCTGCTCTAAGCTGAGTTCCTACTATCTTGTCCTTTTTGCTGTGGTTATCTTCTAATAATGGACTTTTTTGCAAAGACTAAAGCAAAAATGAAAAAACCAAAAACATTAAGCACCTAAACCTTATACATGCCGTCCATTATTAGCTTCCTCTCCTCGTCTAGTAAAGGATTTTCATTTCCCTTGGTCTTCCTCTTACTTCTTATGTATTTAACATTGCCTTTCACAGCCTTTACTACCTGTGTCTCTATTTGTGCCTTGGCTTTCTGGATTCTGTCTCTTACTATACTCTTATATTCCTCCTTCATAATATGGCCAAGTAGTAACTTGACACACATTTAATGTTATACAGTACAGAGAATATTCAGAAGCATGAACATTGAATGAAAACTGGTAATTAAGTCTTTATTTAACATCTGAGTAACAACTCTAAAGCATGTATTCCTAATAGCTAAATTTGATGGTCTGGGGGATTTAGAATATTTTTCTAGAATATTTATTGAATGAACTAAGACTCTAAATGAGGCATGTATAATAGAGTACTAATATCAAGTCGCATTGTGAGCTATCCTGAAGACCCACATAGAAGACTGAAGGAGCATAAAGCACCCCTTAGCGGGTTGTACTGGCTACTTGCAGCAGTAGACACAGCACAGGAAAAGAAGCTTCTGCAGAATAGGGGACAGGATTTTGGATTCAGTCCCATCCCCCACGTGACAGCAAATTTATACAGCACCATGTATAAAATCTGGAGTGGGGACAAATGAGAGGAATATTAAGGCCTTTCTATTTCTGTTTCTCTTAATCCATTTCCCAGGTCCTGGCAGGCATTAACCATGCAATAAATTGTAGCATGCTGCTTCAACATAGCTGCCCACTGCTTGATCCCTGGCAGTCATGTAATTGTTAGGATCCAGCATAAAATTCCTCAGCTCCAAATGACACCATTATCTTAATGGCTGCCAAGGGCAGCACAAGAATATACTGTCACTTACACAAAGTTTGTGACAAAGATGTAATTTAGCTTAGTAATTGCCTAGGGATGTGCTATAGTTATCTGAAAACCATTTAATCAGATATTTGTGTTAACAACTGACATCACATGAATCTCTTATATACACTCATACATACTATTTTTTAAAAACACGTGTAATTAATTTTTAGAGTACCTGGTTTTTTTTAATGCACTTTTTAAAGTAAAAAATACTTGCATATTATTGGCCTTGCATATAACATACAAGTAAACACAGAACCAGTACCTTTTTCATATCCCACACGGACACATGGTTTTATTGACTCTTCTGTCTTACTTTCCCATGCTACAATCTTAGAGGATGGCTGGCCTTTTCCAGCTCTATCCAGTAATCCAAGAACATGATGACCAATTGTTTCTTCTACAGCAACCGTTGTCTTCACAACTTCTAACAGAATCCTCAAGAGTCCGTTGTTAGCATTCTGTAGAGCATGCCTATATGTATGGACAGAACAGGAACTAAATCACTAATTTGATACTTTTCCTGCCTGTGCATGGACATACAATTTGTGTTTTACACATGAAATACTAGAATGAGGAAAATTTTGTTACTGATTCAGTAGAATTAGTATTTTCTTAAGACTGCAAGATATCATTCATATATATTCATTCTATATTAGCATATTGACAGCAGTCCACAGTCAAACAAAGCATCACAGAATTTTACAACACAGAACTGAAAACTACAATTTTGAGATTTTTTTCCCCCCCGGCAATTCTCTTTTTAAATATAGTTAAGCAATGCCACATTTGTCAATAATCCAATTAAAAACCTCCTCTCTCCTCACCATGTTTCACAACTTGTGAAACCTGCTTTATTGGACACAGGCTAAGACTGGATGGCTAGCAATGACTGAAAACAAGAAAGAATTTTACAACTTGAACTTCTGAGACTGGTTAGGTAGACCCTTTGTGATGCTTTTAATATCTGAAGCCACCACTCTTTACAAGACAAATAATGTTATATTATCTCAAAAAAAGATGAGACATTCAGACTTTGGTAAAATATTTTAGGCTAATACTACACTAAGAAAGACAAGCCACAATTTTTTGCACTCCAAATTTTTTTTAAAGTGGTGTTTTAATTATTGGGAATTAATGTCCATTGAGTGCAGTAAAAGAATAAGTGAAATAAAATTAACTCCAGTTTAGTAAAAAGACAAAACTTCAACCTTGTCACACAAAAATATTGCTTAATACAAAAGTGCTTGTTTTCTAGTTTAAAGAAAACCTTCTTCTTCCAACCCATTAAAATAGGCCTTGAAAGGCCTCAATACCCATGGGGCAGAATTTAGAAAAATAAAAATGAATACTGCAATAAGTATTATTTCCCATCTATAGTTATAGATGACCACAACATCCAGTGTAATTATGATTTTACACTGGTAATATGCACTTTTAAATACGGAGGAGGGCTGCCCAACTGGGAGCTCATAGCTGCATGCAGCCCTTGAGGGGCTAAGTTGTGGCTCCCAGGCTCCTGCTTGGCTGCTGTTTCCCACCATTACACTGGCTGCAGCAAAAGCCAGGGGGTTCAGGTTCCCCCTTCCTCTGGCCGTCCCCATCTACCCTTACCCTTGCCCTCGGCCTACTGTGGGGGGTAGTAGAGCACAGCACAGCCTAGTGCACTGGGGGAGCCTACAGCCTGCTAGTTAGTGGAGCAGAGAATTTGCAGCTGGGGACCTAAGGGTGTCAGGATGCCCAGGTAGGGGGTGCAGTAGCAGAGGACACGTAGTGCCGTGGTAGGAGTATGAGGAGCAGCAGTTTGTAGGAAGGGAACGTGTGGTGCAGTAAGCATGAAGAGCAGCAGTGTTGGGGGAGGCTGGAGGGAAGGTTGCCCTGGGTAGAGAGAGCGCAGCAATGGGGCATCTGGGAGCTCTGTGCAGTGGGATGGGCGGCATTCGGTGCCCAAGACCCATGGCCCCCACTGATGTGGTCCCTGGCCCCTTAAAAGTTGAACAGCCCAGATATGAGTCATATATATATGCTTATATGTAATGAATACATGACTATAAACATTAAAAATGTTATCTATATTAGTACAGTGTATCAATTATGAATTTCAGAATTCCTGCCTTTTCAAAAAATTACTGTACTCCATGATGATGATCAATTGTGCTTACACCTGTGTGATCAAGACTCCACATTGAAATTCAGAAAAAAATATCAAGAGAATGGGGGAGCATGCAAGGCCATAAAAGTTAGAAGAGACAGCAATGAAGTCATTCAAGGTAAATTTATGTTTAAAATGAAAGCTGAGACTTTACAAAGATAAATTAAATTTTTGAGGTTTTATTACAATAATGCAATCTCTTAAGTGCAATAAAAAGTGAACAACAAAGAGTTGTGCACAATTCCTTGCCCTCCCCCCCACCAAACGGAAAATTTCTGAGACACTATTTTATAAATGTCTAAATCATACTACAGAGTTGGGAAAGATGCTAGACAAGCTTTGAGCCCCAAATGTCTCTCCTTATGTCTGAGAAAGAAGCAAATACAGTCTAAGCTAAATACCATATACAATAAGCTTGTTTAACAACATTATGTAAATGAAAAGCAAAGCTTGCTTCTCTCGTATTCATTGGAGAATAGTAACTACAATACCACTACAACCCTGCCACTAAATTATGCTGTGCAACATAAGCAACATTTAAAACTTTGAATCTGAAAACAGACCATTGTGCTTCTGTGGAAACTTCTAATTAAAGTTTAGACTTAATTCAAAGTACCTTTCTTCAGAAAGAATTGCTGAAGATGTTTCTTCAGGGTTCTCTCTTCCTTCTTCATCCTCTAAGATGGCCTCTTTTGATTCATTTTGATTTTCTTTTTCACTCTGAATTAATTTTTGTAAAGGGAGAGAGGAAAAAAAAGACAAAAATCCTGTCATGCTGGACTCAACATGCTATTCTGATGCACAGTTACATCATGAAATAAAACACCTGCAAAAGCTATGTACTATTTGAAATAAAAAAGCAATCCTTTTGTCCAAGATTACTAGTATCAAGGAACAATAACAACATATAGGGAGTGGGGAAGATACGAGTGATCGAAGGCAAGGCTTGTTAGAAAGAAGTTTGTTATCTTAATAAACACTTCCTAGGTTTCTGGTTGGATGTTGCTATAGCAACATTAAAATTGGACTTTACCTGAATTAAAAAGATCCATAACTTAGGCTCCACCTCTCCTCACTGTTTAGTATATACCGTCTAAATAAAACTTAACAAATAATACTAACATGCATCATTGTACTGAATGGCAGACAAAAAAAAATCCTATTGTATGTATATGCCAGGGTTTCAAAGGCAGTCAAAGTCCATATTTACCTGTGTTTGCGTACTGCTGTTACGTAGCTCACAATACAACCTCTCCCGTCCAGGTACAGAATGCTTCTTTAATGATTCCAGTTCCTCTAAAAGCATTCTCTCTCTCTCCGTAACCAAGCTGTCATTCTCCACTGAATCACTCTATAAAAGAACCATCATAGAGGTTGTATGGCTTTTACCTTTGGGTATTAATGATTTCTGTCACTTCTAATACTCAACATATCTTGCACAAGGAAAATACAGCCTATTCTGTCAAATGGTTAAAAGGAAACGAAAATTTTTCCAAAAACAGACAAAAACTAGCAAGTGTATTTTGTATCTTAAGTTGAATTTTCATACAATTGTTATAAACCTTTTTTAAAGCAGTATGGTTGTATTGGATGCTACAACTTCATTGTTTACACACACACACACACACACACACACAGTGTATATGTACACATACACACACACTATAGTAGGGTATCTAGTATTCTATCTGGATAGCACGTTTTTTAGAATAGGCTTTCACTGCAGTCATACAAGGCAAAAAAATGTATAACAAGACAGAAGACCGAAAAGTATCCTTGATTTTAAATTTACATTTTACTTCTCATACAGCTCTCATAGCCAAACATTTAGAAGACAGGGAAGCTAGAAGCCTAAATCACTAACTCAATGTCTCTCATCAATAAGTCCAGCCCTTCCTGATGCCTAGATGTGCTGGAAGGGAGACAGAGGCCAGGACGACATGGACAGAGAGAATACTACCTTATGGGAGCAATCCTAAGGCAAAGGATGGGAATAGGCCCACAGTGATACTAGAAGAAGCTATCTAGACCTGCTATCTAAACTCCTGCAGTTGCTTCAAAGGAGAAACAGGAGTGTTAGCCAGATACAAATCACAGTGATCTGGAATAGCAGATCACCACTATACCACCTTTCCTCATGAAGACAACAAAAAGTATTCAAGGTAAAATCCAGTGTACGAGGAGCATAATAATGGACTGGTGGACACTTGTATTGCAGTGGAGTTCCATTCCCTATGGAACTGAAGAACTTTAGGGTTCTCTCATATTTATTTTTATACATATTTTTGAAATGCTGCACCACTGAAATGAAGCATCTGACACATATGGATGCACCACTACAATGCAATAAATGGGTCAGAATTCAAGATTGTTTTGATTTCACCTGATATCCAGGTAGAAACAGCAAATATGCAGTAGTAGGAGATCAGACTGCTTAATGCCATCAATTAAGCTGGCAAAACTGATGAAGGCTTCAACCAGAAGAGCTTCATGACAGTTTAAGGCATTGATAAAATGTATTCTTTTAAATCTGCTTGGCTGTAGTGAGGTCTCAAAAAAAAGCTAAGTTCAGTTGTCAGCTGCCCTTGCTCCAAGCCCATATTACCTCCGCTAATTGCATTTTAAGTCTTTCAATCTCCGCTAAGAGCTGTTCTTGATTTTCTTTTTCCCGCTCCATTTGTTGCATATGCCCCTGTCTCACTGTTTCTGTTGCCTGCTGATGTTCCTGATACTGTCGCACAAGTTCCTGTCGCATGTCTTCCAAACGTTCTTCATACAACAACAGTTGACTTGAGGTTTCTGTGCTGGACGCCAGCATACTATTATTTTGCTGTAATATATTAATTATTTTTAGTATCATATGTGCTGGTACATACTGTATGAAATATTTAAGTAGTTTTTTCAAAAATAATTGCACAAGTTATAACATCCATCAACCAAAATATCAACTTGTTTCAGGCTTCTTGAAAGTCCAAATTTTAAGAATCATAAGCTGCCCCCACAAGAGAAAGAACAATCCCTTTCACAACTGTAAACAATACAAAGACACGAATGGTTTCCAAAACAAAGACAAGTACCATATTTACCCAAATTCAAGACAACCCTGAACTTAAGACCACCCACTAATAATCAGATTCCAGACAAGGAAAATTTATAAATGTATAATAATTTTCCATGTCTAGAACCAAATTATTGGAGGGTCATCTTAAATCATCTCCCAGTACTACTGCAGGCACTGGAGGGGGGAAACAGATGATGAGGGGGCAGTAACGGGGCAGGTGGTAGGGGACATCCCTTGGGTGAGGCACTGGGGGGGCACATGGAGGGCAGGTGGTGGGGAGGCAGTAATCAGGCAGGCATCAATGAGGAGTGGTGGGGGACAGGCAGTAAGGAGGCAGATAGTAGAAGGTGCAGTGGGGGACAGGCAGTGTGGAGATGGTGGGGGAGGCAGGCAGCTTTCCCCTGCCACCTGTCCCCCCCTGCCACTTGCCCACACTTTGCGCCTGCCCTCCACAGCCTCAGGTCCCCACCCCTTCTTCCCTCCCCACCAAAGTCTCTAACTCCACCCACCTGCCCCTTACTTTTGCTCTGCTGCCAGTAAGCTCCATCCCTGCTACATCCTGGGGCACTGACTATAACCCTCCCCACCCCACGGCAGTGGCACAGAGCCAGCGTTGCTACTACAGGGCTGGGCTGGAGCTGGAACTGCAGCTGCTGCCTGCCCCATAACACATCATACTTGGATTCCAAAATAAGGGCCTTTCCCCTCATGTTAAATGAAGGAAAAAGCATCTTGGAATCAAGTAAATATAGTATCAAGGTTTTTTTGATAAAGGACAACAGGAACTTCTCTATGCTCTTTTATTTGACCTTGACTATTGTAATCTCCTGCTCACTGCAATTTATGATCCACTTCTCAAGTTTATAAAAAAAATGCTACTACTTAATCATCATCCTTTACTACTGCAATATAGTGACTGCAGCTACTATCATGTCTTAGGTCTGTATACTGTTGTTTTAAGCTACAAACTTGCATTTGGTCTTCAGGTCAGGGCACCAATGACTTGTTTACCAAAGATTAATCTAAAGTAAAGTTTTGTTTTTATGGTGCTAATTAAGTATAGGAATCTATATATTATGCGTTTCAGTAACAGACATTAACATAGAAGGTAATCTCTGTACTGTGCAATTATAACAAGAATCAATCATACACATTTGAAGTTATTTAAAAATTAAAATGGAATCTGTATCTTTTATTTTCTTGCAACTGCTTCCAAGGAATCTTCTGCATTTTAGAAGCCTTTCAAGTAAATTATGAAAAGCAAGTACAACATAAAATTTGTTTCAAACCGAGCAGAATATAGATACTAAGGTTTCAAATAATTGCAATGCATGGACTACAAAGACAATAATTTACTATATTGTACAACATTTTTTATCTGAGTCTATTCACAAATGTGATGGAGAAAAATGAGATGACCTATTATGATTGGTTCTTTTGCATCTTTATTATAGTATTCAATATAGAACTTCTGGGCACCTATATGCATGCCTGATGCCTGCTCTGATGTGTTCTAGAACATGACAGAGCATTCTAATTAGAACACTTCAGCAGTCTCGGTGTCATGTGTATTCAGTGTACCCGCCTTTCAAAATGGCGGCGGGGGCTCTTTAACCAAGGCTCATTGAACAAACTTCAGTTAAAGCACCTCCATCGCCATTCTGAAGCACAGAACTCTGAATACATGAGACGCTGTTGGAGATTTAATTAGAGCGTCTCCTGAGAGTTGCTCCAATTAAGACGCTCCCTTTGCCCCCAACCCGGAGCATGCATAAAGATGCTCTTTCTTTTTAAATCCTAATCTTACTGAGAACAACATGAAGATGTTAATCAACATGAAAACATTTGATACAGATCATTATTTAAAATTATTGCTGTTATAATTTATCCTTTCAGATGGCATTTAAGAAGGACACTGCTAGGTTAAGAAAGCATATATTTACACAATTTATCTATAGCACTAGCAGTATATATTAATTAATATTAAAAATTGCTGCTAAATCTAGCTAAGTTTTAACTATTTATGCCATTTCTAGCAACTTTGATCAAGAACTGGATCATTCAATTTCACTACATTTGCTTTGTGATCAAACAAATATAATGCTTCAACATTAAGCACTGAAGGGAATAACTAAAGAACTTCATTAAAATTTGCCTTTTTCCATTAAAAAATTTAAAACCCCAATAAATAATGGCCTAAGCTACATAACAGTAACTGGAATAATGGTAAAACTTTTTGTGACCAGATGGAACATGAAATGAGATGGTCTGAAATATACAAATACGCTATTTCATAGAATAAATACATTGACAATGTCTTTATACTTACTAGTATTTCCTTCAGCTCAAATTCTGTGTGTTGGGAGGAAGACTCAACTGATAATTTCATTTCCTGCTTGCTTGGTCCCAGCGTGTAACCAGGCCCAGCAGTTGATTTAAACTGTTCTCCAAGAGAAGGAATATCACTGGACTCTTCACAGAGTTCCTTGCTAAGTGGTTTCAGTTCTTCATGTTTAATGTCTTTTTTCTTTTCTTTGGCAAGATGGATGTCTAACTCTTCTTCACTGCATTTCTGCATAATTTCAAAAGGCCTTTCCTCTTGATGAACAATTTCTGTTTGTGCTACTGACAGACTTACTTCTTTCTGTCTAGCCATTCTTGCCAGTTCGGTCTGTTGGGCAAACGCTACACTCATTTGCACGATAACCTGAATAAGAAAATAGCGTCTTTAAAAACACACCGCGACATCAATTACTGGTAAAGAAAATCAGTAAAACAAGTAAATGCAATTAAAATAACAGTTTTAAATCTTTTTAATATAAAAAGCTATAAATAAAGCACAGCAATTATTCAAGGATATTTCTTTTTAAAATACAGTATTAAAATAGAGAAATATTACTGGGATTTAAACCATCTTGTCTATTAAAAAAAAAAAATCTCAAAAACTTGAATTCTACAGTCTGACTACAAACCAGGCAAGTATCTGTTTATTTTTCAAAAAGTATCTTTTATTAATCTGATTGACTGATGATTTGTTTTTTAAGTATGTAGTCTTAGAATAAAAGGAGATGGATTTTGTCTCCCTAAAATCTTCATATACTTCTAATGAGTAAATGAATTGAAAATAAACTCTGCAAGAATGAGAGGAATTTCTTTCATCAAAAAACAAACATGGCATAGTTGTTCTCGTGAAAACTGTTCATAAAACCTAAATAGTACCCTTCATATTTTACAATATGTCACATTACCCAAATTCTAAGGAAAACAAACAAACAAAAAAAATCAACAACAAAATGTAGAGTGCAAACGAATAAGAATCTTCTCTCCTAACTTTCTAAATAATTTCTAATGTGAGGACACTAGAATATGGCTGGATGAAGATGCAGACACTTAAAAATATCAGTTAATAGCAATACACATAGGGCATCTATACATGTGCCCCACACCTGCTCCTATGCATACTAATTAGTACGCTGCAGCAGTCTGTGTCACATGCATTCAGCGTCCTGCACTTCAAAATAGTGGTGGGGGTGCTTTAAATAAAGCCTGTCAAATGAGCTTAATTAAAGTGCCCTTGCTACCATTTTGAAATGTGGGATACTGAATACATGAGACAATGAGGGCGCTTTAATTAGAACTACTCACAAGAGCGGCTGTAATTAAAGCACCCCCTCCCTCACCCATCTTGAAGCATGTGTAAAGATGCCCTTAGTTTCTCCAGAGGAACCAACTTTAATCATTTACTGCTTTAGGATTTTTGGGATAGGACAACCAAGAAGATGGATATTTGTTAAGAAAATAAAGAGGTTTACTAGTGTACACTAAAGGAATAAAAAAGAAAAGAAAAATAAAGTAGGATTTGTATACGCTTCATGCAAAGCATGTCAAAAGCTTAGTGTTTCATATAAGTTTTACAAGATTCTTTACATCCATAACCAGAATGAAACAGTTCCTTATAAAGATAATAAAGATAAAAATATATTTGTTCTCTAGTTCTCTGAGCTGCCAGAATTAATAAGTAAAAACACAAGGTTATGCAGTTTAAAAAAGTTATTGTAAAGTTTTACCTTAGCCATTTCTTGTTCTAATCGTTCTTGGTACTGTTTTTCCAATAACTGAATAATATTCATTTCATTTTTTACTTCTATTTCACTAGGAAACTGCAATACAAATGTCAAAAAAATCTTAAATGATTCCTTGCTTCTGCTGCATCAATTCTAAAAGTTTTAGCTTAGCTGCTGACAGTTCTAAACATTTTCCTCCTTATGATTAGCTTTAAGTTAGTTGAAGTAATTTTGGCCAATAAGTAAAAGATGTTTCTTACTGCTTCTCCATAAGCAGCTATAAAAGCAAGACTAAAAGATAAGTACCAATTCAATGCTCCAATACTGTCTGAACTCTGAGACAGAAAAGAACAGAAAGGCTATGACCACATCACACTCCTCAGCACACCTAAGCTACAGTATTGCCATTGCTAAAAGTTTCAAGATCATAAGCCAGGTTCCAAAGAATCAGGGCAGTTACTTTATCTTTTAATTGGTCTTTTATTTTTTGAGCATTTAAGAATTACCATTTCATATCTTCTGTAACCTCAAAGTCTAGACACTTTTTAAATAAATGTTGAGACTCTCTCATAAACCCATAACTTCTGGAAGTAGTCGTATAAGAAAAACTATAATATCTGAAAGACTGAAGAGAAAAAAAAAAAAATCACAAGAGCTAGGAACACTAGAACTGCCTTCAACATATGCAGGAAGAGGCACAACCCAAATACATCTTTGGTACATGGAAAAAGCAATTAAGTTTTACTGCCCATCAGAATTTTTGATAAATGCATTTTCATGGACTGAATTAACAATATTTTTCATTTCCTACATCTTATTTAGTTATTTCTTATGGCTTATAATCTATTACAATTATAATAATTTATTTTTGCTATAAAATATAACTCCTATTTCAATGATAAGTAAATAAGTAAATAATTTATGATGAGAATACTTAACAACATTAATATTTTTGAATTACACAGTACCTCTACTGCCTCATCTGTACTTTGTTGAGAAACATTTTCAGTGTGTTTCATTTTCGGCATGACCTCTTTAATGTTTACCTGTGAGTCTGCAGGTATACTAAAATATAAAAGAAAAAGAGTAGGAGTTTAATATTTCAGAATATTCACTTTAAACGTCACAATCCTGCCAGTTAACTAAATAATAAAACATTATCAGAGCAAGGACAATTGTGCATAGGAAGCAAACTCTTAGGTATTCTTCAACAGAACAATGAAAAATGATTATTGTTTTATTTGTATTGCAGTAACTAAAGGGGGCAACTTGGGCCACAGCACTGGGCACAGCCTCAGGGGAGGTGAGGGGTAAGCTGGGGGAAGGGCAGGAAGAGGGGCATAAAAAGAGCCATGACTCCAGCAGTGGCTGATCCTGCAGCTGTGATCAGCACCATGCCAGTTAGTGCTGCCCAGCTACATCTCTGTGCAGTACTGCCCCCACAATCAGCATCAACTCCAGTGTACTGACATATCTACATCCTACTTGGTACAGCTGCTATCACAGTTGTCTATTTGCAACAATAGAGGATAAGTGAACAGGACAAATTAGAAGAGTAAAGTGAAGTTGACAGTATAGGAAATGGAGCTAGGATCCTGTAGTTACATATGCTAGCAGTACAACATTTTGGCCACTCAAACTTAAACACAAAGTTTGGGATTTTCAAAAGAACTCAAGTAAATTAGGAGTGCAGTTCTTATTTACTGGAAAAGGACTTGTGGTTCTAAGGCTATGTCTCAAGTGCCAAAAACACCTCAACCCTGACCCATGCCTTGACTTGGCATATATGGGGCAGACTGTAGGGGGAGACATGAGGAGCCTGATCCTCACTGCTGGTGGCAGCTGCATGCATGGCTCTAGGCAGATGGTGGGTGAGGGGCCAGGGTTGCACTGTCTTGTTCCCTTCCCCACTCTGTGCACCAAGGCACGCATGCAGTCACCATTGGCATGGCACCGATACCAAGGTTCTGCAGCCCATCCACCAGAAGGATGCAAACAGTTGGCCAGGCTTCATGGCAGTAGTGGGTGCATGCATGCATGCCTCCGGGTGGACAGCGGAGGCAGTGGCCTGGGGCAGCACAACCTCAGCTCTCCATCATTGTGCATTTCAAGGTGCACATGCAGCTGCCATTAATTTATCTAGAATGGGGAGCAAAAGCAAAAATAGCTAATGTATGTGTATGCATTTGCAATCACTTCTCCAACTGCATTATAAATAAAAGCTAAGTCAGGTAGGCACTTTTACAAATTCTACTCAATTATTTAGTAAAATATGTATAGTTTAATCTCAAAACATTTTGCTAGTCTAAACCCAGGGTCAGCAACATTTTTGAGAAGTGGGTCAAAACAACACAGCCTGGGTCTAAGGCAGGCAGTACTTAGCATGAGATTCTCAACTTTATTTACTAGCATTGATTTACTAATTCCATCCTACTTAGTAGCCAGGGAAAATGGTTCACAATGCTGAATTCAATGCATATAGTAATCTTAAACTTTTAAAGTTTCTGTAAGTTTGAGAATGATCAGTTGCATCAATAGGGTGATCTTTCACCCTCGGGTTTCAGCAGGGCTTTTTGGCACTTATCTAAAACTAATTCAATCAGTTATAAGATAAAAGCGCCAAAAAATGCTCCACGGAAGTGCCCTACTTGTACAGACATTGGGAAAATTAGGTCAAACTAATGTGATACCTCTTCTGGACATGCGCTGGGCTTGGTGCAGGGGCACACCGAGCTGAAAGTAAAGTGCAGTTTTCTTTTTATTCCTTCACATCTGTAAGCAGCCATTTACTTTGCTGCCCAATGTCAGATGCATGGCCTACTTGTATCATAGGCGTCAAGTTGTATTTTTGCTGGGGGTGGAGGTAAGATTATGGACATGTGGAAAGTTTTATGCCTTTCAGGTGAAAGCCCTCTTTCCAAGGCGGGGCAGGGCCCTGGGGCCCCCCACACATTCGGTTCCTCTGACTTGTATTACACAACTGGCTTGTTAAGAGACAAGGCATACATCTGGATGAGAAAGATAGGTAAGAAGTCTATTATGTTCTATCTACATTTAGATATTCTCAATGCTAGGACATATCAGATAGCTGTTCTTATATTAGGGTTACCATATTTACAGTTTCAAAAAAGAAGACACTTGGGGGTATGACTGTGGGGGGAAGGGGGAAGGCAGTGATATGCCCATGCCTTGACCCCTCACTTTCAACCTGCAGCACCCCCCTCTCCAATCCCTGTTGATACCCCTCACTCCCAACTCACAGTCCGCTGGCCCTGCCGGTGCCCTGTGCTCCCTACCCAGTCCCCTACCCCCACAGTGCCTCTCACACCCAAGTCACAGCCCCCCAGCCCTTCACTCCTGACCCATAGCCCTATGCCCTCCCCCAAGCCCTACTGCCCACACAGCTCTCTGCTGCCCCTGAAGAACCCCCCCACCTCCTTTCCCTGCCTCCCCTCCCTGCTGCAGCCCCAGCACCGGCAGCCATGTACATACACATACGCACGTGCACAGCCATGCACCCCCCACAGCCTTACTTGCTTGCAGCTGCCGGGACCGTGCGCAGATGCATGTGATGGCCCTGCCTCCAATTGTCCAGCCCCCAATCCCCCCAGCCCCAAGCAGCACCTTGCTAAGGCAAGCCAGGAAGTGTTGGGAAAGCAAAAGCAGAGCAAAATCCCAGACATTTACTGACATTTAAAAAGCTGCCTGGACAGAGGAACCAAAAAGAGGACATGTCTGGGAAAACTCAGACAGATGGTAACCCTATCTTATATTCCAAGTGTTATGCTAAATCTTCAGATGCTGGCAGGTAGTTCATATGACTAAGCACAAATCTCTAGCTATCTCTGCTCATGAGAGAGATGATAAAAGCCTAATATTAAGTCAGAATACAAAATATTAAGATTTATAGCTTATATAGCCTCATATTATTTTAATTCTTCCTCTGATATGCACTGCTAAAATGAAAGAAATAAGCGTCTTGCTAAAGAAGAATTGTGTAGACTAAATAAAGTAGAGAGGTAATATTTTCTACCATGAGGGTTATGACCTTTGGTCACATTAGGATTTATAACATTTTTATAGCTTATTTTCCCTCGGTAGTTTATTTTATGTAATACCAAGTCTTAGATAAGTTAGCTCTAAAATAAAGAGGAATCCAGAATGCCTGATCAATTCTTGAAGCCAGTGGCATTTCATTTTTAACTAATAACTTTTTATAGCTACTTCTACCGTTCTTATTCTTCCTTTGAATAAATAAGCAGCTCCTACATACTATTGTATAGCGTGTGTCAATCTTAGGATTCACTAAGTCAGAAATGAATACATTAACAAAACTATCCTCTTTTTTAAAATAGAGCTGATTTGTTCCATTATCTTTTTCTTGACTCCTGGGGGGAAGTTAGCTCCCTACTTAGATGGAGTAACAATGCAGAGTTGGAGAGAGATGATGCTTCAGCCTGTGGTGGCATGGTAGTAGGTAAAAGTGCCAAAAAGGCCCGCTGAAGCACCCGATCTATACAGAAACTGGGGAGCCGGATCAAACTAACGCACTTCCTCTTCTGGTAAAGTATTGTTTGTTGGGGGG
>NW_017729004.1:54553931-54568966 GCF_001723915.1 Gavialis gangeticus | reverse complement strand
GGGGGGGGGGGGGGTTGTTTTGTTTTGCTTTTTTAAACATTCGTCACCAGCCAGAGAAAACAAAGATATCAAGGGAGTAATGTTGGGACGAAAGGAGCACAAGGCCATGTTATATGCAGATGATATGCTTCTATGTATCATTCCAAACAAATACATAAGTATCTGCAGTTGTACAAACTACAAAAACCTATGGCACCTTGTTGGGATATCAAATAAATCATTTTCTTATAAATTAATTACAAGTCCCCTGCATTGATTGATATTTGCTAATACAGAGAGTGATGAGATCTCTCTACAGAGTATAATCCCATGTAAAGTGAATAAAAGTACCTAGGAACTAAAACTACAAGAGACACCACATTTTTATATAAAGCAAACGTTGTGTCTCCCACTGAACAAATGAAAAAAGAACTGAATTCTTGGCAAGATTTTCTAAGTTGGATGGGAAGAATCAACACCATGAAGATGATGGTCCTCCCCAAAACTCTACTGTAATGTCAACCTTGCTCTGTCTGTAAAGATGTCTGTAAAATCATCTGATTATCTGCAACAGGATGTGGGTTTGCCAGGATCTGGCACCTTAAAGAGTCTTGCCCTGTAGCCCCCAGTCTTTAAGGCTCTTTAAGGTGCTAGGCATGACAGAACTGGGTTTTGCCTGATCCTCAGGATTGGAGAGGGGACAGCCCTGGGTCCGAACCAGATTCAGGATTCAGGACAGGACCACCCTGGCATCTGGGACAAAGCTACCCCCTGCCCAGGTGGCAGAACTGGGTTGGCTAGGGGCAGGTCCGGATCCCAAACCCAGCTGCCCCTGCTCTGTCTCCCAAGGATGCTGAACACCTCTTTAAAAATGGGAGAGTGCAGCAGGGAATGGGTGAGTTTCTTCTATCCCCCTGCTGTATGCACTGGTTTAAAGAGATGCCTGACACAAGCAACAGGGCATGGGGAAGCTCTCCATCCTCAGTTACATATGTCAGGCAGCTCTTTAAATGGGCATGTGCAGCAGGTGATGAAGACGCTTTCCCCATCCTCAGCTGCACATACCTCTTTAAAAAGTCACTGGGAATGAACAACTTCTTTATTTTATTAAAATCAACATCTCCTCCCACCGTATTAAAAACAAAACTGTTTATATCACTTCACATAAAACATTTCCCAAAATATATAGAACCTCCTCATTTACATACTTTGAAATCTACCTGTGAGATGTAATAAACACCTGGATGCCGTTTGCAAAGCACAGGCCACAGTGTAAGGAAGGTATGGAGCTGTGGATAGTGCCCCCTGGCATCGGGGCATATAATAGGAAGCTTCCCACATTTACCACCAGTTTATTATCTAGCAAAGTCGTGGCAGGAGAGACTGGGCAGACTGCTCCATATAGGCAGGTGGGTGGACCGACGTTGAGATCTGGGCCAAAACGTTGCCCCGTCACATTACTGTTTCATTCACCTTTGTGCTTATCCTCTGACATCACTTGCCTCTTGCTTACATATAGCCTCAACAAGATACATCTCCCCTTCCCCTGATATATCCATTTTAAACAATCAACAATCGCTTTATTTCACATCATATTAGCATTTCTATACCAGTTCTTGTATAACCGCCCAACAGTCTTCCCTTACCATTGTCTCTTCAAATGGCATTGCTTGTCATGCTTTCATCAATTTCCTCTCAACCCATTCTGTTATTTCCCCTGCTCCCCCTACCCGCCACCTAGAATTTTCCTGGAACAGTGTTCCCCAGTCTTTTAATGTCCACTTGTTCGTCTCACTTGTTCCCAGCTCTTATCTCTACCAATGTATGTTTGCAGTTCACACGTGGCTAGTTGCATGCATTCTCATGATGTGAAGAATAGTCCCTTGCATACCAACAGGGTTTGCATCTTTTAGATCGCCACTCTCATGCACACTATCAACAGTCTCATTTGCTGGCTCATTTGCTCTCTTCGGTCCAGTCCATACATTGCCATCTTGTATGTCAATACATTATTCTATTAGGTTCTCTTTGCAAACCTCCCCCCACTCTTCCACAACTTCTCTGCACACCCACACTCCCAAGTTGTAAGTTGATTCTATGTTCTCACAGTTTTCCCTTGGGAATTTTCCTGATCTGTTTAATCCCCATCTGCGTACCCTCTCCCTTACCAGTAATACATCCTGCACTGCCACCCATGTGATTGCTACATGTTCCCTTTTTCCCTGTGCTTCTCACATTCCCTTCCATACTTTGGAGCGAGTCTAACTGTGAACTTGACACTGGGGAGCCTATCAGAACTGTTAAGTGGGCAAATACCTATCATCTCACAAGAGAAACCCTAAAATTTCAAACAGGAATCCATAGTGTTCAAAACATGCTGTCGATTTTCTGAGTTCTTGCAACAGAAGAATTACTCTATTATTTTTCCACAATCAAAAAACAAGTGAAAGCTAAGAACTGGCATTTTCTGAGGGGTGCTTTGAGTCTAACAAGGATTGCTTTGAATCTAAAAAGGTTGAGAGCCACTGGTCTAAGGTGCCAGCCACCCTGCCTGGTCTTCTGTCTGATGTTGCTAATAAAAGCTGAAAATCTGGTCCACATCAGCTTTTTAAAATATTAGTATTTGTAATATGGTTGCTCAGTTTAAAAAACTGTAAATATTGTACAAAAGGACAACAAAAATGATGGATACCTGAAGTGTTCAGAAGAGCCACTGTTATTCTGAAGTCTGTTTTGTAAATGAATGATCTCAGTTGTGTATCTCTCTTCAGTTTCTTTCAACTGCTGCTGGAAATAGGACCGGAGGTGCTCTAGTTCTTGAGCATGTTGTTTTTCAAGTTGTCTCTTATGGTTCTCCATCTCCTCCCAATGGGATTCTCTAACCATGACATCTACAAATAGGTCATTTGATGTGGGAGAAAAAAAGTCAGTTAATTATATTAATACATGTCAACATTCTATGTAAAATAATAATAAAAAACTGAATAGCAGTAACAGCAGAGAACTCTTTTTAATGAAGGTAACTGTGCTAACAGACAAGTCTTATATATTAAAAATGAGTACAATTAATACTCATCCTTCCCTCTTGAAAAATAAAACAAGACGTAATCCAATTTTTCAGCATTGCTGAAATCTCTTGTTTCAGAGTATGTCAGTTACATTTCTAAACAACATCCCACAGACTTAAAAGAACAAAATAAATAAATAAATGAATGAATAAATAAATAAAATAAATGGTATTGACGGTTCTGTCATTTTGTTAAACTTGTTTTCTCCACTAGAAACCAACTGAGATTTAAAGCCATTAGTCCATCTATATAGGTGAAGACATATTAAAAATAGCATATGTATCTTTTTACCAAAGTCCTGTGAAGGAGTTTGTAAGCATTCTATTTTCATCTGTAGAGAACAAATTTCATCATCATCTTTTCTAGGCTCAAACTCACCATATGACACTTGATTTTCTCTGACCTAAGAAAAATATCAGGTAGAGGAAAATATACAATATTTTAATGATTATAATTTGTATATTTAAATCAAGAATATAAACTGTAACTATCCTGAAAATGCATCATGGGCACTGTTATTCTATACAATACTCATCTCTCTACTCACCTCTGTCCTACATTTTGCAACTACCTTCTAAACTAACTGCTGAATGTACTGCATTTATCCACTGAATATGCAAAAGGAGTAAATGTACCATACTACTCTCAAATTTCCCACTGATGCTGCATCAATAAGAACAGTAATCATTTTTTCAAAATAATCTTATATTTGTATGAAGGAATGCTGTACTATTTGTCCAGAAAAGGTATTCTGTAGGTATACTGAGTTCTAGAGTATTCTTGAGTTTACCTAGATATGGATGGCTGAAACACAGGAAAAGGTGATGCATTTGTTTTCATGGTAATGGATGAAGAACTGCTGATAACACCCCTATTAAATACATGTTGCTAACAGATTCACAAAGTAGTATTTATCTATAAAATATGAACTCCTCTCCCTTCTACTTTAAAAAAGCAGGTAGGCAATAGCTGCAAAGAACATTTAGAATGACAACTGTCAATTCATATACGAAGTTCATACTTTATATCCCTACAAAAGCATTAGTGCTCCATAAATAAATGTGTTGCAGGGGGTGGGGGGTGGTTTGGCTGCCAAACTGAAAAACAGGTGTGGGAATTGTTTTTCCTGATAAAACAAAACATTATATTTTCAGGTGCTTTTAAGAAAAGTGAAGGAAGTGACAAGTTACTGTACATTCAAAAAAACCAGAGAAAAAGCTGGTGGCAGAAGCAGCTTTTCTTTTACCCAACAGTCTGGTTGATTAAGTTACTCAGGATGTGACACTGATGATCAAGCCTCTACTCTAAATGAGGGGACCTGAACCAAAGTCATTGATCTCCCAGAACAATGAAGTATATTTTAGAATAAGCTACTTCAGTTGCCATTCCAGTTACTATTAAGTATTTTATAAAAAGTAATACTCCAAAGAGGAGAGAGAGAGAGAGAGAGCGAGCACAATCCATTCTAAAATGACTTACAGTCCCTGGGGTTAGAGCATTTCAAAATGCATGGATTTGGGATTCAGACCAAGATCTCTCACCTCTCAGAAGAATGACCTAAACAGCATCTTACAGAATTGTTCTCCATGCAAAAAAAAGAACAACTTCAAGATCCAACTTCAAGAAAAAGATCCACACTAAAAAAAGACCCAGGCATTCTCTTGGGACAAGATGCAAAATGGATCCCAATCTTCTCAGATGAAACAAAGAGGTCTTTGAAACTAACCACTGGGTTAGGCGGGCAATGACATGCTCCTCTTTTTACACCTAGAAGTTCTCTTTGTTCTTATTAACAAAAATATCCAGGAACCTTGAACAGTCCATTTCATATTTCTGAAATTGCTGTTGAATGATTTCTGCCAAAACTGCATTTTCAGCAAGTAAATGATTCACTAAAGAAATTTCACCCAACTCTAATTAGATGACATATGAGCAAACAACAAAAATTTGAATTAGTTTAAGGAAGATGAATATTTTACAACTGTATTCTATTTACACACTTGCTTTTAAAATGATGTTTTCAAGATTATTTGAAATTTTCTTCTCTTACAATTTAATTAACTTTATTTAAGCTAGTTCATTCATATTTATTTAAGCTAGTTTGTTCATAAGCATCAATTTAAGAAGCTTCTTTTGAAAGGATCTGGATAGCTTCATTTCTGTTCACATTTAGTGCCAAATCCAAATCAACTTTGCAGTCACCTTAAGAGACTTCAGTTGAATTTAGGCACAGAAGACTGTCTGACACACTACAAATGCTGCTATATATTCTCTTTCACCAAGAATGCCAAGTTAGTTTTATATGACACAAAATATCATACTTAAGAATGTTCCCAATTTAATTTTAAAAACTTTACTTCCTTTTCTTAGGTTCAGGTACATGACAAGTCATTAATAAACAGATATTAAAAATTGTGGCCTTGATCCTGCAAACACAGCACATATACTATGTCTTACATTTAAAGTGAAGCTGACATGAATACATTTAAATAAGGGCATAAGTGCTTTCAGGATTGGAACTTAAAGAAATAAGTTTCATTGCATTTAATACATATTCATATTGTGATCATAGAAACTGAAAATAACTTACCTTTTTGCAGTCACTCATAAACTGTGTATGAAGTGCCATCATCCTGTTGCACTCTTCCCTTATCTTGTTCAGAAGAGTTTGCATATTTTCTTGCAAGGCTAAATTACAAAGCAGAATGGTGACATTTTCCATTACATTTACAATTACTGTACCACTGTACATGGTCTCTTAATATGGTAAATTGCTCAGATATTTGTCACAAGAGATAATTACCATAAAAATGATTACATAAACAGGCAGGGGCCTGTATGATTTTGCACTTTGTATACATCTCTTTTTATAGTTTATGATAAAACCTGTTTTTCCAGAAATGTATGGAGAAAAATCATCCCTTTCACTAATCCACATGAAATTTCCACTGTAATGAGCATTGTAAACAGTAAAGTACAGTATAGCACTCATAATAAAGACCGTTCAAAATACTGATATATATTCAAATACAACTAGTCAGTTAAGTACATTTGTATCCATTTTACTCAGAAATTCTGAGCCTAAGTATTATTATTTAGCTTAGTTCAATAACTTCCACAAATATATTAGCGTAACCTAAAAGTTATTAGCAGGGACACGTACACGTGCGCGCGTGCGTGCGTGTGCGCGTGCATGTCACACACTCTCTCTATTTTACCTTGAGCTTGAACTCTCTGTACCGGCAATGCAAGGTTAGATTTCTCTTTCTCTGTAAAAGCAGCATGTGATATTTCTTGTTCTCCATCACTAACTTCAACAGCAGTTGAGTACTGCTCACTCTGAACACTGCACAAAGACTACATAACAAACGAGAATATCAAAAAAGGAAAACAGTTTACGGCTTTATAAAAACAAGCAAACTAAGAACAAAAAATAGCACTACCTATGGAATAGTATCTTCTGTAGAAATCACTGTATGCAGCTGTTTGTAAAATTTTCAGATAAGAGACCCTTACAATTTGGATAGACTGAACAAAATGTGGAAAGTAGAGTGTTTTTAGGAAAAAGAAGCCATAGCATTAAAGTGGATGCTGCCAAATCTTGCAACGTTTGCAGAATAAGGCCTACTTTGTGGTTGGACACAGATGAATTCATACTGCCTCATACCTTCATTCTGATTCCCTGATCTTTTGCATTTGAGAAAGAACCTCTACTGTAGAAAAATTACAAGAGTCCTACAACAGGGGCATAGATTTTTGCAAAGATCAGTATGTACTATTATCAAGGATATAAACTGGACAGGTGGAACAAAAAGGGAATGATGCGAGTGAACACAATCCCCGCTCCCAGAATTAAAAAAAACAAATTAAGTTTGTTGCCACTGGGTTAAGCAGAAAAATACCCTGGTTATCATAAAGATGCCATACAAAGGAAGCAACTTTTCTCCGTGGTAGTGGTACTGTGTTGAAGGTGTAGCTATATGCTGAAAAAAGTGACTGCAAAGATGGCTTTGTGGGGTTTCTCTCTGAATTTCAGTTTACAAGATTTGGAAAAAGTTATCTAGCTGCTCGCCCTATAAACTTAACCTGGCATCTCAAGAATTATTATTGTTCTTTCTGGCTCTGACACTACTATTTTATTAAAGTGATTTATAGGCTGCCCTTCCAAACAAAGGCTTAGGGCAGCTTACAGTAAGAGACAGAGCAACTTAAAAAGGAAATTAAAATAAATCAAACAAAATAACAAAGTAAAATAAAACAATGAAGCAGAAATCCCCTAAACAGCACCTTGACTTGTCCAAATAGAAAGGACTTGCAACACTTCTGGAAGAGTCCAGGCTTGGGCTCTGGCAGGCTTCAACAAAGAGGGAGTTCTAGAGCTGAGGGGCAATGGCCAAGAATGACCTCCTGTGTGTTTCTACCAGCTGGACTTAAGAGTACTGTTGGTACTTGCAGGAATATTATTTCCTGGTAATACTATAGAGTCTGCACTTAGAATTAATTTACTAGTTTATTTGATAGAACCCAGTTCAATCTCTCTATATACTAGCTCCCAAGTACAGTTCATGAAAACTTTAGTCAGGTAATTAACTGAGCTACAGAAGCAGTTCTCTGTAGTAACAAACAGTGACATTATTGCTTCCTTTCTGATTGTAAGTAGATGAATATACTATACAGTATTAACACTGAAAATAGAATCAATAATTTTTTTAGGTGCCTCCTAGAACAGAACTTAAGAAAAATAACATGAGGAGATATAAATTACACCTGTGTAAAGAAAGAGGTAGAACCAAAAGAAAGAAGCCAGGAAAGAGGGCTTATAACTGCAATATCAATACAATTATGTGATAATTGACAAAGCTTAGCAGTGCCTGATGAAACAAAGACCCCCCCCAACACTTATATTCAAAATAGATAGATGTCTTGTACGTATTTTAATACAGCGAAATGCGAGGTCATATGCCCCTAGAAACAAAGAACAGAAGTAATATTTATAATGTGAGACTACTCCCTAGAAAACAATGACTTTGGTAGATAATCAATTGAACATAACGTCCCAGTGCAACTCTGTGGCAAACAATCGGTAAGATTACTACCATGGCCAGTTCTAGTACCTAGACTTCAAAAAAGTAGTTGAAAAACTGGAAAGGGTTTAGAGAAAGCTAAAATAACTAAGTGAGAAGTAAAAAACATGCGTTATGACCAGGGAACTGGGTTTTCTGTTCACCGCGAAGAAATGCAGAAAACATGGATTTTCTCCTTTAAGGGAGAAAACGCACAGATGTTCTCCTTTAAACTAGAACAACACAGATTTTATCTTTTAAATGGAAAAAATACAGGAAACACCCAGGTTTCACCTTGTAGGCTGGCAGCCTTCCAGCTTACAAGGGGCTTCTTGGGCTGGGGGGAGTGGGGGAGGGTGACTGGAAGCAGGGGGTGCCACATGCATGTGCGTGCGGCCGTTCTAGGATAGCATGCCAGTGCAGAGCTTTTCCTTTTGGAGGCTAGGGACCATGGAGCCCATTCTGTGCCTGCTGGCAGGTACATGCAGAGAGGTGGTGATGGGGAGGGAAGGACAGGCACATGGAACTAGAGCGCCCATGGGGGGAGACACCAGGCCGTGACAGCTGCTGGGCGTGGCCAGGGACAGGGCCTATTGTGGCTCCGCAACGGACAGGGAGAGCAATGGGCCTTCCTCTTTCAAGGAACCACGCCCACTCCCCCAGCCCAGGGGCTTGGGCTCAAACTTTGGTAAGCTCCTCCCTCCCATAGGCCCACGCACACCTGTGAGCCTAGCAATCACTCTCCCTGTTTCCCCATAACACCAGGCACACCCCCATCTCTGCTGACCTACCCTGCACTGCCTCCCTTCCCATTTTTTTTTTGTTCTGATTGCACAGCTGACCGACATGAGGGGGTGGGAAATGGTGCTTTACTGGAGGAGGCAGCGTGTTAGTTGGACCTGGTGCCTTACTTCAATGATAAGAGTTAAACATTGGGAACTCTTTACTTAAGGATCTGGTACATTCTCCATTACTAGAAATCTTTAAAAAAGATTTAAAACATACTATAGCTTAAATAAAAGTTATAGATTTGAAGCAGAAATTACAGGTTTAGGCACTTTGGTCTGCATTATGTAGAAGGCTCACTAGGTGATCATAAACATTCCTACTGGCATTAAAAGTTATCAATTTATTAATTCTGACCATAAGGGTGACATTCTATTCTTTTCCTGGTCATTTAAGCATTCAGATTTGGTTTTTACATGGTGTTTTAGGTGATCCAAGTGCCAAAATGTCACCCACACAAAGGTTTTTCTATTTTTGGGCACACAGCCATGTGCACATGGATGACTATATGTGACTACCTAGTTGAACAAACTGCACATGCATAATGGTGGCTGGGGCCCATACTCCTGTCCTTTGTGGACACAGAGGGTGCATCCAGATGAGTCCTCATGTGTGGTCTGCTGTGCCTCAAAGGCTTTTGAGGGTCACAAAATGCATGCAGTGCATGTGAAAAGGTTCTCTTTGCTGCATATTTGCAGGGTGGAGCCAAAATTAGATACCAGGAAATCCTGGTGTCTAAAAAAAGAAAAGAAAGGAAAACCGGTTTTAAAAAAAGCAGGCCAGTGCACGTGGCTGTAGCATGTGCCGCCCAAAACTGGAGCCTGGCTTGATCAAGCCACATTCAGGCTGCCTGCTAGGCTCCGCATGCCCAGAAGGCCCCCAGGACCCCAGGTACGGCTGCTGAGGTCAGCCTCCCCTACCCCACCCAGGGCAATTTGCTATGCCACAGAACACGTGTGCAGGGCATTCCCTGGGGAGAAGTAGCAGTGGCACAACTATGTGCTGCTAGTATTTGTCCCCAGGGAAACGCATATGCATATTTGCCTGGACACGCCTGTAAAGGCCTTAGATTACCAGAAATGTAGCTGGCTAAAACCCATGACTACCAGGCTTAGGCTCCAGATGGTAAAAGGACTGTGGTACACACAGTTCAGTGGCTAGGGTACTTTCCAGGGAAGCTACAGGTCCTAGTTCCAGGTCCCCCTCACACAAAAGGGACAAGGGACCCCAGAATTCAGGACTTCCAGCTTCCCAGGAGAACACTCTAGTTACTGAGCTATTAAGAAAAAAATGGGAAGTCTCCATCTGTTTCATGTTTTGTCACCCATACATATGCCTAGTCTGAGCATGCATGTGGCTGTCCACATATGCAGGGCTAGGCATCCAGGAACAGAATGCCAACCTGTATGCAAGTCTACCACCAGACAGACAACTAAATCTGGACACACAGACACGCAGGAAAGAACAGAAAGGAAACAAGACAACTTCAAGACTTCAGAAGAACTACATACAAGATACTGTTGGGGGGTGGGGGAGGGGAAAACAAGAGCCAAAGAAATAAAGGAAGGAAGAGGAAAATATTCTGGTTCATCAAGCAGAAAGAGATCTTGGAGTCATTATTGACTCCAAGATGAACATGGGCCGACAATGCGAGGTCATGGTTGGCAGGGCTAACCAGACCTTATCGTGCATCCACAGGTGCATCTCGAGTAGAGACAAGGAGGTGATCCTCCCCCTCTACGCGACACTGGTCAGGCCACAGCTGGAGTATTGTGTCCAGTTCTGTGCGCCCCATTTCAGGAGGGATGTGGACAACATGGAGAGGGTCCAGAGGAGGGCCACCCGCATGATCCGGGGACAACAGGGCAGACCCTACAGTGAGAGACTGCGGGACCTGAACCTATTCAGCCTCCACAAGAGAAGGCTGAGGGGGGACCTGGTGACCGTCTATAAACTCACTAGGGGGGACCAGAAGGGTTTGGGGGAGACGCTGTTTCCCCTAGCGCCCGCTGGCATAACAAGGAGTAATGGGCACAAGTTGATGGAGAGGAGGTATAGATTGGACATCCGCAAAAACTACTTCACAGTTAGGGCGGCTAGGAGCTGGAACCAACTTCCAAGGGAAGTGGTGCTGGCCCCTACCCTGGGGGTCTTTAAGAAGAGGCTGGATGCCTACCTGGCTGGACTCATTTGAGTCCCGTTTTTGTTTTGGGGTTTTGTTGTTCTCCCGCCCTGGGGGGGGTTGGGCTAGAAGATCTACTAGGTCCCTTCCGACCCTAAATCTATGAAACTATGAAGCTACATCTACACTTGACCATGGTCAACAAGACGCCCACCTGAGAACAAGCCCCCTCCCTGGCCCTCTGGCTGCTTCTGCTTCGCATTTGCCCAAAGCTAGCAATTAGACAGCACAGATAGCTTGGAGGCACTCTGTTCCTGGATGCCTAGCCATGTAACTCAGTCTGTCTTTGGAGCAGAGTACTGGAAAAGAAAAAATGTTCCAAGAAAAGCTTGCTAAGGTAGATGTGAAAAACAAAGAAGGAAAAGAAATGTTATTTATAACTAAACAGTTCTTAATTTTCAAAAATCCCATGTAAAAATGATCCTTGCAAGGTCTTACCTGTGTAAGCCGAGAACATTCCTCAGATATTGCTTTGCTGAACTTTTCTGTAAGCATTGCTGCAGATCTAATTTCCTCATCTACAAATACAAATTATTTAGCTTATTTATTTATTGCATTACCAGATGTCATGCATTTCCCAACAGACAAAAAGACTCAGTCCCTTCTTTAAGGAGCTCATAATTTTAGGATGGACAGACAGACAAATAAAACCAATGTGAAACAATTTTTTTTTCTGCTTAATATTCATGTAGGTTAGATTCAGTTACTGTAGCTGAATGGGTTTTAAGGAAAACTATGTACTGACATTATATGCCACAGAGATTTGCTAAAAGAAAAGGAAGTGATTGTGTCAGAAGATAATACATGGGAAAACAAGAATGGAGGAATCGTAGATAAGAGTGAGGTGAAGAGATAAGCAAAGACAAAAGCTTTGGAGGTGGGTGACCAACGGCCCCTCTACCCATGTAGGTAAAGACGAGGTGGCATCTAATGTGCCATCCACACAACTGTGCTTCCTGCCATGCTGCACATGCATGACAGGAGGTGTGACTGTGGGATTGTACATTAGATCCCATTATGCCCTACTGCCAATGCAGGGGGAGTTATGCACCAAGAAAATCACAGGTGCTGCAATCTCCCATCCTTGGGGGTACGTGAAATGCCCAGGCCTGGGAGATCATGTCAGATACCATCTCCCAGCACTGGGCTCTCAGGCACAATGAGCCCCTGAAGACAGGCTGTGGGGACCCAGCATCTGCAGCTGCGGGACTGTGGGTCCTGGCAGCTGTGGCAGGCTGCTGGAACCCATAATTGGCAGCTGCTGGAATTGACAGTCCCCTCAGTTGGGGGACTCCAAGCCCCAGCTGGGCATGGTGCACCCCTGTGGCTGGGAGCCCTGCAGGGGAGACTGTGCTACACATGCAAATTAAAGCTTAATAGTAACCACCTATAAAGTTAATGCACGTTTTCAAGGTCTTTTAGCTGATTGAAGCTTTTATTGCTTGATAGGTACTTTCACGTGTATCTGGTCTCAAGATAATTACATGCAACCCCCGCTTAACACTATTTCGCTATAACGCTCATTTAAAATTGATACCTAATTTCACTTAGCACTCAGTGAGTTTCATTATAACGCTTGCAGTCACCATCCGGGGTCATTAAAAACAACTGCAGTTGCCATCTTGAGTCATCAAATACTTTCGGTTTTGCTTAACACTCAGTCTTCCAGGAACCAATTAAAAGCACTAAGCAGAGGTTGCCTGTACAGAATTGACTACTTAATTGCACGATACCTGTAATGTGTAGAGAAGGCCACAGAAGCTTGATTAGGGTGGATAGGAAGCTATAGGAAGAATTCAAGGATGGAAACAAAGTGCAAAAACAGACAAGAAAGATATTGTGCTACTGTATTTAACTCATCAGATTTCATTACAGAATCCAACCCTAAACATTTCTTACATAAACCTTTTAAAATTAACCTAATAAAAAAAAAATTGAAAATAATCTTCCACTGCTCAATTAACATATAGAACAAAAGTGATAATCAATTTTTTCCTAAATATTCTGAACTGTAGCAATGCATGATATTTATAATGTATAGGACTTTTGATAACATTACCATTAGGGACCTACCGTTTTTCATGGAAACCACCTCAAATCAGTTTCTGCTAAAAATGTGACCACCATTTGAAAAGGTCCCTATTTATAATACATTATAAATACACTACACTTTGAAAAGGCATTTAATATTTCAAAAAATCAACTGCAAAGACATACTTTGTTAGACAACTACAGATTTTTCCTCCAACTTTCCTGCTCATATGATCATTTCAAAGATTTTTTTTTTTTTTTAATATTGAGAACTTGCCTACTATCATTTTTAACAAATTACCTGTTTGCTGATCTTTCAAGGTCTGGAGCTCCAACTGATGTGCTTTCTTAAGCTCATTCATCTCCTGTGCATGATTATAGACAAGCTCCTCTTTAAGGCTGCAGAGTGCGCTCTCTTTTTCAACTTGCAAATACTCACGAACTTGGTCTACATGAGCTGAATAAACCAGAGAGAGACAAATGCGCTGGGCTTCCATTTGTAGCTGTAAATCAGTCTTTGAATGAAAATAAACATATTGCAGAAAGTGAAAAATAAGAAAATAGAGTCCAAACTTTTTGTATGTATTACATATGTTAATTTTAGGGAATAATTTTAAATAAGTCCGACCAAAACCTAAACACAATTATAATATTTAAATATTTGTTAACTATTATCACCTAGTTTTCATATACAAACTCTCAATCCAAATGTGTAGAATAAATGTTCTCAATTTAAAATACACAAAAACTCCAACAAAATTAAAATAAAGTTCAAAATCATTAAATTATCTATCAGTAGTTACTGAAAGATCATCTCAGTGATTTACTTTGAAACTTATCCTGGAAAATTAAGGTATAAGGACAAGAATTACACTTCCAACTATACCCTATTCTCCTAAAGTCCAACAAAGCCTTTTGGATTAAGTCCTATATCTAGGGACCACTGGAATTTGAGCTTCAGGAGATTTCAGGGGCAAGCCCAAAATTTAGTGTTTTCCCTAAATCTCCAGAAAACTGACAGGTGGCCAAAAATGACCTGAAAACTATGGGGGAGAGGGAGGGCAGAAAAAACATTAAAAAAAAATTGCCTGAAGCGTAGAGAAGAAAAGCGGCCAAGCCCTGGAAACACTGTGGAAGCCCCACATATTTCCAGGGGCAGCCTAGTACAATCAGGTTGTTCAATTCCCTGCTTTGGCGGAGAGTTTAAAAGCCCAGGCCACAGTGGAGCAGGTAAGTATCCCCTGCCTTAGGGGTTGTGGGCACAGGCATGCAGGAATTTCCTCCTTGCCCAGCATGGCTTTCCCAAGCTCCATTTTGCTTTGTTACTGCATGGGAATGGAGGGGAATTTCCCCCTCTCCTTCTCTGCATGGTGGGGCAGAGCAGGGCTTGGGACACCCATTCTGGGCAGAGGAAAGCCCCTGAAGCAGGGGCTCCCCGCTCCTCTCCATGCCCAGCTGTGGGGGCAGGCACCTAGCATGGGTACCCTGAGCCCTGCTCTGCCCTGCCACGTAGAGAAGGTGGGGGAAAAATCCTCTCCTCTTCTGTGTGGCAGCAGAGCAAAGCAGGGCTCAGGAGACCCTGGCACTGGGCCAGGAAAAGCCTCCACATCTATGGGGGCAGGCACACAGCAGGGAGAACCTTCCCCATCCAGCTTCACCACATATCCAGCCAGCTAAGCAAAGCCTTGGCTCAGATGATATAGTCGGGGCTGCTCCTGCTTTAAGTAGGGGGTTGGATTAGGTCAGCATTTTTCAACCGTGGGTCACAAGCAGATTTTAAAAGGGTTGCAGGGAGGTCCAAGGGAAGTGCCGCAAGGCTGCATGGAGCTAGCACACAGCAGGGGCGGGGGGCATGGTGAGCACAGCAGGGCAGTGTAAAGCAGTAGGAGAGGGAGGGAGGGGGCCGGATGCAGCAACTGGAAGGGA
>NW_017729004.1:54530408-54548931 GCF_001723915.1 Gavialis gangeticus | reverse complement strand
TAGGGTTAGGGTTAGGGTTAGGGTTAGGGTTAGGGTGTAGAGACTGAGAGACTTTGTGGGTCGGGGAGGGTGTGGGTCACAGCAAGCTGATAGTTATGCTAATGAGTCCCAGTGTGAAAAAGGTTGAGAACCACTGGACTAGATGACCTCCCGAGGTCCCTTCAATCCTAAATTTCTATGATTTCCATATTTTTCATGGTGCAAGCTGAAAAGATGAGCAAGAGCAGTGTGAAGATGACCCATCTAGCAAAGAAATTTTCTGCCATGGATTGAGTGAAGTAGTATTCTGCAGGCATGCTTCATACAGATGGTGGCAAAACAGTGGAAGAAAAGCCTGTGTGTTGCTGTTCAACGGTATTCAGCCCCATGGTGGGCTCCCTCAGACACAGGTGTGGGAGAGCCCACTCTGAAAAATGTGTAAAATTGACTCTGCAAGCCTACAGGAAGCTGCTGCTCCCACAGCTGCTGGAGCCTGAATTAGTCATCCCTACATATATCCACTTAGCTGTTCCAATGCAAATTCTTGTTCTACTGATAATGCATCTTTTAAACCTTATTTTGCTTTAAGAAAACCACTTGAACTGATTGAACTCATATGTAGTTCAGCGGGCATGTTCCAGACAACATACCGGCTCCCTCATAGCTTCCAAGGAAGCTCAGAGACAAAGATAATTCAGTTAAAACAACCTGGAGTGGAAGCAAGTGGCTCCCTGATCATGGCCTCCCCATGTGCCCAGACCTTTAAATGACCCAGGTACAACCTATCAGCAGGGAGCCAGTCCCCGATGCCAGGCTGTCCGCATGCTCTTTAAGCTTGATGGTGCATGGGGAACATGGAGTAGGAGAGTAGCTCCCTGATCCTGGACTCCCTACACACCAGGAAATTTCAATAGGCTTGCAGGCAGCCTGACACTGGGGAGCTGGTCTCTGATGCAGGGCACCCCAGATGACAGAGTTTAAAAAGTTTAGAAGCCCAGCAGCAGGAACTAGCTTATGCTCAGGAAGTCCAACTGAAAACCTGGCCTTTGGGTTTGTCTGATTCTGTAGCCATGGCTTGGTTTGGTTTAAGTTGAGAAAATCCTTCAGGCTACTCTAAGTAATACTGACCGTTTGTTACTCAAAGAAACCGTTTTGACAGCTAAGGATTCCCAGGACACAAGAATACTGGCATAGTCACTCCAACTGCATAGAGAAGCTGCTCTGCTGGCTTTATACCACTGAGGAATTCCCCCTCTAATGGATGATCCACCTGTGGCTGGCTATGAGCACGCATAGCATAGATCTGTGGTATTTTCTTCTAACCTGTGGAGGCTGTTTCATTAACATGATTTAATTAATCATTAATTAAAATTTATGATTTAGCTCATTTGCAGCACTAGGGAAGCTTGCAGATACAACAGCTACAACGTAACAGCTGATGCCTGAACCCAAGTAGCAATTCCCCTTCTACTTCTGAAGCAGCTAAAAGTTACCTCTGTCAGTAACCAGATATTACATTTTAAAGCACTTTGTTAACATATAAAGGAATTTAGAAAGGGTATTTTTAAACTACTCACAAACAGCAAATATTTCCTGATAAAAGGAACAAGAATTCTTTATAAAAGTTTAAGAAAAGGAAAGAAACTGAACTACCAGAACAACACAAGTCTGATAAGATGAGCCATTGCAAAAAAAGACTAGATGCAGTCCCAGCTGAAATATCTAGTGGTTAGTATCTTCTGACAGCTTCCTCGCATTCTATTTCTCATCCTCTAACCAAATAAATTAAAATAAAAGATCATTTAGTATAGAGGCTGAAGGTTGGGAAAGCGTCAACATTTTGTTTTACAGGTTCAACAGAACAAGAACACTATAAAAGTAAAGAAAATTCTTTTCATTCTTTTATAGTTTGCAAATGTGCCATCTATATTAGAGGTATGGACCTGTAATGTAAAACAGGGAAGCATCTTGAGGGGAAAAAAACTAATCAACTTTCACCACAGGTAATTAAAATGCTGTATGTAACAAATTTTGAAAAATAATATAAAATCTCTCCTCACCTTCAGTATATTTTTCTTCTTTCATAAATTACTTTATTTCTGAATTTCCCCAAGCATCATTGAAAAGAAAGATCTCTACATGAATATACACAGATATAATCACTTTTGTAATTCCCTTTTAATTACTGATCAGCATACCCACAACAGTCAGTAAACCAGAAGCAATGAACATATTTACAATTTTTAATTAACAACTTTCATTTCAGACGCATGCCTGGTAACTCTCTTTACTATATATATTTAAAGTAACATACCTGTTCAGATTTTAAAATATCCAGCTGCTGCTGAAGCTGATTATTTTCACTCTGAGTAATAGACATTAGCGATGTTTCTCCTGCTAATCTGCCAGTCATCTGGTGCAAATGATCTAACAGTGACTGCTGTTCTGGATTCAGTATTTGCTGAATTGACTCCTCTGTTGTTACACAATGACCGGAATCTTTACCCAAATTCACGCTGCCTTCTCTTAGTTTTATTTCCTCAGCAAATTCATTGCTTGGATCAGATATCAGAGTTGTAGTTTCAGTAGCTAGGGTGGCATTTGATTGAGCTTTTTCTTTGGAGTGTTTTATTTTATGTTCAATGTTAATATCGGTCTGGTTATTAATAATTATGATTTCTAATTCTTTACATCTTGATAAAACTTGCTCTTTTTCTTGTTTTAAAGATTTAACTTCTTCACTTAACTGACAAATTTCACTATGCTTGGACTTTAACTGTTCAGAAAGATCTGAAAGTCTTAAAGACAGTTCTAGTTTCTCACGCTGGGTAACCTCAAGCTTTTCCATGAGTTCTGTTGTATCTTTCTCAATAACTTCTCCAACTTCAAAAGTTTCTGCTTTGCATAACTTGTTGTCTCTAGTGCCTTCAGAGGCTGAGCTTTTAGTTTTCAATATAATCTGTTTATTGCTTTGTATATTCTGAAGCTCTTCCGTCAGAGCCTTGAGTTTGGATTTATATTCAACTTCCTGTTTATTCTTGCTGTCTTCTAAATCAGTTTTTACCTTTAGTAGACAAGCATATTCTTTCTGGAGCTCTTGGTAGTTAATGTCAAATTTTTTCTCAGCAAATAAAATAGTATTTTTTTGCCTTTCAATTTCCTCCTCGAGTTGGATGCCCTGTTTTGTAAGCTGCTCATTTTCAGCAATCAGTTTTTCTATTCTTTTTTCTAAGTCCAGGTTTTCTGATTTACAACTAACATTGTCTTTGAACATCGTATTTTCTTCTGAGCTTAGCGAGGTGTGCTTTAACTTATCTTCTAGGACTTTATTTTCATCTTTAAGGTGGCTATTCTGTGTTTCAAGTTCTGCACATTTTTCTTGAAGGCAATCTTCTCTCTCTCTCATTTGTTTCTCTAGCAGTTCAGTTTTAAGTTGTAATTCTTGAACTTCTTGTTCAAGTGTACCCTTTTCTTTTTTTTCTTGCCTAAGAACTTCAATCTCCTTTTGGAGTTCGTGGATTTGAAGAGTCATTTCTTCTGACTTGGAGTTTACAAGAGACTGCTGTAAATCTTTCAGTTTTGAAATCTCTAATATTAGCTGATTTTGCTTTGTTATTAAGTTGTCCTTTTCAAATTGCACGGCTTCTATCTTTTGACTCATTTCATTTTGTACCGCATCTAATTGTTGTTTATAGTGGGCAGTCAGGCTATCTTTAAGGTTTTCAATGTTTACTCTGTGTTCTTCCTGTAAATCTTCTTTAAGTTTGGACAGTTCTTCTTCATGACTAAACAAAAGCTGTGTCCTTAGTCTCTCTAATTCAGCCTCCTGAGATTCAGCCATCCTGTCCAAAACTGCATCCTTCTCCCTCTCTAGCATTTCAAGTTTTATTTTATAATTTGTGACTTCTGCTTCATGTTTTATTTCTAATTCTTTCCGGAACTCAATTTCAGAACCAAGCTGAGCTTTCAGATCTTCAATCACAACCTGGTATTTGTCTGCTTCATTTAATCTGCATTCCATAGAAGTTATGGTCTGTTTAGCTCTTTGAGTTTGCTCCCGCGCAAAGCTCAGTTCTTGAAAAAGATCTTCAATTTGTGTTTGTTGAAGAGATTTTTCTGCTGAAATTGCTTCCAGCTGTTGTGACAAATCTTGCTTTACTTTTTCCCTCTGATGGTTAGCATCTTGTAATTTCACATTCAAGTCATTAATTGTAATATTCATTAAATATATTTGATCTTCATGAATATTATCACTTGAACAAACGTTTAAGGTTTTCTCCATCTCAGCTTTTTGCTGGGAAAGAAGCTTGTCAATTTCTAATGCATGTTGCTTAATTAATTCTTGCTTCATTTGTACAAGCTGCTGCCCATGCATCTCATCTAATTCTGCCTGAAGTTGTGCCAGTCTCCTTTGTGTTTCTAATTCCATTCTTTGTACAATGTCAGTTTCAAATTGGCTGTCTTTATGGCATCGCTTCTGCAATTCTTCCACAGTGCCCATTAACTGTTTTATTTCATCAGAGCATTGTCTTTCTTTTTGTTTGCAGTTACTCAGTTCCAATCTCACATTATTTACTTCTTGGTTCTTTTGTATAATCTGTTCTTTTAATTCTTCAATTAATTTATTGGCATTTGATAATTTTTCACTTAAGTGAACTGCATTTCTTTCTCCTTCTGAAATTTTTGCTTCCAGACCTTCAATTAATGTTTCTTTTTCTTGTAGCTTCTTATTGGAATATTCTCCACTTTTGTTTTTTTCCTTATAAACCAAACATATAAAATTAATCTCTGGTATCTTAGTGAGCAAGTAACACATTTACATACATGTAAATCTTTTCTTAGAAACATATCATACAATTAAAAGGGAATGATTTGCTAATTATTTCAGTATTTTTCTATGCATCTGAAATAACTGAAGACTCATGATCACTTCATTTTTTTTCCCTGAGTATACTTGCATTCAATATACGTTTGGCATCGTTACTTCAAAGCCTTTTTTAAATCTCGTAGTTTTCCTTTCTAAAGGATTTTTTAAAATTTTAGTTAAAAATGGAAGTATACACAAATATAACATTAAAAATACAGGGGTGGGTGCGGGGAGTTCTTGATGATTTTGTTAAAACTCTCTGGCTGCATCCAGATGAGCAGGCTGTGCAGTATGTCTGCGGCGCCACATATTGAACATTCAGCTGATCCCTGCACTGCAACGGAGAAGCACAGGGGGGTTTTTTTGGACCCCTAGATATCCGTAGATTATCAGAAAGTGGAGCAGCACACATGGGGGCTGTGCGCACCTCAAAACCAAAGCCTGGTAAGCCAGAGCAACACTCTGGCTGCCAGCTAGGCTCTGAGCTGCAAGATCGCCACTCCTGCAGCCCCAAGAGGCCCCCAGGGGCTGCTGGGGCCAGTCTGGTGCTGGTCCCAGCCCCCGCTCCCCTACCCAGGATAACCTGCTGCATGCCAAAGGGCACGTGGCACAGACATTCTCTGGGGACAACTAGCGGCAGCACAAGGTGTCCCACTGCTACTTGACCTTGGGGAACCAAACGTCCATGCTCATGTGGATGTGGCCTCTGGGGACAACATTTAGGACCTGATCCAAAACATACTCAAGGCAATGGGAATTCCTGACTTCAACAGATACTGGTTTACAATCATGGTGCATATAAAGGAGCTATTAATTTTCTTTAGTGTGCAACCTGGACCACTTGAAAAATTACATCAATCTCTCTCAATATTGCAAGAGAGTTTCAATACCAAGAGAAATAAATATGCATCGCACATATGCAATAGATGTGCATCAAAAGTGTTTAGCTAACAGTAAAAAAGTTTTGCTTAATGCTACTTTTAATGGTATTTAAGTTTCTAAAGTATTCTTTCTTATGTTATATTCTTCATGGAGGATACATACATATTAAAGATGTGCTGTAAGAAGTGAAAGCACTATTTGGTTATGACAAGAAACTTGTTCAGGATTTCTTTTAATAAAAAGTTGCTGACAGGTAATGCAAAAATTCTTATTCAAGTGCAGTATCCAGTTTTATCTTTATCATTCATCTTAAATACATATCCTATATTTATATATTTAGTTGTAAAGTAAGAAGCAGATATTTCAGCTATTAAACTTTACTTCTAAACTAGGTATATGATAGTGTGCACTAATAAATTACATGTAACAGACTTTCCTAAAGAAACATGCTCCTTCTATAAAATGAATTAATGGAGCCAGAAACTTCACTTCCTATAATAAGAAGAGTGGACATAATATGTTGCTGTGTTTATAATTAACTTCAAAGGACCCATTATTCTGAAAAAGATCAGCAAGCTAGAAGTAAAAGACATCTTTCTAAGAAGAAGTTACCATTTCATATATTGCAATTCTATCTTGCAGAAGTGTAATGTGAGCTTCAGATTCTTCATTCTTTTTTTGGTAATTTTTCAGTAGATATTCTTGTTCTTCCAGCTGTTGCTGATGTGTAAGGATCTGTTGTTTAGCTTGCAATAGGTCAGCAGCTGTACAGCTATGGCTGGTGTTCCTTAGGGTTTCACTTGCTTGTAACTTACAAATGAAAAAATAAAGTAAATTAATTTTTTCAGTAATAGTTTTTACACTAAGAAAATAAGCTTTCAGTATCCCCCATTTTTTGCCCCACATCAGCCAACTGCATGTCTGTAAGCATAAGCCCACATATATGGACATAGTAGTTTTCACATGAGCATAAACCCACATACATGCAATACAGCAGCTTTCAACCTTCCAACCCATTGCCCACCTCCCCTCTAAGTCCTACAATCCACTGTACCACAATCCAATTTCCTCCTTTTTCCACCTGCCGCTCAAGGGCTTCCCACCCTTCCTACTCTCCCCAATACACTCACTCATTCACAGCCCTAAAGCTCATGTGTCTCATGGTCCAACCCCGCTCCAAATGCTCCTATGGCCATACTAATTCATGTACATGAGCTCTGGCAGAGGAGGTTGCAACCCACCTTCATGTAGCACTGTGGTATGGTTATTAGAACCGAACCATCTCCCATGTTAGCTTCTCTTTTTAAGTGCAAAAACATTGTGCGTATCTTGCTGAAAAAAACATGCTTTTTCTTCAGGCTAAATATTAAACTGCTTTATGGCCAACATCACTTAAGAATGATTAAATGAATAATCTGTAATGGCTATTTCTCAGAAACCAGTATTTGTAATACTTCAGATTCACAAGCTAGGGATGCAGTACTCTCGAAGACCATGTTAGATATGGCCAAGTGCTTAACACCAACAAATGCTAAAATATTTAATTCCAGCACCATAAAGCGACATGCCATTAAATAATGATTAATCCACAATGGCTACTAGTAACCTCAACAATGTAAAAAGATGGCTAAAATATTAAATGATAGAACAATTTACAACTTTTAACAGAGAAGGTAGGTGTTTAACTAAACATCTAATGGGATTCGAGTAAAAATCCAGGCCATAACAAAATCTATGGGCTTTACTTTCAAAGAAACCATGATTTCACTCCTATTATTTTGTTATTGCAGTTAAGTCTTTCTTTCTAAGGTGGCTGCAATTAGAAAGCCAATACTTACCAGTGGCTACTATGTACATATGGTTTATTCACTAGTGTATTTCCTATGATATTATATTAGTGATAACTATTGATAAATGCTAACTATTTAAAATCACTGTTTATTCCTACTCCTGGAAAGTGTGCATAAAAGAACACTAATTGCTATCAGAAGTAATATTCAATGAACAGTTTTATCTAAGTTAACTTTACCATCAAATCTGAGGCCACACTGCTATCAATAAAACTTACATGCTGAAACTGAATTTGCAATTTCTGGCTTTGTTCAGTAAGCTCTAAAAATTCCCTCATAGTTTCATCCTTCTCTTTCCGTGCTTGCTGTAGATTAGTAGTAAGCTGGGTGATAATGTCATCTCTTTTTTTGATAGCAGCTTCAAACTCTTGCAGCTATGGAAGATTTAATTTAAAAAAAATTAGCATGAGACAAAATTATCTACCAAACATACTGTTTTATTCCAGTAAAATCAAAGTTATGAGAGTATAAAGTATATTTCCTGAACTCTCTATCTTTTAAAAATACATCTACAAATCTACTGCTGCATTCATATTTTACCCTTCCTGTATAGTAAATGTACTTAATACTATCCAAACATAGAACATCGTTTCCTCCAAATAATTTTGACAAAAAATTCCTAAACCAAGTATAAAGGAACTGATTTAAAGAATGTAATATAGACTTCCTATTGCACCATGATTAAAATGAAGTTTAAACCAGATACTAAAAGATTCTTTAACATTAGTATGGAGCCTGGAATAAACTGTGTTTTGATCTAAAGAGAAAGAAAAATGATTTTCAACATTAAGATTGATACAAAATATGTTGGAGGAAACTCAGATGATTACTTTTGTAATGCAGAAAAAAGAATGAAGCACAAAAGTACTGTTACACTTCAGAATTGTTCTGTGTACCTTTTGTCAATATATTATTTATTACATTTTGTAAGCCACAAATCCTTCATTATTATTAACTGACACTTTCATTAACATTTTCAATTTATTTTGGTTCAGTTTTAAAACTGCTTACTTTATTTGTACTCTTCAGATAAAGCAAACAAGAAGCCTTAAAATTTATACAACATCTCAACTTAATGTATATGGACTTCAAACATTAGTCTCCTGCGATTTTATACTGAGAATTTAATTTTCTATAACTACATAAACAATAAAAAGCATATCTAGCTCATACAGGGAGATACTGAATATAGGATTCAAACTACAGATTTTAATAGGCTTGTAGCCATTTATTCCAACAGTATATTGGTCCTTCATCTGCTAACATACTTTTTCTATTTAAATCAGAGCACAAAGAGCACCTCTGTATCCCCAGCTCAATTCTATTTTATAAAGAAAATAAAGACCAAGTGCTACGGTGTTTTTATGAAACTTGCAAAAAAGTAGCATTAGACAGTCAAAGGAAGACTTTTCTTATAAACCCGGACATTTACTTGCATTTGTTTTAGTGCTAACACCTGAAAGTTTTATAATGATTTCTACTACTTAGTTAATATTTAATTCATAGCTAAAATGACTGATATAGTTATGATTCAGTATGGTATATAAGCACCGTTTTCTATTTAAGCACAAGCACCTACCCTCCACGAGCAATTTGGGAAAACAAATGAATTCTGTTTAGATCATTCCTGACTCTTTATTCCATGCAAGGAAGGAAAAATAAACGGTCAGATCTATTAACAGTCTTACTCTGTAAAGCATTAAGAAACCTTATTTTCCATTTTCATCAGGTCCTAATTTAGTATACATGTCCACTATTCTGGATGCCACATAACCATATTAATACATGAACAGAGTAGGCACTTAGACATGTCAAGCATTTCTTTTTTTCAATATTCCCAGCTTTCAGTGAAATAAAGCAAAGTAATCATATGGGCTAATCACATTATTTAATGTGTTTTTTAGATTTGATTTTGGTTTTCTTTCCTTGAGTATTAAAAAAACTTGACAAATGGTAGGAACTAAATCCAAACAGTTTTCTTTTGCAAATTTTCTAGAACAAAAGATTCATGTAGGGGAAGTAAGGAAAGTGAATCTATTCAAATTATATTGTTATCGAGAACAAACACTGTATAGCTACAGCAAATGATGTGGTATGACTGAAAAATAGTTGTGAGATTTGGAGTACTAAAAACTATTATGGAATTCACATTAAAAGACAGAAACCTTAAAACATAGAGGTAAAGTTGTCTTACCAACTTAAACATATTTCATTACAATTTCTATTGCTGAAAAGTAAACAGTATTGGTAACTGCCTAAATCTAAATCACTACAATACTTACAAAATCTGAGCACAATGGATGCAAAATACAGTAACCAGGAACTAAGTTTAATTCATATTTATCACTAGCAGCAGAAATGTGGTCTTTCAAACCATTTTTATGCATGAACTGACAAAATAATAACAACCTACTGTTGGTTTTTCTTTTTAACTTTTATAGCATGCTCAGTGAAAAGATGATCAATGCTAGAAAATGACATCTATTTTCACAAAGTTTGCTAAAATAAAAGGAAGAAATTCGCAGTCAAAAAAATCCCGCAGTTGTGATAGGTTTAAGACCCTTTAATTTAGAACAGTTTTCTTGTAACTTTGGTCTACCAAAATAATCTTTCTATAACACCCTGGAACACAGAACAAAATTCATGAGCACGAGACTCATCTAAAACCAACAAAATATCCAATAAACAGAAATAAATGTGAAATAAAACACAGACCTTGAAAACAGAACCATGTTTAAAAAATGGATCAAGTTCAGGATGAAGGAAGCAAGCACAGTGACTTTAATCACAGTAGTAGTACCTGTTTGTACCAGGGCAGAATTTGGTCAAATATCCCCCACCTTATATGTTTCTTTAAAACAGATGTTCAAGTTTTAATGCAAGAAACAATTCTTGCAACTGCAAATTAGAAAACATTTATTAAAATGTCTATCCAACTACCTTCACAGAAAATCAACCTCCCAATTCAAGAGCGCTCTCACTCTTCAGGAGGTAGAACTTTATAATGTCTAGCCTAAAAGGGGCAAGGGAAATGTACTCTGTGATGATACTGAATAATTGACAAATCATTAGAACTTTTCTTTGAGAAAACCATTCTTCCACTCCTCCGTGCAAGAGAAGCAGAGCAATAGAGTGAAAATCTTGGCAATATGAAAAAATGAAGGAAAATATGCAAATGAAATGAAAAATATGAAGGCAAGACGTGGAATATCCTTTTAGGTACAGATGATGCATATTGAGGAAAATGATGCCCTCTGGAATTGAAAAAGTCTGTACTCCACATTCAGAGAAACTGAAGGTTTTTCTTTTAGTACAAATGCTTCCAGGAGATGCTCAGTATTTTTGTGTAACCAAGTAGCAAACAGAAAGCAACACAAGGTAATTATACCTGTTGCAAACCTTCTGTACCATATGCTGCCCTCATTTCTTCTAGCTCTCTGTTTAGTTCTTCAATCTCTTGCTGTTTCCCAGCCAATTCATTTTCCATCATCTCTAGCCGTGTTTCAGTGTGCCGCATTCCATGCTCAGAATAAATATCTCCAACTCCAAATTCTTCTTCCTAAATCAATCCAAATTCCTTAACAACCTAGCTCTTATACATTTCCTCAAAGACAACAGACTCAAATATTGATTTCTGTATCAAATGCCACATTAGAATATTACAATATAATATAGCATTTAGGAGTTTATTGCCATGGAAACCACCTGTGTTAATATAATTTACACCTTAGAAGTGATGACGTTAGATGCTTTGCAAGTTCCGTGTTAAAGCTAAGCTTTATAATAGAAATAGAGATGTTTATTTTCTGTATTTCATAAAAGATGCAACATTATTTGTGTTAAGATATCGTACAATAACAACAGATACACAGCTTAGCATGCAGCAGAGATTTTGTTAGTCAGGTAATTTTGTTTGCACAGCAGATTATTATACAACTTGTTTGATGTTTTTAGTAACCAACATTAACTTGCAATACTGTACCCTGATTAAATCTGCAGGTATAGATGTTCTCGTCACAAAACTGCAACCATTTACCTGTATGAAGACAATTTCTAGATACATTATTATTTAAGATAAAGCTTAAAATTCTAGTTTCCTTTCAGTTAATTACATTTTACTGCAGACTCCTATGAATTCTTATACAGCAGCTAACTATAACATCATTTAAAATGCATATAGTTGATATATACTGTTCCAATTATCTAATGCATTTGAACTGCTTTGCACAACTCATTCATAGTAAACTGAATGTAAATTAGCATAGGTTAAAATTTTTAAATTTGTATTCAAACAGTGACTACTGTCAATTGTATTAATCACATTAGGAATCTAGTACATAGAAAAGTAGGAGATTCAGATTTAAAGAAAAATACAGAGCTACACTGACAATTTTACAAGACTGGAAACTAGTGTGTACAATAACAGTAGACCAAAACTACATCTGAAAAAATATCTGAATTCATACATTTTTAAAATGGCTAAGAGAAAAGCAATTAAAGAATCCCTTAAATTATTTTAAACATATCAATGTTTAAAAGAGGCACACTTCAGAGTTTGTCTTTTCTAAAGGCATCTAATCTTTCCCTCATGGAACCAGAGCGACTTTTTTAGATTTTTGTAAATTGAAAAAAAAACTTAAATTGACAAAAAAAGTAAAAAGAGACTTTTGATTTAATGATAAATATTTGAAAAATCATTTATCCCCTTTCACTTACCTAAGCTACAACCAAGTGTAGTATCCATGAGAATCCATGTGGCTCTACAGACCATAACCCACTAATAAACAGCCTCCAAAATTTAAGCACAACCCTGAAGCATTACTGACAGATCAAAAAGAAACTTATGAATGCAAAGAATACTGAAGTAACTCAGGACAACAGTTAACTCTCTTGCCCCAAACCACGCACAAGACTTTCAGTCAGCAAGCTCTTTAACCAAGGGGTAAACCAGTTTAGCAGAAGATGGCTATTTTGCTCAGAACTCTTCAACTCATAAGAGAGTGAGGACTTCAGATACAGTGAGCTACTGCACTATCATCACTGTGGTGTTTAAGTAAAATCAAAGTACACAATATAGAAATCTACTGAGGAAATGTATAGTGCAGGGTTTATTTGCCCATCATGTCTGAGTAAACCTTTAAGTGTACTAACAGAAAAATCTGCTGACATGCATTGGATAAAAGCCTGACCCTCAATTCCGATTAAAGCAGCAATGCATCCAAAGTAAGAATGTAGCGCTCCTGAGTGACTCCCTGGTTGACAAAAACAGTCAGTGATTTCATCTGGAAAATTTAAAGTATAGACCTCCTTAATAAGATAAGATAAACACAAAAACATGATCTTTGAAATTGGAAAGTAACTGTATAAAACGTCATAAAACCGTACCAAAATGAAAGATGTCTTTTAAATTAATTATAATCTATTGTATGACAGTAAATATTTATTTTGTATTTGTACTGTTTCAGCAAACAGTGCATATTAAGAGAAAACTTTTTTTTTGTAGAAAGATACAATTGTCAGTGGCTGTGCTATGGAAAACAATTCAGTTATTCACTGCAACTGCCAGCAGAGGTCAGAATGAAATGTACCAAACCTTGGAACATTAAATCTTTCATCATCGCTACCAAACTCTACCAGATTTTTTGTCACAGACCTAGCAAACTCCAGCATGTTGTTTTACTTTACAAACTTAATATTAATCTATTACCTGGAACTATTCCAATATTAATACATTGAACTGGTTAAAAATTAAGGATTCATCCATAATATAAATAGCTCTTTTTAAGTATCAAAGCACTGTAATACACAGAAATTTTAATATACAACAAGCATGACTCAACTGTCACACAGACTGACAAGTAAACTTTTGGGCAAGAAGAAACGTACACTTTGATTTCATTACAACACTATATGAAAGCTTTTGGAATGGAAAATGTATTTTTATTTCATATCTTTAAAATAATTCATCTTTTTATTTCATTTACAATGTGCTTTATACTGAACATGAGTGATAGTAAACATATTTTATTCAGGAATTATTTCATTCTGATGGATACATTTATTATTTAAAATAAATAATATTATTAGTGCTCCCACGCAGCATTGCTGCAATACTGCTAGCTGACAATATTTTCCTATGTGTTCCTTTAATAAGCCATTAAATAAAAAAGAACTGATTTAAAAATGTACATATTTGAAGCTGCTTCTTGAGCTTCACCACACTTATAGTTCTTAATCACCTTATTAATCTTGTAACATAATGAGTTCTTCAGTACAGTTTTAATCTATTTTAAACAGAATTAATATAAGTAATATTTTAACATTCCTATAATTAAAACAACTTAGTCAAATTATTTCCATTATTCTTACTTTTACACTATATATAGGTAGACAATTTTTCTTGCTTGTATCATTAATACATGCAAATTTAAGTCCAATTACAGCAAATAGGTAATTTTTTAAATATAAAAATTGGTGGTTTTAAAAATAATGCATTGGCTAACTTTCCATGATATAACAACATATATCAAATTATCTTCTTTATTATAGGTTAAAGACCAATTTGTACAATATAATTACCTTTCTGATAATAGCCTTATTTTCTTCATCCTACTAAAAAGATATTAATAGTATTTTCTTTTTTTAATGGTCTAATGGAAGGAAAAAATGGCTGGAAGTCTTTGAAGACTCTTATAAAGGTACAGAATACGAGGTAAACTTTAGGGGGCATGAGGAAGGGAATGAGAAAGGGAAAGGATGGACAAGAAAGCTAAAAGAGAATTACAGGGGTGCAGGTTGGTTTAAGGACACAGGCAGACAAGGTTCTTTGGGTGAATCTGATACCTTTTATTAGACCAACTTAAATAGTTGGAAAAAAATTTTAAGCAAGCTTTTGGGTTCAAAAACCCTTAGTCAGGCTGAGGAAGTTTCAGCAGTTGGTGTGTGTTCTTCCTGGATGCAATGAGAAGTAAAAAAGCCAGCGGCTGGGCTGGTGTGCATAAAAGACAGGCAGTCAGTGAAAATGTAGACTGAGGAGTCAATGGGTGAGAGAGGCTGGGTGGAGGGGAGAGAAGGAGGATGAATAGTGGAGAGGTACCTGGGGAGTCAGATATCAGGCAGGTTATAATGCGTCATAAATCCAGTGTCCGTAAAAAGAGAATTATGATGTTGAGAAAGCCTGGCATCTAAACTATAGCTCTGATCAATTATAGGAGCTATCAATTATAATTATTAACTTAAATGCTATATTAAAAGGTTTCAATCTTGCATAAAGTGATTTATTATGAATTAATTTATTACAAATGGGCATAACTAAATATTCATTTTTACTGTCATATTTATACACATGACAGAAGAAAATGGAACAAATTACTTCATATCCAACAAAATTTCAGGAAAACAAGAATGCTGATATGTGCAGTTACTTCTTTTCCAGCTTCCCTTAGGAAACTGTACTCTATCATTATACAGGGTCATTATAAGCAATGTTCTCAAGGAAGGAAATTTGTCAAAGGATTTAATCCAGCTCTTCAAGGCAAGCAGCTAACAACCTAGACAGTCATACGGTTTACACTACCAGCTTTAAATAAGCTAACAAATTTTAAATTATTGAAGTAACAAAGTATTACAACAGAACGCCTAATTATTGTTATTTGAGCATTATTATTTCTGTATTGATGGGAAAATATTTTCGGTAAATACAGAGGGTGTGCTATTATTACTACATTAATATAAACATTAATTATTTATATGAAATATTATTAATAATTTTGATAGCTCAATCTCTACTTATATAGGGTGCCAGGTTAGAAAGAACTTTGTACTCTGTAAATGTTAGCACAATTTAAATAATAAAACATTAATAATAATAAATCCACTTTCAGCCTTATCATAAATTATTACAGCTATATCCTTTGCGCACTCACTCTCTTTCCTAATACTTGCAGATTTTCTTGGGTTTACAGCCTTCAACAGCTGCTGCTTACGTTTTGAGTTGCTTATACTTCTGGGATAAGTAGGGACCTACCAAATTTGTGATTTCACAAATTTCATAGAAACCACAAAATCAGTAGGTCCCCATGAAAAAAAATGCAGGGACTGCAAAAAAGCCCCAAATCAGTCAGCGAGTGGGGAAAAAAGAGAAAGGGAGCTGTGTAAATAGAAGAGGGCAGGAATCTCTGGCATCCTGAAGCATGGGGAAAGGGAGAACAGGGGGTGGGATTTTCACAGCATAATGTGGCAGGCCCCCCCACACCTCTGACTGGCCAAGAGGTCCCAGAGGCCCTACCTTTCTGTGGAGACTGACAGATAGCCATCTGTCAATCTCCAGAGAAGGGCAGAACTTTTGGGGCCCCTTGGCCAGAGGCATGGGGGGGCCCCAAAACACTCCACCATGAAAATGGCACCTGGTGCCAAGCTCAGACTGCAAAATCAGGAGGCAGCCACCTTGAATTTGGTAAGTCCCTAGGTATAATTTCTCACGGATGCATACCATACTAACACGAATATCTAATGCTCCCAAAAGGAAGCTCTACATATATACTGGACTCCCTTAAATAGTACTCATTCACTGGTTCCAATTACCTCACTGTGTTATATACTGAAAACAAATTCTTGATTTTACTGTGACCATCCTTTGCCTATAAATGCAACTCTCCCATTCAACAGCAAACTGTGCATGTGTGAGCTGCACTTAGGCTTTGCATATGCTTGCATACATGCATGTATACACACACACACAGCTCCCGAAAGTCCTTCCTATCTTCTTCTCCTTTATGTTCCCTCACAACATACAGTAAGCATGTTGTGCATGTATGAATGAAAGATTAAACCACTAATCTGAGCAGACTATCTACATTCCCCACCCACCTTGATGGAGCTGGCAGCAGTCATTTAATTGAAACTATCCTCAATTATTTCCTTTTACAAGATTCTGTTTTAAGGTGCTACAAATATTGCCAACTTTAGCCTATTTGGGCTGAAATTTTCTGCATGAAGTGTCTGATTCACACTGAACCTTTTTTGAAAGGGTCAGTTAAAATTGTTTGTCCAGTACAGAGAATGAAAAAAAGGAAAAATATGAAGTTTTTCAATGTTTAAATTTCTTATAAATGTTGTGCTGAGAAGCTCGTGAATCCTCACGATTTCCAGTATGGCCTTAAAATGTGTCAGAGTGGTCAGAGATATGCTTTTTGAGATTCCTATAAAAATCCATTCAATTCTGGTAAACTATAAGGTTTTGAACAATCGCATTGTGAATGCTAGAGATTTTCTACAGTTGCATGCAGCAAAATTCTCCAGAGATTCTATAAACATTAAGCACACTCCAGCACCTCGGAATTCTTACATATGGCTGCTCACATACCATTTTTCAGGAGGAACTGAACCTGACTAAAGCCCAGGACTACAAAGGTTCAAAGGGAATTTCCCTGCAATTGCCGCAATGGGCTGGTGTGGGACCCTGGACCCCTCAGCAGGGAGACCATCTGTAAACATAGGGGACTTGCTTTAAATGACCCAGGAGGCCCACTTCAGTCTTATGCTCCTAAATGGAAATTATCAGGAACAGTAAGATGTAACCAGAAGCTTAACTGGCCAGTTCTGTGCCCTAGGCGATGGTGGTGTACAGTGCAGAAGTAGCAGCTAAAGGTACATTGCTTCTGAAGGAGATGCCACCAACATGTGCACTGAATGATTTAAAAGCCACTGATTTTAAATGGCAAGATAAGGAGGTGACAACTGCCCCCTGCAGCAATGAATCACTAGCCACTGTTCCTCCTATACTTTGTGCTGTTTCATGGGCGGCTTGTCTGTGGGGGCATGTCCCCCACCATGGCCAAGCCTGCTCACTGGGGGCAGGGGAGGGGGCTGCGGCTGATTTCACTGCCCTGACCCCTGCGGCCAATCCTGCGACAGCCAATCGCTGTGACCACTTCAGAGAGTGGCTGTGACCACTTCTGGGAGCAGCTGCAGTGATCCATCAGGGTTTGCGGGGGTGGAGGACCCCAGCCCTCCCGCCTGTCCCCCCACCCATTGCCCAAGTGGCAAGTACGGCTGGTCAGGGTGTGCACCGGTGCTCTCAGGGGTTGCAAATGCACCCCCTACACATTGCCACTATGCTGTTCTGTTTTCTGGACACCTATAGCTAGAGCTGCTACAAGGAAGATTCATAATGTGGGGGTGAAGAGGAAGTGACAAGATGGCAAAGGATGGAGAGTGGGCACTAGCTCTGTTCTGGCACACCCCCACTTTAGGCAGTGCCCAAGGACTCGTGCCCCTCTTGCTCACCCAGTGTTACCCTACTGGATTTAATACCATCAGATATAAAACTTACCATAAACAGTGGAAAGCACATCCAGGCTAAGTGCGGACATCCAGGGGTGGGGGTTAGGGGGAGGTTAAGTCGTGTTAAAAATGGCCACCTGACTCAAGGTAAGTCAGGATAGGGGAGTCTGGCAAGGGAGTTGGGAAAGCAGGCTGGGGGGCAAGCAGGGAGTCCATCGGGGAAATCAGGAGGCAAGTCGGATCCACAGCGGGACTGCAGAGGGGTAGAAGAGATCTGTGGCAGGTATCAGGGGGATGTGGGTATAGGCGTAGTCCATGGAGGAATGGAGGGGCAGGCATCATCTGCAGGAGCAATAGGGGAGCAGGTGCAATCTGCAGGATGAAGGTGGGCAGGCACAATCCGCAGGAGGGATGAAGGTGTAGGTGACATCCACAGAGGGATGGGGGCAGGCATGACCTATGTGAGGATGGGGGCAGGCATGATTTGCAGAAGGGATTGAGGGGTGGAGGGTAGGCGCAATCTAGAGGAGGAATGAAGGGGCAACTGTGGGGGTTTGCTCCACACTGTGTATTGAGTGGGAGATGCTGGGGTATGGGGGAGTCCCAGAACAGGAGATATGTTGTGAGTATAGTTATGCATACACATACACACACAAGGCAT
>NW_017729004.1:54527044-54530372 GCF_001723915.1 Gavialis gangeticus | reverse complement strand
GGGGGGGGGGGGCAGGATCAGAAGTCTCACAGGGTCCACAGGGAACTTGGGGTTGTGTGGACCAGAGGAAATTTTTAGCCCTGCCCAGCAAATCAACGCCCCCATCCCTCCCCACACCAGGACTTACTTCCTTGGCTTCCAGCAGCAGCAGTGAGTGTTGATAAAACTAGCACCTGGAGTGGATTGTGGGATGGGGGGGCCTGGCTGGTCCATGGTGGAGGACAAGGGCTGGGGGGGGGGCACTAAAAATAGTTTGGTGCCAGGGGAGGGGCAGGTAGGTAGGTAAAGTGCAGCTGGTGGTTGGGGCCAGTGGCTGGCCTTTCCCAGCCCTAGGGCTATGCAGGTAATGTACTGAAGCTTGATGCACCAATCTAACCTAGATTGTTTAAGTTTGAGCGTACATCAATCTAGGTTTACCTTAGACTGGGTTCTGCGATTTTTAGACCTGTCTATGTGTGTGGAACTTCTGTACCATTACAGGCTTATATTGATTTCTAATCACTAAGACCGGGTCCAAATGCAAGGTCTGCACCAGGGTGAATTAAGTTAAATTGCCTGGCCATTTTTAACATGTTCTAGCTTCCTCCTAACCCCTACCAATGTCTGCACTCAGCTTCAGCTATAACCTCCAACAACTGACCAAAGAAACTATTATACAGTTTTTGAGGAATCATCAAGGGGTAATAAAATTAATAGCTTATTAGCATGAAACTATTAAGGACATCATCCTTTTCCTATTTAAGTCAAAGACAATACTGACAATGGCGTAAGTATGAACCAGATAACAGCCTTGCATGGTATTTTTTCTTATATTTAAACAAACCAGTGGTTTCCCCATTATTTGGAAATTAAAAATACTCTTGGCATTTAATTCTCCAAAGACAATGAACAGAGAAAAACAGTTGCATAGTTAGAACTATGAATGGTATCACAAAAAATTAAGATGAAACTGAAGTGAAGAAATTATTACATTGGTTTGCAAACTTACCACTCTAATTAACCATAGTACCCATCCTATTATTTATTTGACATACTGTTTATTTAGCTGTGACTTAACAGTGGTTTAGATGTTACAAGTGACATGGAATGTTACCTGCTTTTAACATTTCAAACTAATCCTTTATGACTTTTCTTTCTTTCATTTTGGAAAACCGAAATATTTAAACTTGACAATGATTCAATGTGACATTTTTAAAAATGTTACATTACTCTTACCTCCGAACTATAATCTTCAACCGTAGTAGAAATTTCACTTTCTGGCTAAAATAGGAGGAAGAAAACAAACATTATTTAAAATTCCACCAGACTTCAAAATATATTTTCCATTTATTTCACTGGATGTGCACAATGATTAAAGTATTTGTGGTATCCAATTATGTCTATACACTCCCCTATGCTGCTAGTCATCTTACATTATCAAAAAAGGTTTTTACAAGTATAAACTGATTTTATTCAGGGGTCATGTAGAGCTACAGTGACAAACCCTTCTAATGGGTTGGCAGCTAATATGGGCAAAAGTATGCTTGTACCAGTATAGTTACATCTACATCCTGAACAAAATAAAGATATACCAACAGAGCACATTTGACAGAAAAACTCATCTGTAGAAGGGTTATACTGTTAAAAAGGGAAATAATATTCCATAAATGATATTAGGTAAGCATTTCCAGTGCAGACTCCAGATATTAGTCAAAGTATTAAACACCTTCAAACACCATGGGAATGGGTATAAGCTGAAGATAATTTATGGCTCATCATCTGAAACGTGAATTATAAAGAGTACATAGACCAAATCTTGCAAGCAGAGCCACATGGATTCAAACATTTGCAGAAATAGGGCTTTCATTTTAACAAAGTGACAAACATTCCGAATAAGTGTTTTATCAGAAAACAACTTTATTAATTAGGTTTCAGTATTTAAGTGCTGCTTCTAAAGCAACATTTCATTTACATGATTTCCATGGTTGGCATGTTAAAAATGCTTCCCATCTTTGCTAAACCTAAATAATTTAAAAGTGTGTATCGAAAGAATACCATGCAAGCAGAAATTACCAGAAGGGGAATACCTTACGCAGGGTTCAATACCCATTCAATACCATTTAAATCATACTGACTTGAATTTAACTTATTTTACAAAATATAAAACAACTTTTATATAAAATATGAAAAATCTGGACACGGTGGCCTGAAAATGTATTTTATCTTGTTCTGAAAAATAAAAACAGAATGAACTTCTTTATCTTTTAATTTTATGTATTCTCTTTTTAAATATTTGGCAGTCTCATTAACAGATTATGACATTATTTAATGCACAACTAAGAATCACTTTCTCACTTGGCACTTCTCAACTATTTTCCCCCTAATTTATGTAAATAATATTACAAGAGGTTCCCTTCATGGAGTTTCCAATGGAGAACGCTCTCAAGAGGTGTGGTTTGCATTCATGAAGAATGACTAGGTATCTAGTCATCAAAAAACAATCAAGACAGTCAGTAGAACTTCACTGCATATGGGGGTAATGCACAAGGTTAGGGCAATCTGCAAATATGTTTGTAGTCCTACAAATATCTGTCCATGGCCCAAGTCTTAAAGCAGTTAATTTACACCTTATGCATCAAACCTGAATCCTATGCATCTTCCTTCATGTAAAAAAATATGACTACAGATAAACATACACATTTCTAATACTACAGTAAATATCCATGGGCTCCTGGGACAAAGCTGGGACTAACCTACAGTATGTGGTAAATCCATGGTAAATTTATATAAATGCTATTAAGTTAACAACGCCCTTACTAATCATGGGTATGTAGCCATGTTGGTCTAAGGACATAGGTAGACTAGGTTCTTTGGGTAAATCTGATCTCTTTTATTAGAACAGCTCAAATAGTTGGAAAAATTCTTCTTCATGTTGGTCTAATAAAAGATAACTGATTTACCCAAAGAATCTCATCTTACTAATCACTGCACTAGATAGTCAGAAGTCTCTCAACTGGGGTTTTCAAGAGTAAAAGTTATTAGCCTTAGCAACCTAATGTTTTGAGCTAATCTGGTCACATATTAGGGTTCTGAACCCTCTCTCTGGTACATTCCAGATAATCCAGTTAGGATTCTTAACCAAGTTCATAATCATCTAGTATATTTTACCGTACCCAGCTTAAATACATAGTTCTGCTGACAAGTACAACAGCATAAATAACTTTTCAATTTATCTGCCTCTATTCCACCCCTTTTTGACAGAATATAGGTTACCACTGACTTGGAGGATGTGAAGGGAATTGACAGATGCTAGGGTTACCATATTGCCAGGTCCAAGAAGAAGACACTT
>NW_017729004.1:54507632-54522044 GCF_001723915.1 Gavialis gangeticus | reverse complement strand
GTATTATAGTAGCACCTAGAACTTCAATAAAGTCTGAGGCCCCATAGTGCTAAGCTGAGACAGTTCCTGCCTCAAAAGCCTAGTATTTAAAGAGAAGAGAGACACTTGAAGGTGGGGAGAGCGGGGGGAAAATACGATGGTGGGGGGGCTGTAACATGCCAGTGCCCTCCCCCAGCCCTGCTGCTGCCCCTCACACCAGACCCACTGACCCCAGCCCTGCCAGCACACCTCATTCCCAAAAAGCAGTACCCTGTCCCCCCTCCCTGCTGGTGCCCTTTACTCCTGACCCACAGCCTCCTGGTACTTCCAGTGACCTGTGCACCCAAACCACAGTCACTCCCCCATTCCCCTCAATCCTGATCCGCAGCCCCTGCACCCCTCCCCCGGCCCTGCTGATGCCCCTCATTCCCAATCCGTAGCCTTCTGCCCCCCCAGCCCTGACAGTGCCTCACTCCTGACCTGCAGGCCCCTGCCCCCCCAGCCCTGCTGGTGCCCCTCACTCCTGACCTGCAGGCCCCTGGCCCCCCCGAGCCCTGATGGTGCCCTGCACTCTGGACCTGCAGCCTCCTGGCCCATCCAGCCCTGCTGGTGCCCATCACTCCCGACCTGCAGCCCTCTGTCCCCCCAGCCCTGCTGATGCCCCTCACTTCTGACCTCCAGACCCCTGCCCCCCCAGCCCTGCTGGTACCCTGCACTCGGGACCTACAGCCTCCTGCCCCATCCAGCCCTGACAGTGCCCCTCACTCCCAACCCTCTGTACTTCCTGCTACCTCAGATAGCCCTCGCCCTGCTCCCACCAGCAGAGCAAAGCAAAATTGCGAACTCTGCTCCCAATTGCGCAGGTGTCGTACTAGGTATTCTGGGAACTGTAGTTCTCCCTAGGGGGTGCCATGTTGAAAACAGACCAGGGGAGGAAATCCTGGACTTTTTGCTTACATTTAAAAAACCCATTTGGACGCAGCACAGGGTACCAAAAAAGAGCACATGTCTAGAAAAACCTGGACATATGGTAACCCTACAGATGCAAATCTAGGGGGTTCTCTGTTGAATGAGACTACACAAACCTTAGGAACTGTCAGCATCTGTAGCACAGGATGAAAGCAGCTTTTTCTTTCTAGTCTTCCGACTGATTTAGAAAGGTTACCAGCTGATAAGTGGCATGTGTAGCAACTGACAAACAGAATACATCCCACTTAAACAGCAGCAAGACTTACATTTACTAATCTAAATAAGAAAGAAAATTTGTACATTTCTGTGAATATATTTTATTTTTGTCTTGTAAAAAACAAAAACAAAAACACTCCTATTCCCCCCAACACACAAACTTATTTCTAGCAGATTTATTCTGTTAAAATACTGATAACATGACATACAGCCACTATTTATTTTCTAAATTGAGACTGTGACTTCCTTATGTTAAGGACTCTCCTCTATGTTAAAGAGAGCTACACATCCCTGCAAGCTGATATTGGTGACCAGGGTAGACGGCTGGAGACCCTTTGGGTTAAAATCTGTGGGGAACATGGCACAGGGGACACAATGGTGGGAGTCTACTACAGACCTCCCACCCAAAAGTCAAGAGCTTGACCAGGAGTTTGCCAGGGAATTGGCTGAGGCCACATGCTCCAGGTCCATGGTTGTCATGGGAGACTTCAACTACCCAGACATCTCGTGGGAAGAACACTTGGCTAAATCTGAGCGGTCACAAAGTTTCCTCTCATGCGTGGATGACCTCTATCTGACACAAGAGGTCTATGGGCCAATGAGAGGTAAGGCGCTGCTCGACCTGGTCCTGGCAACTGGGGATGACCTAATCAGCAACCTAATGACAGACGGGAAGCTGGGTGACAGGGACCACTAGCTGATCACCTTCACCATCTGCTCTAAAACTGGCAAGTCAGCCAAGGACTTCTGTATTGCTGACTTCAGGAAAGCTGACTTTGACAAGCTCAGGAGGCTTGTCGGTGAGGCCCTAAGGGACCACGACCCCTAGGGGAGGGGAGTTCAGGAGGAGTGGTTGCTCCTTAAGGGAGCGATCCTTAATACACAAGCTAAGGCTATCCCATCTTGGAGGAAAGGCAGCAAAAGGGCACAGCAGCCCCCTTGGCTCTCCAGGGAACTAGTGGACCTCCTGCAGCTAAAAAGGAAGGCCTGCAAAGGATGGAGGACGGGATCCGCCTCCAAGGAGAAATATTCTGCACTGGTCCAGTTCTGTATGGAGCGAACCTGGAAAGCCAAGGCTGCGACAGAACTCCAAATAGCTATAAATAAGTATCAAAGACAATAAAAAGTCCTTTTTTAGATATGTGGGGGAGCCAGAGGAAAAGCAAGGGCAATGTTGGACCCCTGCTAAACCAGAAGGGACAACTGACGACTGATGCCCAGGAAAAAGCCAACCTATTAAATGGGTACTTTGTGTCAGTCTTTCATCAGTCCCAGGGGACACCCCTGCCCATTACAGGACACAGAGGCCTAGATGAGGGAGATTCCTTACCCTCTATCAATGTTGACCACATGAAGGAACACCTTGAGAGGCTGGACACCTTCAAGTCAGCCAGCCCTTACAGCTAACACCCCAGAGTACTCAAGGAGCTAGCTAGCATCATAGCTCAGCCCCTGGCATGGATCTTTGAGAACTTCTGGAGTTCTGGTGAAGTGCCCAATGATTGGAAGACGGCCGATGTGGTGACTATCTAAAAGAAAAGGAGGAAAGTGGATCTGGCAAACTACAGACCCAGCAGCCTGACCTCTATCTTGGGGAAGGTCTTATAAAAGATTATTGAAGATTATTATTCTCAACAGACTGGCCGACAGCAACATCCTGAGGGATAACCAGCATGGGTTTGTTGTGGGTAGGTCTTGCTTGACTCATCTTATTTCCTTTTATGACCAGGTTACCTATCACCTGGGCAAGAGAGAGGAGATTGATGTCATATATCTTGATTTCAAAAAAGCCTTCGATCTGGTATCCCATGATCACCTCTTGGCAAAACTGGCCAACTGCGGCCTTGGGTTCACCACGATCCGCTGGCTGGGAAATTGGCTCTGTGGTCAGACCCAAAGGGTGGTGGGTTGATGGAAGTCAATCATCATGGTGCCCTGTGACCAGTGGGGTCCCCCAAGGCTCTGTCCTTGGACCTATTTTGTTCAACATTTTCATTAAAAATGATGTGGACATCGGAGTCAGAAGCAGACTGGCCAAGTTCGCCAATGATACCAAACTCTGGGGTAAAGCATCCACACCTGAGGACAGGAGGGCAATCCAGGCTGACCTTGACAGACTCAGGAAATGGGGGGATGAGAACCTGATGGTGTTTAACACCGAAAAATGCAAGGTTCTCCACCTTGGGAGGAAACCTTATAGGCTTGGCAGTGTTACGCTAGTTAGCACTACAGATGGAAGGGACTTGTGGGTCATAACTGACCGCAAGATGAACATGAGCCTGCAATGTGATGCTGCAGCTAGTAAAACGAGCAAAATGCTGGCTTGCATCCATAGATGCTTCTCAAGCAAATCCCAGGACATCATTCTCCCATTGTATTCGGCCTTGGTGAGGCCACAGCTGGAGTACTGCATCCAGTTTTGGGCTCCACAATTCAAAAAGGATGTGGAGAAGCTTGTGAGAGTCCAGAGAAGAGCCACGCACATGACCAGAGGTCAGGAAAACAGACCTTACGACAGGCTGAGAGCTATGGGACTCTTTAGCTTGGAAAAGTGCAGGTTCAGGGGCAATCTGATGGCCACCTATAAGTTTATCAGGGGCGCTCACCAGGATCTGGGGGAACAATTGTTCACCAGAATGCCTCAATGGATGACAAGGTTGAACGGTTATAAACTACATCAAGAACATTTCAGGCTGGACATAAGGAAGAATTTTTTCATGGTCCAAGCCCCCAAGGCCTGGAATAGCCTGCCACCGGAGGTGGTTCAACCATCTACATTGAACGCCTTCACGAGAAATATGGATGTTTATCTTGCTGGGATCCTATGACCCCAGCTGACTTCCTGCCCCTGGGGCAGGGGGCTGGACTCAACGATCTTCCAGGGTCCCTTCCAGCCCTAATGTCTATGAAATTATTTCCTCTGGTGAGCAACTGCACATAAGCACTGGTTCCAACATTCAAAGGATCTATTTGTGTGAGTTAAATCTCCAGCTGCAGCAATGGGTTGTCATTAAGACTTAAATTTGCTTCAAAAGTATTTTGCTTTGCTTTCATGAAGTAATACATGTTTAAAAGAAAATATTATATAGAGTTAAATATGCCCAATGAGAAACAGGAAAACAGGGTTCTAATTCTGGTATTTATTTAATAAACTACACTAGGCCCAGTGATAATGATTGTATGAATTTCTCTTATTTTTCCAGATTCTGATATTCAATTTACTTCTTTCTCCTTGATAATCACTTAGAAAACTAGCTTTGGTATGCTTTAAGTTAAGACCTACACTAATCAGATTAACGAATAAGATGCACTCACAATCTCAACCTTGGTTAATGGTTTTTACTAGCTTTAGACCAAATAAATAAAAGTTCGTGTGTTGAACATTTAAAACACCACTAATTCACTTTTGGTTTCAAATGTGCAAATTAAAACATCAACTAAAAATAGTACTGTAAAAGAATTACTGCTTGAAAAATAAAACCCTCAAAGAATTGTTTACATAAATACCCATGCAAACTACAAAAACTCTAAAAAATAAAATTAAATGTACAGTCACCATAGTTACAAACTTAAATTTAATAATTCAAAGCAGCAGCAGCCCCCTTGGCTCAACAAGGAACTAGAGGTCCTCCTGCATCTAAAAAGATAGACCTACAAAGGATGGAGACGGGATCCACCTCCTAGGAGGAATATACTGCACTGGTCTGGACCTGCAGGGAGCAAACCAGGAAAGACAAGGCTGCAATGGAATTCCAACTGGCTGCGAGTATCAAGGACAATAAAAAGTTCTTTTTTAGATACATGGGGAGCTGGAGGAAAAGCAATGGCAACAATGGACCCCTGCTGAACCAGATGGGGCAACTGACAACCGATGACCAGGAAAAAGCCAACTTACTAAATAGGTACTTTCTGCCGGTCTTTCACAAGTCCCATGGGACACCCCTGCCCATTACAGGACAGATATGCCTGAGTGAGGATGGTTTCTCGTCCTCCATCAATGCTAACCTTGTGAAGGAACACCTTGAGAGGCTGGATACCTTCAAGACAGCCGGCCCTGACAATTTGCATCCCAGAGTACTCAAGGAGCTGGCCTGCATCATAGCTCAGCTCCTGGCACAGATCTTCAGGAGCTGCTGGAGCTCTGGTGAAGTGCCTGATGATTGGAAGGCCAATATGGTGCCTATCTTAAAGAAAGGGAGGAAAAAATGGATCTGGCAAACTACAGGCCCATCCGCCTGAGCTCTCTCTCAGGGAAGGTCTTAGAAAAGATCATCAAAGAGGCCATTCTTAATGGACTGGCTGATGGCAACACCCTGAGGGATAGCCAGCATGGGTTTGTTGCAGGTAGGTCTTGCTTGACCTATCATTTCCTTCTACGACCAGGTGACCTATGACCTGGACAAGTGGGAAGAGATTGATGTCATACATCTTGACTTTAAAAAAGCCTTTGATCTGGTATCCCATGATCACCTCTTGGCAAAACTGGCCAACTGCAGCCTTGGGTCCACCATGATACGCTGGCTGGGGAATTGGCTCTGTGGTCTGACCTAGAGGGTGGTGGTTGACGGAAGTCAATCGTCATGGTGCCCTGTGACCAGTGGGGTCCCCCAAGACTCTGTCCTTGGACCTATTTTGTTCAACCTCTTCATTAATGATATGGACACTGGAGTCAGAAGCCGACTGGCCAAGTTCGCCGATGATACCAAACTTTTGGATAAAACATCCATACCTGAGGACAGGGGGGTAATCCAGGCTGACCTTGACAGACTCACAAAGTGGGCAGACAAGAACCTGATGGTGTTTGACGCCAAAAAATGCAAGGTTCTCCACCTTGGGAGGAAAAACCTGCAGCATGTCTATAGCCTTGGCAGTGTTATGCTGACTAGCACTACGGACGAGAGGGACTTGAGGGTCAGGATTGACTACCAGATGAACATGAGCCTTCAATGTGATGCCACAGCTAGTAAAGCCAGCAAAACCCTGGCTTGCATCCATATATGCTTCTCAAGCAAATCCCAGTATGCCATTCTCCCGTCGTACTCGGCCTTGGTGAGGCTGCATCCAGTTTTGGGCTCCACAATTCAAAAAGGATGTGGAGAATTGTGACAGAGTCCAGAGGAGACCCACGCGCATGATCAGAGGTCAGGAAAACAGAAATTATGATGAGAGGCTGAGAGCTATGGGACTCTTCAGCCTGGAAAAGTGCAGGCTCAGGGGTGATCTGATAGCTACCTACAAGTTCATAAGGGGTGTTCACCAGGATCTGGGGGAATGTTTGTTCACCAGAGCACCTCAAAGCATGACAAGGTTGAATGGTTATAAACTCCTGCAAGACTGTTTCAGGCTGGACATAAGGACTTCTTTACTATCCAAGCCCCCAAGGTCTGGAATAGCCTGCCGCTGGAGGTGGTTCAAGCACCTACTTTGGATTGCCTTCAAGAGAAACCTGGATGTTTTTCTTGCTGGGATCCTATGACCCCAGCTGACTTCCTGCCCCTGGGGCAGGGGGGCTAGACTTGATGCTCTTCCAAGGTCCCTTCCAGCCCTAATTTTTATGAAATCTATGAAAGCAAAGTAATTTAAAGAGAGCAACATCCACTGATTAAAACAGTAGTATCTTATGTGTCAATAATGGCAATGTCCTTGTGCTTTCCCCTGCCTGTCAACTCTCTGCTCTGTTGTTTCTGAATAGTTAACTAAAGACACAATCATTACTGTTCATTATTTTTTAGTTAGATTATTTTGGATAATTCCAACTGCACAAATGTTGTCTACAGTTTTATCTGGTCCTTCTTAGAGCTTGCAAAGATCTTCAGTTTGGCTGTTAACATCAACTTGTTTTGCCATTAGATTTGCTTAATTTTTTATTTTTAAGCAAAATGCTAGCTAGACATTTTCATAGATTTCATAGACATTCAGGCTGGAAGGGACCCCCAGAGGATCAGAGTCCAGCCCCCTGCCTGGGGGCAGGAAGTCAGCAGGGGTCACAGCACCCCAGCAAGATAAACATCCAAAAGTGTCTTGAAGGCATTCAAAGTGGGTGCTTGAACCACCTCCGGTGGCAGTCTATTTCCAAACCTTGGGGGCTCAGACAGTAAAGAAGTTCTTCCTTATGTCTAGCCTGAAACAGTTGCAGAGGAGTTTGTGACTATTCGATCTTGTCATCCCTTGGGGCACTCTGGTGCTCTGCAACATGCTTCAGATAAACCTCTTTGATAAGTATTCCACTGTAAAGACTCAACCCAAAGCCCCTTAAAAATCAACACAAAGTCCCTCACTGACATTAATGGTTTTTGGCTCAGACTAATACCAAAATCTTGAGTTTTATTCTCTTGCTCCTTAAGACATGTTAGACAATATTCTAAGTAGACAACATTTTGGAAGCACTCATCTTTCTGTAAGCTTCTAGCAATTGTAATCTATTACCTATCTTTGAAATCTAGCTCACTTGATCCAAAATGTAGATCTTTGTATGGTTGTTCCCTACATTTCCTTTTTCTCCATTTCCAATACTTCTCAGTCAAAATGTATCACTAATTTCTATGTAGCTCTTCCTGAACCATTAGGTTCTAGTTTAAAGTGGAAGTAGAGATTTTCTGTTCCAAAAATATGTAACTGGTTAGTAACAAAATACAAGTCTCATCTAGGATTATGTAAGCTAAATCATTCTTTGATTCTCTCTCTCTGTGTATTTGTGCAATTTGATATAGGTTTTGGTCCTGCTCAAACCTTCCGTTCAGAGTCTGAATTTTTCTTATTATTCAAGCTGCGCCCTGCATAATTTCTAGGGAAAGAGTAATTTCCCCACATCTGGCTTCAAGGCAGTGAAATATCTTTCTGCATGATCTGTGTACAAGCCATTCTTTTTTAGTAATTCAAGATAATGGGGTTTTTGCTAATTATTCTAATTAAGTTTTTAAATCACTGACAGGTTGGCAGATGATAGGGGCTAGGTACGGATAGTCAAAAAGCCTGAGGCTGAATTGATTCAGTCTTTGCAGGTTAGTCTAAACTGCACAGATTAAATTGAAACAGAAGTGAACAGACATTTATCTGATACAGGAAATGCAGCCACATGTCTGCAGTGCCCCAAGCCAGATGCTGTGCGGTGCTAGAGCATGGCTTCCTGGCTGTGCTTACTTCTTCCTGATGCCCCAGGGCTGGACTCCAAGATCCCTTTCCACTTCCGTGCTACTGAGCAGGTCATTTCCTATGCAGTTGGTGTGCTGAACATTTTTCCTCCCTAGGTGCAGCACTTTGCATTTCTCCTTGTTAAATTGCATTCTATTGTTTTCTTCCCATTTGTCCAACCTGTCCAGGTCTGCCTGTAGCTGTTCCCTGCCCTCCGGTGTGTCCACTTCTCCCCACAGTTTCGTATCAGCTGCAAACATGGACAGAGTACACTTCACTCCCTTGTCCAAGTCACTGATGAAGACATTGAAGAGTATCAGTCCAAGTTACATGCAAGTTACACACGCATGACAGGAGTGCAGTTGTGGGATTGTGGATTAGATTCCAATCATGTCATATTGCCAGTGCAGGGGGAGCCCAGAATCTAGTAGCAAGCCAGGTAGTTGATCAGTCTTCTCAGCTGCAGGAGCCCTTGACTTTGATGTACCCCAATGGCTGGGAGAAGCAGCCAGCTGATTGGGGTTCCCAGCTTTGGGGGTGCAGAGCCCTTGACTCCAATGGGTCCCCAAGACTGGGAGTCCCAATTTAGTTGGCTGGCCACATATTCAATTTAAGGCATTGTGGAAACCAGCTTCAACCCTGGCTGGGGTTACTTGACCCCAGTACTTTTTCCTGCCCAGACCAGGGGGTTGGACTCGATGATCTTATAGGTCACTTCTGACCCTAAAAATCTATGAAAGTTATTACATGTATTTTGTGTACTAACTTGCAACTTATTTTCTGTTTTATCAAGCCATTCATTGTGTGTGGCTGGGTTACTAATTACTTTGTGATTAACTAGTTATGTTTATGTCTACTGTGCAGTTCCTGCACAGATTTTTTTCTGGTTTCTGTGGTGGCTTGATTGCATTTTTCTATAGATGAGAAGACATTACAGTAGAGGTCAGCAGCCTACAACCCACAGGCCAGATCTGGCCAGAGAAGAAGTCCAATCTGGCACAAGGGATGGGTCTCAGGGAGCTGTGCTGTGCTGTACCTCTAGTCTTGCTTTACAGGGGCTGGGAATCTGATATTATGGAGAGTTCTCTTAGTTTTTTCACTGGCACAATTCTGTTTATAGGATTAAATTGTCAAATTATATCCAGAAAAACAAACAACTTATGATGGATGTAAATAAGATGGACCTACACAGTATTAAGCTGCTGCAGAAACTGGCCCTTGAATTTACCATTTCATATTTCCTCTTTTCAAATAACCAAGAAATTAAAAATGAGAGAAGAAGTTTCAAGCCTGAGGTTATTTGGACCTTTACCTTTATGGTCGCATCTAGACGAGTGTGCTCAAAATTTGATACGTGGATTTCCAAGTATCAAATAAAAACACCCTGGAGAAAAGTGTTGCAGGGCACAGTTCCCCACTGTGCCCTAAGGCAAGCTGGAGCTCTCTGGCATACACTTATTAAAAAGGGGGCCACCAGGGGTACACTTATTTAAAAAAGGTTGAAAACTCGTGCCCTATGTAACACTATACACATGCGCATGTATGTAAGCAGCAGCACACAGAGGAAGCAGTAAGGAAGCCTACCAGCAGTCAGAGAAGCACTTGTGGAGTGACCCCGAGAAAAAAAAGTAAGAGGGCTGTCAAGGAGGGTAGTAGATGGAAAGAGACTTCAAACTGTGAACAAAAAAACTGTCTCTTCTCACTGGATTCCTGTTGTGTTCAGGGAAAAAGGAGGAACTAATCTCTGTACATTCTTTGTATAGAACTAGTATAGTCTGAAAAGGATACCCAATTCCATCACCAATTTCTTCCCTAACCAAAACAACCAGTAAAACCCCTGGAATGGCTAACCGGTCAGGTCAATCCACATAAAAGCTACCAGCACACACTTGGACAAAGACTGATACACTCACCAAGACATTCAGGATGGATGCATGATGCATTCATTGGACATTTAGTGCTCTTGTTCTTTGTCCTTGTGCTTTGTCACTTTCCTATCTTATGGAAACTGTAACAAAACCCATGTATTTTTACTTATATTGCAATGTATCTTTGTTCATGTGCTATAACTGGGGACCTGCTGAAAGCATGATTTTTGTGGAAAATGCTAAATCAGGTGTTTACTGTGAAAAATGGCAGGCTCTGCAAAAAATAGCAGGCTCGCAGACAGCCCCCCCCCCCACAAAACAAAAACCCAGAAAAAAACTCCAAAAATCCTTACCAAGAAGTGAAAGCTTAGGAATACATGGATTAATGGCTTCCACAGACTTAAATAAGGGTAATTAAGCTGCGGTTTTGGGACATCTGGCAACCTGTTGGGAGGAGTGGGGTCCCATGGCCAATCAGAGGTGGGGAAAGGGGGGGGGAGTTCCACCATGCTCAGCCTGCAAAAGTGGCAGCCAGCCAGATGATCTGCCTGTAAAATTGAACGGCCACCTCCTCATATATTTCATAGATACTAGGGCTGGAAGGGACCCTGCAAGATCATCAGGCCCAGACCCCTGCCCAAGGGGCAGGAAGTCAGCTTGGGTCAGATCACTCGAGCAAGATAACCATCTAAATGTTTTGTAGAGGTATTCAGAGTAGGTGCTTGCACCACTTCTGGGGGTGGGGGCGAGGAGAGAGTTTATTTGACTCTGGAGACTCAGACAGTAAAGAAGATTTTCCTTATATCCAGTTTAAAATTGGTCTTCCAGCAGTTTGTGACTGTTAAACAGTCTTCCCTGGTAAACAGACGTTCTCCCAGTTCCTGGTGCACAACCCTAATATACTTACAGGCTGCCACCAAGTCACCCTTGAGCCTTCACTTCTCCAAGGTGAAGAGTCCCATGCCCCTCCTCATAAGGCCTGTTGTTTTGACCTTTAATCATGCACGTAGCTCTCTTCTGGAATCTCTCAAGATTTTCAACATTCTTTCTAAAGTGTGGAGCCCAGAATTGGATGCAGTACTCCAGCTGTGGCCTCAGCAAGGCCGAGTAAAGCGAGAGAATGACTTCTCGGGTCTTGCCTGAAATGCTTCAGTAGACACAAGCCAGAGTTATTTGCTCTGCCGGCTGCAGCATCACATTGGTGGCTCATGTTCATCTTATGGTCAGTGATGACCCCCAAGTCTCTTTCAGTTGTGGTGCTAGTGACTATAGTACTGCCAAGCCTATAAGTATGACGTGGGTTTTTTCTCCTGAGGTGGAGCTTGCAGCTCACATTTCTCCGTGTTGAATGTCATCAGGTTTTGATCCCCTCATCTTGCAAGCCTGTCCAGGTCAGCATGAATTGCCAGCCTATGTCACGGGGCAGGGACCTAAGGAGCGGCCGTGATCTCTCCTGGCGCCCCCTACCGTGCCAAGTTGGTATCAATGCACCCTCGTGCTCGCCCACCACATCTTTGATGGTATTAGTGTTATGGGAGGCTGCCTTTTCACCCCCTTGGACATGGTACCCGTGATGTATCCCAGTCTGTGCCCCCGTCTCAGCTGACTCTGTGCACTAAAGCCTTAAGGGCTACGCATTGCTCCTACCACCCCTAATACCACGCCCCAAGCCTCTCAGTTGTACTGGACGTTATCTTGTCAAAATCCCTTGCCATGCCCTCACGGTGCCCCCTTTGCTTGTCTACTGTCACCCGTGTCCTTGCAGACCCCCTTTGGGTTCGTCTCAGTCGCCCGCACTGGGGCCTTTCTCCGCGCTCCCCGCGGACACTCTCTGGCCTTTCTCCCAGCTGTGTCCACACCAGGGCTCTCTCTCTCTCTCTCTCGGTCCTGCCCACACTGGGCTCCTGCCTCCCAATCAGGGCTCAGGTGGCCGTAGCCATGCCTGGCCCCCAAATTCCCCTCTCAGGTCTTAAGTGAGCGCCCTCCCTGGGGCTTCTCGCTCGTGCACCCTCCCTGGGGCTTCTCGCCTGCCCTAGGGCCTTTTCTGCGCTTGGGGCTCAGGTGGTCTTAGCCGTACCTGGCCCCTAAATCCCCTCCTCAGGTCAACGATTCCTGTGGGGCTCAGGCAACCTCAACCTCACCTGGCCCCCAATGCACTGTGCCCCTTCTCAGGGCTCTGGGGTCAGTGCACCCCTAGATGCGGTGCCCTCTCTGGCACCGGGGTCCCCACACCATTGTGGAGCCCCTAACGAGGCCTCCTCCAACCCCTACAGCCTCACCCGGTCCTCTGGTGTAAAAACAAAGCAAAACCATAAGCCAATCGGCTACAACTCAAATTACGCCCCCAGGCCAAACATAAACTCTAGCCCTTTGGCTAAACATCACTCAAATCCCTACCAGGGCTTTCTCCTCCCAGTCCTCAAGCTGAAGCTGATCAGGCCATCAAGCTGCTCTAGGCTGCACCCTCCAGCAGAGCTCCTTCTCCCTTCGATGTTAGTGGGGAACTGCCTGCTTGGCCCCAGCCTAGGCTGTTTATATAGTCCAGGCCCTGCCCCCTTCTGGTCAGCTGACCGAACTGTGGTTGCCCCGGCAACCGGCACCTGTACCTTTTCCTAGGAGCAGGGCACTTCAGTGCACTGCGACACCCTAGAATAACTGCACTTCCGCAAACTTGGCCAGTCTGCTTCTGACACCCAAATCCAGATAATTTATGAATATATTAAAGAGTACTGGTCTGAGAACTTAGCCCTGGGGGACACCACTGGTCACCATGTGCCATACTGACTCTGTTCCATCAACTATCACTCTCCAGGTCTGACCATGGAGCCAGTTACCCAGCCATCGAACCATAAGTTTGTCAAACCCACAGTTCCCCAATTTTACCATGAGGACATACATTATGGGAGACCAAGTCAAAGGTTTTTTGAAATCTAAATGTATGACATCAACCTCTTCTCCTTTGTCCAGGTGATGCATCACCTGGTCATAGAAGGAAGTGACATTGGTCAGGTAAGACCTACCTGCATTGAAGCCATGTTGGCTATCTCTCAGAATGTTGCCTTCCATTAGCCTGTTGTTGATAGTTTCTTTGATGATTTTTTCCAAGATTTTTCCAGGGACTGAGGTCAAGCTGATTGGCCTGTAGTTCCCTGGATCTTCCTTCCTTCCTTTCTTGAAGATAGGCACCACACTGGCACACTTCCAATCTTCAGGAACCTTTCCCAAGAGCCACAAGCTCCCAAATATCCTCACCATTGGTTATGCTATGATGTCAACCAATTCTTTTAGCACTCTTGGGTGCATTCTGTCTGGGCCAGCTGACTTGTGAATGTCTAGCCCCTCTAGCTGTTCCCTTACAAGATCTTTGCCAATTACAGCTGTATGATCGCCCTTACCCTGGGAGTCCTGTGTCCTGTCAGGCAGGGTGATCTCCTTGAGCTGGCGAAAAACTGACACAAAGTAATCATTGGAGGAGATTAGCTTTTTCCTGGGTGTCAGTTGTCAGCTGCTCCATTTGGTTCAACCAGGGTCTGTTGCTCGTGTCTTCCTCCCCCCCCCCCCCAATTTCCCACATATTTGAAGAAGGACTTTTTATTGTCCTTGATTCCTGTAGCCAGTTTGAGTTCTGTTTCAGCATTGGCTTTCCTGGTCCACTTCCTACAGGCATGGGCCAGTGCTGCATGATCCTCCTTAGTGGTAATTCCCGAATTCCATCCCTTATAAGTTTCTCTTTTCAGATTCAGAAGGTCCATGAGTTCCCTACTGACTCAAGGGGGGTCTCCCAGCCCTTTTGCTACCTTTCCTACAGGCCAGAATGGACCTCCCTTCTGCATTTAGGGTCAAGCTCTTAAGGACCAACCACTCATCGTGCAATCCCGTCCCTGTCAGATCATGGTTTCTCAGAGCCTAAACAACCACGTCCTAGGCTTATGAAAGTAAGCTTTCCAAAAGTTGAAGACTTCCTCAAGTTGGGTAGACCCCTAGCTATAACAACACAAAGCTCAAACCACTAGGCATTTTCTTTTGTAGAAGGAGAAAGCTGTAGACCTTTTTGTACCCTGGGAAAATGAAGTCAGATGATTCTTTCAGCAATATCCAAGAATGAGAAAACTGCTCAGAACTTTGTTCTATGAATGAAGGCAAGGGTGGATTTAACATCAAATTGTTTCTATTTGAAAGCTAAAAAAAGGGGTTTGTTTCTATGATCTAAAACTCTACCACCTGCACTGATTTATTTGGGGGAGCGGGG
>NW_017729004.1:54499499-54502632 GCF_001723915.1 Gavialis gangeticus | reverse complement strand
TAATCCACAGTCTACTAATATACTTCATAATCTGCATTCAAAAATCATCAAAATACCTTGGCAAAAATCTTGTACCTGATACTGCTGTATTGTCATCTGGCATCCTGTTTACACACTTTATTTCATGGAATTCACTGAATTTGAAAGGCAACATTTAAAACTAGTAGAATGAGTAGTACATAGAACTTGTCATAAATACTACTAAAACCAAAAGTTTAGTAGGTGTCAAAGCCATCAAGCTTTCTCAGGGGTTAAGGGGAGGGGAAGAGGGGGGAGAGAAAACGGGAATGGGTAGACTAATCTTATCCTTCCATTAGTAATGCCATAGCTGAAGCCCAGCTTTACTTTGTTATTCACGGAATAAAATAGCTTTTTGAATCTATAAAGATTATTCTGTCCCAAAATATGACCCTTGGTCTCAGTGTAAGTTCATATTGCTTCAGGACTTAGAGTAGCAATAGGCACAATCTTTTGTGCTACATGATGCTATCATGCTACCAGTATTATAGTATGTTGATTTTTATTCATTAAACTGCTTTACCTTTAATGTATGATTATGAAGTGGACATCATATAAGGAGAGGAGTTACTTACTTAGTAACTGAATTTCTCCGAGGTGTGTTGTCTTTATTGTCACTGTTGATGCACATGCATCATATCCCTAGAGTTCAAAGACTCTGCCTTAGCAGTATTTCTCATGCCAAGGAGATAAAGAGCGACAAGCACCTCCTGCTACTGTTTCCTTAAACATCTTAAGATGCATCTGACTCTGAGGAAAAAGGGCTGGTTGTGGGTGTGTACATATAGACAACATAACTCAAACTCCATGTATTCAAATAACTACTCTTTCTTCTTTAAGAGATTGTCCAAATGAATGTTTTCATTGCAGGTCACTCAAAAGCAGTTCCAATAAGTTGAAATGAGTCTTCAAGTCTGAGAGACAAAAGCAACTGAAGGACTGTCTTACCAAATGCAGAATATGTCCTGCAAACTGCTGCAGTTGTGTAATGTTTATTAAAGGAGTAAAACAGATCTAGAAGTAGCCTCCCTGCAAACAGTTATGGAGACATTATCCAGGGTGTCTCATAACACAGACCAATCTCCAAACAGACAGTCTCTGCACTAGTAGCACTGTGCCTATGAATCTCTTGGCTAAGGAGATAAACAGTTGCAGAATCTTCATGAAAGGCTAAGTCCTGTGCAGGTTGAGGGACAAACACATTTTCACATACAGGTGTATAACATCTTAGGTCTGGAGAAGTGAGATTTTAGGAAAAATACCACCAAATTAATCTGCCAACTGAAGCAGAATTCAATTACCACTTTAGGTGGATAGAGAGCCTGTGGTGTCAGGTCTAGAAATCTGGTAGTGGTAAGTACTGGTAGCATTAATTGCTGTGGCTCCCAGAGTCAAATTTCCAGCCTCATGGGGAGCCTTGCAGGTGCTGAATCCAGAGTGCAGAGCCATGTCATCTGGTTTGCAGGTCTACCCATGGGACCAGAAATTTAATAATAGGAGGAGCAATGGTTGCTGCGACTCCAGGAGCCACAACAATTAATACTGTTGCTGCCAAATCCCAGCTTTGCGGACCAGATGATGTGGCTCCATACTCTAGATTCAGCCCGTGAACTGGCCCTGCATCACAACTGATCGGATGCCAGACTAGTTGAGCGCCATTGCTTTAGATAGCACCTTTGGGTAGATCGTCAAGGATACTTATGTAGTAGGTAGTACATGTAGAATCACATAGTGGAATGACGGCCACTAGAAAAACTGTTCTCATAGCAAAGTAGAACAAGGAGTACATTGCCTTATGTTCAAAACGAAGCCTCAGAGACATGAGAGCTAAATGTAGGTTCTGTTGTAGGACAGGGTCTTTTACCAGAGGAGAAACTGGTGAGAAAACATATGCTGTCTTTTGACTAGAGTACAATGTACAGAGACAGCAGCTAAATAGACTTTGACTGAGCTAATAAATAAGTCCATATGTTTAAGACCTAGAAGATCTTCCATTAGTCAGACTTGAAAAGAGATTTCTCTCTTGACACCATCTGGACCCCTTAATTAGATAAGCACATCTAGTTTCCTCTTTTCTGCTGTGAATATGAGTGTGTCCGACTAGGGAAGAGCATTCCCTCTATTTCCCAGAGCCAAAAAGCATCCAACCTTTTGAGACTCGGGATGGGCAGAGCTGAATGAAGAATCTTTTCTGGGTCAGAGGCTCTTAGTCATGCAGGGACCATAATTATCATCCATTCAGTTGCCAGGATGATGGAGCTACAGCCTAGTGTCTTGCTCTTTTCTGCTCCCACATATAGATGACTGCATTTTCAAGGTACAGGAACTTATTATGATAAACATAAAATCACCAGAAGTATAGATCTGAGGCAGGTATGGCACCCTCATAGGTTAGGTATGTTCTAAAAAAAATCACAATATTTGGAGATAAATCATAACAACAATCCTAGGTTACTACTCTCTTAATTAAAGATTTAAAAAGCTAATGACCTTTCTAAAAGGAAAAGTGCGAGATCAGTAAAATATTTCAACATGGCACAGATAAAAATCAATGATGAAAGAAGACAGAATTTATTTATTTTTCTTAGAAAGACAAAACAATTCTTCCCAAATAAAAAACCCCCAAAACAAAATAGAACAGAGATAAAAGAAAGAAGAGAAGAGAAAAACTGGGCACATTTGAGAAATAAAAATAGGTTTCAAAAGAATTCAACCATAGCTAAAGGCTTCAAATCACAAATCAGCATAGCACTGCACCTCAAGCTAATAGCAGTTCAGAGGAACTAAGGAGCAAGAGACATATACCACACTTTACCCCATAAAGCATGAGGACAGGTGAGGCCACAGCACTCCCAACAAGTACAGCTAAAGAAAATGTTCTCTGTAGTCCAGTGCAATGGCACATGTACAGCCACAGCAAGAAAATATGGATGCTCTTTTGAAAAAGTACCTTGACTTCTCAGGCTAGGGACAGACATTCAAAAAGCCAGAGCATGAATTGAGTCAATTTTTTCAGGTTAGTCTAACCTGCATAGATTGAACCAATTTGCAAGTGAATAGATATTCTATTTTGACTCTGGAAATGCAGCCACATGCCTGCAGTGGCTCAGGCCAG
>NW_017729004.1:54496654-54499483 GCF_001723915.1 Gavialis gangeticus | reverse complement strand
TCAGGCCAGCAGCTGTGGGGGGGTGGGAGGGGTCTAGAGTGAGCCCTCAGCTGGAGGAAAACTGAACTGAGGAGGGGCATAGCCAGGCCCAGGCAGGCCTGTGTATGATTGGGGAGGGGTTTAAACCCCCACCCTGGTCTGCAGGTACCCCAGCCGGGGTATGCCTGGATGGGGAGGGTGTAGGCAGCTCCTGTTCAGGGTCCCCAGCCCCCTCACCCCTGCTCACTTGCTGTGTAGGGGCAGGGCCCAGTAGCCTGATGGGAAGCAGGGGTTAATCCCCCCATTGCGGGGGACAGAATGGGCACTAATAGGCTCCGCTCATGCACCCAGGGCTGTGGCAGCCAGATGCCAACAGCCTGGGGGAAAGGAGGGTTTAATGCCCCCATTGCAGGCAGCAGCAACAGGGACACCAACATGGCACCCAAGGAATGGGCTATGACCTGGCTGTAGGGATGTGGGTAGCTGGGGTTAGTTACAGCCCAACTCCTTGCTGCCTCCTGCTGCGGCAGCATGGCCTGGGCTGCAGCCCCAGGAGGCAGAGGTCAGCATCCGCCACCTCCTGCCTCCAGCCCCACAGGGGCCATGGTAGCAGACAGGCTACAGCTCCAGCGCAACTCCCCACTCCCTCCCTCTCTTGGCCAGTGGCAGTGGTGGTGGAGTGAACTATTGCAGTAGTCACAGATGAAGCACCTGTCACCCAGTGCCTACTTGAAGTGGTGCCGGGTGCTTGGGATGGGCCTCGGCATGGGGAACCAACAAAGCCCTGCAGCCCGGTCCGGCCTAGCCTCCCGGCTCAGTCAAGGCAGCCCATGGCAGCCCTCCCCGAGTAGCTGGCAGATGACAGGTGATGTTTATGTGCACTTCTGTTCTGTTACAGGTTTAAACCAGTTTCTGCTAACTTAACAAGTTTGTGTGCAACTTCTATCCTTAGCCCTGATGAATGCTAAGACCTGGGACATGGGGTAATTTCAAACATTTAAGAAAGGCAAATTAAAAAGAGGCCCTCCAACCAGGATTCTTAAGAGATAATATTCTACGTGCTCCTTTAATTTTTTCCTGCTTTACTTTTCTTTTTAAGGGATCAGGAAGGTTGATAGCCTTCTATCCTAATAACTCACCAATAAATCAGAATGCTATGGTAAGAGCACTTCTCAGTATTGGTACACAGAATTTATGCTGTTGAGGGTCAGGCAAAGAAAGAAGTGAACTAAGTAGGTTGTACATCAAAGACTGCAAACGTTTAATAGAAAAGTGAAAAAAACCTGAAGACTATTAGTTCTTCAAAGGCTTGGAAGAACTTACAACCCGTAGCAATCCCAGACCTATTAACAGACTTCTACCAAACCCTTACTGCTCAGGTCCCAGAGCACTTGCTCATACATCAGTAAGCAATTGGTTGATGTGATCTTAGCTTCCTGGAAGCTGTTGCTCCTCTACCTGAGAACAGGGCCAGTCAGATCTAACTAGTTTCCCATCACCTCAAGGTCCTTGGTGTCCTAGTTGCTTTAACAGTTTCCCCCAACCCTCTTGCATACAGTTGGGGGTGTCACCCATACTACAGGTTGCCTACAGAGACTCAGATATGCCACTGTTCTTCTATGCAGCAAGTGCAGAGCATATACGTCTTGTTCCACTAAATGAGCCACTACACATTCAGATCAGTGGCTACCATCCATGGGATTGGAATAGGACTGGATTTGTGGTGGTCTGCTACGGGCAATGCATGAGCTGTCCTCTTTTGAGGCTGGACCAAGCTCACTGACAGACTAATGAGAGAAGACACTTTCTTATTTTTTCCTGTCAAAATAGCACCAGGACCTAGTTGGGAAAAGCAGGGGATACAGCTCAAGTTGTCTAGTAGGTAGCAAATGTGCAGTACATGTTCCCATTAAGGATGGGGTGTGCTTAGTTGCAACTGGAGTTATGGAAGGCACTACCTGAAGAGGCTAGGAAATACAATACTGTGGTCCATAAAGTCTGTTACAGGAAAAAATAACCCCTTTTCCCCAGACCATTACTCATGACATGGGCAGAGGAGATAGCATCTCAGCAATGGCCAGGGACCAGGTTTGGGAGGGAGGGGGATTAACAGCAGCCTTCCCAGATGAATGAGAAAGAACCTGATGAGTTATAATAAAAAGTTGCACCTTACTATACCACATCTTTCACATCTGGTCCTTCTTCCTATATATCTGGGACAATGAACTTGAAGCTTTTCTTCTGATACATCAATGAAGAGAAAGGGGCAAAGTGGAGGAAAAATCAATGATTTAAAAAAAAATATAAATCTGATTTTTTAAAATTTAAATCAGTTTTTTTTATTTAATCATATTTTAAAAATTTTTGTTAATATGCTTAAACCCCCCCCACCTATATAAAGATAGCTTTAATTTAAAGCATTAATTTAAGATCTGTTAGAGCTCAAAGATATCATCATGGAATAGGGATTATAAATTCTAATTATATACTATTTGGGACGAATATATTATGTAACCTTTTAAGAAAAGTTTTATAAATAGGTCACAACATGCCATGGTCTATATTAGGGGCCCAATTTTATGGGGTTCCCATAGGCTTCTCTACAGATCACTAGTAAAGATTAAAGAAAACCACTCTACCCAATGGGACTCAGTGCTCAAGTTGGATCTCATTAAGCATCTCTAGGATGCTTAGTTTCAGTTCTCAAACTGGCTTTGTCTCTCCAGCGATAAAATCCTTTATAACAACAGTATATGGAGATGGGTAGGTAATCAGGTCTGTCATCTCTCATCAACCCTATTGTCTCTCTCCAAGTTTGTGTACACAGAGTCAAGCCCTTACCTCTCTCTA
>NW_017729004.1:54493639-54496643 GCF_001723915.1 Gavialis gangeticus | reverse complement strand
GCCCTTACCTCTCTCTAAAAGTGCAAAGTTTCAAGAAGTGAAATGAGTAAGAGGATAGGTGAGGATGGAGTAGATCTGGGCAAGGAGAAGGAGGAGGAAGATGAGTCTGGAGATAAATGCAAGCAAGGAGGGGCAGTAGAAACATTTTAAGGAGAATATTTTAGAAGTCTTGAGGGCAAGTTTCTGAGTATAGCCTCGTCACTTCATTAATTTGAGATCTAGTGAGGGAATAGTATGGTAGAAGAGAAAACTTATCATAGCAGCAGGCTTGCCAGGCCATAAAAGAGACCTTGTTTAGGAATATTTTAATGAAGGTTCTATCAAACAACAAGAATGCAGTTTTTGTAGGAAACACTGATTAAATCAAGGCTTCCTAACCATTGACTTTAATCACGATTCAAATCAATTTGATTTAAATCAAGTGCACCCTGGAAAGGGCCAAATGGATATAAGGAAAAATAACAAGCAAAAACAGCCACAGAAAGTGTTTTTCTTTTGTTTGGGTAAAGTAAAGAAATGGTACATATCTATGAGTTAGAGAACAAGGAACTGCTGTCGAATCTTGTTAGCATTCTTGTCGTTAATATTTCAACCATACCAGAAAAGTATCCCAGAGCAGAGAGAATTACCTTTAACTGGGACCACCTTCCATGGTTTAAGAGGAGAGAAACAACATTTTCGCTAACCTCAGTTAAATTTTAAAGAGATATGTCTTTGTTTGCTAGCTATCATTTTGCAATGAACAAACAATTCAGAAGTCCCTAATACCAGCAAATATTTATATTTAGGAGCTGGATCATACATTCAGAAGTTATACTGTACACTTGAAGGGCATTTAAATGACATTTTCATTTACTGCTGAAGAGGAATATTGTCTTGGCATATCTTCATGTTATTTTAAAGAATGAGCAAAGCTGAAATGTATCCACATCTAAAGTAACTTAATTTTAAGATTAAATATAAGCTACATAAAATGCTGCTGAACTAAGGTAACATCCTTGTAAATATTTCAAATAAGTTATGGAAATGAAATGTTGAAATCTGGGATAAGAACCTTGGCAAAACCAGATGCTAAAATGATCTATCGTATCATATTCTAAAGACCATTTAGCAGACACATACTTGCCCCGAAAAAAATCAAAAGCTACCAATGTAAATTTGATTATTTTGATCGTAAAACTTTGTGACCTATAACTGATGTTCAATTAATGGCTCTATTGAGTGGTTTTGCTGATGTAGTTACTGTCCTTGACTTCTGATGAGAATTTTACTGTGTGACAAATTTAGTTCCACTTAGCACCATCTTCTGTTACATGACTGGCATTGGTATATTGTTACAGAACAAATCACTCTTTGTAACTCCTGAACGAGCAGAAAGAGTGATCCCAAGCTGAAACTTACTGTCCTCAAGGTGGACACCATGTACTGATTTTGTTATTTAGCAATAAGACAGCTTCGAACGAAACCAGCTCCAGGACCAAAAGTTCTAAAACTCACACTGCATACTAGGTTGTTTCTTATTTTTATTTAGAAATATAGACAAGGCATTACAAGAATTAAAAACAATATGGCAGTTATGGAAGGGGACAAAAAAAAAAGTGATGCCTGACAGCCTTCACAGAATTCAAAAAAATGTAACCCAAAACAACATGTCATCATCCTTGTGAGACAGGGTAAGTGGGCAGAAGGGAATTTAAAATAAAGTTGGGTCAGGCCCAGAAACTTAAAGACAAGAAGTCTGGGTTATAATTCTTCTCCAGAACTCTCCTTTCCAGACTGGAAATCAAATTTTTCTGAGCCAACAGAACAGTAGCTATGATGAAAATCTCATACGGAATTCAGAGCAGAAGTACAATGAAAAGGGAAAGTTGTAATGCATCAGTGACTTACAACAGCAAAAAGCAGCACTGACCTTGAAACTCCAACAAAAACAGACCCTTCTCTCCCTTCCTCAGACCAGATCCTATGCAACATTACAGACCTCTGTCTAAGCATTACATCCCACATAACATCTATTAACATGACTATACATTATTTGCTTCCAAAAATGAAGTTGTTTTCAACTCAAAGGTCCCGATGAAATCAGAAGTGTATTTCCCTAACTAGAGAGGCAAGAATCCCTTTTAAAAGGATTTTGTGAAATCCAAGCAGGAAAAGAACAAAAAACCTGTAAACTGAAGTAAATAATGATGAACAATCAAGAAACCGTAAATGCTGAATAAAGAATACAAATATTCCCAGTCAACTCTGATGAAATAAGATAGGGAAGGAAGAATATCAGAGTACAAAAGGAGACACTTTTATTTAACCTTCTGTCACTGGTGAAATCACATCAAGTAATGGGGCATAGGGTGCATGTGCATGCATGCATGTGTAATATTCAAGTTCCTTTTCATGACAAGAAAAACACAAATGAGGCAAAGAAAAAAAAAAAAAAATCACAGAAAGACAATATGTATTTTATCTACAAAATGACTGGAAGAACAAACTGAGTCCAGCCAAGATATTTAGTCTCCTTTATATCAACTACTCTCTGAATATTGCAGCACAAAAAAGAAAAAACAAAGATATATCTTGCTAGAAAGGTGACATAGGAACTGGAAATTCACTTAGGAAATAATCTGTTGTAATGCCTCCAGCAATCTTGCCTTAGATCTTTAGAGGCTGCTGTGTCAAGGTAATAACATTAGGTGAAAGAAGGGACAGCTCAAAGTAGCTGTCTTGCAAATCTGAGTTGGAGAGATTAACCTGAACTCAGCTACAATGGCTGCGACTCCAGCTAAGCAAACTTTATTCTTATTATTGTAATACTGGCTAACTACACATTACTTCCTAAGCACATTAGAAAATAATGGTTAGCAAAGTGTTAGTAACTCAGAGGGTTCTTGTAAATCTTTTCAAAAGCTTCATATTAACGCTTTTGGACAGTGAGAGACTGAGTTCATGTTGAGTTACTTGTCCAATACAGACAAGGTTCTTTGAGTAGATGTGATATCTTTTATTA
>NW_017729004.1:54488576-54493628 GCF_001723915.1 Gavialis gangeticus | reverse complement strand
AGATGTGATATCTTTTATTAGGCCAACTGAGTAGTTGGAAAATAGTTCTTAGCAAGCTTTTGGGCGCAGTCACCTTTCTTCAGGCACTGGGATTCTCTGCTGTTCTGAGACTCCAAAAAATTGTATTGTCTAATATATCCTTTGATCCTTTTGTTTTTTTTCAAGTCACTGCTTTCCAGGATGCAATGCTCCTTTATGAAGTACCCAAATTCTTTGCACCTGGATGTATACCAGTAATAATGAATGTTATTATATAAATGTTTTTCTACTCCAGATTGAGCTATGACTGCCATTCTATTTCACACAAGCTCTTTTACAATCTTCAGATAGTAGATACTTTCAGCTACTAATGGCCAGAGTTATATTTCATCCAGTAACAAAAGTTGAAGGATCCACTTACCAGTTTCCTAAGCCTTCTAATTTCCCCACTGCTAATTAGAGTTTTCTAAATAAATTCCTTATGGCCATTAACCTACAAGAGTCAAATTACATCCAGAATACCAGCCAGATGCTTAGTTTTACACTTTTTTCTCTTTACCAGGAGTAACCTAATAAACACAATACTTGAGAAATATATTTCATGCTATTAAAAACATAAAAAGCAAACATAGCTTTCATTCTGTGAAGCAGCTCACACAACTGTACCATTAAATCCTTTATACTCCTCAGCAAAGTTACTTTGCCTCAGAAAACAGGAGACAGAAGAAAAAATGCATCACCTCTGGGTATATTGTGACAAGAAGGCAGATGCAAGCAATGTCAGTCTCATAACCACTTAGCAATTTAGCCCACTTTTAAACAGAAAATAACCTAATTAATTAAGAGCTGATAAACACTTACTTCAATATTATATGTCTGGTCATCTTTGACAATTTCTCCACTTTGTAAAGTCCTTATTATATTGAAGTCAGCAGTAGCAGCTGCTCCTCTTTGACCAATGTACATGGATGTTTCATCACCTCGTGATTGGTCAATATCAGGACTATCTTGCATTGATTCTTCATCTTTGGTGTTTGATGCCTTTTTCTTTTTTTTCTGCTTCTTGGATACATTCTGGCCATCAGACTGTGCTTTCCGCTGCCTAAACTGGGCAAGCTGCACATAAGAGAAAAATCTGGTTAAGGTGAAAGTTTTCTTCTTTATTACTAATGACATGAATTGCAAGGGCTTATGGATTGCTCTGTCTAAAGCTTCCCATTAATCACTGAAGAAAAAGCTAAAGTTTAATGCTGACTGTTCCAAACACCCATAGAAAGAGTAATTTTTTTTAAAAATGTAAAATATAATGCGAGCAGCAAAGTAAGAGGTCAATATCTATCTTGCAGGCTTCATTCTTTACTATACAGATAGCTAGAATTCAGAAGAATCAACATTAAAACCAAAGAACAAAGCTGATTAAAAGTAATTTTTTTCTCATTTATAAAGGGAAATTAAAAAGCTTTTTAGTATTGTAAAAACTACTATACTCTGATAAAGTGAATGGTAGGAAACTCATTTTTTCTATGTTGAAATAAAGGTTGAAGACCAAATCTTGCTAATGTCAGATAAATATTACTATACTCTTTAGACAGTTATATTTAAAAAAATTAAGAAATTCTGTCCAAGTTGTTGAAATAAGCATAAAAGAAAGCAAAATGCATCATCAGGGAATAATCTAACAAAAGACACAAAATAAATTACAAAATACTCTACCTTGTAGCAAAACATGCTGATGAACAAAAAAACTCACAGGTAATCCAGACACAGCACAGTTGAACAACCAATTAGCACCTAAGCTATTCAAATACTGCTAAGACACTGCCTTTTGCAGAACTTAAATACCTGTAATCAGCTATAATGGTTTACATGAGAAAATCCATTTAGAATATATTTTTATTGTTTGTAAAGAAATTCTGTTTCAACAAAAGTCTTGCTTCCTTAAAATCTATATTAAATAAAGATTACCATAAGGTAAATATTTTGCTACCATGAGGCTATCTATCATGAGGGGTTTTTTCCTACCCCTTAAAAATCCACCATATTACTACTATAATCCACTTTTTTATTATTACTGCACATGTGCCAACACAGAAACTTTCAAATAAAGCTTTAAACTTTCACATATGTTCTCTAAAACTCAAGTACTGTAAGCTTTGATAAACCACTGTTAATTGAGGAAAAAAATGTTTCTATCAAATACAAAAAGAAAATTGGCAATTTTTTGCTCATAATATTCATCAATTTAGAGACCAAGGCTTCCATTCAAACTCGTCATTCAACACTAAGGTAGGTCAAGCAGAATTTTATTTGGCATAAATGTCCTTTCCCAGTCTCAGTTCTGTTGTAAAGCAAGCAAGCTATCATATCAGTATTTTCTAATAGTCATTCAGTCCCAAGACAGATAAGGTGGCTATAAATTAGACAAATACAGTATCTGCAAATTAACTGCATTTTCTTCCTAACTTATGCTTTTGTTCCTCTATAAGTAATTTAAAAAAATTTCTTTAGAAGAATGATGCATCCTTCAGACTATCCTCAGGGCAGCTGACAGCTTGTTATATGGCTCCTGCTACACTCACAAGAGGAATTTGAGATTTGTTAAACCAAAATGCCCATGTACACACACATATATACACACACACCTCAAGAGCTCATGTAGTTCAACAGTGTGTATGTATGTATACACATGCATCCCTAATTTGTGCATGAAAACAAAAATTGCATATGCAAATTGCAATAACATGCAGAAGAACAGGTAGGTCTGTTAGGTGAGTAACTGGCCACTAGACCAGGGGGTTGGACTACATGAGCTCGAGGTACCTTCCAGCCTTATTTTTGTGGGATTTTATAAATTTGAAGGCAACTGTGAAACAAAAAGCCATAAACTGCAGAATTTAAAATTTCATTTAAACAACATGATATTTCCAGATTTTACATTTGCAAAACGTAACTTTCTAGAAATAAATGAAATGTAAAACAAAGACAAATTGATGTAATCCTGTCTTCTTGAATTTGCAGACAGAGATCAAGAGCCTCTGTTGCTGCTTATGGCATTATCAAATGAATACCACTGTGATCAGTCTCATGGATGATGGTAGTGTTTCACTGCAAGAGGATCTGTAGCAAGAAATAAGTCAATTTCATGCCACTGCTTATATTAGGAAACATTCCAAGCATAAGATGAAGGCACCCACATCAGTTAAGGGAAGGAGGTTTCAGAAACAGAATCTGAGAGTCCAAATAAATATTCTGCCACTAACAACCCCTTGCAATATCAGGAGACTCTGGAGGAGCAAATAGAACCAGAAAAATGTCTTGTTCCAGTGAGCACAAGAATACAAGACTTCAGGAATGTGATTTAGTAACGCATCTGGCAGGGTCACTCAGTGCAGTCCTTCTTTTGTAATGAGTTTCTTTGACAGAGGGCTGCCTGAAGCCCCCTTGCCCACTATTCCATCTGAAAGAAGGTTTCACTTCGCCTCTCTCTACCACCTACATGGTTCCAGTACCACAGCTGGAAGCTCCAGGCAGTGTTCACCCTGCTAGAAAAGTAGCAGAAAACAGATAAGTTTCCAGTCTCTGCCCCCAGCCCCATTTTTCAGCTCTAACTGCCTACTAAGGTTGCAGACAGAGGTAACAATTATATGGATATCAAATGATGCGGGTAACAGTTATATTGTAACAGCTGAAACATCTTGCTTCTCCTATAGCTAAGCATAGGAAAACTGCTTTACCGTTAACTCTTTCATAAAAGTTCCAGTGGCTGCCTGCAGATGTTAAAAAAAACAAAAAACAAACAAACCGTGCTTTACCAGAAGAAGCAGTGCATTATTTCAACCCAACTCTGCAGCATCTGTACAGACTGGGCACTTAAGTGGGGCTTTTTGGAACTTTTATCTAATACCTTATTCAATCAGCTATTAGATAAAAGTGCCCAAAAAAAGCTCCATTAAAGTGCCCAATCTATACAGATGTTGGGCAAGCCAGGTACAACTAACGCAATGCCTCACAGCCTAAATTTAGTCCTCCAATTAGGTGGTAAATTTTTTGAGGAATGATTATGGTTAGAAAAGCAGCCCACGCTGGGACAGAAAAAAGCTCCTAACTGACTCTAGAAATGACACTGAAGATCCCTGTCTCAATGATTTCTGCAAATGAGCACACATTGTAAATGAACTTCTAGCCTTGAAGCTTCAGCCTGAGATCTGAAAATTAATCTGAGTTGGGTTTTTTTCCAGATATCGCTATCAATGAAAATGGTTCCGTAGGCTAAACCAGGCTTTAGTTTACCCCCATGTTATCTCAGGTTCTTCAACTTATATCTTCAGCAATAACTGCTCTGTTCCATTTTTTATAATGAATTTGCAAAAGCATAAATCATTAGAACTTAGCATTCAATTCTGTTGATGTAAAAGGTGTAGTATGCTTATTTTATTTAAATGAATTGGTTTCTTACTAGAGATAGAAGCAAAATCTTACATCATTAAAATCACATAAATGTGACAGAATAGCATACAGAAAACAAATCTGATGAGTATTATTTGCAAAGTCATTTTTCAGAGTAAAACAGCATTTGCATATAAAATCATAGATATTTTAAAAATATATTTGGTCATACAGTTCTTCTGGGCTCTAATTTTTTCCATCTAGGACCTTAAAAATAGCACACTTCCTGGTCATGTCAAGCACCCATGGGAAACGTGACAGCAAAACAAAACAGTTAATATTATGGGTGACCTATAAATAGGACCCTACCAAATTCACAGGGGAAGTGGGCCATGCCGTGGCTCCTTTAATCTTGCAGGTTTCTCTGTCCTGTCCCCCGCCCCTGCGTGCGATTGGTGGAGGGCCCTGCTTGCAGCTCATTCCTGATTGGCAGGAAAGCAAAAACACCGATTTTAAACATGTTGCCATTTTTGCCTTCCCCCATCTAGCTGCAAGCAGTGGGGTTGCTGGGGTCCCTCAGCAGCAGGAGGCAAAAATAGTGCCATATTTAAAAACATGGTTTTCGCCTCCCTGTCAATCAGGAGTGAGCTGCAAGTGGAGCCACTCCACCAATCAGTGGCCGGGGGG
>NW_017729004.1:54485298-54488465 GCF_001723915.1 Gavialis gangeticus | reverse complement strand
GGGGGGGGGGGGGAGGAGAAGAGGCGAGGAGGAGGGCATACGGGGGAACCTGCAAGATTGAAGGAGCTGCAACACAGCCCACTTCCACTGCTAATTCAGCAGGGCCTTACCTATAAAAGTTGATGCAGCCTTGTAGGGAGTTGATAAGAAATGCTGAGGATGACTAATGGGTGCTGGAGCAGCTGGGTGCTGGGTACAAATGCCAGGGCTGGTGGGGATTACTAATGTAAATCATGTCAACTATTTCATTGCTGTCATTTTAACAGAAAGATCTCTCCTGCTATTTTTGCTTTGGGAGCAGGCTATTTTTGTCTTGGTATAGCACTTCACATGTGAATGCAAATTTAAAATAATTTGATTTAACGTATAATGTAAAGTGTATACTCAAACTGCTAGAATCAATGGGCACCTATATGTGCTGGACGCCTGCTAGAACATGTACTAATTAACATGCGTTGGAGCAGACTCTATTAATTGCGCTGATTAGCATGCATCAGCATTCCCATGCTTCAAAATGGTGGCTGGGGCACTTTAACTAGAGGTCACTGAACGCTTTAACTGGGGTGTTTTACCTGAAGCAACCATTTTGAAGTGCGGGACACTGAATACACGACACTGTGGGCACTTAAACTAGAAAAGCTTCCAAGAGCTGCTCTAATTAACCCCCCTTCCCCCTCACCACCCTGGAGCATGTGTATAGATGCCCTAGAAGCTTTTAGACAAAGATAAGGAAACCAAAAGAAAACAATGACATTTACCTTGCACTATGTAATGTTTGTAACATACCAACTCCAGGAAAGCACTGAGCAATTTCATGAGGTAAGAAGTGTGTAGGTAACACTTTGGAAGACAGGCTTAAGATACAAAATGATCTTGCTAAATTGGAGAAATAAACTGAAATTAACTGCATGAAATTCATAGAGGGCAAATACAAATTGAGGAACAACTGGCTAGGCTGCAATACTACAGAAAACGACATATAGGTTATAGTGGATTGCAACCTAATTATGAATCAACATTGGAAAGGGGGCACAGGAGAGAAAAATGGGGGGGACAGCTAACAGCATACTAGGACCATCTAATGCAAGTAGCAGAAAATTATTCTTTCACTTAATACAGCACTAGTGAAGCCTCACCTGGGGTAGTATGAGGCACCACACTTCAAAAAAGGCACACACAAACTGGTAAGAGTCCAGAGGAGAGCAATGAAAATAAACAGAGATCCAGAAAACATTATACATGGAAAGGCTGGAAGAACCGGGGCTATTCCATCTGGAGAAAAGAAGATTTACGGCAGGGGAGAGGAGCTTGAGAACAATCTTCAAAGAGAGGAAGGTTTGTCATAAAGTTGATGGTGATAGACTGCTGTCTGTATCTACAGTTTACAGGACAAGTAGGAACCATCTGGAATACAATCCGACTGTATTCCATCTTAAATTAAGTCTCTTGTCTTCCATGTGCCTTGTTAAAAATCACAGGCACTACAGAAAAATAGGGCTAGAAAGGAACTGGGGGAGGTCCAATCCTGCTCATGGCAGGATTCTCCCTGTCAAAGCCATCCTACCAAAAGTGTTTGTCAAACCTGAGCTTAAAAACTTCCAGTTTGTGGAAAATTAGTCTCTCTGAATAATAGTCTGTTCCAGTACTTAACCACCCATGTAGCTCTTCCTAATACTAAATCTAAATGTCCCTTGTTAAATTTAAGGGACTGAATTTAAGACAGAATACAGACAAATTCACTGCTGTGTGTTCTCATGCTGAAAAAAAACATTTTTGCAACAGCTTCATGAACAGATTTTCAGAGCTCCTGCGGTAAATAGCCATAACGGCTCATCACTTTTGAAAAGCTGTTATGGAACAAGGCATGACAACTCTATAGTACCGTAAGAAACTGCTAATTCTAATTCCTAAATAAACACTTACTATAGCAACTTATTTAAGACAGTCATAAAAATGATGCGAGATGTGACCAATCACAGGGATCAAGTGACACCATTTTGGTTCCTCTGTTATAGGGTCATTGGTTGTAGCTATGGTCTAATGTAGCTATGGTCTAATGATGACATAGGTAGGCAAGGTTCTTTGGGTAGAGACCAACTGAATAGTTGGAAAAAATATTCTTTCCAAGCTTTCAGGCACAAATGCCTTGCCTGCCTTCTGGTTTCTCTGATAGTCAAGGGAAACAAGTGTAGAGTAGGCCTTTTCTTAATCATTCACTACTCAACTAAATATTATATAATGTAATCACACCTTCTATCAAGTGGAATAGTAGCAAAGAAATTAGGATCTTTTTCACCCCTCTCACAACAGTTCTCTTGAAAGAACGTGATATTTCCCCATGTTCTTCTTCCCCTTCATGACAGACATAGCATGCTGTCAAACACTGGCAACACTACAGATTCACCTATTCAAGTACAGTAAGACACTTATGTAGTGAAACAACACACATAGACATAAACCATGCCTTTCACTGATGACCTGAACTTTAACGTGGAATTCAGTAATTCATACTGCCAAATGCACTGGATCAGAAGCATCAAACAGGGAGTGCTGGGAGGATTCAGCCTACAGAACTGTTCCATCTGGGCCACCAATTGTCCATCCACTGGAGTGGTGCTGAAGTGTGCTCTTCTGCAGAATTGAGGGTCCCTGGACACTGGTGAACACTACCACTGGTCGCAAGGGGGTACATGAGGGCTGTGCAGATATAGCCCTTGCTTGCCCTGCTGCCGTGTGCCCCTCAGTCTGTGCTGCTGCCTGATTCCCCACCAGCACTGCCAGCCCAGGTCCACAAACTGATGATAGCTCCATGTATCCAGGCTGAAATGAATTTGACACCCCTGCATTATACACTTGTCAATTAGTTTGCAAAATTATTCATAGGACCAATTGAGCTTTCTGCCTTTACCCCCTACCCCCAGTAAATCAAGACAGATTACGGGATACTAAATCAGCAATCACCAGGGATCCTGGTTTTCCAAATTCTCTCATAAAAACTCCAAAATCTGTGATTAAAATGAAAGCCCCTCCCCTCCCCCAACCCCTGGCCCTGCTGGTGCCCCTTACTTCCTCTCACAGCACCCTGGCCCTGCTCATGCCCCTCACTTCCTACTTGGCCCCCCCAAACCCTGCTGGTGCCTCTCAGTCATCCCCCCTGCAGTGTCCCT
>NW_017729004.1:54479386-54481659 GCF_001723915.1 Gavialis gangeticus | reverse complement strand
GCGGATCATGGTGGACCCAAGGCCACAGCTGGCCAGTTTTGCTAAGCGGTAATCATGGGACAGCAGATCGAAGGCTTTTTTGAAGTCAAGATCTATGACAGTGCCTGCTGCCAGCCTGCTGCTGCCACTGCCTGCTGGGGCTGTGCACCATGGGGGGGTTCCCACACCCCCCCACCCTGCCCACCCGAATTTTGTGCTGCCACCACCCATTTTAGTATGAACTGAACTAATGTAGCAGATGTTAACATACAGTATAATAGTGAAACATAACCATGTTAGTCTTGTCCTGTAAGCAACTTGAAAACTCCATTTTGTATCCTTCTGCTTGACATTAATGAATGAACTCTGCATATCCTTTACGTATGAGTGTGTAAAAGGGTGACTGGTGAGAGAATGGCATAGAGCAGAGGCAGGCAATTATTTATTTCGGGCGGAGGACCGCTTACCCAGTTTTGGCAGGCTGTCAAGGGCCACATGGATAGCCCCACCCTTTGACAGGTGCCCCGCCCCCTGGTCACCATCTTGGGACCAATGTCCCAGGACCACCATTGGTGGGGCCCAAATCAGGGCACAGGCTGGCAGGGGTCTGTGGAGAGGGGAGAGCTGGCCTGGCTCCATAAGACATGTTGGGTGTGAGGGAGGATGGGGAGGTGTGGGGACCCCCCACTCAGCCCATGGCACAGCAGCAGCAGGCAGGGCACAGGCACCTGGCAGGCCACGGCTCTAGCCAGTGATGCACATCACAGCAAAGGGTGTGCACCATTGGGGGGTGCCCACACCCCCCCAGCCCTGCCGACTGGGACCCCGCACTCCTGCCACCCTGCTCTGGGCCTGGGACACCGGTGTGGGCCCTGTGCTTCTGCTGGCTCCAGCACCTGCTCACTCCCAGTGCTCCCCAGCCCTGTGGTACAGGCAGGGGGCAGCGCACAGCCCCGACCCCCTGCTCGCCGGCAGAGAAGAAGCTGGTGCTGCGCATGGGGAAAAGCAGCCCCTTGCCCGCCCCATGGCTGGCACTCCCTGCTGCAGGTGCTCACAGCCCATGAGGGGCTGTTTGGAGCAGGCACAGACAGCCCCATGCGGGCTGCGAGCAGCTATAGCGTGGGGAGCCAGCCGCGAGGTGGGTGAGGGGCCGCTTTTCCCCGTCCTCAGCACCAGCTTGTAACCCACCCCTGCTGCCAGCCTGGAGCAGCTGCAGCCTCCTTGCTTGCCATGCCAGGCAGTGTTGGCTGCTGCTGCCCGCCTGGAGCTCACACACTGGAGGGCCCAGAGGTGGCGGTGGTAAACACTAACCGGTATGGCAACCGGGGGGGGCGGCGGGCTGCAGCTGCTGTCACCATGCGCAGTCCCGATAGGCGAGCCTGGAGCTGGCGCGGGGCCCAGGCTGGTAGTGGGGCCAGGGTGCAAGATGGTGCTGAGCAGCCACGGAGCAGGGGAGAGGCCAACTTTTCCCCAGGGTCCTTCCCTGCCCAGGGTCTTCCTCCTCCTCCCCTGCCCTCCACCCCACCCCATCCCCCCGCTTCCCCCTTACCTGAGGTTCTGGCACAGTGCAGCAATGTGGTCCCAGGCCAGAAGCCCCTGCTGTGGCTTCTGTCTTGGGGAGCAGGGACAGGTGGGCCTTGCTGTTGTGGGAGCCTGCTGGGCTTCCCCTGGGTGCTACTGCTCTTGGTTCCCATCATTTTTGACAGGAACCAAGGGCAGATTAATATTAATTTTCTAAATTTTTTAGGGGCCCCATGGGCCAGATAGAATGGCCTTGTGAGCCAGATCCAGCCTGCAGGCCATATTTTGCCCACCCCTGGCACAGAGACAGGAGAAGATTTAACTGTTTATGTAAGCAACAAGGTGCCAGATGTGTAAATTACCAGCCAGTATCTAATAAAAGGCTGAAGAATCCCTTTGAAGCTCACTGGCACAAAGGAGATAACAGAAGAAGAAATGCTGCCATGTAAGCAGCAAAACACTCCAAAGCTAAGATAAGCTAAAGACAAAAGAAGAACAACCACAACAACAGAAGCTGGGTATGGAAAAAACCCCAAAGCACTAAGACAAAGGATGCCAATCCCTATAAATGAACACTTCGAAAATGCCAAGTTGGGTGAGTCTCTTTCTCTACTGCTGTTTCACTGGAGCACAGATGCATCTGTTCACTCCACTCCAGCTGTTATCTTCAAATCTGCTATCTTCAAATTATCATCATCTACTCAGTAAGCCTGGGTTGGCCACCCTGGGCTGATATTGCGCAACTATTGCTGGTAAATCTATGCGGGGGGGGG
>NW_017729004.1:54473280-54479324 GCF_001723915.1 Gavialis gangeticus | reverse complement strand
GTGTGTGTGTGTGTGTGTGTGTGCCCAAACCTCTATGTCTAACTCATGTGATCAATAAACATGGCACCTTGCCTTATCCCCCTTTATAAACTCTCACCCGTGATTTGAGCAATTGGCAATTTGAGTAACACCATTGCCAGGCATGGGCTCTGCACTGCCACCAGCCCCAACCCCATGCTCCGCACCCCTGCCCAGCTGCAGCCCTGCCCCCACTATTTCCCTACCTGCTGCCTGGAGCCAGCAGGAGACCAGGGAAGTAGCACAGGTTCCTGGAGCTGCAGCAGCAGCCCCATGCAGAAGCTGCATACTGGCCGGGCAGGGCGCTTTTGCCCATGAGGGAAGGAGAGAGGCACTAGGGTATGTTTGGGGAGGGGGGTATATATGTGGGTGCCTCATGGGCAGAAGGGCAAGGCGGGTCACAATTTGTTGGTGGGCACTGCTGGCTGGACAAAAGTGCTTGGCAGGCCACATCTGGCCTATATTTTGCCCACCCCTGCTCTATGTCCTGGCAGCTGTGTGGTGCTGCCAGGACCCAGAGTTCACAGCTGCTGAGGTTGAGAGTCCCCAGCAGTTGGGGGACTTGCAGTCCCAGCTGGGCAAGGCACACCTTGGTGGTGGACATCTGCCAGGAGCCACAGAGAACACACAAACAAGCACTAGATATTTGCGTTTTGGTTCACTAAAATCTTAGCCACCTCAGTTGTGGATCCAGGAATGGGAATGAATGCTGCTTCTGTTTGGTGTTCCCTTCACTCCCAATCCCTGCTGAATTTAGCAGCAGGGGAAAAAAAGGAACAAGCAGCAGCAGCACTTGCCCCATGGGCTCTGCACCCACACAAAAGCAGGGAATCCAGGCAGACCCCCTTCTGACAGCTTGTGTGCAACACAAAGGAGGATATGATTGCACCACCCTACTCCCTCTGGATGCACCCTGAACTAGCTCATAAAACATTTTCAGCTTTTATCACTGTATCAAAGAAAGTATACTTTTTCCATTTTCTTGTATGTGTGAACACGTTAACACAATTCCAATTGCTACTTAATTCTCTTGTTATAGTGGCAAGAGAAGTGCCACACGTGCAATATTTACTTAAATCCAAGATAAGCTTCCCCTGCCATGGGGGGGGAAAAAGCCTCGCCTTAGATTTGAGCACCAGCCTAGGGCACATGGCAGCTCAGCTCTGGCTTCAGACAGGCTGAGGTGGCCACAGCTACTGACTGACCCAGAGCCAGAACTGTTACCCAAAAGATTAAGTGGCAGGAAGAGCAGGAGTTCAGTGTGGGGGTGGCACTGGATGGGGGCGACAGGACAGGGATAGGAAAGCAGGGGGAGCAGGCACAGGCTTGGGGAGTTTAGTAGAGGACACGTAGCAGCGGAGCAGGCACGGGGGTAACGGGCAAGTGGTGGCAGGGCGGGGAAGGGGAGGGGCAACACAGGCATGGGAGGGGCACGGAATGGGCAGGCAGCCAGAGGGCAGGTGGCAAGTCCAGGAGAGAGAGACATGGGGGGCAAGCAGCAAGGCATAGACATGGGGTGGCAAGGGGTAGGGGTGTGACCCTTTGTACCTCACTTCTGGTTTGTGGGGGATAAGGGGATAAATTTAAGACAATTCTCCAATAATTATATTCGATACATTGAAAATTATAACAAATGTATAATTTTCCATGTATAGAATCTAATTACTGTGTGCGTCATCTTAAATGCAAAATCATCCTGGATTCCGGTAAATATGGTCAGTTCTTCTCTATCCAAATACTTGCATTTGACTTCTTGCTCCTTGATTGTTTCACCACAATTCAGTGATGATTAATCATTTAATAGCATCTTTTTCTATTTAACAATTTGAATACTTTTTTTTCCACAGAAAGTACTAAATGCAAATTAACCTACTGATTTAATTTTTCACATTTCTAAATGTTTATCACATACTGGGCATTTGAAAATGCTATAATGCCAAATTAAATATTGTATTGACACTTAAAAAGTCACTAATGACTAATGTATTGAATTTAAAATATGCCTTTTACAGAAAGCTGTGTTAATGTATGTATTGGCTGCACTGCTTTTGTATGCGTTGATAATCAGACATTAAGCAACATGAGCAGTCTTTTTATTTACCTATAAATAGAAAGCATTCAAAGTATTATTTTATGGAATATACAACAAAACAGAACAAAGAATGGGGTTCAGTTTGAAAGCCATATTTACAAAAAGTATTAAAATGCCAGAAATCACTGGCAAGTTAAAGAACTAATCTAGCTTGATTAATTTTAGTAGGAACAAATTCAGGCATCATTTAAAAATGTCATGATATCAGAAGATAGCATTAAGCTGACATCACAAATTAGCTTGTGGACAGATTTTTAAATGATCCAAAACCAAGTGTGCATAAATATTCTTTCAAGGCTTTTGCTTAAGTATGCACATTCCTATAAATAACATATTTGAGATACTTTGGTCACAAAACCTTCAGACTAACATCAATGCCAAGTCACCTTGTTATTTTGTAAATAAAAATGCTCTAATTACAAACCTATCTGATAACTGAAAAGACAGAGTAATTAACGTGATGTTTAAGCAATAAAGCTTAAATTAGTGTTAAAACAGCTTCATCACATTCAGAAATACACAAAAATCGCAGTCTACCGCCATCTGTGTTTGCCAGTTAGGAGCCAAATTTAAAAATGCAAACGTATGCAAGCACAACAGTTGCAAGGTTTCCACACAGTGCCTGTCAGTCAAATTACTGGCACAAACCACAAATTCTGAGACTCCTTTTTGGTACACAGCCTTTTTTCTGTTTGTTAATTGTGTAGAATCTTTAAACATTATACTGAGAATGATAATAGTTTTATAAGTTTATTCCTCTAAATTTAATCTTAATACATTAAATACAGAAAATAAAGATGTAATAAAGCAAACGATTTTTTTCATATAATTTCAATCTACAAAAACATTCCCAATAACAAGAGATATGCATTTTAGAGATGTGAGAAAGGGGAATTTGATTTGGGTACTGTCATTAAGCAATAACATCTTTTAAAAAGTTGTTTAGCATATGAACTAAAGGTGCCTAAACATCATTATTTTCATATTTTGCCTCAATGAATTATCATTGCAATGCCCATAAGAACAAACCAGAAATCACTATTACTTCTATATATATTCTTTTTAGCAGCTTCTTAATGCTGTAAAACAGATGGCTCATTTCATACGGCCCTCACTGACCTGGGTTTTGACCCAGACCAAATGTCTGTATTAGCCCAATGGGGGCGATAATTTGGCTGATAAATGCCTGTGCTGCCAGGGGAGAGCTACCTCCAGCTAGTAAGTCAGAAGAGGAGGGCAGATCAATGCCCCCCGTGGTGAGGGTGGGGGCAGGGGCAGGCATTGCCCAGCCAGGGCGGGCATGGGACAGAGACCCAGTTCATGGGATGGGGGCAGCTCCCACTGCTGCTTGTACCCTGGAAAGACATGAGAGGGGCATGTGCCTCTGGATCTGTACAGTGTGGGGTAGGCTGCAGATGTGGGGTGGAGCCAGAGCCAGTGCCACGCGGGGCTTTTCTTGCTGGGGGTTGGGCTCAGCGTGGGCTCTGGCAATGCTTGGAGGAAGCTTCAGCCACCCCAAATTTCACTGCAGCTCCACTCCCAGCCCCGTGCTGCTGCCCGGCACAGCCACGGCTTTTCCAGGTGCTTGGGTAGAGGCAGGGCACAAGGGTGGGAGCAGAGTCGCAGCAAATTTGAGGTGGCTTCATCCTCCTTCTAATGTCGCTGGAGCCTGCTCCGAGCCTAGCCCCTGGTGAGAAGAGCCCCATGCAGTGCCAGCTCTGGCTCCACCCCACAGCTGCAGCCCGCCCCTTCCCACATAGATCGGGGGGCACATGCCCCATTCCGCCGTTCTGGGGTACAAGCAGCAGTGGGAGCTGCTCCCACCCCACGAACCAGGACTCTGTGCCCCTCTTCCCCTCCCACACTCTGGCTGGACAGCGCAACGCTTACCCCTACCGTCTCCCTCACCGTGGGGGGCATTGATCTGCCCCCCCCATGCCACTTCCCCTCCCCTTCCATTGCAATGGACTTACCAGCTGATGGCAGCTGTATCAGATATCAGATCAATATTGGTTATCAGTATCGCTCCCCCAAATCTCTATCGGTGCACCCCTTATATATTAAAATAAGTCTTATGAAAGAAGCTGTGTTAATATAGGTACTGGTGTCACTGCTTATCTTCTTTTGTAACTGCGACTGGGCGGGTAATAAGCAAGAGCAAGCTGCACTGCTGAAAGCGCCTCTGCCAGTAGTAAGCCAGCTAGGGCGCACAGCATGACTTGCCTATCCCTGGAATGTGCAGTAAGAAATTTGCTTGGCAAAAGAGGAAATGGGGGGGAAGGGGGAGGAGAGAAGGCATTAGTACATTTTCTCTCACATACTTCATAGGTACCTGGAGCAGAATGACAAGCATGTAGGTTTTGTTGACAGCAAAAAAAATAAATAAAAACCAGACCTGTTTTGGAGGCATGAAGAGAGTGAAGCAAAATTATGAACTTATACTTGAGCATTTTGTCTTTCAGTCTGACATACAAAAATACAGATATTATATAACCTTCTAGTCATGCAAACAAACATTTTTCATGAGAATGCAGCTGTAAATTCCTTCAAAAGAAAGATAAGATATTCTTCTGGTCTAGTTTGTTTTCAAAAGTGCCAGACCATCGTGACTATACTGAATGTGCACATGATCACAAGGATGTGCGTTTACATATTCTTATATTTTAATGTGATCTAAATTTGACAGGCACGGTCTGTGCTCTAGAAAATACTAAAAGGAAATTAATAATTTGGTATTTACTGCAGACTATAGACTATATAGTGCACACTATAGAAGAGTAAAATTAAAAAATAATGAACAGCTGTCTTATACTTGGAGCACAGCTCCTTCAGAAAGAGATTATGAAATCATAAAATTAAAAAATACATAATAAAATGCATAAAGTACTAAAGTTAGGGTTACGTGCACAACCTTAACTCTGGCAGTTCTTAATAGCTGGGGGCCTGACTTAACAACCTGTTATTCCACAAAAAATAGGGTTTTAATTATAACAAAATTATGTTTAAATGTATTATGCATATAAGAACTGTGATAAAAATATGAGAGTACTCCAACAATTGTAAGATACAATTTAACTGATTGTTTTATCAAGAACAATTACAGCTGATAAGCTTAATTATATATAGTATCAGTGAATAAAGAAATGGGTCTGAGATGTAATCATCTGGCACATGCCAAGTATATATTCCCATTCTGCTTTAATTTTAATAATTGCTGCCATTCAGATCATTTGTAAGTTTAGAAAAAAACCTAATTTTTGTATAGCAAAACTGTACAGATGACTACAGTTAATTTTCTATTAGATTCTTTTTAAATTAAAAAAAATGCTTGTAAAAACCACTTATCATGGATCTGTGATTGAGGAAAGGAAGAAGAAATCTTTGTTAAATAAGTATTTTGTCCTCCACTGAGGACATATATTTTACCATTTTTTGTAAATTTACTTGGATCCTGAGGCAAATATAACCAAATACATTTAACTCCTTATTTCAGACTCATGTATCTGTATATGCCTACAATAGGGTACTATGCTTCCATACACATCCCAATCCTGAAAAAGGTTTTGCATGAATAATTTAAATTCAATAGGTTTATATTTATGTAAGAACGTAAGAAGTGAGATGCTGGGGCAGACCAATGGTCCATCTAGCCCAGCACCCTCTCTCTGACAGTGACAATAATAGATGCTTTAGGGCAGATGCCTCAAACATATGACCTTTGGGACAGATCCAGCCCATAGAGACACTCACAATCTGGCCTACTGGGGGATCAACTAGAAGACTACTGGAAATGTGTTGCGGGGGGAGGCAGAGGAGACACAGCTAAGGGTGTGACCTACTGCAAATTCCAGAGCCTTTGGGCCTAGGAGATCGCCTGACAGATGATTATTAACGAGCCATATCAGCCAATACCGATTTGAGTGCTGACATGCAG
>NW_017729004.1:54465093-54468280 GCF_001723915.1 Gavialis gangeticus | reverse complement strand
GGGCTAGGCTCTGCACAGCTGGGAAGGGACAGGGAGGGGGATAGAGTCACAGCTCATCTAGGTGTGCAGGGGGGTGGGTCCCACTGCTGCACACACCCTTGGGGGTGGCATGGGGGGAGGGGGGAGTATCCCCCAGATCTGCGCACACGGCGAGACGGGGCTGCTGCTGTGCACTTGGGGTCAGAGGCAGCAGGCCTGAACTGTGCTTGGGGTGGGTGAAACGGCCAGTAGCAGCTCTGGGAGGGGGACTATAGGAGGGCTACAGTGAATTTTGGGGTGGCTGTAGCTCCCCTCCCAGCATCACCACTGCCTGCCCTGCCCACCCCGAGCACAGCGCTGGCTTGAGCCCCCCAGCGAAAAAGAGCCTGGCACTGACCCCGAGCGCACATCAGGCAGCCCAGCCTCACCCCACACACAGATCCAGGGCGGGCACATGCCCCCCATGCCTCTTCCAGGGTGCATGCAACAAGTGGGACCCACCCCCCTGCCCTCCGTGCCCCCCGGATGAACTATGGCTCCATCCTATGCCACTCCCTAGCTATGGAGTACTTGCCCCAGCCCCACATCCTTCCTTATCACAGGGGCCTTGATCTGCTTATTCTATCCAAGAGGCCAATTACATCTTCCTTAGGCAAGGTAAAAGTGCTGAAGAAAATCATCTGCACAGAGTTGGTTTCGCTGTGAGCAACAAGGTGGTAAACTTATAGAAAACCCCATTGGGAAGTCTGAGTGCATCATCTCACTTAGACTTCAGATGCTTTTCAAACATCATCAGTGCTTATGCTCCAACACTTGACTCCATCCCTGAGAAGGATAAATTTTTATGACACCGCACCAAGTTGTCAAAGAAATACCATCAACTGAGTAGCTACTCCTTCTCTAAAATTTCAACACAAAAGTTGGCTCAGACAACAACTCATGGCCAGATTGCCTGAGCACATTTTTGCATCAGCAAGATGAATGAAAATGGGCAACAACTTTTTGAATTCTGCCCTCAAAACCAATTGTGCATTACCAATTCATATTTCACTGGACAAGATAGCCACAGAGTGCCATGGCAACATCCACGATCAGGCCACTGGCACCAGCTAGACCTTGTTATTGTCAGGAAGAAAGATCTACCTTTAGTGCAGAAGACCCATATGTTCCACAGTGCTGATTGTGACACACACCACTCCAATTATTAGCAAAGTGAGGATTACAGCCGAGAAGCTACATAGAGCAAAACCTAGGAGGAAGCCCAAGATTAATATTACTAATACCAAGAACCAGAGGAAGTACCAAGAGTTTGCAACAGCTTTTGAACTGAGCAAGCTTGGGAAGTCACTGTGGCAGAAAGCCACCTTGGTTTCTCCCTAAAAATCTCTGCCCTGTGACACTGTGATTTAAATCTCTCTGCTGTGACCATTCAATTAGGATGGGCCCAGCACACAGGGGACCACACCCTCAGCCTGTCTCTTTAGGGAACTTGAGCTGGCTGCATTCCTGAGGGAGGGGGAAACCTGCTCCCTCTGCTTACCTGACTTGCATCACTTACCTGGGTAAGGGGTTTCTACCTGGGGAGCTGGAATCTGCCCGGTAACAGGTGATGCATTTCAAATTGGTTGGCTGACAGCCAACTGGGGCTGACCTCCGCTGGCCCAGGTAAATGAGGTCACAGGGACTATATAAGTTAGGATGGGGAAGGAGGCGGTCTCTCCTCTCCAGCCATGAGGTGACGCAGCAGCCAGGCAGGGGACAGAGAAGCCTTAACATCTGAAACTGGCTCTCTCCCCCCAAACTCACGAGCTAGGAACCGCCTGCCTCCAAAGGGAAACTTCACCTGCCTTTGGAAGATGCTTGTGAGTAAGCTACTCAATCTGATTAGATATTTAGCTGGCAGTATCACAGATGCGTAATCAAAAGGCTACCACAGCCAGACTGTTTGCTCTTTAGGATTTCTAGATATTGCTCTATCCTGTACCCTAGTTTACCCTACCCCCTGTAATCAATAAAGTTCTCCTTTTTGACTGGTGTGGGAGACTTATTGAGGGGTGGGTCTAAATTATGCCTAAGAGACCCCTTAGGTCTGTGGACTAAGGGAGACTATACCTTTTTGCCCCCGGACTTGGGGAAGTACCCCAAGTGCCTGTACTGGGTTGAGTACCCGTGGGACTTTAGGCCTGTGTTACCCCAAGGACACAGGGCCGCGAGACAGTCCATTCTTGGGGTGGTGGCGGCACGTTACCCCCAGACTAGCGAGTGTGCTCCGGGAGAGGGGTCGGCCGGACATAAGGCGCCCCTACGGAGGCATTCGGAGCCTGGAAGGTGGTCGGGCGCAGGGAGGTGGGTGGCTCGACGCAGGAGCACCCCCTACTGGCCCACCTCACGTGGTAGAAACAGCGGAGGGATACGAATACCCAGCTGTGTTCCTGAGGTGGGATCTCTGCACCCGCCACAGTCACTACCAGAGAAGGCAGAGGAAATTTAGGAAGGTTTAAGAACTGCAATCTATGAAACAGCTAAATTTACATTTGGGGAAAAAGAGACCATCCAGTTAGGACTGGTTTGAAGAAAATGCATAAGAACTGTTACCTCTCCATCAACATCAAGAACACAGCCTATCTAGAAAACAACAGGAAGCCACCAGAGGGCACCAAAGCAAGAATTCAACAGGCAAAAAATTAGGTACAGAGAGCAGCCAGATGCTGTGCAGATTAGTACTCAATTAAGCTTTGTGATGAGCAGGGATTCAGGTTTTCCATTTCCCCTGGGAAAAATTGAGTAAACAGTGGATTTTCCCATTTACTAAAGTAAAACACGGATTTCTCATTTTAGCAGAGAAACCTGAGGATTTTGCAGTTTTGCAGCAAGCTCTCTGCAGCTGTCTTCCAGCCTGCAGGAGGCTGGGGAGAGTAGGAGGAGAGTGGTCAGGCAGGGGGTACCATGTGCATGTATATGCACATGGCCCCAGGGAGCCTGGAAAGCAGCTCCTGCAGGTAACTGGGGGTGGGGTGGGGGGAAATGAGGCCCCAATAGGGAGGGAGGGAGGGAAGTTCTCTTTAAGAATTGGGTCTTCTAGTATGGGTTACAATTATTTGAGGATTTTCCATATAGGTTTCAGGGAAGGGTGGTATGTCATAACTAACGGTGTGCGATTCATAGAAATGTTCTTTTTGTATTGCAGCAATTCTTCACGTGGTATCCA
>NW_017729004.1:54458567-54464611 GCF_001723915.1 Gavialis gangeticus | reverse complement strand
AGGGAGGGAGGGAGGGAGTTGGGCAGGGTGGGGCCTGGAGCTGCTGCCCTGCAGGGCAGTGTGTGGGCTTGAGGCTCCAACGCGTGGCTGCAGGGCCCCAGCAGAGAGCAGGACAGGGCCATGGGCAGCTTGTCTAGGGGTGGGGGGGCGCGAGGTTGTCTCCCTGACACTGCATGCACTTCTTGGGGGACAGGGGGGACCCATACCCCACAGATCTGTGTTGGGTGGGGACAGGGTGGGCTGCCTGCTGTGGGCTCAGGCTCCCACCCTGCCACCCACCTCCGGGGCCACCGCAGCCTGACATGCATGACCCAGTACTGCAGGGCAGAGCACAGTCATGCAAGAAAGCTGCTTGCCACTGTGAGCTCCACAGTCCTGGCAACATGCCCCCTGCATGTGTGCAGGCAGCACGTGTGGCAGCACTCACTGCTGCCATGTGTGCAGGAAACACATCAGCATGGTAGTGCAGAGCTTGCAGCTGCAAGTAGGTCTCCTGCATGGCTGCACTCTGCCCATCAGTGCCAGGTCGCAGCCACGGGCTGTGGAGACACTGGGGAGGGCAGCAGAGCAGGAGCCCAAGCCCACAGGGTGCACCCAGCCTGCCCCACACACAGATCTGGGGGGCACGGGTCCCCCCTACCCCCCAGGAGTGAGCACTGAGGTGGGGAGCCAGCCCCCCATCCCACCTGAGCCTGCAGCAGGCAAGCAGCAAATGGGGAGCTCAGCTGCAGCAGCTGCTGCCTTCTGTCAGGAGCAGGAGGCTGCAAACCTGGGTCTCTGACCCCAGAGGGCAGGGGCAGCTTTAATTTTAATCATGGATTTTAGGGTTTTTAACCAGAGAATTTGCAGGTGTTTTAATTAGGGAAAATTAGGATCCATGGTGATGAGATATAAACAGCCTCAGACACAGCAAACCTAGAAGTCACGTATGATGGTCTAAAGAAAGCTCTAGGCCCTACTGTGAACAAGGTTACCCCTCTCAAGTCATGCAGTGGTGAACCCATTACAGACACAAGCAAGCAGATGTCCCAGTGGGTTGAACACTACTTAGAGCTATAGTCACAGGAAAGAAACATCACCAGCAAATCACTGGACCAAATACCAACTCTACAGGTCATGCCAGAGTTAGATGTGGAGCCCACTATAGAAAAACTAAGCAAGGCCATTGATTCATTATCAAGTGGCAAGGCTCCTGGAAAAGATGGCATCCCAAGTTCTCAAGTGTGGGAAAGAAAGCTTACTACCATATCTTCATCAGCTGCTACTCAAATGCTGGAAAGAGGGTGAGGTACAAGATGTGTGACAAACATCATCACTCTGTATAAAAATACAGGAGATAAGGGCAACTGCAACAACTACAGAGGCATCTCGCTCCTAAGCATAGCAGGAAAAGCTTTCACGAAGGTCATCTTGGTACACCTACAACAGCTGGTGAGTTGTGTCTACCCTGAATCTTAGTATGAATTTAGGGCTGGAAGATCAACCACAGAGATGATATTCTCCCTGTGTCAACTTCAAGAGAAGTGCAGAGTGCAAGACTGACCACAGTACATCACCTCTGTGCACCTAACCAAAGCCTTTAACACCATCAGCAGAACAGGCCATTTCACAGTCCTACAAAAGACTGGATGCCCATCAATCCTGTTAAGTCTTATAAGTTTCTTCCATGACAACATGGAAGCAACTGTTCAGTTTAATGGATCCACTTTGGACAGCTTCAAGGTGAAAAGCAGAATGAAGCAAGGATGTGTTCTCGCCCCAACACTCTGTTGAATCTTCTTCTCAGTACTCCTGAATTCTGTGTTTAAAGATGGAGAAGCTGGAGTGTACCTCCACACAAGGTCAGATGAGAAACTCTTCAACCTGTCACGACTTAAGGCAAGGACTAAAGTTAGAAAGGTGCTTATCAGGCAGCTTCTATTTGCTGCTGCCCACGACTAAGACCTACTGCAAGAACTTACAGATTGCCTCTTAAGAGCTTGTCAGGCATTTGCTCTCAACATTAGCATAAAAAAACAGTTGTAATAGGACAGAGTTCCATAAGATCCACCAATTAGCCTTAATGAGAACCAGCTAGAAGTAGTCCAAAAGTTCAGCTACCTAGGTTCCACAGTGACTACCAACCTCTCACTGAATGAAGACCTTAATGTTCGCATTGGAAAGGCTGCCACCACCTTTAGCAGGCTAACTAAAAGAGCATGGAACAACTCTAAGCTTACCATCAAAATCAAAATGCTGGCGTACAAAGCTTGCGTACTCAGCACTCTTATGTATAGTAGGGAAATACAGAAAACTGATGCACGTTATCAAGAGAAAAGGTTAAACAGTTTCCACCTGTGCTATTTATGCTACATACTCAGCATCAAAAGGCAAGATAAAGTTACCAATGAGGAGGTTCTTCAAAGGGCAAATTTACTAAGTGTGGCAGCCCTACTCAAAAACACAGATGACTGTGCTGGCTAGGCCATCTGAGCAGATCAGAAGATGGATGCATACCCAAGGACATGCTATACCGGAAGCTACTGGAGTGAACAAGAACAACAGGATGTCCCAAGTTTCGCTACAAAGACACATGCAAGTGAGATATGAAGGCATCTGGAATCGATCCTGACCAACGGTAAACCTTGGCAAATAATCGTAACAAGTGGCGTCATCGTCTCCACCAGGGCATCGAAGTCCACAAGAGAAATTGGTTTGAAGAGCTTGAAAGGACAAGAGCCCATTGGAAGCAAGCACCTCCCAAACCACCCAACCATGACACATACATTTGTCATCACTGTAATCACTGCCACAGATCATGTACATCTTGGATTGGACTATTCAGTCACATGAGACATTGCAAACCATATACATCATAGGCTGCAATATCCCCTGGTCCCATAACGCAGACAAAAGAATTCCAAAGAAGATAGCAAATCCAAGCATTTCATACATGTCACAGCAGCAGTCATAAGTGACCTAGAACTCTTCAACCGAGCGCATGTGACAATGGTCAGCATACTGAAGATCAATAACGGAGGTGTTGGTTATCTTGGATTTGAAATGAACAAGTTGATATTAAAGAGATTCCTGTCCATGTGATACTGGATGCTGACTCCAGATGGTAGTCTAACAGATGTGGAATGGGTATGATATAGATGGAAAAGACTGTAGATGCAATCACTCATCCTTGCTTGACTCCAGTTCTAATAGTGAAGGGGTCCACTTCCAAGCCATTGCTTAGGACAGTTGCTCTGTCACCATGAAGCAGTCTGATAATGATAACAAGCTTTGGCAGTCATCCAAATCTCATCAGGTCCTTTCACAGGACCTCTCTGATGATTGAATCAAAAGGCCTTAGTCAAGTCAATGAGGGCCATTTAACAATGTTGATGTTGCTTGCTTCTTCTGTAGCTGCCTAGCAGCAAAGATCATATCTACCTTTGAGTGGTCTGAAACCAGACTGGGACTTGGGTAGAATCTCCTCAGTGAGGGAAGTAAATTCATTGAGGAGAATGGGTGCAAGGATCTTCCCAGCTATGGACAAAAGTGCAATACCACAATAATGGCTGCAATCTGATCCATCTCCTTTCTTGAAACAGTAACAATTCTGATATACCTCAAATCGCTGGGAATCTGTTCATATTTCCAGATTGTCATAATAACCACGTGTAGCTGGGGACAGCTTTTTTCACCTTGCTTACTTCAGCTGGTATTCCATCAGAAGCACGTGTTTTGCTGTTCTTCATTTATTTTTCAGCTTTCGAGGCCTCTTGCTAAGTCGGTAGATCTGCACAGTAGTCCTTCATGGGGTGTTGTGGAATGGCTTTGATGGTATTCCCTTTGACATTAGTATCTCAGTTCAGGAGCTCTTGAAACTGGTCCTTCTACCAGTGGATAGTGGAGCTGTCTTTAACAAATGCTGTTCCATCCTTGGACCTCAGAGGGAGGGCTCCTTGTGTGCTTGGCCCCCTGGATAGCTTTGGCTGCATTAAAGAAGGTATTCAAGTTGTGACTGTTGGCAAACTTCTGAATCTCTTCTACTCAGTCTTCCCACCACTTGCTCTTTTGCTCTTGAATTTTCCTTAGGGTTTGGCCTTAATGTGGCAATAAGCATCTTGCGTCTGTTTGGAGTTGGTATCATTCTGACAAGCTTTGAGGCCTCTCCTTTTCCTGCCAAGAAGAGCTTGTATTTCCCTACCGTTCTCATTGTACCAGTCCTGGTGTTGCTTTGTGGAGTAACCCAGCAATTTTTTTTTTTTTACATGCGTCACAGACACTCTCCCATGATCTTGATCATTAGGAATTTTGGAAAGTGTCTCACTGAGGCACTACTGGAGATGATCACTTTTAACAGGGGCTTTCAAGCACTCATTACTGAACCTTTTCCTTGGTTGCTTCCTCCCCAGGAAGCAACCAACTTGATGTGGTCGAGAGGCTTGTGCACTACCAGTGAGCATGAGAGCAATGCTACATGGAATTTTGCATTACTGGTAGGGTTGCCCATGGAAGCAAGGTGGAGAATAAGGTTTCCAGACTTATTTATTTTGATCACTATTAAAGTCCTGGCAGAGCAGGAAGATGAAGAATGAATACTTATCATCAGTGCCTATGTACTTAGACCAACATGGCTACAACCTACACCCCTGTACTTATTATCACTGTAATACAAGATGACAGAAATAGAAATGTAGGGATGAAAGAGACCCCAGGTGGTCTTTAGTACACCACCTTCCACTGAGGCAAGATCAAGTGACCCTAGAACACCCCTGACAGATGTCTGACTTCTTAAAACTCTTCAACAAAGGGGATTTCACATCATCACTAAGTAGCTCATCTCACTTTTACCCACCTAACAGTTGCTAAGTTCTCTTAATAGCTAAATCTAAAATCACCATAGGTACAAATAATCCTGATTTCTTCTCACCCCTCTCCTAATAGCTAAGGAAAAAAATTGATCACCATACACTCTATAACCTTTTATGTACTATTGTATTTGCCCAAATTCAAGACATGGGTTCCCCCACCAATCGCCATGGGGAGAAAAAGGTTCATCTGAGATTTGAGTACTGGCCCAAGACAGGTGGCATCTTAGATCTGGCTTTAGGGCAAAAGTCAGAGCAGAGTTTCTGCTTGCCCCAGGCCAGGCTGGCTCATGCAACAAGGGAGGGGGAACACAGGGTAAACCATGTAGTGGGGGTGGAGGGGTGAATGGGGAAGACTGCAGTGGGAAGAAGCATGGGGAAGACTGAACAGTCTGTCAACCTTCACTGCCTTCCTCTCCCTTCTCTCCATACAACTTACTTTCAGCTCCAGCTCAGACCCTGGCCAACTGCCACCAGTTCTGCCTGACTAGGCTGAGGCCAGGGCAACCACCACTGCTGACTGCTCCACTGCCACAGAAAGTAAAGAGCAGGGGGAGGGCTGCAGAGCAAGCAGAAAACAAAGGGCCAAGCATAGGCATTGGGAGGGGGGGCAGGCACCAGGGAGAGGCAGTCATGGAGGGATAAAAGAAGCAGGGAGGCAGGCAGCAGGGTGACAGACAGGGATCTAGACCCTTGCCCCCTGCCCCCCACTGCTGCTTTCCTCATTCCAGTTGTAAGGGGGATAAATTTATGACCCTCCAATAATCAGAGATTCTATACATGGAAAATTATAATTCTAATATAAAGGGCTTAGTCTGTCTATATCTGTCTATCTGTCCATAACACTTTTGGTCAACTGTGCAGGCACTGCTGAGAGGGCGGGTGAGGGAGGCAGAGGCGGTAGGCACACATCCAACAGCCAGCAGGGAGGGAGGAAAGGCAGGGGGAAGCCCCACTGCTCACTGGAGGCAGAGACAGAGGCAGGAAGGGGGTGGAGGCAGGCCCAACAGCCAGCAAGGAGAGGAAGGTGGTGGTGAGGGGAGGCAGGGAGGTGGGGAAAGCCCTGCTGCTCAGGGGAGGAGGAGGAGGTAGGTAGGGGGAGGGAGCCCCCACACATGTGGCTGGAGGTGGCAGTGGTGGTGCAGGGAGTGTTTATATGGCCAGCCCTGAAGGGTGAGCGGGCCGGGGGGGGGGGGGGGG
>NW_017729004.1:54451133-54458513 GCF_001723915.1 Gavialis gangeticus | reverse complement strand
GGGGGGGGGGGGGGGGGGGGGGGGGGGGGCAGATGGCCATGTAAATACCCCTTTGTTATTTTAAATCTGTCATTCATGACAGGCAATGGGGGGGGGTTGGGCATATATCCCCCCATGTATTGTCTGCAACCCCCAACCCTCTGACGCATCACCTGTACCCACAACTGCCCCCTTCCTGACACATGCACCGCATTTCCCACACACTGGGGGCCTGGAGGCAACAGGTCAGGAGTGAGAGGCACCAGCAGGTCTAGCGGGGTGGGAGGCAGTAGGCTGGGAGTGAGGAGCAGTGATATGGGCAGGGGCTGAGCACTGGTCTTTCGGGGCTGCTCAGTGCCACAAAGCAGCAGGGTGAGGGGAGGCGGGGGACAGCTACAGCTGGACCCATGTTAGGGTGAGTGAATGGGCCAGGGGGAGCTCTGATTTTCTATGATAAAAAAAACCCAAAATCAAACACCAAAATATATATGCATTTAGAATTTATTTTATTATAATGATTGAGGCACTGGTAGGCTTCCAAATTGCTTTAAAATAGTAAATTTCTATATCAATAAAACAGTGTGCTCAACTGATATCTAGATATATAGTAATATTTCATTTTAAGTTATGAAAAAAATGCAAATTTTGGAGGGTTTTAAATCAGAGTATTTGCTATTTTTCCCCTTTAAAAAAAAAATAAAAGTCAGAGAATTTGGGATTTTTAAAACAGAGAAAACCAGGATCCCTGCAATGACACAAGGAAAGTTTGGTGCAACTTTTATATAACCAGACAGGATCTACTTTTTATTGATTATGTGTTTCTCTTGGCTGGCTTGACTGCACATTTACAATAATTTACAAAGGCAAAGTAATAATATAGGTGAAGTTCACTTCACATATTTTGTCAGAAATTAAAGGATATCATTTAAATATCAGAAGGGATAAAAAGTCAAAAGGTCTTAGAATCAAATTAATTTTGAAATAGTGTTCAAACGTGACAAAGAATAGGTTGAGAAGGATATAGACACTGCTGATGAAAAGTCAGAATCGATTCTAGGGGAAAAAATTCTATCATGTAGATCCTAGAACAGACATGGGCAAAATGCAGCCCACCAGGCCACTCTATCCGGCCCACAGGGCCCTTAAGACATTTAGAAAATTAATACTTATCTGCCCCAGGCTGCCCATCATGCAGCCCTCAATGGCTTGCCAAAACTCAGTAAGTGGCCCTCCACCCAAAATAATTGCCTGCCCTCGTCCTAGAATATGTTATCAATGTTGTACAAATTCTAGAAAATATTCAGTTCTCACAGCCTCAAAAGATGAGAAATCTCTAGGTACAAAAAGAACACCCTAGTGAATCTGTTTTCCAGGGAGGTTGTTTTGTTTTTTTAATCTCTACTGTTTCTTCCTGAGAAATGCAATGTAGCCTTAAAAAGTATGTATATTCTTCAGGGTGAAAATGTGAATTTAACCAACAAAACTGGCTTCAGAGAAATTAATATGCTTCTCCTTTGTTGCTATGCAGCCAGACTCAGGTGGTGTTAACAAGGAGGAACAGGAGCTGCACAACAATCAGCCTTTGGAAAAATGAAACCAGGATTAAGTCAAGAGTTATTATCTTTCCTGCTAGTTGGTAAAAGTAGTAAAAAACAAAATGTTGTTTTGATTTAATCAGCAGCATGTTCTTTATACCTTGATCTGCTCATTTTCCTCAGCATGGAATAAAGGCTCAGAGATTTTAACAATATTTTCAGAGTAAGATGATCAATGCTGTCAACCCCAAACTTTCAAGTTCTTTGCTTCTGGTTCTGAGCCTCTAAGATGTTTGCTTCAGGTTTTCATAGCTTTCTTTGCAACTGCAAGGAAAAGATATTTCCTCTTATAAAATGAAAACTAAAATCAGTGATCACCTAACTCCTATAGCTAAGGCTTTGAGGAAAGAAAATACAGAATATACTAAGGCCATATAGAGACATTTAGTTTCTCCTGGGAGAGAGTCTCTGTTATTCTAGTAGATACCATGAGTTTTTACCCAGAGCAAAAATGGCCATTCTAGAAGAAAAGTTACCTGGAAACAACTAGGGTTAAATGGCTCCTGGGAAAGTTTCTCCTGAGAGAGCGATTGTCTGTATGTCTCCTTCTGGGAGAACCATATCAGAGTCCTCCAACATCCCAATGTGCTTTGCTTCCACCCCTCAGGGCAGTGCATCACTCCGGCTGGACTCTACTACTCCAGCCTACCAGGGAGCAGACCATACCCCCTTCACAATCTCCACATTGTGTTGCAAAGATACACAGGCTGACCCCAAGCAACCTGGCTTACCCAATAAGTGGTCCCCAGGTAAGTTTTTTTTTTAAACCAGGAAAAAAACACCCAGGAGAATTCTCGCAGATCATTTGAACATGTGTATATATACAGACCAAAACACATTTTGAATTGCTGAGCATATAAAACTTTAATTTAGTGAGTTTATACCTACTTGCTGTTCTTTACAATTTTACTTGCGCTCATGTTCCACTCATTCCTCCTCCTGAGCCTCTGCCCCACCCCCTCACCCCAAGAATTACCACTCCTTTAAAATTAGTTAGTATATACAAAAATAAGTAAAATGCAAGTCTCATGTAATGTTTTAAATTAAGTAGATTTTTATATTCAATCATGTTTTTAGGAGCTTTAATTTTTGTTCAGAGAAAGAAGAAATTTAATGCATTTAAAGTTTGCCTGTGTAGGTATGTATGTATGTAGCTTTGTGACAGCTCGGCACAACTGCAACATTATTTGTTGGTACTTGAGGAAGCAACCACCCAGAAAGCAGCAGTAAACAATGGCAGGAGCTGCCAGGCAGGTGGCTTACCCTTCCCTGCCTGTTCCCTCAAGACAGCACTGGCAGCTACAAGTAAGCTGGGGGACATGGGCGGGGGAGAAAGGATCTGGGTGCCGGAGAAACGGGGTACACCGGGCCCAAATCTGGAGAAGAGGCAGCTGGTAGGGGACAGCACCAGAGGATGGTGGGTCCGATGTGGGGTGGGGGTGGTGACCTGCTCTGGGGGAAAAGGGGGCATCAGACCCAACCTAGGCCAGTGGGGGAGGTGTTACACTAACCTGTAGCCACAAATTAAATGTGTAACAAAACCCTCAGAGTATCATGGAGGAAGTAGGCTTTTGTTTCCTGTAGCAACAACTACTCAGCCCAGACACCAGCTGCTCTAGCAGTGGCAAGACAGGCAAGTTCTCCTTCCCTATCTGCTCCCCTTGGGAGCAAACCAGGGGACAGGAGGAATGAGCGAGTCATGAGGGCTTGGGGAGGAGTCCAGAATGGGAGGGGAGGGGAGGGGAGGGGATTCTTACCTTTCAGTCTGCAAGGCCCTGCTCACCTAAAAATGCAACTGCTCTATACTTGAACTAATGCTAATTACCACTTAGGTTTCTCTAAGTGTAGTATGTAACAAGGCCCTAATATTTTAGGATATTTGATAGAAGTGTTTTGGAGGTATTTGTTCAACAAGTTCATAAGTTAACATGTTTAACATATGGTAAAAACAGGATTAATAAAAGGAATCTTTCAAGTTCTATAGGAATGGTTATTTATTCTATCTTTATGAAAGATGCCAATTCCCCACATTCCCACAAGCATAGCCAAAGGCCTGTGCAAAGCGGAAAGTATTTGCTTTGGATTCAGCAAATTGGAGGGACAGTGATTCAATTTGGTGATTCAAATAACTGTCCTGATTCGATCCGGCTGAATCTGAAGCTATTCAGCGCCAAATCTCATTTGGCCATAAACTATATAGGCGGGCAGTGCCGGCAGGAGCAGCTGGGGGAGCCCTAGCTTGAGCTGTCAGCCCCAGAAGCCGCAGCTCATCCAGCTGCTCCCCTGGCTGCCCCCCACACACGGGTGAGGCAGGCAGCACTGGCAGCCCCAAGAGAAGCCATGGGGACTGGTGGGGAAAATGATTGGGAGCTGTGGGGGGGGATGGGACAACACCTATGTTCGTTCCCCCAGCCCCCTGATCGTTCTCTGCAGCTCCTAGTTCGATCCTCCATCTCCTCCCAGGGCTACCAGCACTGCCTGCCTTGCCCCAGCAGGGTGGCAGTTAGGGGAGCCACAGCTTCTCTCAAGGTTGCCAGCTCAAGCCAGGGCTCATCTGGCTGCTCCTGCCAGCACTGCCTAGTGACTGCCTGTACAGTCTACGGCCAAATCTCTGAATCTCTCTGGAGGCTTCCAATTCGATTCGGACAGATTAATGGGTCTCCTGATTTGATTCAGATTCTGAGACTCAGCCACCAAAAGAGCTGAATCTCCTCCGAATCGAATCAGTTACTGAAGCTTCACATAGCCCTAATATCCAATTCAACTGAAAAATACTCACTGACAGACTATTCATGGAATATTTTCTGTGCTGTTTGCAGACAGCAAGGCTATTCAGTTATTGTTTTGAACATGGGATTTTGTACCAGGCTCTATGCCCATGCCTCAACTCCTATGTTGTCATTTAGTTAACCTATCTGAGAAGGACTTCAAATGGCTCATCTTCCAAGCTTGCTTTATTTGCTATACTGTGGGCATGTCTACATGAGACATTTACTTCACAGTTGACTAACTGCACAGTAAACATCTCAGCATCTACACATGTGCCCCTGTTAGGGCACAGGAAACTAATGAACTCCACAGCAGGGTAGTACTTGTAAATAAACTGTAACTACTTCTTGTGTGCAGCAGTACATGTGTAGATGCTGAGCTGACTGGCTGGCTGGGCACAAGGGTGCTTCAGTGCAGGGGCTGCCTGGTGGCTAGCCTCATACTGAAGCACCCTCATGCCCCAGCCAGCCCCCCTGCAGCACATCGAGTCTGGTCAGAACAGCCGCAAGCTGACAGGCTGACCCCTTCCACCCCGCTTCTTCTCTGAGTCCCCTGCCAGAACAGGCTGCTCTGACCCAGCTCAACGTACTATGGTCCAGGTGCGCAGAACTAGCAATAAGCTGTGGAACAATAAGCTCCATAGTTTATTCATGTGCCATAATGGCACATGTAGACAAGATCTAGTGAATGGCACATGTAATTAAGCTCCAGATCAACTAGAGAGTCAACATACACTTCTGGCCCTACTGCTTTGCCACAAGCTCTGAGGAATATTTACAGACTCAGGAATTGGGGCATATTTTTTACACAAAAAGTATCTAAATGCTTAACATGTTGGCAATCCAGCTTTCATTTTCTAAGTTATCTTCGCAGTTCCAAAGGCTGGAAATGTTTTTGCTGGATAAAATTAGGACCATTGAGCACAATTCTACAGCAAAGACAGAATTTTGTGCAAATATATGGCCACCAAATAGATGCAGGGCTGTGCAGAAGTAATATCATATTGGATAATCCTCCATTTTCTTTCAAAATAAGAATCTAAAATGCTATGGGCGTCTTCCATTCATCTGGAGAATTCTTCATATGCTGCTACTTAACTTGACAGGAAAAAACCAAAAACTAAAATGGACCCTGCAAAAGACAGGTGCTTTTCTCAACTGTCTAACATCAATATTTTATTTTGACTGGGGTGGGGTGGGTGGGTGGAAATCAATTCATCTTTTCTATCATTGCTTATATGGGTTAGGAGTTAAGCCATCTAGAATTTATAAAAATTCTTCAAGCCACAACAGACAAGTCATAATTTATTCTGACGTACAAAATAGAAGCTAAAAGCTGCAGACTTTCCAATGGGCAGCCTGTCTCCCAGTTTCCTAAAAAACAAGGCAAATAAATCAATTGCCAGGAGACTGTTATTGAATAAAATTTATTAAATGTTTTGGTACATGTAACAGTACTCCACTGTCCCATCAAAAGGGAGTGTAAGAAAGGACAAGTAAGAGTCTTTACAACACAAAGACCAAGTGTGTTTTATTTATTTTTTTAAATTAAAACTTCTCTCTCCCCACCACTCCTATAAAATTAATTTAGCAGGAGATAGCACTGTATTTAAGTATACGAGTCTACCACATTAGGATTTTTTTCTGTAGTTTTCATTTTCCTTCTTGTGATGAGATTGACAGCTTCATGTCAAGCCAGCAAACAGTAGATCTCAGCCTTTAACTAGAAGACACCAGAGATGATTGCTGATTAAGAAAGTCATTTCAAGAGGGCTCTTTAATGATTTGAGAACAGAGGCTACCAGAAAGCAAAAGTTGCATTACTCGAAAAAAGAATGAAAATTACTTTAGAGTCCAAGAGGAAGAGAGTGAAATACCCTGAAGCCAATGCAAATGACATCATATGAAATGCAAATGACAAAACATGGATTCATTCTTCGTGACTGCCTAGTTAGCCTGAATAGGTAGAGTAATATTAAACTATGAAATTGAAGACATACCAGTACCTCAGAAATCCAGGAAGATAATGAAATTTGAGAACTGCCCTTAAAATGCCAATGACAAAGTAACAGAAAGTGCTAAAGGAATTTCTCTCTCAAAAGGTATGTACAAAATGTATACATTTTGTATACAAGTGTGCAATTAAATATCCAAACTCCCACAGACCCCACATGCCTGATGCACACAAGACTTCACTGCTAAAGAAGACCTGCCTAAAAAGCCTGAGCAATTTAGTTCAAGCTATAATAGCCATCCCAGTTTCTCAGTTTAATCTGCCAGCACAATCAATTCTGCTATTCTTTCTAATATATCTATGCCACTCTCTTTGCCATTAATCTGCCTCCACCTCTACATATGAAGTAGGTGTCATCCTCTCGTCCCCTCCCCCATTCTTCCTTTAGGATTACCGCTTAGTTCCCTGCTTGTCTAGATTACCCTGCTCCATTTACAACTTTAGGTAGTCAGTAGTTTGTGGTTCCACACTTGCTAGCAGCTAGGGCTATGCAAAGAAAGCCTCAATTGCTGATTCGATTTGGAGGAGATTCAGCCCAATTTGGCAGCCGAATAGCCAAATCAAATCGGGAGACCAATTAAAAAGGTCCAAATCGATTTGAAGCCTCTGAATAGATTTGGAGAAGATACGGAGATTTGGAGACTCCCTGCTTGCCACCGCAGGGAGCTGGACCTGGGCTCCGTGCCAGTAAGTAGGGGGCAAGGGGGCAGTTGGGGGAGGGGAGATGGGACCATGAAGGGACCCCCGCCAGGTCCCATCTCTTGCCTGCTTCCCCAGGTCCCCTGAGCACCCCCCAACCCCCGCCCACTTTCCCAGCAACCCCATCAATGGCTGCCCTGTCTGGTCCCAGCATCCTGGTACTTAAAAAAATAAAGAGCCCCTCACTCACTGGCTGCTGCAGTGGATGTTGGGGTCTCTGGGGGCTCATGGCAGAGCACCCCCATGCAGAGCGGGGCAGTGGGGATCACCCCCACCCCCCGGCAGGAGCCGACATATATATTTTTTTTTTTTTTTTTTTTTTTAA
>NW_017729004.1:54449949-54450958 GCF_001723915.1 Gavialis gangeticus | reverse complement strand
CCCTCTTGAAGTGCCAGGATGCCGAGGCTGGGACAATGGGTGGGGGATAGAGCCTGTTCAATTCGGAGATCTGGCTGATTCTACTGCAGCTGAATCCTCCGAATCGGATTCAGCTGAATCGATTCTCCAACTCGAATCACTGTCCCTCAAGTTGGCTGAAACTGAAGTGAATACTAGCTGCTTCGCACAGGCCTGCTAGCAGCTCCAGTCTTGTTACTGGCTGCAGTCTTTAAAGGTCATCTTTTCTGCCTTGGCTGCAGGAATAGCAGCAGTTATTATAGGCAGTCTGTTTTTATATGCTCCAAGAGCTGGCCAACATCTTTACAATGAAGAGATTACTAGCAGTCACAAGAAAATGGAAACAAAATGAACTAACACCACAGAAGTTACCAAATCCTGGCAAGCATCCCACAGAACCATTGCTGAGTTGTTCCTTTATTATAATGTTTTAGCTTTGAATGTGGTGCTCCTGCCTACGCGCCTGCTCACTGCCACTCCCCTGTGGCCTGCCATTGCCATTTCCCTGATTTCCTGCTTGCCCCCCTACCCCCCACCCACCGTTTCAGCACCACATGGTTCCTGGCTCCAGTGCTGGGCCACAGGACTCATGAGGAGCCAGCCTGGCCCCTGAAATTCTCAGCAGGCTCTGTGCAGTGCCAGCCAGGCCGGGCTGCTTCTTGCTGCATCCTGCGGTCTCAGCGGTGCAGCTGGGACATGGTGTTGGAGCAGCAAGTGGTGGGATGGGTGGGGTGCAAAACAGGAAAGCAGCAGAAGGGCAGCGGTGGCAAACTGGAAGGGGAAGTGGTGGCGAGTGGGAGCACAGGGCCTGCGCCAGGGACATGGAGCCCAGGCTTGGAGGAGTGTTGGCAGGGGCTCGGCGGGCAAATCCTCCCCCTCCACACATACCACAGCCCTCCCCAGGCACCCTTCTGCACACACTCTCAGCCCCCAACAAACCCCATACCCACCCACGCTCCCTCGACCCACATACCCACCCACAGCCCCCCAC
>NW_017729004.1:54439446-54444949 GCF_001723915.1 Gavialis gangeticus | reverse complement strand
TACCCACCCATACCCCTCACCCCCACCCCACAATATGCAAGAAGATGACTTAGTTTTAAGCTATTATACAATCACCTCTTGTACACTACACAAACACAAGTAAAATCAGGACAAAAATATTTTTTGAAATCAAATTAATAAATGTTGCGGGTGTTTGATTTTTAGATTATAAATCTGGTATTTTTCTGGTTCTAAGATGGCAAACCCCCTTGCTGAAAGAAGTACTTCTGGGGGACAAGGAGACTGACTTCTGGTGGGAAAGGTCAGGGGTTAGGGGGCAGAACTTCCAGTCCCAAGATGGGGTGGGGCACCTGTCCAGGGGTAGGGCTACTCTTGCGGCCTGCAGCAGTTTGCCAAAACTTGATAAAGTGGCTCTCTACCCAAAATAATTGCCCACCCCTGATTTATAGGCATCTACAATTTTATGAACATTATGAACCAGGCTATTGTAAAATTCATTACTTGTATTCTGGAAAAAATAAAATAGAATATATTAGAATAATATTAAAATAATAGAATATTTTCTTCCCCAGCTTTTATTATATTCTTCTATTTGGTTGTCAAAGACTGAAATAGATGTTGCAGTAAATTTCAATGACTTTGTATCACTGAGGTCTATCACCATGCAAATAATTTTGATTTAGAGAGTTACACAATTACCAATTTCAAAGGTTACATTTGGAAGAAGGTAAAAAAGGTCTTTAAGCAAGCTGCCATAGAAGAAACATTATTTTAAACTTGGGGCTGTGCATCTGGTGGCCTGGCAGGCTGCATGTAGCCTTCAGGGGTTAAATCTGCAGCCCCCAGGCTCCCAACCAGCCACCACTCCTCTCACTGCTCCCACTGCAGCAGGAGCTAGGGAAGCAATTGCTAAAGGGTATACTGTGGCACACCAGTGTGCTGCAAGAGTGCTGGAGGCATGCCATGAAAAAACGTTACGAACATCAGATCCAGCCCGCAGAACCACGTCATCTGGCCCACAGGGCTCCCCACAGCTCTAGAAATGTGGCTGTGGGGGAGCAATGATAACACTGCATCCTCTCTGTGCAGAAGGCTATAATTTCACTGAGAAGTTTGTTAACATTGAAAACCAGAAGATGATTGAATGTGTTATCCTGAATGTATGTGTGCGCGTAGAAGACAGGGCACTGGGTAGCAAGAGTTTGGGAAGCACTGAGTAAAGGATTCCTTGCTTTTCCTCTCTCCTCTGGCTTTCACATCCTGCCCCACAGGGCAGTAGGGCACAGCTCAGAGTGCTGGAGGAGCTGGGCAGGGAGGGGACAACCCATGAGGCAGCAAACCCAGGAAGCATGTGGCCCACACTAATGCATCCCCTGGTGTGGCATGCAGTCCCCAGCCACTCAGAAACTGGACAGCCCTGTTTTAGCTCATACCCAGACAGAACTAGAAGGATTTGAAAGTTGTTAATGCTGCAGTGTAGTGAAGGAAAAAAAAAAACAAACAAACCAGGAGTGTTTAGCTCACTTGGCTCAGGGAGCTGCAGGGGTTAATGCAGCCATTGCTCACCCCTCCACCACCAAAAGTGGCCCCAGTGGGGATCCACTCTACAGAATAGTGGCAGGCCCTGCCCCTGCTGGCTCCATACCCAAATCCCTAGCCCCTCTCTCCAGAAGCATGGTGTGCCTAATAACATGGTTCCACAGGCCGCATCTTTGACACCCCTAATCTAAATAAAGGGAAAGTCTCTCAGCAGGAAAAAAAATAAAATAAAAATGTAGCCCTCTCATCAGCATCCCAAGCTACAGAAGGGAGCTGCTGACCTTACAAAGTTTTGTCTTTGGTGATTACCATCATCATTTTCTGCATTAACCACTGGCTACTATGCATCCTCTCTGTGCAGAAGGATATAATTCCACTGAGAGGTTTGCTGACATCGAAAACCACAAGACGACTGAATGTTTTATCTTGAATTTAAGGATTAAGTTTCTCTGCAAACCAGTATTTTAATAGCATTAGAATTTTCCTTCCTAAAACTTGTTTACATCAAAAGTTTATTACAATTACTTTGACTATACCACAGTGAATCTGTACAGTTAACAATTCATAACACAGGCTTGTACATTTATTTTGATTTAGATACAAACAACTACTGAAGCAGCATCCACCCAATATAGTGAGCACCTTTGATACGTGTTTGAAAACAAAACTTCCGCTACGTTAACAAAAGTTGTTCAAAGTCTTCTCCCCAATTTCTGTGTGATACACTCTTTGGAACAAGGACTTTAATTAAAAGGATTTGTTAGGAATCATTGGGGAAGGGACAGGGATTCATAACATCAAGTTAATGAATGATATAATGTGACTCAGTCACCAACAGGGGGGAAGAAAAATCCTTGAGACATGATGATCAGAACATGAGTGGAGAAAAACAGAACATATGTAAGCAATTGGCTTATGAGCCAACTGCTAAGAAGCAGCCAGAAACAGAGCTTAAAAGAATTAGACTTTGGAGAAGAGTTCCATTTAAGGCCAGGCAAGGAACCAGCTTCAGAAAGGAAGAGCTGCTCAAGGAAGGAAAAAAGTACAGACTACAGCTGAAAACTAGTTACTGTAACAAGCAGAGCAAGCACAAGGAAAAGGAGTAGTTTAATCAGTGTCCACAGAACCTGTGCCAGCATTAGTTCAGTGTCACAAATACTCCCCAGATATACTGGAAGACTTTCCTGTCCATTGTTGACAGAAGTTAACAGCTCACAAATTCAGTGAAACTGCTGGGAAGCATACCCTGGATGCCAGAATCAGAATCAAGAGCCATCTGTACTGTCAAAGTCTGAAAATTATCTTCCAGGAGAAAGTAACTTTGGGGGAAACTAAGGAACTAGACCCAAACAGCATGATAAACTATATATGTGGACCTTTCTTTGTGATTGTTTTGTACAGTATTTCTTAAAAACTCTTCTGTAAATAAATTGCTAGGTATGGGTGTTGTTTGGGTGCTCTACACATTTAATCACAACAGATAGTGGTGATTGAGCTTAAGCACAAGCATGAATCCAAGCACATTTGCAATTTATCATAATCATGTATTTGAATTTTGGTGCATTTGTGCTTTTCCACTTAGGTTCTCTCCATTCTGAAGTTTGAACATTTAAGACATGCACACAGGCACAAGTTGCACATGCCTTGTTTCAGCACTGGCTGGTGCATCTTGGGTCTCTTTCATATTGGGAACCCATGCCTTAAGATGGTACTAAGGCAAGGTTTTGCTTTTTCTTTTCCGGCAGCCCTAACAAATGGATCTGCTGGAAATTAACCATGAACAAAGCCCCATTAAACCTAGCATTTGAGGACCTCACCGTGCTTCTTCCAAAATTATGATGTATGGAGTATGCCAAGGGTGTTGTAACAGAGTAGCAAACACCAAAGCAGGTGACTTTTCTTGAGGGAGCACCGGATCGGGTGTTGGGATCTATCAAATACAAGAGCTTGTTAAGCTGGTTCATGAGGTTGGTAAAGAAGTCATGTAATATATAGTTACACTTGTTGCACTTTAAGTTTCTACTGTTAACTGAGGTGGGGAAGTCAGTGTATGCAGAAGAAACTTTCAAGGAAGTAGAAATACTAAAATGATAAACACTGTCTCCCACTTAGCAAAATAGCAGTCTATCACCAATTAAAGACTGCTGGTTCCCCCTCACCCCCTCCAGCTGTATATACAGCACTTTTCATAAGGAACGAGGATTGTTGACACTGCTATGCAAAGATCTTTTTGACGCCTATTAACATTAGCTTACAAACATGTTCAGTATGAACAATAAAAACGTCCACTGGTTCTATTTAGAGAACAAATTCACTCCCATAATTTTTAAGCAACAAAAGTTTTCTATTAAATGGCAGTTTTAACTGTTTATCAAGAAAACTAAAGCACATTCCTAAATACAGTATCTCAATAAACTGCTGACTATTGCCATTGTTTGTGGGATTCTTGCACAGAACTCTTGGAAATACAGAACATTAAGTTTGTACAGGTTACTCATATTTGCCACCTAACATTACTGTAACTTACTTAAGTTTGTTTTTTATTCACCATTGTTTATAATAACCACTAACAAGTTGGAATATAATTAATTTCTCATTGAGAAAATTGCCCCATGCTCCAAAGAGTTTTTCACAAATAAATGAGTCTGTACCCTAACAAAGCCACAAGGTAACCAAAACGCTGTTACTCACATATCTAAAATCCCTTCCTCAAGTAGTCATAGTCATATCAAACTAAAAAAAGGTACTAAACAAAATAATACATACAAATACAAAAGTGCCATTATCCTCTTCCTTTGGCCAATCTCTTGACAGCTTCTGTTTACTTATTTGTTTAGATCCCAACACTTAGTTGTCTGCACACAGGATGCAATGCCATGCTCCACAGCCAGGCTAACTTAGCTTGGGAAGCACGCGACTGCACCTACGGGTGCTTGTATACATGCAGCAAAGCTGTTCCAACGCACTGTAATTACAGCATGTCAGAGTGTGATAATTACTGCACTCCAGCAGACTTCCTCATCTTGTATATCAGCATCCTCACACTGAAAAGTGGCAGTGAGAGCTTGCTAATTAAAGCTCCTCAAATGAACTTTAGTTAAAGCACCCCTACGGCCATTTTTCAGCATGGGCACATTGATACACGAGATGCTCAGGTGCTTTAATAAGAGCAGCTCTTGGAGCCACTCTAATTAAAGTGCCTCCCAGAGCATGTGTATAAATGCCCTATATTAGTTTTAGTATGTGAACCAGCTTATTTTGAGCTAGGTTTGATGTCTACATGGCCCAGCCTTGTCCAGAGACACAGCAATAGATCCTCCAGGCAGAAGGACCTTTTGTAAGTGTCCAGTTTTGCACAGAACAGGCCCCTGCCCACTTACTCCTTTTGAAACAGGCATGAACAACAGCAACCAACCAAGAGTACTGAGAACATTTACAGTCCATCTCTGAGGCATTCATGCAAGCAGGACTGCACTGGACACCACCTCGCCTGGTCTCTCTCGTGCAGGGGCTCTCAAACTTCTTGGAAGCCAAGCACCTGTGGCTCCCTTGACTCAGGGAGCTTTGGGGATTAACGCAGCTGTTGCTCACCCCTCCGCCCCAGAACAGGGCCCCGGGGGCAATCCCAACCCTGGAATTTAGTGGCAAGCCCTGCCCCCACTGGCTCCACACCCAAATTCTTGGCCTATGTGCCCAACAACATGGCTCCGGAGGCCACAGCTTAGACACCCCTGATCTAAATAAAGGGAAAGTCTCTCAGCAGGAAAGACACAGCCCCTGCCATCATCCAGAGACCAAATGGAGCTGCTGCGCTGACAAAGTGACTAGTGGTGGCCATCCTGCTCTGCCTTCTGGGAAGTGTCAGCTCTGAGATCTTGCTTTTTTTGGCTGCAGAAGGAGGTGCGAGCACGTCCCCGCCCCCGGGCACCAGGCCTCACGCTTGTCCCGCGCCGCCGGCCTATGAGCCCGCCACCCCCGGGCTGCCACCTGTGGTGCCGCCCGC
>NW_017729004.1:54426519-54438860 GCF_001723915.1 Gavialis gangeticus | reverse complement strand
CGCCCCCCGGCCAGGGCAGGTGCGCCCCGGCCCCGCCCCCGCGGGAAGAGAGCAGGGCGTGTAACCCCACCCCCCCCGGGCCTTTTCTGTGCCCGAGGGAAGGGGCGCGCGGCTGCCCCCATGCTCCGAGCTGGGGCTGAAGGCGGCCGGGCCGGGCCGGGCCGGGCCGGGCCACGCCACTCCGCTCCCCCAGCCTCGCACCTGCTCCTGTCCCAGCACGGCTGGCACCCCCCGCCTCCGCTGGACCTGGGCAGAGCCTCGGCCCCGCCCCGCCCCTGGAAACATTTACATCCAACCTGCGTCCCTGCTGCCAAGTGAGCTGATCTCCTCTGCCCTTTCCTCTCGAGCCGCGGAGAACAAAGCTCCCCACTTACGTGCTCGAAGGCTGCTGGCAGCTCATCACGTCCCAGTCCCCAGGCTCGAGGAAACCCTGCCTCCCACCTGCCTCCGCGCGGCTCTTTTCTTTGTTCCTGGCCTCTCCGGCGGCAGCCCTGTGCTCGCACTGTGCGTTCAGTACCGACTTATAGTTGATATTTGAGTTGCGTTTGTTTTAAAATTTGGAGATTAAAAAGGAGCAAATGAATGTTTACTGACTGAACTTGGCAGTCGGACCCTGGTGTACCATTTGCTTCTGATTTTAGTTGCTTTCAAAGGCATGGAGAACAATGTATCCCTCTCTGTTAAGGAGCAGGCTTAATGGAAAAGCCAACCAATTATCATTTTTAGCATTCAAGCTGCAAATACTAAATAAATGCTACACGCTAAAGGTACCTCACTCCTAACATGCACTTCCCTCCTCCCCAGTGGCAAAAAGAAACAGGAAACATATTGTTAGCCATAGAAGCCAGAATTGTAAGCGATGCCCACAGAACAGGATAGCTACAGGTTACGTGTACATTAATTATATGGCCAGGCCATATCCCAAATTATATTCTGGGGTGTTTTTAGCAACAGCAGATCTCAAATAAAGCATCCCGTGATAATCAAATAAAATTACTTTGATTCAGTCAGCTGCTGTCTATGCTGTCTTCAAAAAAATTCATCACTGCACACAGTAGCACCTGATTAGATTCTGCATCCTTTCTTTGTTCTGTTAAAGAATAGGGGCTGCTGACATGCATATCAATGAAATAGTTTCTGCTGACTAAAGTAACTATTTTAAAATAGCTGGGTGCATGCAACTCATGTGTTGATTAAGAATATAACCTCTACTGCTATATTCCATTTCAGTTATACTGGGTTATTTGGTGGGGTGTTTGTTTTTTCCCTGCTTACATCTTCTACCCAAGTGTTATTTTTTTTTAATTATAATATTTCAGTTCACAGTGTTTTCTAGTAAAGAGTAGCATTCATTTAAAATCTCAGTATACTATAGATAATTACTATGAAACAAATATTGTTTGTGACCCAGTTCAGTTTCCTCTGATGTCTAGGGCATCCTGTCTACATAGTAGTTGGGGTTTGTTTGGTTTTTTTTTTTGGGGGGGGGGGGGGGGGAGGGGGGAGAAGAAGGAAAGAGGTTGGGTCCTATTTGTCTGGTTGCTCTAATATCCACCTTCGTTCTAGCACTGAAACATTTCCAACAATGCTGGCACTCAAAGACGAGGACTAGAAACCAGATCTTTCAGCCAGATCTGCTGTAAATGCGTTAGATGACATAATAGTGAAGATATTTATGGGCCATGTTTCTGCTTCACTCATTTCTTCCCCTGGTGAAGGAGAGAGACTAGAATACTTTAGTCTGCTCCATGCAGACAAGATTATTATACCAGTAGAAAAATAAGATTAAAAAAAAAAAAAGTCATGGGTTGTCAACCTTCATGTTTGAGCCATTAGACCTTGCTAGTGGAAGCTACATGAATGGACCACAAATGTAGATAATATAAGATTTTCCTTTCACTTATTTTCAGAACTCAGCCTTTTCTGAAGTTCTGAATTACTTGGAATTTTATTTGCAGGACTGGGGTGGGGGGTGGAAAGAGGGCTTCCACATTTGTTTAATTTTCAAGTCAAGCGTAGGGCCAGCAGTACTCAAATGCTAAGTGAAATACATTTTGCAAGGTGTTATGGAACAGGACTGGGAAGAAAATTCCTGGACCTCTTACCAGAAGTCTTTCAACCAAGTTTTACATTCAAGCTAAACCAAATCTGTGCATGTAAATAGAAACTTTTATGGTCATCTCATGATTTTAAAAGAAAGAATAATTTTATATAAATCTTTTCAATCAATTTTTAATCCTAAACAGGCATAGTGTGTTTCTGGGTTTATGTAGATATACAAGTCAGCTACCTTTACACAGGTACACAAGTTCATAAATTGAATCGTGTTTCAAGTTAGCCTGTAAAGAAAATAAAGTGTTGCCTGAAGGTAACAATTAGCTAGCAGCTCAAATTCTAGCATCTATTTACTGGCTCTGCTGGAAAAAGTTAAGGAAGGTAACAAAAATTTAAATTTATCTCAATGTGTTTTCTTGTAAGTTGAAGTTTTTCCCATAAAAATAAAAGCATAGTTTTAGATCAGTCCCTAAAATTATGTTCTAGGATCAGTAAAAACAAAACCCCTTCAACTCAAAGCTGCAGAAAGTTGAATGGCTTTCTTCAATGGGCTTTGGATCTAACCCCAAGAAGGAGCAAGTCATATCATCCATGTAAGTTATGTTGCTCCTTGGTAGACAGAGTTTAAGGCCATTGAAATAGCAGCCAGGTTTTGTTAATACATAAACACATGCATTACACTGTAACAGTAATTTCTCAATCACTAAATATTGCATTAAGTGAATTATGGACCCCCAAGTCCTATAATTAAATGATACCATGAATGATTGTTAAGAAATGATAGGTCTCATTTTCCCCAGTTGGAGTTTTACAGCCATGTATCAATGGAGTTGCACATGTACCCAACCTATTGTATGCACAGTATGTCAATTTGATTAAATTCCACCTGGAAGAGGAATTTAGAAAATTGCACCACAAAGCCTGCACTATATTCTTGTTACATACATGATATTTTAATCATCTAGACAGAACAGCTAGATTCACATATTGACTTCCACCACAGGTTTATTGACTACCACTCTTCTGTCAAATTCTCTCTTACACTAATATCAGCTTTCTAGATATTGTGATCTACACCCAGAATGGCAGCCTACAATCCACTGTATACAGAAAACCCATGGACTGCCACATTTACATCCACAAAACCAGTCATCCCAAACACACCAAAAAGCTGTAATCTAGTCAGGCCTTCAGATATACACATCTGCTCTGAGGAAAATACATGCGACACTGATCTTGCCCAAATGAAAGTTGCCATTACCCAGTAAGCACACTGCAGCAGAGAACACTGGTTCTGAGTTCATCAGAAGCAAACTCCCTATTGATTAACAGGCACCTAATGGGATCCATCCCTGCCTCAACAGTAAATCCAAGATTTCTGAACTCATTTCTACTGAGAAAGAATCAATATTCCCCATAGTAAAACCAGCAAAATCCAAGGGTCCTCCCTCATCCAGTGCACCAAATGCCCTCACAGAAATTACATGGATGAAACCAGACCAAAGTGCCATGCACCAAACAAATGATCACCAGAGAAAGATAGAGGACACAGGACACTAGAACACAGGTAAGAGATTTTTAAAGAATAATCATTCCCTGTCTGACCTCACAGTTCTTGTACAGTACTTAATGGAAAGGTACAAAATACTTCTAAAAGACATGCCTGAGAACAATTAGACACCAAGAACCAGGGGCTTAACATAGGCAGTGACTTTAGTGAATATCAAATGGGTAATAATAGATTATAATCTCACTTCACAGGTGATAATGACCCTCCTGAACAATGCTGTTCATCCACTCATCAGGTTCTTAACATACCTCTTTTTTGTTAGCTACCTTATATTTTCCATTGTGTCCTGTTTTACACTGCTATTTGCTGTCCTGTTCCATCTGCTATTTAACTGCAGTGCCTGCTTCTCTTCTAGACACCCTAGGAAGGGTACTATGATACCCAAGTCTACAATCTATCCTAACCATGCAGTTGGTTCAATAAGAGGTGTGTTGCCCCCCTTTTAAAGAAATAATACTTAATCATTCAATTTCCCCTCCTAAATCTTGCAAGTTAATACTAATACAGCATGTGTATGGGGATGGGAAGGGAACCTTTGCAATTTTATAGGAATAGAAGAATGCATCTCTTGCTTTAATTATGGAGTGGAAATTCATATAACTTCATACTAGGTCAGCTGGCCTGTAGGTTTACAACTCAGTTAGCCATTTAGCCACTTAAAGTTTGATCTGTAGAAAGATATTTATTCCCAGATGAAAGATGATCAGTACTGGCTAATTTAAGACACTGTTTGATTAAGGGTCAACCCTCAGTTCATCAATATTTAATAACCCTGGTTCATTTACTAGTCTTTCTTGAGCACACGCCGTAGACAAATATGACTTCATTGCTTAAACTTTTAGCATAAAAACAAAATTTTAAAATATAGATCCAAGATTCCCCGACCAACATAAGTAAATGTAAATCAGCACTTCAATCATTTATTTACTTTTAAAAACAAAGCAACAGTTCTTATAAACTTCATTAAACTAACTTTGACTATCAAAGCTGACCATCCTTTAAGAGGTTCTGTGCCAAGCAACAGCATTAATTTCTTTCCTTATGGACATCAGGACACTCACAACTTTGCCTAACAATTGATCTCTGCCTCCTCATTGCCTCCAGCCTGCCTTCTAGTTGCTGGTTTGTGAAGGTTTCCCTGGTACACCTTAAAAAAAAAAAAAGGAATGCCAGAGAGAGTGAAAATGAAGTTTTACTTGCCAGCTAGAAACCAAAGGAAAATAGTTAGAATGATCTCACCTCTGCTACAGCCTGCTGTAGTCAGAGTCTAAAAGGACTTCAGGTGGAAAATTACAGTTGTGGAATGTATTCTTGCTCAGTTGCGTGAATGAATCGCAGGGGCCATCAGTTGCTAACCCCTGAAGTAAACAGATACATTTGTCACTTACGCCTAAAGCTAAATGTCCAAATACTGTGATACAGGGGTGTAGGTTGTAGCCGTGTTGGTCTAAGGACATAGGCAGACAAGGTTCTTTGTGTAAATCCGATATCTTTTATTAGGCCAACTTAAATAGTTGGAAAACAATTATTAAGCAAGCTTTCGGGTTCAGAAATGTAATGCATCTCATCCAATGTACCAAATGCCCTGATGGAAAATACATAGGAGAGACCAAACAACAACTGTGCACCAGAATGAATGGACACCAGAAATCTATCAAAGACAGGAATACCCAATGACCTGTGGGGGCACATTTCTCACAAGAAAACCACTCTCTCCAACCTCTCAGTCCTGATCCTCACAGGAAACTTACAAAACACTTCCTACAGATGAGCCTATGAACTCCACTTCATCGACCTCCTGGATACTAAAAGTCATGGACTAAATATAGACATTGAATTTATGACGCATTATAACCTGCCTGACATCTGACTCCTAAGGTATCTCTCCACTATTCATCCCCCTTCTCTCTCTCCCCGCCCATCTCTCACCCATTGACTCCTCAATCTACATTTTCACTGACTGTCTTTATGCATACCAGACCAGCCTCTGGCTTCTTTACTTTTTATTCCATCCAGGAAGAGCACACACCAACTGCTGAAACTTCCTTAGCCTGACAAAGGGTTTTTGAACCCGAAAGCTTGCTTAATAATTGTTGTCCAACCATTTAAGTTGGTCTAATAAGATATCAGATTTATGCAAAGAACCTTATCTGCTAAATCCTGTGATGACTTATGAGAGAGAGATAGCTTAATACCAGGCTATAGTTTGTGAATCCAACTGTACATGGGTTGTATAGTAAATAAAATATTAATGGAAAAAGATCTTAAATGAACTACATGAGCATTTAAAAAGCTAATGAGACTATGCCCCCCCGCAAATCAGAACATTTTCCTGCCATCCAATATAACAACTCTCCTATTTTAGGTTTGCTCTGAAAAATGTAAGTGTACACATAAATGAATGCATCAGTCAGAGTTAGCAGCATGCTAGCTCCCTGCCTCTGATGCATGCAGTCCCACCCTTCTATTGTTACACTGAGATGTGCTATACAAAGCCTACACTGAAAAGAATAGACTGAACAAAATTGTGAATTATATCATCTAAAAATAAGATATTTGCAAACAGACTATCCCTAAAGTACTATTTGATCAAGGCCTGCTCCTGTTGAAAAACTAGTGGAGGTTTTACTGTGAAATTCAGTGAGTAGGATAGACACCCAGCATTGGATTGTTGCAGTAACTATAAAAATGACCTCCATTTTGGCATGAGCATAAACACAGAATGAGAGGTTAACTTGACAAATACCTTACCTCCTTCCTTGCCAGTCTGCTACACCAGTTCTGTTTCCACACCCCTTTCAGTCCCTTATCTGCTCTGCAGCTCAGCAGAGCATTACTTTGCACTGATGTATGCACTGATCCCAGAATGCTGTGGGCTTCTGTCACCATGGTTGCAGTAGGGAAGCATTTTAAGTCATATGTGTAAAGTTTGTTATTTCAGAAGCCTAATAAGATAACTGCTAGATAGATTAATACAGCCAGATTCAGTCCTGGCGTACACAGGTGCAAGCCCTTTGAAAATCTCCCGCAGAACTTGGCTTATTGACCATAGAATATTCTATTTAAATACGATAAACATTTCTTCTGCACACTCTCGTTTCCTCCAAATTTTTATTGAAGTACAATTTCTGACAGGATTAATAGTAGAGGCTTGATTGTTAAAGTCTACTAGGGAAGCTGAGTGGCTAGGACATGAGATAGTTTGGAGAGAGAAAACTGAACATTCTACCCCCCTTGAATAAGATGACAAGGTTTGCTTAAAAGAATACAGCGTGGCTTGTGATTAATACAGTGGTTGATCAAGGTCTCCTAACCACATTTTTATTTTTATCTGTTTACATATTTTGTTTGGTCAATTAGTGATCTAAGCCTATGAAACAATTTGGGCAGGAATAACATTCTAATTTTTGGAAAGTCACTAAAGTGTTGATGCTTCTACATTAGCTGTAAATTAACACCATTCTTACAGGCTATATCCAACAAAAGGACAATACTACTCTTTCCTGCATATGACTCTTTTTATTCATTATTGTTATTAAATATTCACAGTGTTTTGTAAGTTAAGATAGGTTTTATTGAACATTTTAATAGACTGTTGCAGTCTGCCTCTGAGCATGTGCCCCCCCCCACACACATTCTATGCATGCATTCATTTGGTACATGTATACAAGTATACTCATTCACAAACCTTAAACGTGCATGTGTGAACTTAAAATAAATGCTTTTCACATTTTCTGAACACCCACCATGTTTATCTTTAGCTTAAAAGAATCATTAACTCATACAATTAGTGAAGTACAGACCTCTTGTAAAACTGCAGTAATACATACCCCCTGAAGAGGAGTGTCTTTGTATTCTGAATCCTGGAGTTGTGCAGCTTATAGTTTGACAGATTGTTAGCTCCACATATCTTTTTTTGGACATGTTTCATTATTATACCTTATCCTTCAATAATAGTGGCAAATATTGTTGGTATGAGCTGGTTGTTGCTTTACTAGAAATACTGTAGTTGAAAAGAGGTGTAAGGTCTACAGCTGAATAAGTTTAGTGAGATGAATAATTTATTCTGGAGGCATAATATATTAGGCAAGGTAATTTAAGCAAGCCTGAAAGGAATACAAGTAATTAATTAATTAACTCTAGAGCACCTGATTGACATTTGCTAATTCAGCTAAGCACAGAGGATCAATTTCTATAGGAAATCATTTGACATATTCAGAGATATTACAGGAAACTTATATTTTACTCTGAGTTATGCATAATTGTCCCAGTTTCCTTTAAGTTTTTAGAATACTATTCATTTATTCTTGTTGTGCATACTTGATTTTTGAAGGGGAAAAAAAAAAAAAATCAAGTTTTCCTCTTCCTATCTTTTGTATGTATGTGTCACGGAGCAAGGCCTGTGAGTGGCCGTGATCCCGCTAGCGCCCCCTTGCCGTGGCAATTCGAAGATCAGCACCCTCTTATTCTCGTCCGCCATGTCTTTGATCTCATATAGTCTTATATGGGAGGCTGCCTTTTATCTCCTATGATCTTAGGGTGATTGGTGCACCCCAGCCTTATGGGCTATGCATGCCTCCTACCTCCCCTTTAGCACGCCCCAAGCCTCACAGCTGTTCCTGACGTTCTTGTGTCTCCAATCTTCCGCTAGCCCTCCCCGGGCTTCACTCTTACCGGCTGGCCCCCCCAGAGGCCTAGGCCATGCGCTTCCCGCACTCTTGCCCCTCACTGGGGCCTTTGTCTGCGCTACTCGCGCCCGTGGCTCTCTCTTAGCCAGTCCCGCGCTCTCGCGCCCGTGGCTCTCCCGGAGCCTGCTTCCGTCTGCTCACACCCTTGGCTCCCGCCACCTATGTGCCAGCCCTGTCTCGGGCTTCCTGGTGCTGGGGCTCAGGTGGCATGCAGCCGTGCCTGGCCCCTGACCCTTCTCAGGGTCCCTATGCCACGTGCCTCTTGGGCGCTTGCCCTTGCTGGGGCCTGCTCCACGCTGTGCGCGCCCTTGGCTCCTTCCGAGCCTGCTCTGTGCTGCACGCGCCCTTGGCTCCCTCCAAGCCCATGCGCCCTTGGTTCTCGCTGAGCCTACGTGCTAGCCCTGCCTCAGGCTTCCCGGCGCTGGGGCTCAGGTGGCATGCAGCCATGCCTGGCCCCCTGACCCTTCTCAGGTTCCTAGGCCCTCACTGGGCTGAATACTGCCCTCTTGGGCCGGGGTCTCAACCCCACACCCCGCACCACTCTGGTGCCAAGCTGCTGCGCCTTCCCAGCACTGCTCGGTGCCCACACAGGGCACCCAGGAACCCCTGGACTACTGGGGAGCTCCTGTGAGGCCTCCTCATACCCCTACTGCCTCACCCGGTCCTCCGGATGATATACACAACTGAATCATGAGCCAACCGGCTGCAACCAAAATCATAAGCCTACCAGCTATAACAACACAATCAGCCTACCAGCTTCTACATCAAGTCCTGGCTTTTGGGCCAAAGCCTTCTGGTCAGGCTTCTCTCCGCCTGCACCATAATGCAGCCCTCTATGTGCCAAGCAGCACTGCTCAGCCTAGCTCTCCCACAGAGCTCTTACATGCAGGCTCCCAGAAGGGAACTGCCAGCCAGGCTCCGGCCTAGCTGTTTATAAGGGCCCAGCCCTGCCCCCTTCCGGTCACATGGCCGACCTGGTTACTCCCGCAACCCACAGCTGAGCTGCCCTGGTGATTGGCAGCTGCTCTAATCCTTACTCAGGAACGGGGCACCCAAGTGCCCCAGTGACAATATGTAATTATTAATTTTATTAATTTTTATTAATTTTAAATAGAATATGAAACTTTAATGAATAATATGAGAGATCTTATAACCTTTAAGGCAATGTCCATGTGTTTTCCATTAGGTTTGGGGAAAGAAATTAGTTTACCAGAGTAGGTACCGACCAGTTCCCATTGCCTCCCTTCAGATATCGGCAGATTATATTTCACAGTAGATTAGAATTTCTACATTTGAATGTGTAAAGAGGAACTCCATGGCTCAGAAAGGATGCCACAATTGAGAAATCTGGAAAACAATGTGTGCCTGGAATGGAGATTCTTTTACTGAATTTTGCAGGTGCTAATAAGCCTGTGTTATTCAAGTCTTAAGGTGTCCCAAAATATCTTGTAGAAGTTAATTACTTTCATAATGAGAATTAGTCCTAAAGCATTACATCACACTGAAATCCATGCATTTTAGTATTATTACCTTTATTTAAAGGATAAGGCTTGACATGCCTAGAAGAACTTGTAAGTCCAGTTAAGAACCTGAGGCTTGGCCTGGGTACTTAGTGGCTAATTTTTCCCCACCTCCTCAGGTACAGTGGGTCTCAAGTGAAGCAAAACCTGAATGGGTCAGCATCAGGCAGTGTGTATGTGTATGCAGAATTTGCAAAGAAGGTGCACATTCCTACACCCTATGAATCAACACAGAGGCTCCCCAAAGCCAGTGCCAGACAGCTATATAGAGATGGGTAGGAAAAGAGGTAGGTTAGTTAAGGAAATGGACCTGTTATTGTGCATATGCATCAGATACTGTTCAGATCTAGCCACTGAAGCTATTCCACCCCTGAGTTCTGTTGTCAGACTGAGCACTGGGGACAAGACTTACCGTAATGCATTGTTAATCCTTTTAGTCCAGTAAAGGTAGGTAAAGCTTTCTTTACAATAAAATTAAAATCAATCAAGAAAAAAATTCTTGCCTTTTCTGAATCTCAGATTTAAGAAAATACTTGGGCCCCATTATGAATATGATGATGATGACACTAGACACATTGGTTTTTTTACTAATTTACTTCATGGCATCATAGACAAAGGCAATCTGATGGAGCTATATAGATGACAATACCAGCATCTCTGCTCCCTGTTTCATGCTACACAAGACCTTATTGACAAAACGTTTAGAGACTTGTCACCACTGGACAGAATGCTAGTGGCTTACTTCTCCATCCCATATTCTCTACAAAAGCATACTGAACCAATGTCAAACGTAGATGGATAGAGCCTCTGCATACAACAGAGCTGTGAATTGCCATTAACCAAATCAGGTTTGATTTTGAAATTATGGGATGGTGGGTAGGGAATTTTTATTTGTTGTTGCTAATACTAGTAGTCTTTATCTGTGAAATAAAGACTTCCAATTCAGTAACCAAGGACTAGAGTCAGGTCTTTGTTTTCCAAGACAGAAATCTGACCCTGGGATCAAGTTTGAACATATTTTGTGGGTAACCAGCAGATAAAGTCTACTTTCTGCAACAGGAAAAAAAAAGAACAGAAAAAAAAGAACATGTAATTAAATTACCCAGTTTACATCTGATAAAGTGATATGCAGATAGTCAAGATTTTCTTTTAAAGGAAGACAGGTAAAACACTTGTGAAGAAATGGATCTTTAGTCGTGCATAATTGCATCAGTGTGGTATCCTATGTCAGTGATACTTTTTTGCCACTTAATTATAACACAATACTGCAACACAAATCCTGTGTTTGTAAGGGAACAACCACCACGAGCTACCAATACTCCCTCCTGCTTTATTAATTTCTCCTGAAAACAGTCACCAGTCAGAAAACAACACAGCTCTTCTGCAAGTTACAAATCCTGATCGTTAAGTAAATCTGCTGCTAACAGAAGAGAAATTCTACGAAGCTTCCCTTGTACAGGGCTGCGGTGCATGCTTTTTTTCGTGTCAACAGATAGGTGTGCACCAAAAATTCAGTTAAATTTAGTTTCTCTTTAAAGGTACTACCCCTTGAAAAGTCTTCAGTAGTACAGTAGGTTGGGAACGCGTGCTATTCAGTTGCATGCTTCACGCACTGCAGCGCCCAAAATATGACTTAAGTTTGTCTTACACTGCCATCTCCTGGTGCAGAGGTTTACTTTAAAAAACACAACACATCTGAATGGGAACGAGGCTCTGCTAGGTGGCAGCACTGAAATGACATGCAAGCCTCTCGAAACCGGTATGAGAATTGACTCCTTCTTCCTCTCTGGCTTTCACCTTTACCCTGCGCCGAGGAGGAGCACCCTGCGCAGACTGGACGTAACGTGGGGCCTGGTTAGTCCCCGGAGATCCGTGCCAAATATGACCCGGCAGCGCACGGAGCCTGGGGCGTTTGTGCTTTCCACGTGGCCTCAGGAAGGCGCGGCCGGGCGCGTGAAACAGGAAGCGCTTGTGTGCCAGGACCCGAGGGAAGCCGCGGCAGGACAGGGACAGTCGTTGCACCGTGGCAGGAGGCGCTGCTTTGCCCCCCGGCCCTCGCCTGACTCGGGGAGTTGTTTGATGGGAGCTTCATGTCCCCAGTCCTGCCCGCGGGGCACAGTGAAGGGCGGCTGATCAGAGAGCAACTCTGGGGATACATTGCTGCTAAGTGAAGCAGCATGAAACTAGAGGGCTTATAGCAATATATTTTGGCTGAATGGACTTACTAGACCTGTTGCATATTCACTTCATTCATTAGCCTGATTTTTTTTTTTCTTGACTACTTTTCCCCACCCTGCATCTGTCCAGGCAACCTGAATGACACTTTCTAGCTCACCCTGAAGGGTGGGTGGAAAGGTTATGGTCAGGCATCATTTTAAATAGCAAAAAGCTTTGAAATGAAAAATCCCTGGCTGCTTTGGAGAAATGCTGTTTCCTTTCCCTTGGTTGTATCCATCATTCCTGACAAGCAGATAATAATGAAAGAAGAAAATATTAAAAAAAAAAAAA
>NW_017729004.1:54392043-54426290 GCF_001723915.1 Gavialis gangeticus | reverse complement strand
ATATATATATATATATATGTATATAAAAGCAATAAAAAAACCACTTGGTAGTAGCTGTTTAAACCTTATTTTCCAAGTAGAAACATGTCTTTCAACTCTGGTATCATGCTTTTGCATTTAAGTCTCAATAGCACAAACTGTGAGGCATATACTTAGTTTTAGACATCTGAATAATCCCTTTGATATCAACTAGCGTCATGTTAAGCAAGGGTATGACTGCAATATCAGGATCAGGGCTATATGACCCAAGCTCTTCAGGATAGAGAATGGGTCTTTGTTAGTTTGTACAGTACATCAATGCCTGCTCTGAGCTGGGTGCTACTGCATTATAAATAATAAAGAATCATTATTAATAATAACTGAGCTCAAACAATTTAGTTGTATTATAACTGCATCTCCCTTATTAAACAAACCTGGCAAATTATAGTTTATGAAAAAATTAAATTTTATTTCACATACAAAACTTCCTTCCCCACTCCCAAACAGTTCTCATAGCCCCTTCATATATTTTCTGATACAAAATAGACCAAGCATTTGGTGCTATCAGAGAGAACTGATTATCCTGAAATATGTAACAAAGGATTAACACTGAAGCTGTTTTTTATGAAACTGCTTTGTGTAGGTATACGCTTCTGGATATAGTTTGATCAGTTATTTCTGATTGACATTACAAAGCCTGCAGAATTGGGTACCAACAGAATAATGTTGCTTTACCACTGCTTGGTAGTTTTAAGTGTGGGAATTGGCTGGTTGATGCATCCAATTCTACATCCTGAAGAGCTTGTTTTAGAGGGGAAACAGCAGCTATGGCAATCAAGTTGGGTTCTTCTGTTGATCCCAGGAATAAGGAATGACACCAGCTTTAGAAGCTGCACCTGGAATATCTCCGTTTATTTTATTTTAGTAATTTTGCATGGAAGGGATTCGTTATAAAATTAAACATACTAGAAGGAGATCTGGTTGTCTTTTGGCTGGGTCATTATCAGCAGGAATTAAGCTTGCATTTTCTGGATCTAAAAGCGTTAGCTTCCACTCCCAACAACACATCACCAGTCCTGTAGCTGAAAAGCTGTAGCTGACTTAAACTTCTGAACATAAGCGAGCCACAGCACAGTAGTATAGTGAAGGTGGGAAGTGGGGGATGACAGCCATGTTATTTAGGTGTGAGTTACATTTGCTGAAAGAATATTCCTAATTGTGCATTGATACAGGACAGAATGTAAGGCTGATGTTTTTTATTTCATATTTTAGGAGTGTCAGCAACTTATAAGACTTATAGGAGTGGCACCTGCCTTGCCAGCTGGAGGTGGTATACTGCTGTGACCATTGACAAGAAGCCCTGAGATAACAGAGGAAGATAAAAGTACAGGAACAAGTGTTAAACAAAAGCAAAGGGATCAGTGTTGAGCATAAAAGACAACGAGAGGGAAAATCATACTTTAAGGACTAAATTCTCTACTGATATACCTGGACCCATGGAGAACAAAAATGGAGCTGTGCACAATTACACCAGGAGAAAATATGGCACATAGTCTTTTCTAATGGATACATTCATAGTAGTTGCAAATGTATTTAGTGACAATAAGAGAGACATGTAGTTGTGAGGGTACATTTCTGAAATATGGTGGATACTTATTGGGATATTTAAGCAGCCAAGTAGCTTCACTGATCTTACATTTTCTGCTGTTTCCCATTGTTTTTTTATCATTAATCCATGTGACAATGTGATTATTTTGATTTTTTTCCAGAAGTGAATAGAAAGGATTGATGTGTATGTAGCTCAGATACTGAAAATCACTGACAGGTGGTATCCATATACCCCAGGTGTTACTGCTGCACCACTGTTATTGAGGATGAGTTAGGCTTTTCAGTCCTTTCCAGAGGCTCAATTCTGGTTGACCTATGAGTTTGATATCAAAGCTGCTATTTGTGGCTGTTGCAACTGAAACCACCTTGATAACATGCAAGCGGAATGATATTTTTGAAGGATATGAAAGAGGGAATAGATGACTAAGAGAAAGAGAGTGGAATAATAAAGGAGAAGAGAAAAGGAAGGTAGAAGTGTGTTGAAAGCCTCTGGGTTAGGGTAGGAGGAGTAAGCAACAAGGGTGATGTGGTGCGTGTCTGTTATAGACTACCAGACCAGGAGGATAAGGTAGATGAGGTTTTTTTTCAACAGCTAGTGGAAGTGTCCAGATCACAGGCCCTAGTTCTTTGCGGGGGGGGGGGGACTTCAGTCTCTTTGATGTCTGCTGAGAGAGCAATACAGCAGTGTGCAGGCAATCCAGGAAGTTTTTGGAGAGTGCTGGGGACAACCTCCTGGTGCAAGTATTGGAGAGGCCGATTAGGGGCTCTGCTCTTCTTGATCTGCCGCTCACAACCAGGGAAGAATTGGTGGGGAACATAGAAGTGGATGGCAATTTGGGCAGCGGTAACTATGAGCTGATTGAGTTGCGGATCCTGAGGAAAGGAAGGAGAGCAGCAGAGTAAGGACCCTGGACTTCAGAAAAGCTGACTTCAAGTTACTCAAGGAACTAATGGGCAGAATTCTCCGAGAGGCCAGTTTGAGGAGGAAAGGAGTCCAGGACAGCTGGCTGTACTTCAAAGAATCCTTACCGAAAGCATGGGAACAAACCATCCTGATGTGCAGGAAGACTAGCAAGTACAGCATAAGGCCATCTTGGCTTAGCAGGGAACTTTTCAATGAACTAAAACACAAAAAAAGAAGTTTACAAGAGTGGAAATTTGAACAAATGACTAGGGAAGAGTGTAAGAGTATGTTTGGGTGTTCAGGGATGAAATCGAGAAGTCCAAAGTGCAACTGGAGTTGTAGCTAGCAAGGGATGCAAAGGGTAACAAGAAGGGTTTCTACAAGTATATCAGCAATAAGAGGAAGATCAGGAAAGTGTGGGTCCCATACTAAACTGGTAAAGGATTATTTAGATTAGCTAGATGCTTTCACATTGGCAGGTGCAGATGGGAAACAGGCTAGGACATTGAAGGAACTGTGTGAGGTAATTTCAGAGCCATTAGCTTTTTGAGAATTTGTGGAGGTCAGGTGAGGTCCGGGATGATTAGAAAAGGACAAATATAGTGCCCAGCTTTAATAAAGGGAATAAGGAGGATCTGTGGAATTACAGAGCAGTCAGTCTGACCTTAGTACCTGGTAAGATCATGGAGCATGGTCCTCAACAAAGTCATTGTGAAGCACCTAGAGGAGAACAAGGTGATCAGGAACAGCTGGCAACCTGTTGGATTCACCAAAAGCAAACCACAGCTAGCCAACTTTATTTCTCCTGTGATTAAGTGACAGGCCTGTGGTTGCAGGGAGAGCACTGGATATGATATACTTTGACTTTAGCAAGGCTTTTGACAATCTCCCACATTATTTTCATTAACAAGCTAAGGAAGTAGAGGCTAAGTGAAAGAACTGTAACATGGTTATATAACTAGTTGGATCATCGTGTTCAATGAGTAGTTCTCAATGACTCAATGTGTAGTTGGGAGGAGGTATCAAGTGCGGTTCCCTAGTGGTCTGTTCTGGGTCCATTGCTGTTCAACATCTTCATTAAGAATTTGGGTGATGAGATTGAGTGGATTCTTAGCAAATTTGTGGATGGCACCAAGTTGCAGACATTCTGGAGGGCAGGGCTAGGATCCAGAATGAACCGGAAAGCCAGAAAAAATAGTCTGCAGTCAATCAGACAAGATTGCACTTGTTCAAAGTCCTGTACTTGAGACAGAGGGGGAATGACTGGCTGGGTTGCAGTACTGCAAAGAAGGACCTGGGAGTTACAGTGACCCATCAGCTGAATATGAGCCCATAATGTGCTCTTGTTGCAAAAACAGGCAACAGCATACTGAAATGTATCGATAGGAGAGTTGCTTGGAAATCAAGGGAAGTGATTCTTTTACTCTATAGCACTGGTGAGGCATCCCCTGAGATACTGTGTCTAGTTTTAGGGCCTGTACTTTAAGAAAGATGTGAACAGATTGGTGAGAGTCTAACACAGTGACAAAAATGATTAGGGGCCTGGAGGAGGAAAGACTGAAAAAATAGGGTTCTTTAGTCTGTAGAAGAGAAGACTGAGGAGGGATTTGATAACAGTCTTCAAATACCTGAAAGACAATTATAGAGAGGATCTAGATGGGCTTTTCTCTGTATCTGTAGGGGATCAGACTAGGTGCAATGGCCTTAAGCTGATGACATGAAACTGGGAAGGAGTGCGAACATGTTGAGGATGTGAGTGCAATTCAGAAGTATCTTGATAGATTGGAAAGTTGGGCTACAGCTAACAGGATGAAGTTCAATGCAGACAAATGCAAGGTGCTACACTTCTGGGGAAATAATCCAAAACACATATAAAGTGAGTGACACCTGGCCGGATGGCAGCACTATGGAAAAGGACTTGGGAGTCTTGATAGATCACAGATTCAATCTGAGTCTGCAGTATCGTGATGCAGCTGCATAAAAGGTGAATGTGGTTTTGGGATGCATCAGTAGAAGCCCTGAGTGCAAGACACGGGAAGTGATAGTGCCCCTTTACTTGGTACTGGTTTGACCTCATCTGCAATAGTGTGTGCAGTTCTGGGCTCCACATTTTTAAAAGGACATGGAGAAGTTAGAGAGGGTCCAGAGGCAGGCAACAAAGATGACTGAGGGCTTGGAAGGCAAGTCATACAAGGAGAAGCTGAAGGAGCTGATGTTCAGCTTATGGAACAGGCACTTAAAAGAGGCAACATGATAGCAGTCTTCAGATACCTGAAGGGCTGCTATAAAGAAGAAGGAAAGCACCTTTCCTCTCTTGCTGAAGGGAGGAGGATGTAAACCAGTGGCTTGAAGTTGCAGCAAACTAAGTTTAGATATCTGGAAAAACTTCACTGTTAGAATAGTGAAGCAGTGGAATAGATACCTAGTGAAGTTGTGGACTTTCCACTACTGGAGGTGTTCAAGAAGAGTTTGGACAGCCACAGGTGGTAGATAATCTAAGCATATACCTGTGTTCTACTATGGGTGTTTCCTGTGCTTCTACGCTTTGGTGGTTGTTCCTGTTTCCCCCATCCCCTGTTCTGCTACATGTGTTTAAGCCTTCCTCAGAGGCATTGGATGTTGGCTACAACCAAGTTTGGGGACTTTGACTAGGGTATGCTAATGCTCCTACTGGGACCAAAGCTGGGGGGTCCTGGCTAGGGCATCTTGCCCCTATGCTCAGGGTTAGACTGATTGCCAGATTTGGATTCAGGAAGGAATTTTACCTCACCGTCAGATTGGTATGGATTGTGGGGGGTTTTGCCTTCCTCTGTAGTGGGAGGCCCACCTCTACAGAGGTTTTTGCCTTCTTCTTTCTGGGACCCCTGGAGCATATACTGATAACATTTCTTAGAAGCAGGACACTGGCTGCTGTGGGTCCCCCACTTTACTTGTTGCAGATTAGGGTGTTAGGTCTATGTTGTGTCAGGGTTGATATTTTTTGTGGGATGGTTTGGATAGGGATGATCCTGCCTCAAGCAGGGGTTTGGACTAGATAACCTCTGGAGGTCCCTTCCAGCCCTATTTCTCTATGATTCTATGAAGCAGAGGAAATTTATCTTGGAGATTAGAAAGTATTGTCTGACTATAAGGATGGTCAAGCACTGGAACAGGCTACCTAAAGAAGTTGTGGAATCTCCATCCCTAGACATTTGCAAGTGCAGGTTGGACAGACACTTGACTGAGGTGGTTTAGTCAAGGATGACCTTGCCTTGAGATGGGGGCTGGACTGGATGACCTTGTGAGGTCCCTTCTAGCCCTACTTTCCTATGATTCATTGTAATGTACTGTTCCACTACACCATTGTGGTGTGTGGAAGGGTACCTGTGCTCATCCTCCCCTTCTCATGAATCCAGGAATACTGATGACCTGCTTCTGCTCTCTTAATCATTCACTAAGGTGACTGTCTTGGGTGGACATGGCTGTCTGTTTCCATTCCTGTATTTTTTGGGTGGAGTGACAGTGGTGTGTGCCCTTCCTTTACTCTCATTCTACACACACTACTTTGTGGAAATGAGTGGCCTCTGGTGTTCCTCACTGGAAAAATGAAGAATTTTGCTCTTCAGCATTTGCAGTGTTTGTTTTTTCCTCTCATAATAGCCCTGACCCAAACCGTAACATTTACAAAGGAGAGAGTGGGGCAGGGCGGAATCTTAGAGACTAGCCAGTTGTATAACCACTTAGTCTCTAAGCTGCTTCGGCCTGACTTCAGACTAATGTGGTTAAATACCTCTCTCTAATCTGAGAGGGAGTGCAGCACAGTTCCAGGGAATCGCTCACTCCCTACCTTCCCCTATTGTTTTAAATAGGGCTGTCTGAGACTATATGTCTGTGACCGGAGCACGCCTTAGGGGTGCCGTGAACTCCCCTAGTGCCCCCTACTGTGCCAAGCTGGTGTCAACACACCCTCACCATCTCGCCTGCCACGTCTTTGCTGTTAGTATTGTTTTAAGGGAGGCTGCCTTTTGTCATCTTTGACACGGTGCCCTGATGTATCCCGGTCTGTGCTCTTAGGTGACTCAGTGCACTAAAGCCTTAGGGGCTACGCATGGCTCCAACCACCCCTGTACCACGCCCCAAGCCTCGTAGATGTACCAGACGTTGTCTGGTCAATTCTCCCCTTGGTGCCCTCACTGGCACTCCCTCACAGTTGCCCGTGCCCTCACGGACACTCTCTGGCTCGTCTCACAATTGCCCCCACCTCATGGGTCCTTGGGCCCGTCTCACAATTGCCCGCGCCCTCATGGGCGCTCCCTGGCTCGTCTCACAGTTGCCCACGCCCCCGTGGATGCACACCAGGGCCTGCTGTTGCGACCGTGCCCGCTCCGGGGCCTGCTCTTGCGACCGTGCCCGCTCCGGGGCCTGCTCTCGTGACCGCGCCTGCTCCGGGGCCTGCTCTCGATTGGGGCTCAGGTGGCCATAGCCATGCCTGGCCCCAAACCCCCCTCTTTAGGTCTCAAAGTGAGTGCCCTCTGGGCTTCTCGCCTGCGCCCGCCCTTGGGCTTCTCACAATTGGGGCTTAGGTGGCCGTAGCCGTGCCTGGCCCCCAAATCCCCTCCTGGGGTCTACAAGTTCCTGTGGGGCTCAAGCAGCCTCAGCCTTACCTGGCCCCCAATCCTCTGCGCCCCTTCTCAGGGCTGGGGTCAGTGCACCCCTGAATGTTGTGCCCTCTCTGGCACCGGGGTCCCCACACTACCGTGGAGCCCCTGTGAGGCCTCCTCCAACCCCTGTTAGCCTCACCCGGTCCTCCAGTCTTATAAAACTACAAAAAGAAACTCAAGCCCCTGGGCTACAATGTAAACTCTAAGCCATCTGGCTAACCATCATTTAAATCCCTACCAGGGCTTCCTCCACCTGGTATTCGCAAACAGAAGCTGCTCAGGCCATCAGGCTTCTCTATTCAGCTTCCTCCAGCAGAGCTCCTTCTTCCTTGGCTGCTAGCGGGGAACTGCCTCTCTGGCCTCAGCCTGGATTACATTTATACAGGTCAGGCCCTGCCCCCTTCCGGTCAGCTGACCAACTGCGGTTGCCCTGGCAACTGGCACTTGCACCTCTTTGTAGGAGCAGGGCACTGAAGTGCCCTGTGACAATGTCCTTTTCCTATACCTGGTGTAGAATACAGGGCTGGTATATATTGTGACTTTTTAAATATGTGACAGTGGTCACGGGCTTAACCATTGGTCACTCCTTTGTCACCTCTCTGCTGTTTTCTTTCTCCTGCTATGCTGAGATGTTATTGAAAGAGATGGGGAGGCAAATGTCTTGTCAGAGGGTTGAACCAATGGAAGTTCTCAAAATATATTTACAGGGCGCCTCCTTCCCTACACCCTGGTCTGTCACTCAGCTGTCTGATCCTTTTTTCTCTTTCTTTTTTTTAGGTAACTGGCTTTAACTTGGAGGTTTCAACTGGGCTTCCTTTTTTGTTTGTCCTTTTCGCTTCTTACCCCAAACAGGCAAATTGTTAGACCTAAATCAGTTAGATTCTGGATTAAATGAATTTAAATCGATAATCAGCTGACCCGGCTGTCCCACTTGAGTACCCCTTGGGATCACTAATTCATAAACACAACTCCAGGTCAGTTCGGGTCCTTCTTAATTTCATAGACCCTTATAATTAACCAATTTTCTTCCCCAATCAGTTTCTAATTAATTCCAGAATTTTGCATAATACAGTCCACGCTTGTCATTAATTCATAACAGTTTCTCGTCCTCCTCATCCTGCCTCCGTAAATCAATTTGAGGGTCAGCACACGCTTACCTTCAGGATGGGCTGAGATTCCCCTTACTCTGTCTCTCAGGTGAGATTTCTTTTCTATTGGGATGGGACATGTCCGCAGGGGGGCAGTCTCAGCATCACCCTCTTACCTTCATCTCTGCAGTTGGAGTCTTCTTTCTCTGAACTCTGTTTCTCATTCACACTTCTATGTGAAACACAAGGTATGGAGCCCTTATTAGCCATACTTCCTGGCCAGATTTGCCTTAAAGAGCAAGCATAGCAGGGGCCGAGCTTGGCACCATGCTACAAAATGTAAAAGAGGTCTTATTATAAAAATACAGGACATTTTCTAATAATTAATCCTTATAGGGGTCTAAATATATTTTTGCTATTTTGAAAAATATATTGAGGCATCTAAGATTTTTCACTTTTGAAACTACTTTGTAAGTATGCTCAGGAGTTAGTTTTCATAGTGTTCTTATAAAACTGTTAGAAACCCCAATTCCAATGAATAGAACAAAGGTTCTTTTCACTTCAGTGGAGTGTTTGTGTCACTTGCTGAGAGGGAGAAGTTGAGATTTAGGATTTCCCACCTAAATTTTGGCACTAAGAGAGTAACATCATTTCTTGGGTTGTTTGGCTTAGTTTGACCATACTGGTAAATTTAAAAGCTGGGATATTTAAGCAGCCAACCTTCTGTAAAGGGTCCAAAACCGACACCCACTGTAAATACTAAATATAGAACTGTGTTTGAGTAGGGGGAGGGATACAAAAATCTTACTAATCCTTTTCAGCTCCTTTTCAATCAGCTGGAATTTACACTTCTTGATGGTGTTTGGTTATATAACTATAACCAATAGTTATATTTACAAAACAATGCTTAGAATCAAAATCAGGCCTTGCAACATCTACTATTTTTAGTTGTAATATGCTGAATCAGATGCAGGAGTAAGCAGCTCAGGAATGGGTGAAGTGTTATAAGTAAGAAATACATTTTGGGCAGGGGACTGGGGAATAGAAGAAAGGATTTGGAAAGGATGAGGAAAGAGAAAAAGAAGCAAAAGGTTTATAGAAAAGAAGTTCAAGAAATCCATATAAAACTGATTGGTATGCTCACACAGCCTCTAGCCTCTGCAGTCCTGTGGCTTCCAGCGTCCCAATACTTTGTGGAAAATTGATTCTTAAGAAACAGTTCTAAATCTTGGCATCTATGAAAGAGAACTGAGTTGGATATGGTAACATATCAATATTTTACAAGCTTTTTTTTTCTTGATCCTTGCCATGGGTGGCCTCCTCCCTACTCCAGTCCTTTTATGGTAGGTAAAAGGTTGCAAAATGTCTCAATTCCATCCTGGAGGAGAATTGCCTTAAAACAAGATACATGGGGAGACTGCTTTCCCTCCCTGCCTTCATCCCAGTGTACCCCTGGAGCCCTTCTGTAGTAGGTTTACCAGAGGATAGTTGGGGATAGGAAGGTAGCATTGGGAAGGGGCAGGCTGTAGAAATTCTGGGCAGCCCAGAGAGGATGTTTATTATTTAGACAGGCCTCCACACTTGTCTGAATTATGACAAGATATACTCTGGCCCCAGGATTAAGTCATAGGTGATTTAAAACCACTTTAACCAATTCCTTCCTGTGAATTTTGTACCTTCCGTATAAGAGGTGGAGCCTAAAATCTTATTCTTTTAATGTAATCAAATACACTTATAAGCCCGTACACTTATATTGTCCCTCAGAGTTTGAAGTGTGAATGTATTTTGAACAGCTTGTTGAATTTGCTACTTTATTTGTTTTTTTAAGCCATATCATCTAGGTAAACAAAAGCAGTACATTTAAGTAAGAAAATGGTTCTCAAAGCTTTGGTAATGCAAAAACATATTCTTTATTTAGCATATAGTATCTGTGCATAATGATTGAAGTTTTCCTTCCCACAGATAATTAGCAATGGATTTGTGCAGCTTCTGATTCCAATGGCAGCCACAGGGCTGGTGCACAAGTGTAACTCCACCGTTTTACAAGATGAATTGTTTCTGGTATGGATTCTCAGCAGAGATTGTACTCAAGCCTGTATCTTCTAGGCTCTTTTGTCTGAAAGAAGAGAGTAGCAGTGCAGAATCAGGCTAAGAGAATTTTGTTTTAGTGAAAAATTTGGCAGACATGGGAGTGAATGTCAAAATAATAAGAAAGCAAAACTCCAGCATTTTAAAGAGATTAAAAACAAATGAAAAAGGCTTGAAACACTTTCTGAAGACCAAAGGGGCTAGTAATGAAGTAATTTCCAGCATTATCACTTATTATCCATTATCCACAAGCCATCATATGCTGTTCTGAGTCTCTTGAGAAATGTTGGGAGCTATGGCAGAGTATTTTGAAGACTTGGAAATTATAAATATTTTGGAACGTTCCCCAGAATCCTTTTCTCGTTCCAATAACAATGTCAATATGAAATACAACATTGTCTTTTTCTGCAATATTGGTTTAACCTCAAAAGACCTTTATAACATGTTGACCAGAGCACCATGGGCATTTTCTAACCAAGTGGACTGGAACCAGAAAATGACTGACCTGCTACATGAGATCTGCTTGCCTTCAGGTATTAAAAGCCCAAATGACTTGGTAAGGGAGATAATCTCCAAAAATAATTTAATCTTTGTAAGGAGTAGCAAGCGAGAGCTAACATTGAGTTTCTGCAATCAACTTTCAAGCTGGATAATGAGAAATTACCTACCCTTTTATATGGCCAGGCAGTTGACATTTTCGCCTTACGCAACGGATATATGAGAAGAAGCTTTTTAAATGTGAAAGAGAAGCTCATCTCTCTTGGATGGATTGAAAAAGATATAAATAGATTTATCCTTCGATTTCCACAAATATTATGTCTCTCATCAAATAACCTCAGTAGAAAAACAGATTGTCTCTTAGAAGCAAAGATTCATGTTAAACAAATAATTGAAAGCTGTTTTGTTTTGGATTGAGCTACTGGCACTTTAGAAAGCCGAATCAAGGAATTGGAAAAAATTATTTAGAACTTTGAAACTGATGGAATAGCCATTTTTACTTTAAATAAAAAGAGATATGAAAATAAATTGAAAAAGTTATGTGGTACATAGGGATTAATCAAAAGAAGTTTTGTGAATAATTTGTCCAGATTTTGTAATAAAAAATATAGGCCTGCTTAATTTTGTTCTTTTTGGTATGTGATTCCAAGATCATTGGTCATTATCCTAAATAACCAGTTGTAAATAAATTCTCATATATCAGTAGCGGAGTGCTAGGAGGGGCCAGAAGAACTTTTTGGTGGCTTTCTTTCATTGTGTCTTAAATAAATGAGCAAGATCCAGGAGCCTGCATTCTTAAGAAATATATGGCAATATTTGCTGACCAAAGAAAATCGGGACAGGTGTCATCTTTATCACAGAAGCATGTTTCTACAAGCGCATAAAATAGAAGTTTGGATTAAATCCATTGTAAAAACCACCAGCCCACTTAATCAGCAGGGCAGTCAATAGAGAAGTGTCCCAGGAGGTACTGTGGGGGCCTTTAATTTTAATAACAGATTTGGGGGTTTTTATCAGAGAATTTGTGGTTTTTTTATCATAGAAAACCAGGATCCTTGATGATGGTACTTTTCCCCAACCCTATTACACGATCTAAGGATTTATAGATATTTTAATATATATAGTCTTATCCTTTTGATCACACATCTAATCGTCACACTTTAGTGAGGTAAAAGTAAGCTAGGAACAGTGTGACCTGAAAAAATTCAAAGAACCTGGATCCCAAGTTGGAAATCTAAGTGACATCTTGGGAGATAACTTCTGTCTGCAGATTCTGGAACTTAAATTTGGCTTTACATTCCCAGGATTCTCAGGGTTTTGCAATCCCTGCAAAATAATCTTAATGTACATTTGAATTCATGTTAACATGAAACATATCTTTCTTTATTACTTCTACTTACGTTAACGTAAGTCATCTAGTTATTGTTCTGCCTTGTTAGGAATACTAACCTAGGTCCAATCCAGAGTCATATGAAATAAATGAGTAAATTTCAGGGTATTAGAAATACAGGGTAAGGTTACTGCTTTGTTGTATCAAGTTTCTATGTCTTATTTTGCTTTTGGTTTAAAAGCAGTTAAGACTAAAAGGTAAGGCCTATTTTGTGTCAGGATATCAGTACTCAACACAAATGAAATTTTGTCCTTAAGCTACTGTTCTTTTAAAGGACATGTGGTAAGCCATACATAAGAAAATATGTCCTTTTTCCCTGGAATAAATGGAAAGGCCTGTCTTCGAAAATCCAAAGCCATCTATTTTTGCTGTACAGTGTGTTACTGAAGGGGGAGGTTTCCCACAAAAGCCAACAGGAACTGTAATTTTATTTCTCTTATTTTTAGTGACAGGTTTTTAAAAAGGAATCTTAGATCTGTTTCAGCATCTCTTTATGTAGTGCATCTTTTTTTACTCTGAACTTGTAACAGTTAAGATTAGTTAGTATACACCATGCTTTTAAAATTGTCTAAAATAATTTTAATAGCTCTAATAACAACTTAATAACAGATTAACGCTGCAAAACAGGTACTCCAAAATGTCAAACTGCATACGTATTCTTTGGCTCTGATAGAAATTAAAGTAAATGCTGCTTTTGCACAGAGTTTCTTTGACCGCTAACTGAAGAACTATAACATTTATAGAGAGCAAAAATTAGAATGAAACATGCCAGAGCAGAACAGCAGTTATTTCTTCTTTGCCAATCAGAGTGAATTAAAATAATAAATCATTAGGACAATGAAGTGGAGGGCTTAGTTACAAGAAGGTATAATTTAATTAGTGATTTACAAAAATGACAGGTTCATATTTAGCTCACCTGTGGCCCAGACTGTCCATTAAAAGATGTATTTCCATGTCTTTTTTTTTTGTGATATAGAGTATAGTTCTTAGGGTTTTTTTATTAACGTATTTTAAAATATAAACTTTATGAAGGTAATAGTAGCCAAATGGAAAAATAATTGCCAGTTAATTCTTAAAAGAAGTAACTCTTGCCTGTTATTAACTTTAGCACAGGCCCACAGAATGGAAGCCTTTGGGGAATAATTAATGTTATAATATATTGCTACTAATTATCAGTATAAGTGCACAGTGTATTGCAATGCAGTCATGAATGAGTAGTTCACAGTGGCCTTTTGTGGTGAGAAAAGATCCTCAATTAGTACCATATATACTTAAGTTAACCCTGAATTTAATATGACCTCCCAATAATTAAATTCTACATATGGAAAATTTATGAATTTGGAGCCCCTGCCAGGCTAAGCCCACCCTACCTGGAGCCCCGTTTTAGACTGAGCCTGCCTCCCCTGGAACCCTCTACCAGGCTAAACCTGCCCCTCCTGGAGTCCCCTGCCAAGTTCAGCTTGCTCCCCTTGATTCCCCTGGCAGGCTGAGCTTGCCCCCATCAAGCCCATTGCCAAGCTGAACCTGCACCCCTGGAGCCCCCTGCCAGGCTGAGCCTGCCCCTCTGGTTCCCCATGCTAGGCTGAGCCTACCCCTTGAACCACCTGCCATGCTGAGTCTGCCTCCCCTGAAACCCTCTGTCAGGCTGAACATGCCCCTCTGGAGTCCCCTCTCAGACTGAGCCTCTCCCCCAGAGCACCTTGTCATGCTGAACCTGTACAGCATACAGCACAGGTTGTGTACATAATGCCTCCTTGACCTGCCAGAAGGCTCTCTTGGCCTCTGCTGTCCAGACAATCTGATTCAGAGCCAAGTCTTGGGTTAGCTTGGACAGTAGGGCTGTTATGTCTGAAAACCAGGGCACTAGGCAGCAATAGTGAGCTAGCCCCAGGAAGGACTGCTTTTTTTGTGGTTTACAGCAGGTTATGATCCTGTATGCCTTGCACCTCATCTGTCAATGGTTGTGTTTTCCCCCCTCTACTCAATATTGTGTGTCCTCTTGTCCCAACATGCAATTCTTTGGGTTGCCAGTCAAGCCCACAACTTGCAGTTCTTCTAATACTGCTGTCAGATGTTGTAGGTATTCTTCCCAGGTCCCCAGGTACACCACCATGTCATCATTATATGCAGCAGCATATCCCCAGTGAGGCACCAACATCTTATCCATCAGGCGCTAGAATGTCACTGCTGCCCTGTGCTGGCGAATGGCATTTGAGCAAACTCCTTAAGCCCCCCACAGGGTAGCAAATGTGGTCTTCTCCTGGGAGCTCATTTTCAGGAGTATTTGCCAATATCCCTGAGCCATGTCTATGGTGGAACTAAACTGTGCTCCCCCTATCCACTCCAGCAGGTCCTCCACCCAGGGCATGGAGTAAGCATTGTAGCACACCATGCTGTTGACCTTCTGAAAAGCAACGCAGAACTGCATGGTCCTATCCATTTTAGAGACTTGGCCATAAACTTGGAGGCGTCATCATGGAGCAACATGAGTACCCAACCACCCTCACTGAATTGCCTCTTATGTGTTTGTTGGTTGTGTATAGTAGCTTGCCTAACTTGGGCTGTTTGTAGGTTCTCACCCTAATGCTCTTACAATCCATAGCCTATCTCTCATTTCTAGCATTTGCACCACTGGGCTTTGTGTTGACCCTTCCTGTTGTTGTTCTCAAACTTCCCATATCAAAGCTGAAAACCCTTGTGTGCAGGAGCAGGCGAGCCAACAGGCCCCAAGGCGCGTGGTGCTGGAGCACTCGCGGTAACAGATTGCCCGTGGCCCCGGAGGGCGGGGCACTCCCTTACCAGTTCCAGGTGGGACCGGCGTGGGCGGCATAAAGCAGACGCCGGAACCCAGGAGCAGGGGGCGGAACCGGAAGAGCCGGGTCGGGAGACGGCTGTTGGCGAGAGTCCGGAGCGGCGGACGCACGTCGGCGCTTGCTGCGCTCGCACGTTTTGGGGCAGGGGTAAGGCCCCGAGGGACGGTGCAATTTGGGGCGGCAGCCCCAGAAGCTAAAGGTGGCAGCAATAGGGCTGGGAGCGTCTGGCACCGTCAGAGAGGGCCGAGCGGCGGGATACCCTGGTGGAGAGGGGCAGGCAGACTGAATAGCCCTGCTCTAATGCTTAGGCACCAGGCGGTCCCGGAAGGAAAGGGGCCCCAGACGGGCAGAAGGCTCCCTGGACCCTGTTAAAAGTGAATGCAGGAGCCCGAAATCTGCAGCCCCGGGCGGGAGCGATATTTGTGTTTAACTTTTGCTAATTTTGTTGAGGTGAACACCCCTCAAAGGGGAAAGGTGGATCATTAAAGGAGCCCCGCCAGCTGCAGACACAAATGGAGGCCCGGGCGAGGGTGTAGGGGTGGAGGAGCCCTCAACAGTGACAGACCCTGCGCAATGTGACATCTCATTTTTGGACCAGCACGCGTCGGACTATACACGGAACCGGAGAATCATCAAAGTCATGGCAGGCGGGTTGGACGCGTGCGGCGCCGGAGTGAGTACTCTATATTGTCAGGGAACCCAGCCGAACTTTCTTATAGCCGAGGGGACAGATTGACGCATCCACACCTTGGAGGTGGTGGTGGTGGGGAGTGACCACAGAATAGTTCAAATGGTGAGAGACCAGTGGCATGGGGGGGGGGGGCGCTTCTCAGTAGGGAAACAGTAATAGTCCTAGTAGCTTGTTCCACCTCTGCACATCTCACCCAGCAACCTTCTTGAGCATAGTTTTGAGGGTCTAGTTGAACTGCTGAACCAGACTGTCCATTTCAAGGTGGTACATTGATGTTTAAAGGTGCCATATCTTCAACGTATGGCAGACTTCTTTGAACACCTGGGCCATAAAATTGATGCCCTGACATGTTAATTTCTTTTTTGGCACCCCCATGTAGGTAAAGGTCTTAAGCAATTCCTCTGCCACCTTTTCTGCGTTCACTGTTCTCATGGCCACCACCTCTGGATATCAGGTGGTGTAGGCCAGCAGGACCAAAATATTTTGGAACCCTGTATTACACTGGGGGGCAAAGGTCTCACAATATCCACTGCCACTCACTCAAAAGGCTCTTCCATGAGCAGCATGGTGACCAATGGGGCCTTTGGTGGACATTCTGGTTGTGCCAGTTGGCACTCTGGGCAAGGTAAGCAAAACTGTCATACCTCCTGCTGGAGCCAAAAAAACCTATCTAAGAGGTGGTCTCTGGTTTTATTCTCCTTCAGGTGGGCCCCTTAGGAGCTCATGGGCAACAGTAAGACCCTCCGGTATCTTTTTAGCACCAGGAGCTGGGTGACCTCATTCCCCAGCCCCTGCTCCCATTTAGTACAATACCCCCCCCCCCCTTTTACCTTGAATCAGGGCACCAACCATACAAGATTGGGCTGTACTACCTCTTCCTCCACCTGGGCGATGCCGCCTTCATATACCTGCCTGAAACAGTCCTCCTGGGACTGCTCCACCACAAACTGTCCTGTTTCTAGCTCCTACTGCCAGTCCATGTCTGTCTCCCCTACACAGGTCAATCTTCCAGAGCTTGTGCTCAGCTGGGATTTGACTAAGAGCCCCCCTTCTTCAGGCCTATGCCAGGATGTTTTCCACTGCACAAGCATGCCTAACGATTCCCGCAGGTGGGGTTAATCCTGACCTAACAGCACTGGGTGTAAGTGAAATGCCAAGCTAGGCATGCCAGCACTTGGTGGGTATGCCCTTCAACCATCAGCTTTACCCAAGCTCTCTTGTATGTCTGGGGCTTGCTGTGGAGTCAGACCAGCTCTAGATGGTCTACTTTTCAGTAATCCACTTCCCATATCAACTCCTGCTGCACCACTGTCCACGTGGAGCCAGTGTCTACCAAGGCAGTTACCCGCTGGCCTTTGAGCCAGGCCTTGACAGTAATGAAGGAGCCTTCTGTTGAGTGTCCTGTATTCCCCGGGCATGGTCCATCACCAAACCAACACTCCATCTCTTCAGGAGTGGGCTCCCTTGTAACTCCTTGGGGACAACTATGGGCATACTGTCCGGACCACCTGCACTGGAAGCAGAGACTGCCTGACCCAGCCTGGAGTGGTTGTGGCAGAGTCTTGCTCCAAGGGGAGGATCTGCCTTCTTGGATCCCAGGTTCATTGCCTCTCGCTCTAGGGCACATTCATGCCCTACTGCCAGAAAATCCTCTGTCAGCTTCAGGGCCTCCTGCACTAATTTAGATTGATGCTGCTACACCCACAACTTGACACCCCCTTCCAAATCCTAAATAAACTGTTCTAAGACTATAATCTCTGTTACTTCCCCTAAGTCTCTGTCTTGTGGCTGCAACCACCGACACACCTTATCGTAGAGTAAGTAAACTAACTGCTGAAGGCTGAATGCTCCACAGGCTTTCTTGCCCTGAAACCTTTGGTGGTGAAGTTCCTCAGCCAACTCCAACCAGTGGAGGATGGCTTCCTTCACCTTATCATAATTGATAGCATCAGCCAGTGACATCCCCCGTAGGCCCTCTGAGCCTCCTCTGTAAGCAGCATTCCCAGCTGGGGCTCCCAAGTGATTCAAAGTCCGCTAGGAAAAGTTCAGGAGCCACACGCATGATCAGAGGTCAGGAAAACAGACCTTATGATGACAGGCTGAGAGCCATGGGGCTCTTTAGCCTGGAAAAGCGCAGGCTCAGGGGTGACCTGATGGCCACCTATAAGTTTATCAGGGGTGACTACCAGTTTCTGGGGGAACGTTTGTTCACCAGAGCGCCCCAAGGGATGATGAGGTCGAACAGTTATAAACTACTGCAAGACCGTTTCAGGCCGGACATAAGGAAGGATTTCTTTACTGTTAGAGCCCCCAAGGTCTGAAACAGCCTGCCATCAGAGGTGGTTCAAGCACCTACATTGAGCACCTTCAAGAGTAGATTGGATGCCTATCTTGCTGGCATCCTATGACCCCAGCTGACTTCCTGCCCTTTGGGTGGGGGGCTGGACTCAATGATCTTCTGAGGTCCCTTCAAGCCCTAATGTCTATGAAATCTATGAAATCCTTGGTGATCTGGGGCATCCCTGCAGGTCCCAGACTGGCCACTGAAGCCCTTACACTTCACTCCAAGGCCTGCACCAAGGCTCTCCTCCATGACCCCCTTCAACTGCTTGGTGGCCTACACCTGCAGCTGTACCAGGACAGCCACATGGGTGCCTTGCTGCTTGGTCTACCCCATCACTACCACTTGCTGCTGCACCAGGATCTCCAGCACCTATTCAATGGCAGTGGCTAGGACCTGGATCCAGCTACCTCTTCTCCACTCAGATCTGAGTCTCAGCATCACTTGTGAGCCACACAGGTAGCTGTGACCCTGGAGGGGCATTGGTGGGAGTTTTGGGCCAGGTGTACGGCTGAACCCTGTCCCCTTTTACTCTCACTGCAGAGGGTCAGCTGAGGATCCACAGATGATGACCCTTGCCTCCATGGGTAGCCAGCCTGAGTCTTGCCCCTGGATTGCAGGCTTCTCTCCAAGCCCTGGGATCCCTGCCCAGAGTCTATAATTATTAACACAAATCACTAATAATAAACCAAATACATTACAATTTTCCTTATGCTGTCCGTTTGTGGTCTCTGCTGTCTGCTCCCTGTGTTGTGGTCCCAGTGACTCCAGCAACCCTGATCTGGATGTGGGTTGGCAGCAGAGCTTCTGCCAGGCAAGGGAAAGCCCACCCAAGGATAATGCCATCTGTGTATTCCTGGATGTGGCCACCTGCTCCTCACCCCAGAGGACCCTCTCTGCAGCCTTTCCTGGCTGCACTTAACTCCCTCCTCTTGTGGGGGTGGGTCCTTCTGCCCTGCCTCGGCAGTCAGGTTTCCAGTTGTCCACAGCTGGGGACACTTCCCCAACCATGGCTGCTCATTGCAGCTGTGCCTGGCATGCAGGCTTCCAGCTGGTCTGTGCGGCCATGGCATGGCTGCTTCTGTCTCTTCAGGTCTGGGGTGGGGAAGGTCTTCTGGGCTGGAGGCAGCTCATATGTGCTCCTCCTTGTGCTAATGGGGAGGAGCCCCATTACATCTACCCTTTCTCCTTCATCTTCCAGATCCACACCTGTCCCAGCCGCCTGCGGATGGTTCGGGATTGATTGAGAGTGTGGTCGGGGGGTAGAAAAGTAAGAAAGGTTTTATTGACTTAACAAAAACAAGACTATGCGTAGTATACTAAGACAGATAATGACAGAATAATAATTTGTGTCGGCAACTTATCGGCAGTCCCCTCTGATACCTGATGTTTGACAAGTTTTTCTTTCTACAAAGCTCAGCAAAGTCAAGCGTCCCCGATCAGCGCTGTCCGAGAGGAACCGGGAAGGACCCTGGTATTCAGTCCTTGGGCTCCGAGATCCACGGGCCCACTGATCCATGTCAACAGCTAATTAGTAGTTCCATTCACAGAGCTGTATCTTCCTTCTAAATGATTTCTGGATGTGCCAGCCAATTTATAACTTCTGAGCTATGCTGATAACTTACAGCCATTCAGATTCTTTTTACTTCAACCGTCCTTAGACTGACCAATAGCAGTACAAGCCTTGCATTCTTCTGATAAAGTTAATTTTAACTATGCCACAGGACCTACCATCACTTTTATAAGGCTTTGCTAAATTTACTAGGCCTTATACTTCATACAAAGCCTTACTACATCTTAGACTTTAATTAAGCTCTTAGCAACAACAGATAGCTTAATATCTGAACAAATGACAGAAAAACACTTGGTCTAATCTTCATAGAGCCTTCAGCAAGCACCTTTATCACACAGACATAATTTTCAGCTGTCACACACACCCACACCATCTCTTCTCCTTATTCTACTGGGACTGTGCCTTACTTTTAGAAATTTTTTTCCCCTTTCACGAGCCTTGTGAGGTATAGGAGAATGTGGACCATACTCATCCCTAGTGTGACCTCATGGTTACTGTACCAATGCTAATCTTGGCTGTAATTAACCTCACAATGAATATAAAAACCATCTGAAAATAGTAGTGTACATGTGACAGGAGTGCCTCTTCTGGAGTCCGTCTATCAGTGACCCCACCCTCCTGTTACGGGCCAACCGCCTGCCTTCTCTCCTGCTGTGCCTTGATCTTAATTAATTAATGGATGTTAATTAGTGGGAGGCTCCTCATTTATTTGCCCCGGTGTCAGGGGGCGCTATCTGCAGCTTCTTTTTCCTCCCCTACACTGCAGCCCAAGCCTCGCAGATGATACTGACATGGTTTGATCTGGATCTTGTTGTAATCTGGCCCTCCCCTTGTCTTCTCTGGGCTTTCCATGGCTCTGTCTTACCTTCCTGGTGCTCTGCTGCCCCCTCGCTCTGGGGCTTCTCGCTGGCCTCCCTCACTCTGGGGCTGGGGTCAGTGCACCCCAAAATGCTGCACTCTCTCTGGTGCTGGGGTCCCTATGCTACCATGGGTCCCCTATGAGGCCTCCTCCAATCCCTAACAGCCTCACCCAATCCACTGGTGAGAAAGCAAAGCACAAAACACAAGCCCCTGGGCTATAACAAAAATCCAAGCCACCCGGCTAAAACTTCATTCAGATTCCTACCAGGGAATACTCTATCCCATGACAGCATCAGGAGCTGCTTGTGCAGTCAGGCCTCTCTCCTCTGCTTGCTCCAGCAGAGCTCCCTTCCTCCTTGGCTGCCAGCAGGGAACTGCTCTCCTGGCCTTAGGCCTGGGATTCATACAGGAGCCCGGCCCTGCCCCTTCTGGTCAGCTGACCAGGTGCAGATGCAGCCAATTCCCTCCTTAACCTGTCATCATGGCAACCGGCACCTGGGTTCCTGCCTCTGTTCTGAGAGTAGCAGGCACCTTAGTGTCCTGCTACAGTACAACATAATGAAACAGAAGTTGTGCTGTGCTATGGTCATATAATCTGTTCCATTACCTGCTGAATAACAGTGTTTCAATCTGTAATTCAGCTTTTTTGAGCATTGTACTTGTGGGGCTCCTATTCTTGGGTCTCAGGCTCCTTTTGCCAGATAGACATGAACTTCCCTAGCTCTTTGGGGGTTTTTTGGTTTTATTTTTTGTTTCTGGGTTGGTTTGTTTTTTGACTGAGAGCTGGATCCTAGCTTCCCCTCTACTTCCTTTTAACTGTCACTGAATTTTCTCACCTTGGAACCTTGTCAGGTAGTTCCTGAATATGCAGGAAGCAAGAACTCTCAGAGGAACAAAATTGACTATAGAATTTGCAAATGTAAATTCTTCAGAATTCCAAAAAACAGCAGTTTTTAGCTGAGGCAAAAATTTTGCTGCCAAATCTTAGAACAGAGGTCTAAATCTGAAAAAAAGCTTGTATGTGAATAGGAATCTTGTGTGGTATTGTCAAACAAGCAGAATTACATTTAAGAAGGAGTTGCGTGGCCCATTTGTGACCACAGTCTTATCTTGGAATTGGAGAGCAGGAAATTTTCCATATAAAGACTATTTCTCTGTGGAATGGCAGAGTCTCATCTGCAAGCTTTAGATAAAGTACTCCCAGCACTATTTTTAAGCATGGGGACGCATATACATGAGACGCTCCCGGAGATTTAATTAGAGTGGCCCTTGGACAGCTCAACTGGGAAGAGGTTGGATGAGTTCTATAAACAGTTGGGGAGACTTAGGGAGTCTTCAAGAAGGAGGAGGGCTCCTGCAGTAAACTCTTGAAACAGAAAGATTGAAGGAAAGAGTATATCTTCTTCTCACCCTTGAGCCTCTGGGAGCTGGAGTTTACGGTCAGCATGCTTTGACATTTTGTCTAAATTTATGTTTAAAGAATAAACCTGAATTCTAAGGGAAAGGCTTGAAAGATACTCAGGTATAATGCTGAGTTTTTTTTCTGGGCTGGGAGTCAACCAGCCAATGCTCTGTAAGCCCACTTCTCAGTTGATATAGATCTTTCCTATTGTATAAGAGATCTGTAATTAAAATCACGTTTTCCTTTCATTACAAAATTCCTGTACAGCCGTGTCAAACATGAATGAGTCATGCCTCCTGAGGCTGGGGGGCATGGCGACTGCCTGCAGGTGGTGGTGGTGGTGGTGGTGTCAGCAGTGGGGGCATGGTGGTGGCGAATGGGGACCGCCTGCAGGTGGCCGTGGTGACTCTGGCAGTAAGGGCAGGCGAAGAGGGGATGGTGATGTTGGCAGTAAGGGTGGGCTGAGTGGGGACCGCCTGCAGGCGGCTGCAGCGGTATTGGCGGCAAGGAGCAGGGGTGGCAAGTGGTGACCACCCACAGACGCCGATAGCAGTGTCAGTGGCAGCCAATCTTGGGGGGGGGCACGTTGTGTTCCCCCTAAGCATTGCCTATGGTGTCAAATATATGGTCTGTGGCTGGATCCAGTCCATGGAGCCTCATGATCCAACCTCTGGTGCTGCCCCTCTTGCTGTTGGCCATCTCTGTTCTAGGTGGAGATGAGGCACAGATGGATGGCCTAAAGGGAAAGGGCTCAAGTTTGACTGTAAGTACCTCAGAAGAATGAAAATCTGAGAGCTAAGAGAATTCAAATGGTCTCATACTCCAGTGCTGAGACCCAGGAGTGGGACTCCTGTGTGTATGGTATCTTTTCTAGAGAATGCTAATTATTAATGTTTTTTTGAGACTATGGAAGGAAACCAACAGAGAAAGCACTGCTGGGAGTCTAACAACAATTCCTTTGTGTGTTTTTTTTCACAGTACAGCCAAAAAAAGAATGGTAAAACTATATTTGGCAGTTTTAAAAAGGAATCAAATTGCTTGAGGCTTTTACTGCCCTGAAACATTTATTATGGTGCATACCATATGGTCCTTAAAATGATTTGTTCTAAAAATGCTGTTTCACTTGGAAGAAACCTGGGATGGAAGAATTACCACCAGCTGCAGTTATAGCTTTACAAAGAACGTCTAACTATTATTTTACCTTCTTACAGTTCACTGCTGACAAATTTAATAAAGTTGTGTAAGTGTCCAAAACATTCTGAGGGAGAGTTGGAATGTTAGCTAAGAGAATCTGATCTGTAGTTGACTGGATAGGGTAGAGATAATATCAGTATTTATTACAGAATCCAAAATGGTGGTAGATGCTTCACTGAAGATATGGTCTACATCCCAAAGAGCTTGCAACCTCAGTTGTAAACATGTTCATTAAGAGAATGAACAATAGGGAGGTGAGAAGTTTGGGAAGTATATGGGTAACAATTTGATAGAGTATTTACTCATTTTCAAAGATGAGGACATGCTGCTCTACTGATGTTTTTTCTTCTTCTGTCTGTCCTCCCACTTCCTATTTGCGTATATGAAAAGTTTGATAAAGAGGGAAGACAGTGGATATTTTTGATTTTCTTAGAGCATTGTGGAAGAAAAGAGATTTCAAGAGTGGCTTAACAATAGCAATAGCTTAGTGGACTAGAGTGGGAAGGGTCCTGCCTATGTAAGGTGAAGGAAGTCACTTAAATGCTTGCAAGAGAAGTGGAAGAAGGGGCAGTAAATCTGGCATTAATGATGCAACAGCATGGGTGTGTCTACAGATTCATTAATGCTCTGTAGTTACTGCACATTAAGTTTAGTACTTGCATAACCAAGTACTAAATCAACACACAGTAACTGGTGCTACTGTGCAGTAGTGCTGGTGCATGGGTTTTTACAGGCACTAACTGCACAGTAGCTTAATATTACTTCACAGTAGTGTATTAGCATGAGTTTTGCCTAGCATGCTACTGCAGTGTTATTAGGCTACTGTGCAGTTAGCGTCTCATGTAGGTGTACCTAGTATGTGAAATGCAGCAAGAGTAGGGAGAGGTTCAGGTGCTGGTAAAGGCAGTGATAAAAAGAAAGGCTTTTTAGGTCCCAAGTAGATGTCCATAGCACACTAAACAGGTGTGTGCATTTCTTTAAATGAAAATAAATAAGATATTAACTCTTTTTAGTCTTAAATGTAAAACTTTCCCAAAACAACCACAGGTTGCAGGTTCCCTGGGTTCTATGCTGAACTTGTAGGTCACTGGCTTACATTTGTAATCCGTTTTCTTCATGTCCAGTTCTGCTTCTCTTCTCTCCCTGAGTTCTGTAGACCACCAGACTACACCCACTTTTTTTATAGCAAGTCCACACATTTGGGGAAACTTCTTGAGATGTGGATTCTGTCATGTAGCTCTGCTTTTCTTCACTGAAAACAAGTCCTTTCCCTTCCATCTGAGTTTCTGAATTGATTCCCTAGACTCAGCTTTTCTTTTAGATCCTAGATAGTTTTCTTGCAATGACAGCCCATGGTTAAAAGTCATGTCAGTCTTAAGTTCCCCTTCTCATTTTCAAAGAAAAGATTTTTAAAAAAGCAACACGTTTTCTTCTTAGTGACTTCCTATAGCTCTCCAGCAGATTATTTTCCCTTTATTCTCTCACAAGGAAAGCCTATACCAATTTTGTACTGCCAATACTATTGATTACGATTCAGTAGATGGTTCAAAGCTTGAAATGGTTGCTGTTTCTCAACTGAAATCCTTTTGCTGTAACTAAGCATGTGGGGCATTTATATACATGCTCTGGGAGGGGGGGAGGGAGGGTGCTTTAAATAGAGTGGCTCTGAGAGCCAGTGTAATTAAAGAGTCCAGTGGCTTGTGTATCAGCATCCCAGTGCTGAAAAATGGCAGCAGTGTTGCTTTAACTAAAGCTTATAGAATGAACTTTAGTTAAAGTGGCTCCACGACCATTTTCAGCATGGGGACACTGATACACGAGACGCTGTAATCTGCGGGAGTGTGGTAGTAATCTTGGTGATAATCACCACGCTCCAGAAGACTTGATTAATTGAGTCTGCTCTGATGTGCTGTAATTACAGCGTGTTGTAGCAGCCTCGCTGCACATGAATAGGCACCCTTGGGGCACCTATACATGTGCCAGATATCTGCTCTAACATGTGCTAATTTAGCATTTATTGGAGCAGACTTGATTAATTAGCACACTCTAGCAGTGTCATGGGTGCCCCATGCCTAAGTAGGGATTAGGGCCTCTGCTAATTTGCCAGGGCAGCTCAGGTGCTGGTTGCTGGAGCAACCAGGTTGGTCATGTGACCAGAAGGGGGCAGGGCCGGGCCCTTATAAACAGCCAGGCTGGAGCCTGGCTAGCAGTTCCCTTCTGGCAGCCTGAGGTGTAGGAGCTCTGCAGGAGAGCTAAGCCGAGCAGTGCAGCCTGAACACCCAGAGGGTTGCGTTATGGTAAGGGTGGAGAGAAACCTGATAGGGAGGCTTTGGCCAGAGAGCTAGGTGGGCCTGGACTTTATGTGATAGCCGGTAGGCTTATTGTTTTGTTACAGCCAGTTGGTTTATGGTTCTGTTGTGTATATGACCGGAGGACCGGGTGAGGCTGTAGGGGTGTGAGAAGGCCTCACAGGAGATCCCCAGTAGTCTGGGGGGTTTCCTGGGTGCCCTGGTCGGGCACCGAGCAGTGCCGGGGAGGCACGGCTGGCTTGGCACCAGGGTGGTGTGATGTGTGGGGGTTGAGACCCCCAGCCCGAGGGTGAAACTTTGCCCGTTGGGCAAAAGACCCTGAGAAGGGTCAGGAGGGCCAGGCACAGCTGCGTGCCACCTGAGCCCGAGTGTGGTTTGGTGCGGGACAAGCCCCAGAGAAGGGCGAGGGCGTGAGGGGTGCGGGACATAGGCCCCAGCGAGGGCGAGGGCCCCAGCGAGGGCGAGTGCGAGAGGCGCGGACATGGGCCCCAGCGAGGGAAAGAGCATGAGAAGCGCGAGGCACAGGCCCCAGGGAGGGCGAGCGTGCGAGAGTGAAGCCTGGTGAGGGCTAGTAGAAGGCTAGAGCGGCACCGGTTTAGTATAGAAGCCCTGGAGAAGGGTGAGCGCGTGGTTAAGAGTCCCGGAGAAGGGCAGGCATGCGAGTGAAGCCTGAAGAGGGGCGGACGTGTGGATCGGGGCCAGGAGGAGAAAGGCGTGGTACGAAGCCCGGAGAAGGGCACGTACAAGATTAGAGCATCTGGTGAGGATGAGGTTATGGGAGAAGCCCTAGATAAGGGCGAGTTGATTGTGAAGCCCCTGAAAGGGGCGAGGGCAAGTCTAAAGAGCCCGGAAGGGCAGAGTGCACGAGCAGGAGTCCGGAGAGGGCAGGACGCGCGGGTAAGGCCCAGAGTGGGCGTGTATATCGGAGACATGAGAACGTCCGGAACAACTGCAAGGCTTGGGGCGTGCTAAAGGGGAGGTAGGAGGCACGCATAGCCCATAAGGCCAGGGTTGCACCAAGTCACCCCATCTGGTACAGGAGGGGCAGTTATTAGCAGAACACTGTGACCAAGGGGATCTTAAGGCAGCCTCCCATATCAAACTGTTATACCAACAAGACGTGGCGGGCGAGAATCGAAGGTGCTGGATCATTCACTTGGCACGGTAGGGGGCGCTAGTGGGATCATGGCCGCTCCTAGGCCCCACTCCGTGACAAGCAGCCTCTGCATCGAGTATTTAGTGTCTCCATGTTTCAAAATGGTAGCGGGCCACTTCAAACCACTGTTAAAGTGCCCCTGCTGCCATTTTGTATTGTGGGATGCAGAATACATGTGATCCTATGGGCGCTTTAATTAGAGTTGATCTTGGACCCACTCTAATTAGAGTGCACCCCTTTCCACCCCAGAGCACATGTATAGAGACCCTTGAAGTCCTGGCTTAGTACTTTAAAAGATAGCTCATATTACTATGTAATCAGATGATCATCACTATGTGTTGAGGCCTATATTAGCTAACTACCAGAAGACCTAGTAGCAAGAAGCATGCTTCAGAAGTATACTTATTTAAAATCCTCTCAGAATTTCTCTGACAATGAGCTCTTCAGTTTGGAGTCATTCATGAACCCAATGGGAAATTTTCCATGGTCATAACTTTTTCTCAGCCCTGTCAGCTCCAGGATGAAGAATGGATAACGAATAATTTTGGCTTAGAGAGATTCTTTTCATTATCATTCTGCCATTTGTGTCCTGTGCTAAGTATAGCTTGGTCAAACCCAGGCTGCTGGATCAACACATAAAGGTTCAATTAAAGCTTGGTATCTGATCAAACTTGCAATAAAACTTGTTATAACAGGCCAAAACAGAGATACATCTAGTCCAATATCACATCCTTGACAGTGGCTAGAAACTCACTAATGGGCAATTATATATATGTGTGTGTGTATGTGTATGTAGATGTATGTGTACATACATACATACATACATAGATATATTTTTCACAGAGGAAACTTCTTTCCAGGTTGTTCAACTGGTGGCTAGTTTATACCCAGCAGTATGCCCCTTAATGTCTTCTAAAATGTTCTAATTGTTTCATGTTACTTGGAATCTTCACATTTCTCTCACCATTTTGAAATGAACAGAAGGAAAATACCTGCCTTTCTAGGGAGATTGCAACTTGGCAGTATAACCATTTTCCCCCAGATATTTTGTTTCCACTGAGCTATCTAACCTCTGCATCTACATAAAATTGTAATAATCGCACAATAAAAACACTAACCCCCAAAATATTATCAAAAAATCTTCTGTTATCAAAAATAAATATGCCATATTTTCTTGAATACAACACACTCCAGAATAAAACAACCAACTTCGTTTTGGGAAGGCATTAGGAATAAAAAAAGATTTTCCAGACTTACATCTGCATAGAGCAGGAACAGAGCTTAAATGTCTGCAGGCTGTGAAATAGGAGAAGAGAGACTAGGAGTAGCTGATGGCAAAATTGCCAGCTTGATTAATAGAACATCAAGACTATTCAAAAGGGGAGATGATAGTTAATACCGATGGGATGAAGAACAATGAGGCATTAAAGCAATTGTCTCTCTCACAGGTGCCTAAAAAGAAATGCCACTTTTGCTGCCGGACAGCTGGTTTTGGACCAGGAATCAAAGGTGGGTAGTTCTATTCTGGACAGAAAAATCAGCTTCCCTGTGCAAGAAATGTACCCCGATTTTGAGGAGCTGATTTGTGGGAAAAAGGTGTGTGTAGTAGGTGAGAAAATACAGTATAATACTCAGCTGTGTTCACATTTGCTAGCTTCTTGTATACTCATCATTGTGTTCTCTGTGCATGTCTAAATACGCTATGCACACATACTGGATGTGCCAGTGTCACATCAAATGAATTCACTCCCACATTTTGCATTAATTCATTTATTCATTGCTTCTCCACAACAGTGAGAGCAAATTGATGGAAGGGTGAAGAGATAAAGCAGCTCTGTCCCTAGCCTTGCCTAGTGAGAATAGTGCCCAAAGGGAAGTCCTATTGAAAGTGAGCAAGTGGGACTTTTCATTTGCTGCTTGTAATTGGACGAGCCAACCCCCTATCAGCTGTAGTATGTTCCCTGGATATATTGGCTGAGCAGTTATTGAAAATGTATCCTGAAGATCCTAGTACTTTGGAGGTTTGGGAAGAAAAGCAGTGGACTGGAAGACTGAGGATGGAGTGCTAGTTTACTGCCTGAGACTGACAGAGGGGAGGAGATAAATTAACCTACACTAAGAGTCTTTAAGGTAGTAGGAAGCTTTGTACTGAGGAGCAAGATGAAAAGGAGACCCATAATAGTGGGTGGGGGGAATGTCTTGAGTATGGAGAAAGAGCCATGGTAAGACATTGTGAAGCAGGAATTGACACAGGGAACAAATCTGTGGTCAGAGAGAAGGGCAGCGAGTATGAACACAGTGGATAACCAAGTATTAGAGGTGCACCTGGGGCAGGTTCTAGGGTTGCTCTAAGACTCTAGGGGGTTTTCAGCAGAGGTTGGACTAATTCTTTTTAATGCCAAATATTAGACATGGAGAGAATGTGGTCAGAACTCAACAAAGAAGTTAGAAGAGGGGAACCTAAAATGACACTTACTTAGCATTAATTATTGAATAATTATCTTAAACTCTAATAGTCAAAGCATATTTTTCATGAACTCATTATAGACTTGCATTTTGTTTGCAAAAAAATTAATCTTATACTGAAGATATGTAAAGAAATTGTAATCCATTCATGGACATTCAATAAACTTTATCAAAGAGATGCTGAAGTCAAGACTTGGGAGAAGCTGGAGTAACTCCAATGGCACTGAAACCTCAACCAAGTGGCTGCCTGTTTCAAGGTAAAGCATCTTCCTTTGAAGCAATGAAAGGAAAGTGGAGGAAGGAAAAGGAAAGAAATCCTGCCTTACGGACTATGGGCTACCCTCCCCTGCAGAGTGACCTGCAAATTCTGCAGATGGGTCTATGGCTCAAGGATTGGACTCTGAAGGCACCTCAAGACCCATCAATGAACCATGGTAGAGATAATCGTCAAACTGAGGGATTGCTGACAAAAACAAAGAGTGAAATTAATTAAATAAACCATTACAGGCTGGGCAGGTAACACTGCCTATAAATCAGGTTCCTTGACATTTCCTATTAAAACACCCTGTTTTCAGCTTATAACTTTAACTAGTTTGACTGAAGCTTTCCATTCTGGGTGTACATTTTGGCCAATTTTTTTTTTAATATCCCAAACTGTTCAGCCATTTTGAGAATTAGATTAAGGAAAATATATTATTTCCCCCATGTTAAAGTATCTGGTGATTTTTATATTTGAACCACCCTTGCAGGTATTTGTCAGGCCCTTTGTGTGCATTACTTGTAAAAATATGCCCAAATTCAGCCAACTGGTCTTTGAAAAACTGCATGTGCTCAGACAATTGGCTTAGATTTCAGCTGCTACATTTTCTGGAGAGCTGGTCTTCACTGAACATGCCGCATGTTCTCACAGTTACTGTTGCTAACTGGACTTCACAAGTACCATCCCCACAGAGTGACTGACTGAGTGTGCTTCATTGTTTTACAAGTCCTACAAATGACAAGCTTGTGTATGTATCTTCCCCACAGGGCTGTATTCTCCAGTTCAGGATTGAGAGGGACTTTCCCCAACTGCTGCTTCTGGCTTCTTGGGGCTGGAAGGGGTCCAGGCAATGGAACTAAGAAGAGGGTGCCTTTCTCTTGTGTTCTCAGTAATTCCCTTTCAGGCACTCGAGCAACAGTAAGAGGGCAAAAAAAAGATCAAGAAGGAAATGCTGGGACAATGAGTTTTGTGAGACTGAAACCATATGGGGGAATGGAAGTGGAATTAGCTGGGCAAGGAAACTGAGACTAGAAGCTGGGAGGAAGAAGAGGTTGGGACTAGGAAGTGTTAATACTGGGAGGTGGAAGGGGTGTTTGTGAAAGAAATAGGGTAGAGACTGGGAAGCAGTTGACCAGGAAAACAATGACATTGGATTAGGAGTTGGCAGGGAGGACTTCACAAGAAGGACTTACTGGAACTAGGAACCCAGCTAGAAGGCCACTAGGGCAAGAGTGGTAGGTTTAAGACTGCTGGAGTGAAACTGGCTGAGCAGATTCGGCATGGAGATTAGGAGCAGGGAAGAGAAAAACCAATCTGATGAGTGGCTGGGGAAGGGGAAGGGAGAAGGAAGAGGTCCTGACTGGACAAGGAGATCAGGACTGAAAGATACCTGAAGAGTGGAAACTGGAACTAGGAAGCAAGTAAAATGGGACTATGCCAGTAGTGAGTAAAAGACAGGACTGGGATGGGGGCAGAGTAGAAGGGGACAAACTGGAGCAGAAGAGTCTGAGCCCAGAAAGCCACACTGCCTTCTAGAACCTAGAATGAAACAGAAGATTTCAATGTTTTCTCATAGCTCTCCTGTTGCTGTATATCTTTGCAACCTACCCACAACATTTGAGCCTCTACTGTTGACAAAGGATGAAAAACTACTAATGCTTTGGATAACTTTGTTAGCTCAAGGGGCAGTATCTGGTTAATGAATCATGTATATCAATACCAATGTTATAAAATGTAATGTGTTTTTTTGATTTGTATATTTTAAAATTTAGGAAATTACACATGCAAAATTGTTTTGAAAAAGCATAATTAAAATTAAAAAATCAAATTATCAAAAATAAGGAAATGCCACAATTAAGATGACCTATGCATGTTGATTCTCCTCTGAATAAAAAAAGGAGATGTGCTTGTACTAATTCAAGTCTTTATCCTGGGTTAGGGACAGACATTACACATAAAATACTTTACGTGATCAGAAACTGATTTAAACCTGTAACAGAACAGATGTTCAGTGCACATAAATCGGTTTGATATAAACCTGGTTGAATGTAGATTCGGACTTAATTGATTTGGCTCAAACTGGTTTATGTAATGTCTGTCTCAGACCCCTTGTCGGTTTAAGATAAATCAGACTCCCCCAGCATCCCAGCATGCTCTCTGGGTTGGGTGGGGCTCTCTTCTCCACAGCATGGCTGGCCCCTCCCTTCTGATCCCTGGCTGCAGCTCCAGAGACTGTGGGCTGCTTCCCCCTTCCCCTCACCACTCCCTGCTAAGCAGGAATTCCCCCCTCCCCTCTGCTGTTGCAAAAAATTAATTTTAGTTCTGTAAAACAAAATCCTGAAACTAACACTCCTCTGTACTGATTTTTAGTTGGCACACTTTAAAATAGATTCCACTTGAAAATCTTTAGCATTTAAATAACTGAGTTTTCTGTTCTCTGTAGCTAGGTGGGGCACGTGCAGCACTGAAATCTAGTCATCAGAGTAGTTCTGCATTACAAAGCCTTTTAAGAAACTAATTTAAAAAGGATGGAAAGTTTGTATGTGGTCATATATGAAAGTCTTTTTGGTTAAAAAAAAAAATGTCCTGTGCAATATCTTCTGGCAACCTTGAAAATAAGATATAACTTCAATTTATATTTTATGTCATTATGTTTTCCCTGCAGCTGTCACATCCAGTCCTGAGAATGCATAAATTATCATTATTTTTGGCTTCCCCATAATTGTCTCTGCCTGTGTATATAATTTTGAGAGTTATAGAGATGACTATAAGAGAATGGACAGACAGAAACTTTGTTACTCCCTTAAAATAAAAGAATCAAGCAGAGGAAAGGAGAGAATCTTTTCTTTTGCAAATATTTTATCCTTCAAGGCTACTTTACAGTAGTAACTGCTAAAACCATTTGTCTTGCTAATTTCCTGTCCAAATGTTATCTAGAAAATTTAATTTGTGCTTTGTATCATGGGTATATCAGTTCCGCTGGCATTTAGTTTATGAAAATGCAGTAGATCCTTTTACACCATAGTGCATTCCTGTCACAGATCTTTTTGTATTTAAAAATGTTTCTGGTGGAATGTAGTACACAAAGTTTTATACATTTGTATGTTTTAAGGATAGGAAGGACTACTATGATGAATTAGTCTGACCTGCATGATGCAGAGATAAAATTTAACTGTTTCATTTGTGCATTAGACTCAATAGCTTGTAGTTGAACTAGACACAAATGGAGAACTAAAGAAAAGAGAGATCAACTGACTTGTTCAAGGTCACACAGGGAGACTGTAGAAGATCTGGCACATGAATACAGATCTCTTGAGTCACTTAACTGCAAAATAATCCTTTCTCTCTAGACTTGGGCTCAGTTAGGCACTGTCTTTTGATCAGTAGAATAACTAATAGAGGCACAAAAATAGCTGCTACCACAACTGTCGGTTGGCTGTGCCACCACTGTTGGCAGGGGGATAACCAGTACTGTGGCAAGGAAGTTTGGCACCCAGGGTGAAGTCCGCAGTGGCAGCCCACCCTCACCCAGTGCACAATTCCAGGGCACATGCCCCCCCATGCTTGCCTGGGAGTGCACACAGCGGCAGAAGCTGCCCTTCCCCTGCTCCCATGCCCCCCACAAATGAGCCACTCTCGGCTCCGTCCTGTGCCCTGCCCCAGCTGGGCAGTGCCTGTTGATGCCCCTTCACTTTGGTGCCCAGGGTGGTTGCCCCACCTGCCCCCCCTTCCTATGGCACTGGGGGTAGCCAGTGCTGCTTTGTGCTGTTGCTGCCTAGGGCACAGAGGCTGTGTCTACATGAGATGCTGACTTTACAGTTGTTACTGTGCAGTCATTTAGTACTTGTATTCACAAGTTACTGTTCAGTACTGTCACTGAATGGCTTTAAGGTGATGCTGACTGCGCAGTAGGTCATTACTACTGCACAGTAGCATTGCCTCACACTTTGTGCCATGCAATGCTACTGCACAGCAGTAATGACCACTGCACAGTCAGTGTCTCACGTAGACATGGCCAGAGTTACCTTGTTATGCCTTTTGCTTTTGACAGCAAGCATCTAGCTAAGTACTTAGCTAAACAGCATTAAAATATCCACATTTCTTCTATAGGAACAAATTCACAGTATTTTGGATTGATAATCATGGGACTGATAAGGAAAGATTACATGTTTCATCACATTATATATGTGGAAATGCGGTGTGCTATTGGAAGGATCCAATATGACTGTACCAATGGAAACAGTTAGAGCAACTTTGTTGTGCATGTAGTCTTTCAGGTTACACAGGTAAGTAGTAAACCATTAATTCTTATTTCAAAATTTTCTATAATTTGTAGACTATAAACAGATGTTGCTAAAGACGCAGACCAGCTATGTCACGATGAGTCCCAGCACAGCTGATCCACTTCACTGGGCGAAACAAATGTTACTTGTCATCCTGGTCCTGCCATTCTCAGGAGTGGCTGGGGCCCAATTCTGTGGGACAACACTCAGTGTGGGCCTCTGCAAAAGGAAATGCATCCAAGTCAGAATCTCCAGGTGCACCTCTGCAAATGAGGAAACCCAGGCAGGCATTCCTGGGGCTTTAGGGGCCCCATCCTGCACCCCTTAGGGCCTGAGGCAGCTGGAGAGTGTGGGCAGCTCCAGGCTGCACTTTCTAGTCTTGAAGGAACCAGATATCTCCCACAAAATAGCAGCACAAATTAAATCTGCCTTTTGTCATGGCCACACATTTGGGAATTTGTGGTGCAAGAAAGGGCATGGACCTTTGTTTACTTTTTCTTTGTGCTGCCATACAAATTGCTATTGCTGGCAGAAAGGTGACATGTTTGCAGCCATACAGCATCTTTCAGTTTCAATGTGTTGCTTATATGTTTGTGTTTTGCTATTCTCTGTTAGGCATGTAAGAAAGGGTTAGTGTGTATTGTTTTCACAGATGCAGAAAGTTTATAGTTTCATAGTTTCTAGGGTCAGAAGGGACCTGAATA
>NW_017729004.1:54388496-54390702 GCF_001723915.1 Gavialis gangeticus | reverse complement strand
CCGGAACCTTCTTTTTACCCCCTGTGTATTTAAAGAAGGACTTTAGATGATCTCCTTGTGCCCCAGTAAACTAGAGATGGATCTGTGACTCAAGAAACATGTATTCTAATCCTGGAGCTAACATTTACATATCCTGTGACCTTAAAAGAAGCACTTACAGGATGACTTTTTCCAAAGCGATTATAGGACTTACACTGTGTAAAATGGATGTTATGATATACTTTACAGGAGTATTACAAAGCCTACCTAGACAACATGAAGTGCAACATAATAAGTCTACTCATGCTGGAGGTTCCTCTGTTCACTTTGCCCTGTGGTCAGTCTAGTAGAGTATACTCCCAAACATTTTGAGGAGGAAATTCCATTAATTTGTACCAGATGTTCCACTTCTTTATAAGGCAGTTTAACAGTGCTGTTATACACAAATTTAACTAGATTCTCTGCCTAGAGAAGAGAACTAGGGGTACCAAAATATCTGTCCTCTATGACTTTTTATCTTTTTTTCTTTGGGGAAGTTTGGACCAGTTAGTACTAGCCTGCAAAGAACTGTGTGTTGGTTGGGAATGGTTGAAGTGCATGCTCTGGACACATTTTCTGTTTCTTCCCTGACAGCTGTGCAACAGGGGGTGGCAGAGGAGCTGGTTTGAGATCTAACCTAGTTGGTCACCTGTTTTCCAGTTCATTTGTGCTTCCTGAACAGTCCAAAGGGCTGAACTTTTGAGAGTATTGGGCTCATAGTCTGTGTCAGGAGTTAGGAAATAAGTATGTTTTTTCATAGTACTTGGATTGAAAAAAGTGTTGGATACTTTATTAATAATGAGTCAAACTGTGACTGACCCTTACAAAGCTCTCTGGAATGTAGAATCACCGTGACTGTCTTGCCACCAGTGCTTACTGTCCCCAGGGATGGGATGTGTGGATATAGCAATGATCCAAAGCTGTCTTCACAGTGTGGAGCGGGTGCAAGGTGGAGCTCAGTGATGACTCACCATGCTCCCTGTGTCATGAAAGGCACTCTACCTTGCCTGTAAGACTCTCTTCACATGATGGCAACCATGGGAAGATGGTGTTTCCTCACTTCTTTCTCCTTCCTTTTCAGTGCTATAGTTTGGATTCAAACACTGGAAGCAAAATGTAAAAAGAACTAAATAAAGTTTAACACAAAGCAGTAAGAATTTTGAAATTGTTTAGAAAAATCTAACTCCAGTTGGTTGTGTCTCCTTCAATATGCTGTGAAAATGGCTTAGGATGTCTTGTGGCGAGGGGCCTGCTGAGAGAGATGATTGCTCACTCCACTAGCTTTCCCTGATGAAAAATGGAAAGAAATGATAGCCTTAAAAGTTTGTGAAAGTTGAGTTAGGGGAGACTATTAGATGGGTGATCAAAGGACTTAAAAAATGCACATAACTTAAATGAAGGTCTGATCCCATGAAAAATTAAGCTTTGACAGGAGATGTAAAGGCACCATGGAGTCCATCTTGGATGACTGAGGACACACATCCCACTGGCCAGTCTTGGATGATTAAGAACACATCTGCTTCCTTTTGTTAAGGCACATATTTTCTGTGCTGTTGATAGATTAGGTTAACATCAGTTAGATTCAGCTGTACAGTGTGTATCTTTTCATCAGTTAGCAACTATTTTTTTGCAAGGGGGCGGGGGGGAACTAAAGGGAGACCTCTCCCTACCTTCCCAAAAGTGAAGGAGTGTTTTGGGACTGAATAAAGTGTTTGACACAAAACATTTTTATTTGATATTTGTTTTGCCTGAATATCAAAATGTGTTCATTCTGAGGTAACCTGAGAGAATATTTTTTTCTTTTTTTCTTTTTTGGTTCACACAGCGAACTGAATGATCAATTATTTACACAGCTCTAGGGACGGTACCTCCTTATTTGCAGATCTTTTTGCAGAAATGTGATCTAAATTCATAACCGTATAGCTGAAGCTATTAGCTTTAAATGAAGTATTTAAGCTCTTAGGTTGCTTACAGATGTTAATAAAAAAATGACACTTTAAACTTGGTCTGGAAGAGCCATTGCAGTACTTGAACTTCATTTGCACAATGTTTGTTGATTGAATCAGCTATTAGATAAAAGCATCAAAAAGCCCTGCTGAAGCGCCTGATCTATGCAGATGCTGTGGAGCCAAGTCCAACTAATGTGCTTCTTCTTCCGGTAAATTGTGTTTTTTTTTTTTTTTTTTTT
>NW_017729004.1:54387717-54387953 GCF_001723915.1 Gavialis gangeticus | reverse complement strand
GCAACTGGAGGCTGGGTCCTCCATAGAGACGCTCTGCCCTGGTGCTGAAACATGCGTCTGGCCAGGCCGTGTGTTTCAGCACCAGGGCTCCGGTGCCAGTGAGTAAAGGATCGGGGGCTGGAGGAGGGGGGAGGGGACTGTGGGGGGATCTCCACCAGCCCCGTCTACTCCCCCAGCCCCTCTGAGGCCCCCGACCACTGACATGGTCGGCTCCTCCCTCTGCCAGCCCCCCCCCC
>NW_017729004.1:54382897-54387041 GCF_001723915.1 Gavialis gangeticus | reverse complement strand
AGAGTGGCTTTTTATACTGCTGGGGCCAGGACAGGGCAGCTTTTTATACTGCTGGGAACAGCACACATGCTGGCCCCGAGCTCTAGCTCCCCCTGGCAGAAGATCCGGTAGGAGCCAGGCAGGGTTATTTTGTACCAAGTGGCACAATTTGCTCCACAACAAAGTGCATGTCCGAGCATGTGTGCTGAAGCAAAAAGCCCTGGCTCAAATTTGCACTGCTTCTATTTGAGCTGCTGCAAGCACACGTGCTTGCATGTGTGGACGTGCCCATAGTCTATATACATGGTATGAGGGAGAAGTGGTAGAACATAGACTTGGGAACCAGGAAATCCTGAGTTCTTAATTGCATTTTTTTTGTACAGAGAACTTCAACTTGCTCTGTGCCTACTAAGCACTGACTGGGAGCTCTGTTTCTGGGGCTATGATTTTCATTATCAATATTCCAACCCTTTTAGAATGGTGTCAGGGTTGCTCTAAACAAAACTATGTTGGCTTCTTTGCTCCATAGAGAGCCATTTCATTGTTGGGAGGGGGAAATGGAGTTCAATCTGACCAGCCCCTTGTGTACTCACCATACTTCTCTTCACTACCAGAAAAGTGAGGCAGATGAAGTCCAGGATCCAGTTTTCACTCTCTAGCCTTGGGCAAGGAAAGACTTTACTCTATCTTTTTCCCATTTGGAAAATGGGATTATGGTCGTTGGCTATCTCACAAATGAAGATGAGGAATACTAAAAGAAATGCTGAGCATTTATATTGTATGGTATGGCTGAGTTGCAAATCAATCTTTTGCTTGGCAATTTAATCATCATTGATATACTCAGTAATCTATAAATTTATTTAGGGTCTTGTTACACATTAATTTTAGGCAACTTCTGGAGCTTTTAATACTTGGATTGTCCACCCATTAACACCTGAAAGTAGTTATAAGCACTCTTTAGGTAGATTAAAGTTATACCAGTCCAGTCTAGGTTTATCTCTGGTCTCTGTCACTCAGCTCATGTTACACTAATGTGTAGCCACTTTAGGCTACACATTCATATAAACAGTAGGGGTGTGCGAAGCGTCAGTAGCTGATCTGTTTCACTGGAGATTCGGCTTGATTCAGTGGCCGAATCCCCAAATCTGAATTGAATTGGGAGACCAATTAAAAGGTCTGAATTGAATCAGAAGACTTTGAGTTGATTCAGAAAAGATTCAGTGCTGATTCGGAGATTTAGCCATACACTAAACAAGCAGCAGTTTTCACCATGCTGGACACAGCTGACTCCAGCTGGTAAGTCTGTTATGGTGGGTGGAGCGGGGAGGGAAGAGGAATGGGGGTGCAGATCAACACGAGGGAGGGATTGGGGCTGCAGCAAGCTGCCCAGCCAGGGTGGAGGGGCACAGGACTCGGGGAGGGGGGCTTCTGCTACTGTGTGCCACTGCTCAACATTTGAGCAGCTCACATTATACTGTGTAACAAGGCCCTCAGACTTATATTATGCCATGTCCAAAAGGCTCAGGGCAGCTTATAATAAAGAGAAAAACAACCCACAATTTTGGGAGCTAGTACAAAAACTTTATAAAGAAGTTGCTATAACATTATTGTAAAATATTCACTCTCCTTGTTTATTTGCCTTGAAATTTTGGCCATAAATATCCTTGCTAGACTGGAAAAGAAGGATATGTTTTGACTGGCATGCTTTGTTTAGTTCCTTTTTAAAAGAGGAAAATATTTCAAAAGGAATTTCTAGGTCAAAATGTAATGCACACATACGGTGATCACCACTGAAAAGTTAGCATTGATCAGTCATAATCTCATTGAAGTTTTTCATAGGTTTCATAGATTTAATAGACATTACAGCTGGAAGGGACCTTGTGAGACCATTGAGTTCAGCCCCCTGCCCATAGGTGGAGAGAGAACTTTTTTTGCACGTGTGCACCCCCTGGCGGGAAAATGTTGGGGGAAGGGGCGGGGGGAGGCAAAGGGGCTTGGACTGGGAGGGAGCTTAGCTGAGCTGGGCCCAGGATCGGGATCAGGGCCAGGGCTGGGGCCCACTGTGCTGATGCAGCTGCCCCTTCTCCCATGCCTGGGGTCATTGCCTGGCACCGGTGCCCCCCAGGCCAATGAATCCGCTGCCTCCAGCACTGTACCAGCCCTGGATGCCTCCCCACACCGGCCCTGGCCCTGCACCACGCAGGGGGCTTGTAGTCAAGGGCTGGAGCAGAGCGAGCTTCAGCTGTGCCGCTGGGCCAGAGTGGACAGAGCCCCTGGGACCCCTGTGCCCACCCCACCCTGAGTTATCATTGCTTTCCAGGGGGCATGGGGCATGGGAGGCAGCTCCTACTGCTGCGTGCATCCTGGGACCACATGGGGGCGCATGCTCCCAGATCTGCAAGGGGCAGGGCAAGCTGCCACTGTGGGCTGGGGCTGGGGCTGTGCCAGGCTGTTCCTGGCTGGGGAGGGGCCGGACTGGGAAAAGCCCAGCACATCCTCTGCCCCAGCCTGCAGTAGCACCCTGCCCTGTCCCATGCAGAACCAGGGGCACCCCCCCCCGTGTCTCCTGGGATGTGGGTAGGAGCCAGAGCTGCATCCCCGGATAAGCCGCTTGCAGCTCAGTTCTGTGCCCCACCCACTGTGCAGTGCCTGCCCCTCCTTTAGCTGCAGCCCCAGCCCCACTCCCTCCCCACCCCTGCTGTGCTGGAAGCCTTTGGCCAGGATGCCTTGTGGCCCTACCGCTGCACTTTGTTTGAGGGGGGAAAGCCCCATTAGCCTTCCCCCCCCCATTCTGCTGCCTATGCCCCTGCCCAAGGGGCAGGAAGTCAGCTGGGGTCAGATCACCTCAGCAAGATAAGCATCCAAGCGTTTCTTAAAGGTATCCAGAGTAGGTGTTTGCACTACTATTTCAGACTCTGAAAACTTGTGCGGTAAAGAAGTTTTGCCTTATGTCCACTCTAAAATAGTCTTCCAGCAGTTTGTGACCATTAGACCTTGTCTTCCCTTTGGGGTGCCTTGGTGAACAGATGTTTTCCTGATGCACACCCTTTATATATTTATAGCCTGCCACCAAGTCACCCCTGAAACTTCCCTTCTTCTGGGTGAAGAGTCCCATGCCTCTCAGCCTCTCCTCATTAGGCCTGTTCTCTTTACCTCTAATCAAGTGCATGGCTCTCTTCTGGAATCTCTCAAGATTCTCTACATTTTTTCTAAAGTGTGGAGCCCAGAACTGGATGTAGTACTCCAGCTGCAGCCTCACCAAGGCTGAATAAAGCAGGAGGATGACTTCTTGAGTCTTGCTTGAGATGCATTGGTAGATGCAAGCCAGAGTTTAATTCGCTTTGCTGGCTGCAGCATCACATAGGTGGCTCACGTTCATCTTGTGGTTAGTCACGACCCCCAAGTCTCTTTCGGTCATGGTACTAGTGAGTAGCAGTGCCGATCCTACAAGTGTGATGTGGGTTTTTTCTCCTGATGTGGAGCATCTAGTATTTCTCCGGGTTGAATGTCACCCACCTTGTAAGCCTATCCAGGTTGGCCTGAATCACTAACCTGTCCTCTAGTGTGACTGCACTTCCCATGAACTCCGTGTGTTTCCCGGAGGCTGGTGGGGCACAGCAAGCTCTGGCAGGCAGTGGTGGCGCTGTCGGTGGCAGGAATGTGGCAGCAGTAAACAGGGAGCTCCTGCAGGCAGCCACGACACTGTCAGCAGTGGGGGGGAGGGGGGAGATGGTGAGTGCTGACCAGTGGTTGTTGACCACCCACAGAAGCTGCCAGCAGCGGCGGGCAGCAGCGATTGCAGACCAGCCACTGACGCTGCCAGTGGTGTTGGTGGCAAGGGGGGGGATGAGCAATGACCATCTGCAGGCTCTGCTGGTGGTGTCAGCACTGCCTTTTCATGGGGGTGCACTGCCACGCTCAGGGGGTACACGTGCACCTGTGTGCACCCCCTATGCATTGCCAGTGGCACTTCCCCATAATTTGGTGTCATCTGCAAACTTAGCCAGTGTGCTTCTGACACCTCAATCCAGATACTTTATGAATATAGTAGTGAATTGCCTGTCAAGAATGACAAGGCGGGGAGGAAGCGGGTGGGGATGGAGGGAGGGGAAAGCTTGCTAACCCTAACCCTACCTTCCCACGCTGCCGCCACCTCCCAGGAGCG
>NW_017729004.1:54373565-54382736 GCF_001723915.1 Gavialis gangeticus | reverse complement strand
GGGGGGGCGGGGGGGGAAGCTTGCCCTGCTGTCCTCTCCATCCCCCTCTGCCAACACCCTGTGCTGCTGCAACCTCCAAGAAGCAGAGCCGGGGGGCGGGGGGAGGGCTAACAACATGGCTCCATCCTCTCCATCCCCACTATCATGGTGGTGCTCCGCCATGCCTCACAACTTCCTCCTGTCTGTAACACTCTTGGAGCACTCTGATTAGTTGTTTCAGTAACCAGAGTGCTCCAAGAGTATTATGGACAGCCAGACAGATAGACTAAGCCCTTTATTATATTAGAATTAAAGAGTACTAGGCTGAGTACTGAGCCCTGGGGGATGCCACTAGTCATCATGTGCCATGTTGACTTGGTTCCATTGACTATCACTCTCTGGGTCCAACCACAGAGCTGGTTTCCCAGCCATCAGACCATAATGTTGTCAAGGCTGCAGTTCCCCAATTTTACCATGAGGACATCATGGAAGACCAAGTCAAAGGCTTTTTTAAAATCTAAATATATGACATCAACCTCTTCTCCTTTGTCCAGGTGATGCATTACCTGGTCATAGAAGGGAATGAGGTTGGTCAGGCAAGACCTACCTTCAACAAAGCCATGCTGGGTGTCTCTCAGAATGTTGCCTTCCGTTAGCCTGTTGTTGATGGTTTCTTTGATGATTTTTTCCAAGATCTTTCCAGGGATTGAGGTCAAACTGATTGGCCTGTAGTTCCCTAGATCTTCCTCCCTTCCTTTCTTGAAGATAGGCACCACATTGGCTCTCTTCCAATATTTGGGAGCCTCTCCCGAGTGCTACGAGTTTTCAAATATCCTCTCCATTTTAAGGAATTGCAAAGGTTTTGTACCCAATATAAAGGAAGAGACCTTGATATCACTGTGTGGTTAATCTTTGGAGAGGCTGATGTTCAGTGACAACCACTGAAATAATTTCTTTTGAATATTTTGTCACCAAGGGTTCAGTTGACCCCCATTGTGGGCAGAGGAAGGATCCAGAAGGGGTACAGTGTAGTGGTTGCACATGCTTTTTAGACCACACCATGGGAACAGCTTGGGACTTCTTTTAAGTTCCTGATGCAGGTAAAAATTCCCACTCTCTCTTCCCCTCTGTGCTCAGTGGCATGTTCCCTTCTCTCCCCTCCCATCCTTCCTCCCCCTGCCCAGTGCTGCTGCTCTTCTCACTGTCCTCATCTGACCTTGAGGAAGAGGAACCTCCAGATCTGCTCCTGCCCTGCTCTGGCTGGGATGTATGGGGAATGAGGTTCAGATGGGGACTGTGGCAGCAGCAGCAGCAGGTGGTTTCCTCCTTACTGCCCCCTGGGTGTTCCCCACTATCCTGGGACCAGGTTGAGGAAGGGGCAACCTGCTTGTGGCTGTCATCACCACTCTCTGTGCTGAAGCCCAGCTCCCCATGCTGCCAGATTGGAGTGGGGCAGAAGTAACTCTGGAGCTCTCCCTTCCCCCAGGTCAGATGGGGAGAGTGGGAAGAGCAGAGGGGGTAGGGAGAGGAAGGAATGGGAAAGGAAAGAAGAGGACATGCTGCTGAGCATAGAGGCAAGGGAGGGAGGGAATTTTTACCTGCTTTGGGAACTTAGAAAAGTCCATAAGAGGGGGTGTGACCACACTCCTGCACCCTGTCTGGATCCTTCCCCTGGGGTAGCCGCAGCAGTGAATGTGTGGGGGGCAGGGACGTGCTGCTGAGCATGGAGGGGAAGGAAGTGGGTACTCAGGAGAGAGGGGGAAGATTCTTTTCTGATTCAGGGACTTCAGGCACTCCGAATCTGCTCCTGCTGTGTGGTCTGCCTGTCACAGTGGCAGGGGAGGCTGGCAGTAGGCTGCAGCTATCCCTGTAGCCAGGGTTGCTGCTTCTGGACCCACCTTTTACAAAACTCCAGAGTTTCGTATGGTTATTGGCAGATGTTGTGACTATTTTGGGAAACAAGGTAGCTTTGGAACTTCCTATTATGTCTAAAGAGAGTGCTGTATAGTAGCAATCCAGCCTTGCAGTACATAGCTTGAGCATACATTTTGCAGAAGTATGTAATATAATTACAATAGAAGAACAATGTTAATAATTGGGGTATAATGAGGCTTAGTATTAGAGCGATATTTTTATTTAATTTACAGAGTGATAACACTCCTACTTTTTGAATGAGAAATGTTTCGTCATGTGTGTAGAAATCTTTCCAAAGATAAGAGATTTAGGCATTTCAACTAAAGATTAATGGTCGGATTCTGATTGCTACACAAATCCCAAGTAACTTGATTTGCTGTAATGTTGGTTATTTTAGTGGAGTTACTTTGCATTTCCTCAAGTTAAACTGAAACCCAATTCTTGTCTGAACTCTGACCTGTCTCTAATATTAAACTCTGAAGTTAAAGCACAGATACAGCAATGTCCTGGGTAGGCTGAAATGCTACATCTCTTGTTTCTTTTCTTTCATTCTAGTGCTTAGAAATTAAAGGCCATGTCTTATCCCCATTCTTATCCATTGACACCCGAGATTTGGCATAGTGAGAATCAAGGCAGAATTTGGTCTTATATCTGTATTTTAAGTAGACACACTGCTAAATTGGATGAAACTTACCTCAGAACATGGGTTAAGGACCTCTTTTTCCATTTTGGCTCTTTTATCAACATATTTTTTCCTTCTTTTTATGTCCACTTCTTTCTTATTCTGCCAGCTACATTATTAGTTATTGATGTTCCTCCCTTCCTTCTCAAATACTGCATCCTTCACCTGTGTTCCCCATTATTTTGTTTCTTTTTAGTGATTCCAGCTAAACACCAAGTGTAAGTAAAGCATCAAACTATTTATATGAAACATGTGGTTCTTATTTTTCTCTGCTCCAGACATGACGTATTCATGCATATAGGAAGGAAGATGAAGTAGTTAGTTATGCTAACAAAAAAGCTGATGTTTTATAGGAGCAACTGTTTGCTTAAGGTAATTGAAAAAACATAATTCTTCCACTTGAAATATCTTTCCATTTTCACAAAAGAAGGGCAGATCCTGGATTGGTATCTGTAAAGGAATAGTTTTGCATTGGAAATTGAGACTTTGCAATCTGTAAATGTAGCAATGTTTTCCAAAGTCTGGTTTAAATAAGTAGTATTTATAAGGTAAGTAAAATATAGAACTTGAAAGAGTTTTCCATTTTTGCTAGTTCATAAATATCAATTTGTGGTAAATATATAAAATATAGTTGCAAAACAGGAAGGAAACAAAATATTTCAGTGTGAGAATTGTTCTTTTATGAGAGACAACTTCACAGATATTTTTTTTAATTCCCCCCTTAAGGCATGGGATCTTTTGTCTCATTTTAGCATAAATTCAGCAGGTAGTAATACATTAAAGCTTATTTAACAAGGAAATAACCCACAGAGACTCCAGCCCCTCTTACAAGCTGACTCTGGCAAACCTTTTTCTGCACTTTATACAGAAAATCAATTATGCGGAATACTGGAGCAACAGGGGACAGTTCTTAGCCTGTCTTTGCTGTGGTTTACAGGAAGGATTTAGATGCTTGAGGGCTAAGAGATTTAAAATCTTGCATAGCTGTTGTGCACCTTAAAACTGGCATTTCAGCAGATAGTTGTATTTCTTAGCTGCCATGAAAGTATTTAGACACAGAGTGAAATTCACCTCTCCTAACATAAGGAATGTCAATTAAAGAGAAAGGCTCTGTGTGACTGAGGGAGTTCATGCTATCAAAAAGTCTGAGTGAAGGGGGAAGTAAGTAGGTATGAGAGCTTGGAATCCACTGGCAGAACTTGCATGCAAGCCACAACCTCCAGTGAACCCCTTTCATGTTTGCTGTTGAAGTCTCAGAACCAGAGAGGTATTCTGTTCAGGCCCTTTATTGATTCTTATTTATATGGTCCTTAGCTGCTGCATCTGGGTATGTGCGGATCTAGTGACTTCTCCAACCTCACTGCAGTCATGGTCCTGCACCAGTGATCCTTTCCATGCCAGCACAATTGGAACTAGCTTGATTACTATCTCATGTTGCAGGAAGTACAGATGCTTCTCCCATTTCTTCCAAGGAGCTTGGGGTTTTCATGGTTACTTTTTGGAAACCACAGGCAGGGGCATTAATTCCATCTGCAGTGTATGCTCAGTGCAATGTACAAGCTATTTTGCATCATTCAGAGCATTTTGAAGGGGATGGAGAGTAGGTATCGATGGTACTTGCAAGTAGATTTGTTGAGTCCTTTGCCATTTGTCAACTGGGCAAACTAGCTCAGAAACCCATTTGCTAACTCATCCCAAATACATTTTTGATCCCAGTAAGCAGGCTGGAGGTCATAGACAGTCTGGAACCATATCTCATTGTATGTATCAAAAGAATCAATGTTCCAGTCCTTTAAGGTATAGGATGTATATCTGTAAAGACTACCTCTTTCGAAGAAAAGGAATATGCCTATTCCAGAGAATTGTATCAGCTATCTTTTGCTATAGCAAACCCAACATGGGCATCACACCTTATTTTTGCCTCTGCATGAAAAATATAGTTTCATATGAAACCACAGAACTATCACTTGTCACATTGCTTACTAGTTGCTCACATTACACACATAAGAGAATACCTGTAATTCTTTAAATATTGAAATTCTGATTGTACATCCAAGTGACGATAAATCAAAATGTTATCTTAATGAAGGGTCCACTCCTTTGAAATAAATGCATGGTGTCTATTATATATATAAGACTTGACAATGATTATCAAAAAGGCGAGTGCTATATTTCGGTTAAAATAGTACACGTGCTGTATGACAGCAGTTCCCAAACTCTGAAAGATTGCATACCACCACTTTAAAATGATACAACCTTACGTACCACTAGCAAATTTTTCAGTTCAACCTTAAGTACCACCAGTAAATTTTTGTCATATAAAGTAATTATAACAAATCTGTTAACATGTACCACTGATAAGTTGTCTGTGTACCACCGGTGGTACCTGTACCACAGATGGGGAACTGCTGCTATATGATGTAAGTAAAGTATGTCACAAGCTATAGTCACATGTGGATTGGTAGATGGTTGCATTTTGGTTCAGGTAGTAGCTGTGGTAACTATGGTCTATAGCTGTTTGATGTTGAACATTAGAACACTGGTGCTCTCCGGTGGATATTCATATACTTGGGGCCCAAGTATGCATTTCTTGCATACATAACATTCCCACAAGTTTCAGTTAGAGTTTCAGGTGACAAAGCAACTTTGGGATTGGGACTCTGATCAGCACTTCAGACCAATACCAATTCCCCTTTAGGTAGATAAGCAGTTATCTGGTTACAGTTAGCATTTAAGGTCATTTATGTGGATTTTAGATTTTACTCTTCCTTGCATGGTTTACCTTGTAAATTCCTTCCTTGCATGATTTACCTTCCTTGCATGATTTACCCTGAGCAATGTTTAGAAATGATCTGTGCTGGCCACTTATCCTCTGAGATTTTATTCCAACCAGGAAGGGGCGTAAATTTGAAATGTTACCTACAGAAAATCTAGAAATAGTGGCTGTTTGATCGTGGAGAAACAGGACCCTCTCACCTTTTGTACAAAAAAATCATTGAATAAAAGAGAGAAAAATCACTGAAGACAAGACAGAGGCTGACGCAAGGCCCAGAGCCTAAGCCAGTTTGCCTTCTAGGTCAGCCCCTCAACTACAATCAGACTCCTCTGGCTTGTTCTCCTTCTGGATTCATGCATCTTTCCCTCTTGGCTGCCCAGTGGACCACCTTCAATAGGAGTTGGAAGGCTGGGCTAAGTGCCCCCAAACGTGGCGTAGCGGTGGCAGTGCAGTGGACCTCAGGGCAGCCACAGCCTGCAGAGGTGGCCAGGAATGCAGCACCCAGCAGGTAAGTCTGTGAAGGGGAAGGGGTGTAGTGGGGCAGCTTGAGGCCTCTGCAGTGAGGGAGGGAGTAGGGCAGAGGCAGGGGCAGAAGCTGGGGTGAATGGAGAGGCCAGGGCAGCTTTTGCGACAGTCAGAGTTGTGGGAGGCTTGCCAAGAGGTGCAGGGGGCTCCCGCCACTGTGCACAACTTGGGAGAGGCATGGGGGGCAGGTCTCCCCCCCGATTTGTGTGTGGGGTGGAGGTGGGCTGCTGCTGTGCACTGGGCTCTGTGTCCTATTGTCATTGCCCAGGAGCCAGAAGGGTATAAAAAGAGACTCCCTGGGGAGCCAGTGAACAGCACTGCAAATAGGGGAAGCAGTTTGCAGGCAGTTCACAGGCCAGTTCGTAGGTAGTAGCATAGCCTATTACCACACAATCGCTCTTGGCCATGGCGGTGACTCGTCGTACCTGCAGACATCCTGGTATCGCTGAGACCTTCACCCAGACAGAGCCCATGGCCCCAGACTGCACGGGCTGCCTGGTACAGCTGCTGGCAACTGAGCATGGGGGCACCCTCACTTGTGGGGTGTGTTCCCTGATGGAGTCTCTGAAGGGCCAGGTGTGGGAGCTTAAGAAGCAGATACGTTAGCTGTACGCCATCAGGGCTCATGAAGACTTCATTGACGGCTACTGCCAGATCCTCCTCCAGAAGAAGGAAGAAGAGAAAGAGACGGAGATGGTGGCCAACATGATGGCTAACCAAGAAGACCCACCCAGAGTGACCTGGAAGACAGTCACCTCACGCTCCCAGAAATTCAGGCCTAGGGCGGCTCCTTCCTTGGCCCTGCACAACAGGTACGCTCCCCTCCCCACACATGAGGAGGCTCTGATGGTGACGCCAGAAAAGGTGGAAGGTAAGCAGCTTGCTGCCATCCCAAACAGGAAGCACAAGGTGGTGGTGGTGGGGGACTCCCTCCTGCAGGGCACTGAGGGACCCATCTGCCATCTGAACCCCCTAACCCATGAGGTCCGCTGCCTCCCAGGGGCTCACATCTGAGACGTAGCAGAGAGGATCCCCAGGCTCATCTGGCCCTCCAACTACTACCCCATGCTTCTCATGCACGTGGGAAATAATGACACAGCCAGGAATAATCCAGAATGGGTCATGAGTGACTACAGGGCTCTGGGGTCTGGGCTGAAGGGGTTGGGGGCCCAGGTAGTCTTTTCTTCTGTGCTCCCTGTTTCAGGCCATGGACCCAGAAGGAAAGGATGCATCAAGGAAGTGAACCAGTGACTCCGATGCTGGTGCCACCAAGAAGGCTTTGGATTCCTTGACCATGGCACGCACTTCAGGGAGAGAGAACTCCTGGGAAGGGACGGCATCCATCTCACAAGGAAAGTAAGTCCCTGTTCGTGGCCAGGATGGCTGATCTTCTGGACAGGGCTTTAAACTAAGATTGCTGGGGGACGGGGATACACAAATTCAATCATGTCCAGGGACCAACATAAAAGTAAGCCCCATAGATAGGGACACTGGGAGAGCCACTTTTGCAGGAGCTGAGGGAATAGCTCTCCATCAGTGGGACAGGAAGATGAGGGCCTCAGCAGAAAGACTCAGGTGCCTATATACTAATGCCAGGAGCATGGGCAACAAGCAGGTGGAGCTAACCCTCCAGTATGCATTATGATTTAGTAGGGAATATGGAGACCTGGTGGGACTCCTCACATGACTGAAGTATAACTATAGAGGGCTACACCCTCCACAGAAGGGACTGGGTGGGGAAGAAAAGAGGAGGTGTTGCTCTCTATGTGAAAGTACACCTCCTTGGAGGCCAGCATCGGCTCCAGAAATGGACAGCTTGAAACCCTCTGGGTCAAGTTATGGGGGAGGGGGGGCACATGAGGCAAGAGAGACCTAACTGTAGGTGTATACTACAGACCACCAAATCAGGGGGAGGAACTCGATCTGGAGTTCACCCAAGAATTGACTGAGGCCACACATGCACATGACATGGTCGTCATGGGCAATTTTAATTATCCAGACATCTCCTGGGAGAAACACTCATCCAAGCTGGATCAGTTGTGATCCTTCCTGACCTGTGTCAAGGAGCTCTTCCTGACTCAGGAGGTGCATGGGCCAACCAGAGGTGATGCTCTGCTAGACATGGTCCTGGCCAAAGGAGACAACCTGGTGACTGGCTTAAATATAGAGCGAAGTTTGGGCCACAGCAACCATGAAACCATCATGTTCACTGTCCGATGTAAGGCAGAAAAATTGGATAGCAGGATTGAAGTCTTTGGGCTTCAAAAATGTAAATTTCAACAAGTTTAGGTCATTAGTAGGGCAGGTGCTGTGGGACCAGGGACTGAAGGTGAAAGGTGTGCACGAAGAGTGGTTGATCCTTAAGGACACAATCCTTGAAGCACAAAGGTAGTCCATTCCCATGCAGAGAAAAGGTAACAGAAGAGCTGGGAAGCCCTCTTGGCTAAACAGGGAAATCATGCTCCTCTTAAGAAAGAAGAAAGAGGCTTATAAACAATGGAAGCATGAGGCAGGCCCCCAAGGAGGATTATTCCATGACAGCCTGCATTTGCAGGGAACAGATAAGACAGGCTAAAGCTGAACCAAACATAGATTAGCAATGGGAATCAAGGACAAGATGTCCTTCTTTAAGTACCTAGGGAACAGGAGGAAAACAAAGGGGAGTATGGAGCCATTGCTCAACAACTCAGGAGAGCTGGTTACCAGTATCCAGGAGAAAGCTTAACTCCTGAATGACTACTTTGCCTTGGTCTTTCCCCGGACCAAGGGGAAAACCATGCCAGGTAGAGCAGAGGATGAGCATGGTAGGAATAATTGCCTTCCTACTGTTGCTGTAGAATTGGTGTATAACCAATTAAAAAAATTATATGTGTACAAGTCAGCGGGACCAGGTGATCTTCATCTAAGAGTGCTGAAGGAGCTGGCTGAAGTCATTGTGGAACGCTTGGTGAAACTCATGGCACTCTGGAGAAGTCCCTGAGGACTGGAAGAGAGCCAGTGTTGTGCCCATTCACAAGAAGGGCAGGAGGGAGGACTCAGGATAACTATAGGCCAATCAGCCTAATTTCCATCCTAGGGAAAATCCTAGAAAAGTTAATCAAGGAGTCTATCTGTCATAAGCTTGCAGAAGGTAAGATTCTGAATGACAACTCATCTCCTTCTACAACCAGGTAACTTGCCACCTGGACATGAAAGAGCAGGTTTCATAGTTTCATAGTAGCTAGGGTCAGAAGGGACCTGACCAGATCATCTAGCCTGACCCCCTGCCACAGGCAGGAATGAATGCTGGGTTTAC
>NW_017729004.1:54372741-54373337 GCF_001723915.1 Gavialis gangeticus | reverse complement strand
CTGACTGAAGGCCTGACAGAGCTATCCCCAAGATTGTCCCTACCTCTGGTAGGTGGGATATCCTGGTCCCTGTTCAAGAAAACAGAGGCAAAGAAACTGTTAAAAATATCAGCTTTCTTGTCTGGTGTAGCCACAAGATTACCATTGATATTGTTGATAAGTTGATATTGTATACCTTGACTTCCAAAAGGTCTTTGATCTAGTATCCTACAATGTCCTCACAATAAAATTGAAGGATTGTGGGCTTAACTCCAAGACAGTCAGGTGTGTGAGAAACTGGCTGCAGGATAGAACCCAGAGAGTCATAGTGAACGGATCTGTGTCATCCTGGTGAGAAGTGGGCAGCGGTGTCCCTCAGGGGTCAGTGCTGGGTCCGGTACTTTTCAATATCTTTATTAATGATTTGGATGCGAGTGTGAAGAACTCACTGGCCAGGTCTGTGGATGACACCAAGTTGTCGGGGAGCGTGGTCATGCTTGAAGATAGGCTATGGATACAGGTGGACCTAGACAGGCTGGCAAGTTGGGCGGATCGGAACCTGATGAAGTTCAACATCAAGAAATGAAAAGTGCTCTACCTTGGGATGAGCAACCCCC
>NW_017729004.1:54355042-54362595 GCF_001723915.1 Gavialis gangeticus | reverse complement strand
CCTCAGGGGTCAGTGCTGGGTCCGGTACTTTTCAATATCTTTATTAATGATTTGGATGCGAGTGTGAAGAACTCACTGGCCAGGTCTGTGGATGACACCAAGTTGTCGGGGAGCGTGGTCATGCTTGAAGATAGGCTATGGATACAGGTGGACCTAGACAGGCTGGCAAGTTGGGCGGATCGGAACCTGATGAAGTTCAACATCAAGAAATGAAAAGTGCTCTACCTTGGGATGAGCAACCCCCAACACACCTACAGGCTTGATGGCATCAAACTGACTAGTGCCGTGAATGAAAGGAACCTGGGGGTAATAATAGACTACAGTATGAATATGAGCCAACAGTGAGATGCTGTAGCCAGTAGGGCAAATACTACTCTGGCATGCATTAATTGATGCATCTCCAGCAAAACCAAGTAGGTGATTCTTCTGCTCTACTCAGCACTAGTGAGACCTCAGCTGGAGTACTGTGTCTAATTCTGGGCAGCACACTTTAACAAGGTTGTGGACAAACTTGAGAGAGTTCAAAGAAAAGCCACCTGTATGATCAGAGTCTTAAAAGGCAAGCCATACGAGGAAAGGCTAAGGGATCTGGGACTCTTCAGCCTGAGGAAAAGAAGGCTGAGAGGGGACCTGGTAGCAGCTTACCACTACACTAGGAGAGTACATCAAGGGCTTGGTGAGCAACTGTTCACCAGGGCACCCAAAGGGAAAACCAGGAGTAATGGCCACAAACTCTGGGCAGATTGATTCAGGCTCAACATTAGGAAAAACTTCATCACAGTCAGGGTGTCCGGACTGTGGAATAAGCTCCCTCCAGAGGTGGTGCAATCACCTACCCTGGAAATCTTCAAGATGAGACTAGACAGTTACCTTGCTGGGGTCACCTGGCCCCCAGTTATCTTTCCTGCTTGGTGCAGGGGGCTGGACCCGATGATCTTCCGAGGTCCCTTCTGGCCTTACAATCTATGAATCTATAATGCCATGTGCCTTCTGTGTGCTGGCTGCACCTGTGCTGCATACCTTGCCTGCCTGGTGGTGGGAGGCACATGGTGTGTTATGGCTCTCAAGGCAGCAGCAGTGGGATGCAGAGCCCAGCCCACAGCAGCAGCTCACATCTTCCTCGCACTCAAATCCAGTGGTATGTCCCCCCCATGCCTCGCCTTGGATGCGTGCAGTGACAGGAGCCCCCCACCCCATACCCCTGGACAAGCAACCCGTGGCTCCAACCATTCCACAACCTACAGGTGGTGTATTTTTTTCCTAATCAAATATTTCAGTTCAAATACTTGTGGCTATTGGGACACAAAATTAACATGGGGGTAATTTTTAGTTTTGTTTGCTAAGTATAAGTCAAATAAACATGCTAAATCAGATCACGATCTATTTAGGGCGTTGGAAAAATTTCTGGAAAAATTTCCAATTCAAACTTTTTCCAGAAAACCCACATCTCTGGTTCTTGTCATGAGTCCTGGTATGCTCCAGAAATGTATATGCAGATGAGGTCTAGGTCAACCTGGTCCAGCTCTACCTCATGGAGGGCAGGGCCACACTAATCATATGCAACAGGCTGGGAGGGGCCAACACAGGGATTCTGGATATACTGTTTGGAGCCCCATTTGGTGATGTTTGCCACAAATTTAAGGTTGGGGAAGAAATAGGAATAATTGGAAGTGTGAAAGAAAGGCACAGCGCTGCTGTGGGAGTGAAGAGGAAGTCAAAATGTATGCAATGCTCACCATGACTTGAAAAAAAGAGTCTGTGTTGAGGGAACTTCACTTAATGGGAGTCATCTATCTTATACAGATAGGTTGCACTAACTTACCCTTGTGGTACGTTCCTATCAGCATGTTTGCAGGGGAAACTCAGTGACTAGGTAGGTGGGGTATCTGGCAGGGGAAATACCATGTATCTGGGTACATGAAGGCAGTTTTCCTTAAAAGCCCAGGGGATAACTGCTCTTCTGGTGTGGTTTAGCACCTGCTGAGGTATTGGGGCTGTAAACCCACTTTATGGAAATGGGAAGTTCCTACTTAGCTTGCTTTTGTGGCCATACGGCTGAGTCAGGAAAAATTTGGGGGTGTCTGAATCCCAAACCTCCGGGCTTGGGCCTGCAAGTAGGATGCCTGCCAAAAGTTGTTGGAAATATCTGAAGCCCCTGGTGGGGGTGGAGGATGTTTGACGGTTGTAGGGCCACTTATGGTTTTGGACTGGCTCATGGATTTGGACTTGATTTGACTGATTTGGCTTGGAACATGAAAAATACCTTAAAAAAAATGTTTGCCCAAAAGAGTCTGTGTGTCTTATAGTTGTGCTTAGTGTAGCCAATATTTAATTAGCTTCATAATTGGTTTCCATTACTGAGTACGTGCTGTTTTTAGCAGTAGTTCTAAAAAAGATAATGTATTTAATGTGATTTTTTTTATATGCGAATGTAAGATGAGGGGCTTCACTTCCATTGCTGATTATGGGGAAAAACATCATCTTGTATTCAAGCAAATATGTTAAGTAGTCAGGGTGGATTCTTTTGGACTATACTCTGAAGAACAAGTTGAACTGCTCAGGGGGAGTAGGAAAACTCCATGTAAGTGCCCCTTAATATCACTTATAGTTAACTTTATAGCTGAGTAAGAGTTACTCATCTGCCTAAAAGGGGAGTTGGCTTTGGACAACAGATGTTAATTCTGCAAATTGTTCTGTGCTGGCAGACTCTACCACTATAGAGCTCCATTAAGCTCCAGGGAGCATACATATCCATTTGCTTAGACACCTTGAAGTATTGGGATCTTGAAAGCTTGTGTACAGTTCACTATTTTCATTTATATATTTTCTTTCTCAACATTTTTCCTACACAGCTAGCAAAATACAGATTCTGCAGAATATTCCAAGGCCAGCATATAACCAAATAGTTTTCTAGCTGAAAATCATCATTCTATAGTATTCTTTGTCTTAAAAAATGGCTAATTTTTTCAGTAGTCAGTATGGTAGAAGCAATATCTTTTATTAGATCAACAGATAGTTGCAAAAAATGTTCTTTATTTGCAAGCTTTCAGGCTCATACCCCCTTCCTCAGGCAGAAGAGAATGCAAAGATTGTAAAATTTGTCCCAGGGAGAAATTAAATTTCATATGGCACTGGAGAGCTGGAGGGTGGTGTAAGTTCTCCTGGCTGGAAAAGTTAATTTTATGCAAATTAGGCTCAGATAAAAGTTGGATCAGTCTGTTTACCATAAAGGTGTCTGATAGTAATCAGGATGTTGAATTGTGCTTCTTTCTTATTAAGATGCTTCATATTTTACAGGTGGACAAGTGATAGAAAGATTCTCCTGGGTGAGGAAGTTATGTTATGTTGAGGCTGCTCTGCAAGTATGCAGATTTGGCTGGAGACAAAGGATTGGAGCAGGGGTGTTAGCTTCCAGGTCTCAGGGTGTTGAATTTTGCTTCCTTCTTGTAATATTATTAAATTTTCATTTCAAAATGGTTAATTATGATATCTTCCATGTTTCAGGGATAATGGTTGTAGTCATGTTGGTCTAAAAAGCAAAAGTAGTCACTGTGGTAGAGGTGATATCTTTTATTAGATCAACTAGATGCAAAAAAAATTCTTTTATTTTTTTTTGGACACACACGTGCACACCCATGGGGTTAGAATTGAAGAGAAACACAAATAATTTAGAGCCAAAAGTGATGGTTACTGGAGTTACACGCTGCTGAGAACTAAACCTTGAAACAAAAATGTCACTTTAAACATAATCATACAATCATGAAATGCATGGGTGACTGGTGCCACTTGAGTCAGGGAGGGCACATATCTCCTCTGCCACCAGTCAGTGACTGGGGGGTCCCCCAGTGGCTGATTGCACTGATGTGGGGTGTCCCCTGCTTCCAGAGGTCCCACAGCCCCATTCCTCAGCCAGCGCTCACAGGGGGGCACCAGTGCTCCTGCCTGACCCCCTGCCCATTGCCTAAATGGGGAGTGCAACCTGACAGGGGGTGCATCGGTGCTCTCAGGGGGTGCCTGTGCACCCCCATGCACCCCCTGCGTGTCGCCACTGATTAAATGCTGTACTATAGCGCAATTTAGTATCATCCTGCTGATAATTGGTTGGTAAAATTGAAGTTAAATTTCTACTTACACTGCTACACTGCAAAATGTTTATTCAAGGAATTCTCTCCTAAGGCCTTTACTTGAGGACCAAATTCCCAATGACATGAAAGGATCATTTACCTAAGAAAGAACTGCAGGATATGGCCCATTAATAAGATTTTTATACATGGAATAAGTATAAGAAAGAACCATTAATGAACAATACTTTGCCTTTTAGATCACATAGAAGATTTATACATTTCTTACTAAAACGAGAAAAAAAAAAGCTGAGAACATTTATTCATTTTGTTTTTCAAGAAGAAATTCAATCTGAACATTACATGTGAATAAGAAGTTACCTTTTCACTTATAAAATCATGGCATGTGTACATCAACTGTGTGGAAAAAATGTTTATTTTCTGTCTGCAAATTGCACCTTTTCCTGTTTTAATGCCTAACAGCTCTATTTATGCTGGATGTAAATTCATAGATGCCTCTTCAGAAATGAACTTGTCTGCAGGTGGTCAGTACACATTTCTGGAAATCTTTTAAAATATCTGTGTATTTAAACTAGCGTCAGTGGAAATTTAAAAAAAGCAACGAAGAAAAGCTTCAGTCAGCTCTTGTTCATATTGTGGAAAGGATACCATGTTGGACCAGTGCAGCTTAGCTCTGCTACTGGCAAATATGCCTGCATTGATACTCTGCCACTCCAAATAATGGATTTGGTCTTCAATTTTGATTTTGAATAAACAATAGATACACCTTTTTCCCCCCCCCCCAGTGAATTTGAATTTTTTATATCATCCCTATCAGGTTTATAGTACTTATGCTTCTGGTAGCATAAATTAAGGTTTTGGTTCTATTTGAAAAGCACTATTGTATGATACCCATAAACCTTTTGTTGGTTCCACTTCAGCAAACCATCTCATCTCAGATATTAAACCATGAAGCTCAGAGTACTTTAAAATAGTTGTTCCTGCTTTCATTTGATATAGGTTTGAAAGTCTATGGCCCCTGGCATATGTTGAGTCTGGTGGGAATAACACATTAATCACATCATAAATAGCAACATGCTACAAGTTCCTTGAATTTATGATGCAATAAATTGGGAAACCAGCCACAAGGATATTCCTTAAAAAATGTGCAACATCTTTGTGGCTTATTTATGTGGTGCTATAAATTGAACATGTGGCATGCCCCAAAATCCCAAAGTTGACAATCTGCTGATAGTCAGCACTGGGACCAGGCCAGCCTTGGGTCTGGAACCTGGCTAGGGCTGCCCTGGTCCTGATACTGGCAATTACTGATTGTCAGCATCAGGATACAGGCTTGCCACAACCTGGCACCTTAAGAGCCTTGCTCTACATCCCCCAATCTTTAAGACTCTTTAAGGTGCCTGATGATTCTCAGGACATGAGGCAGTGCCATGGTCTGGGACACAGACCTTCCCTGCCTGATCCCAAACCAGGACTGGGGCCAGGGTTGCCAATTGTCCATAAATTTGCAGACAGTCCATAAAAAGAAGGTCCAAAAATACCTGTCTATAAAGTTCCTAAAAAAATAGAGCTACCCTTAAAAAATAACTAAGAAGCCCTGAGCTTGATTGAACTTCCATCAGAGGGTACATCTACATGTGCAATTAATGCTCCTGAATTTTCTGCAGAGAAAATACAGGCTTGTTAAAGCACTCCTAGGTGCACATCTACATGTGAGCCCCCACTGGGAGCAAATTGATCCCAAAAGGAGCAGTTCAGTCCAGGGTTACCCCTGCCTTGCTCTGCCCTCCTGCAACAGCAAGGTGGAGCTCTAGGCTCCCCCAGGTGCCAGCCCTGAGCTGGCAGGGGGCACAGGGGCTTAGCCCCAAGCTTTGAAAGGTGTTGGGGAGCTGCCCTCAGGAGCTTGGCCAGTTGATATCTGGGTACACCAGCCCCGTGTGCCAGATGGACTGCTGCAGAAGCCCTGACCTAGAGTGGCCCCTGCACTTTCTACCCACTGCAGAAGTCTGGCAGTGGGGACTGCTGCCTGGCTATGACCTGTTATCACCTGTGACAGCACCCGCCCTCTCGGACCTGTGGCTCCATGGCTGCGCACCTGCCAGATCTGGACAGGGACCACATGGCTGCCTGGGCTGTGGTAAGGGCACTGTAGCAGAGTCATCTGCACCTCTGGGCAAGCTGCCATGGATTGTGGCTGCACAGTTGGCCTTTGTATGGCACTGCTGTCATGTCCTGTCATCTGGGCAGCTATCTGGTAAAATTTGTGATCTTTGGGCCTAATGTTGAACAGTGCCAAGGATCTTGAATGAAGTTAATGCAAGTAAAGTGTTCAATATCTCTATGGAAAATGCCCATTTACAATATACAGGCAATCCTCCGACTTATGACACAGTTGGTTCCTGAAAACCGCATCTTAAGTTGAAACATCGTAACTTGGAACTGATTTTCCCATAGGAACAATGTTATAAATGGGGGATTAGTTCCTGAATGAAGGCCCAATACCCTACTTTCACCAAAATTAACCCAGAATTTTGTACTCAATCAATTACAGACACATTAATTTATTTATATTGTAAATAGCAATCATATTGATTTGGAAGGACTTCTTTGAGGTGACTTTGCTGGACTTTTTGAAGGGTCTTGGTTGGACTTTTTGAAGGGTTCTGGGCTGGAGTCTTCTCAGGAGTCTTGGCTGCTGGTTTTTCTGGAGTCTTGTCTGCTTTCTTAAACAAAGTGTCTGAGGAAGTTTGGACAGACATTCTCCAGGGAGATGGGTAATGCAGCGAACTTGTTCGCTGGTGTGGCATGGTGTGGTGTATCTGTTTAGTTCCTTGGTGTACGTAAATCTCAGTGGCCCAGACTGGGTCTCAATTTACAAGGTTATTCCCCGGTTGTTGTTTTTTTTCCCTTAGCGGTGACCCAAATCTCGCCTACCATGTCTTGTTAAAAGGTTTATAATGGGAGGGTGTAACTTAAACACCACTGGGTGACGGGGTACTGATTAACTCCCTTAAGGTTTGTTTGTTTTTTTTTTTTAATAAAATGATCTGACAGTCCATAAAAGATGAAACTCACAATGTGTTCTTTATGACAGATACCTAATAAAAATGAACCTATCTCACTTTTTATATTGTTTTCTCTAATTTTCTTTTAGGTATCACATATCCAGGGATAGAGGAAATGCCAGTAGCCTGTTCCCCAAAGTACTGATTAAATATTTATCCAAATGGAGGTAAGTATAATGCTTGATATATCTCTCCAGGCATTAAAAAAAACAACTTAGGTAAGTTCAGCCAAAGATAAGTTTCAGTCCTTTGGGTTTAAAGAGCCTGATTTTTTTTTATTTTATTTTTTTTAAGGGGATGTCTTCCACTTTAAGCCTTTAAACAGTATTGCGATGCCTCTCATTGTGGAGAAGGAGGCCCATCACGGGTCCCAGTGCCTTGACCGCAGCCTGCTGCAGCTGCAGAG
>NW_017729004.1:54348893-54350042 GCF_001723915.1 Gavialis gangeticus | reverse complement strand
AAACAGTGTTGTTGTCTTTATGTTTCAACTTTCTAATGATGCTCCAGCCTGGACTGATCTAGGTATAATGAAAAAAAATTAAGAAGAGTTTTACTTGTCACCATGAAGCTCATCTGCTTTTTCTCAGATAGCCCTCTGCTTTCTGGAGTCACATCATTTCCCGGATCTCACTCCTGACAATGCTTCTTCAGCTGGTATCTCCTGGCTCAACGCTATTCTCTTCCTTCCCCAGTCAGCTGACAGATGATTCCTCCTCACCACAGCTATCTTAATCGGCTCTCTTTTCCTTTCACTGAGTCCCAGGCCCTCCCTTGTTTACATCTGGGTCTCTCTCTCTCTCTCTCTCTCTCTCTCTCTCTCCACTTTCCCCCCGGGGCTGCTCTGTCCTCATTGAGCAGCTGATTCTGAAACGTGGCTTCCTTCTTTTTTTTGCTGTTTCCTGTCTGTTTCTGGTTTGTGCCATTGCTGGCTCTTTCTCATCATCATGACGTGGCATCAGATCAAGCATCGTAAAGTCAAAACTCACGTCAGAAAGTCAAAACAGGGTGTCAATTTATAAATGTTCTAAATGCTTTTCATTGTAACTTGAAATATCTGAATTCGAGGACTGCCTGTACTATACTAGGTCATTTTGGGGAAAATATACACTAACTGGCTGTAATCACCATGAAAGAAAAAGGATACAGAGTTGAACAGGGATGGAATCAGTTAGGCTTCAGAAATTAAACAGCATTTTGTTGCACTTTTCCTTGAAACCTGCAGATTTTATTACAAAATGGCATTCTGTAAACTATTCTATTGAATTTAATAGAGAATTGTTTCCTTAATACACAATTCTATGGCTTGCTTTAGAAGTTCTGTAGAAAGATTGCTTATTCTTTCCTCCTACAAGGCTATATTCATTTTTTTAAATATAGAAAACAAAACCAAACCATGTTTAAAACCCAAGCAGGTAATTCTAACAGAATTAACACTTAAAATGTATTGTATTTGAGTATCAATCTTCAGGTCTGTCCTGGGGCTTAGTGGAATAGGTTTATTTATGATTTTTTGAGCTGCTGCTGATCCTGGTGTTTGCTAGTACGGGAAGCCTCATGAAGATGATTGATGCTGGTGGGACAGAAGAGTTTAGTGTACTCCCATATTTGC
>NW_017729004.1:54337781-54348882 GCF_001723915.1 Gavialis gangeticus | reverse complement strand
TCTGTGTACTCAGGTGAACTGCCCCAGACAGATCCCTTTTCATGCACAACCCCCACCAGCAGGAAGCAGCACTGCTCACACACGCGCACACACACGGTGTTGCTGGGGTCATTTATTGCTGCTCCATGTATGGTGACAGCAGATACAGCAAGCCTTGCCAGGGAAGGCAGAAACACAAGCCAGCCCCAGGGGCCCTTGTACCCATGCTGTGCTTGCCCTGGGAAGGCCTGCCAGGGGCCACACCAAGGATAGGAACTAGCTTTGATCCATGATTAACTGGGGGCTTGAATGAGAGACAAGATTGCCAGAGAAGGGGGATCCCAGAGGCCAGAGTCCCCCAGGCACTCAGGTCCTTGTTGACAGGCCAGGGAATCAGCCACTCCAGCAGGAACAGGGGTGGGTAGGCAGGCATGTGGAGCTATGGGCAGAAATGGGGGCTCCCTCCTGCACCTACAAGTCCAGGATACAGGCAGGTCAGGCCCCAGGTGGTGTTGCAGGGGAGGGTCCAGTCCTGGGGGAGAGGAGTGGAGACAGAGATGGGGGGCCCTGGCATTGGGATGGAGAAGCTGTCCTCACATCAATCTGCCCAGCACACTGGCTGTTCCATACCCGGAGCCTGAGACCTCAGCCCTCAGATCAAGACTCCATGGGGCGCAGTGCACCCCGTGCAGCCTGCTCTGGGTCCAGGCTCCTCTTGGAGGGAAGTGTCTCCTCCCGGCTCAGCACCTGGTGTGGGAAGATACATGGGACAGCATGTTACTGGATAGAACCCAGGAGTCCCGGCTCCCTGCCCCACTTACTCTAAACCCCCAGATCCCACTCCCATTCTAGAGCTGGGATAGACCCCAGGTTTACATCCCCAGCCCCTACTTACCTCCTGGAGGATGCGCTCCCTCAGCTCACTGTGGGTGAGGGGTCTCTCCTCTTCCTCACTCCCATCTGTCAGGGCCTCCTCAGTGTCATGGTCTTCCCTTCACAGGAACAGGAAAAGAAGCAAGTGAGGGGGTGAAGGGTGGGTACGTGCCCCATCACCTCCCTAATGACAGAACCTGAGTTTCTGAAGGACCAACCCACCCCCTTCTAATTTGTCACATTCCCCTTCCCACAACCAGGATAGAACCTAGGAGTCTGACCTACCCACACCCCACATCACCTCTCCTAACTAAGGTCCTGCAGGCAAGGGTGGCTCTGTCTGGGCTAGCAAACCCAGTAACCCGCTCTGTTGCTGTGGGGCTGTAGGAACAGGGAGCCTCACCTGGCAGTGGGAGGTCGTGGGGGGCGGGGCAGAGTAGGGACACCCTCCGTCTGCCCCAGCAGCAGCCGTGCTGTCTCTGAGGGGTCGTAAGGGTCATCAAAGTTCTGTGCAGACAAACAAAAGGAGAGCAAGGAAGGTTAGGGGGGGACCTACCCTGTGACACCAAGTCCCCTGTGCCCAGAGCCCACCCCACCATCTGGTACAGACCCATCCCCAATAACCCCCAACCCTCCTGCCTGGCACAAAGACACCTCCACGCCCCCTGCCTGGCACTGACTCAACCCAGATTCTCATCCTACATCACAGAGCCACCACCACTCTATAGAGACCCTCATCTGGCACAGAGACCACCTGGCACACACCAGGCTCTGAGCCCCCACCTGGCACAGGCCTGCACTCACCTTGGAGGCCAGGTAGGAGCGCATGGCCAGCAGCTCAGTGGCTCGTTGCTCAATCCGCCCCAGGAAGAGCAGCAAGGTGGAGTCACGCACCAAGATCCCACCCCCCAGCACCTCATCCAACCCTGTCCGATCACAGCCCAGCTCCTCAAACAGCTCCCTAATGCCTGCAGATACACAAGCCCAGTTATCTCCCTGCCTCAACACACATACACACCAACCCCCCCAGGACAGATCAGGGGAGCTGTGAGCCAGGACACCTGGGTTTTCTCTCCACTCTGGAAGGGCAGTGGGGAAGTAGGATCAGATTAGGGGAACTGGAACCCAGGATGCCTGGGTTCTCTCTTGGCTCAGGGAAGGAACTGCGTTCACTTGGAGAACTCTGAGAGCCAGGATTCCGATCTACCATGTGGGAGAGCCCTGGGGCCCTTACCAGTGGGAGCACACCCCAGCCCTTCCCCTCCTCCGTACCCGCCTTAACATGCTCCAGGGTCTGGATGATCTCCTTCTCCTTGGCAAGCAGGTGCTTGGCCTCCTGCACAACTGCCTCTTGCTTGGTCTCTACAGCCCGGAGCTCTGCCCGGTGCTCCTGCTCTGCCCACTCCTCCTGTGCCTGGGCTGCCACAATCTCCTGCTGCAGCTGCAGGGGTAGAGCCCACACAGCAGGGGTAAGAGGTTGACTAGGGCCCTGGGGTGCAGGGGAACAGAGCACAGGTCCCTACCTGGGCAATGTGCTCCCCCAGCCGCTCCAGCTCACTGTTCTGCTCATTGATGTAGTTGAATTCAGCGAAGTTTTGATCTTCCTCTGTGGGGAAACAGAGCATCAGAGACCCCCTGACTTGGGGAGAATGCCCCCCCCACACACACACTGCACCCCCAGCCAGGGGCAGATCCAAGGCAGGGTGTAGTCACATCCCCCTTTGACTCCTGCTCCACCCAAACTTTAAAACCAACTCCCTGAAGGAACAGCAGCATTTCTATTCTATTCAAATAACCCTGAGGGACTCAATTGACATCATGGCTCATTATCATCTCCCCAATTCCTTCTAATCTTTCTCCACTCCACAGGTGTTAACAACCTGATGTTCTATTAATCAACCTATCCTTTCTTCTGCAATTTTGCTGTCTGTTTGCTATTCCTAGTAATATCTCCCTTCTGTTTCACAGTTCTGCAGATGTTTTTAGCTCTAGCTAAACCTTTTAATTAATACAGGGGAACATTAACTCAAGTGTGGTCATATTAATTCAAGGAAACATTAACTCAGGTGTGAAAATGACTGACAGTGAAGTACTGGATGCACTATCAAGATGCTTGGGAAGACTGCATTTTGATTTACAAATCTGAATCAGAGATAAGATTTAAATATAATAACTACAGGCCTAATAAAATAATGTATTTTGACTATTTTTGCCTGTTTTGTTTGTGTTTTTTAACCTTTATATATAAAATCTGGCAAATCAGTGCATATTCTTACGAAGTTATATTTGCGTTTGCTTTGATCTTAAACTGAATAATATATAGTGCTAGCTCCATCCCACATTAGTAAGTCTTCTAGTTTCTCCTTAACCGGAGAAAAATGTGTGTTTTGTTATAGGTGATGGTGCACCACTATCTACACCCCCCTTTTCAAAATCCTAGATCTGCCCATGCCCCCAGCCTCTCCACTGACACCTCACCCAGCACCAATATAATGAGACCCCTAAAAAGACTCCCCTCAGCACAGAAACCCCCTCAACTTGCTGTTCAACCCAACATGGCCAAGGCCCCTGCCATGGGGCAGGTGCCCCCTGGAAGGGACAGGCCCCACCCCATGCTCAGTTCCAGAGCCAGCTGGTGGCCTGTCATAGGGTTGCCTAAAAGCCCTTTTCCCTGCTGCCCTGTCACCTTCTAGGAATTTCTCCACCAGCAGGTCCAGGTCATCCTCCCCCTTCAGCTCCCGCAGCTGCCTGAAAGTATCTTCATAGGACTCCAACAGCTCTTCCTCAGGGTCACGGCGCTTCCCCTCAGCCAACTCCTGGGCTGGGAGCACATAGCAGACACTCAGATCTCACAATATGTGCAAAATAGAACCCAGATGTTCTGGCTCCTAGCCCCTCTCCCCACTCTAACCCACTAGACTTCACTCCCTTCCCAGAGCTGGAACAGAACCCAGAAGTCCTGGTTCTGAGCACCCCGCTGCAAACCCACAAGACCTCCCTGACCTCCCAGAGCTGGGAGAGAACCCAGGTCTCCCACCCTCCCCCAGCACCTCTCTGCTGCCGGGCCTTTAGCGCCTCCTGGGTAAGGCTCCGCTCCTGTGCCTTGATGGTCAGGAATTGGCGAAGGCGCCTGTCGTGGTCCAGCACCCGCTGCAGCTCTTTCATCTCAGCCCCGTGCTGTGCCACATCCTTCTCCGCCTTTTCCCGCAGCTGCCCCAGCTTGGCCTGTGCCTCATCCCTGTGGGGCAGCAGTGTCACTGGGGACCCAACACTTCCTGGCTACAGAATGTGCTGGGAGGAGACCCAGACATCCCAGCTCCCAGCTCCAACCCATCCCAACCCGTTTCCTCCCTGAGACAGCATAGAACCAGGGGTCCTGGCTCACAGACCCTGCTCTAAACCCCAGGGGGCACGTGGTGTCTGCACAATCAGTGATCCACATTCCCAGTGCCTGGGAGGCCAGTATGGGGTGCTGGGGTCAGAGCAAGGCCGGGCCCTACCTGGCATCATAAGCCATGGAGGACGTGGCGATCACAGCACCAATCTCCTTTCGCTTCTCATGCACCTCCTGGGAAACACAGAAGGGGGTGTCGGCCAATAACATCCTTGCATCTTGTCCTGGGGCTACAGTGGGATCCCCCCAGCCAATCACACCCTTACATCCTGCCCTGGGGGCACTGTGGAGACATCCCCAACCGATCACACCCGTCTCCTGCCCCACAGTGGCACAAATGGATCTTCACTGACCACCCACATCCTGCCATATCTCACCAACTACAAAATGGGTGTTGCAGCAGCCAGTCAGATTTCTCTCTTCCATCATAAGATGTCCTGACCAATCACTGCCCTCAACACCACACCAAGCCCCACCTCAGCCTACCAGGACTCTTCATTTTTCTCTCCTCCCCCTTGTGCTTCTCCCTCAGCCCCAATCAGTGCCTCAGTTTCCCACAATAAGCTTGGCAGTGCTTGCCTGGATCCATACCACTAAACCGCAGAGGCTAACTGCCACCACCCCTGCCTTAACTACCAAACCCCATGCCCTTCCCAGAGCTGGGGGAACCTAGCCCAAGCCCCTTCTGCCCTCCTCCTCTTCCCCCTGGGCATGCACTCACCCTCTCCAGCCGCCGGCAGAGCTGCTCAAAGCGGCTGTGCTCAATGCGCATGGTTTCCAGCTCCTCACGCAGGTGGGCATTCAGCACCAGCTGGGAGTTGAACTTGGCCAAGGCCTGCAAGGAGAGGGATGAGAGGGGCACAGTGTATGGGGAATCCCAGCACTAGAGAATGCCCCCCACTTTGCTCATCCCAGTATTCACTCTTCTGCTGAAACTATAGCTCCTGCTCCCATTCCAGAGCCAGTGACAGGACCTACGAGACTGTATCTCAGCTCCCTCCTCACTCACACACTCCTGCAGCTGCTGGGCCCCTGCTCTCTGCCAGCTGGAGATCCTGCAGCAGCTGCTCCTGCTCCTTCCTGACCCTGCTCCCCTGCCAAAGCTAGGAGAGAACCCAGGAGTCCTGGCTCCAGACCCCACTGCTCTAATCATCGTACCAAACACCACCTCCCAGAGCTGGAATAGAGCCCAAGTATCCTGACTCCCAGCCCCACTTCCCCCACCTCTTGAACCCATCAGTCCCCACTTCCCTCCCAGAGCTACAATAGGACTCAGGAGTCCTGGCTCGCAGCTCCCTCCCCACAACATGAACCCACAAGGCACTTCTGCCCAGCTGCTGTGTCCCTCTTGTCCCCTTACCCTGTTCAGCTGGTTCTCCAGGGTCTGCACCTTCTTCTGTATCCGGGCTTTGTCCCGCTCAGTGATGCTGGCACTGCCCACATGCCTCTGCAGCTCCGACAGCCGCTTTTCCCAGCTCTGGATCTGCCAGGCAAAAAGGCGGGCACCAGGGCCCATAAGATTCACATAGTTCAGCCAGGTGTGCCCCCTGAATGCAGCAGTGGCTGCTGGGTAATCATCTGTAGTGCACTGCGGGATGGTCCCACTGCTCACAACCACTTGCCCATTCACTGGGGAGAGACCAGGTATTGCTGCCCACAGCACTCAGGGATGCCCCAGAGCATCATGCAGGGGACTGTTGGTAACTGCCTGAGAGCTACAGTGAAGTCTTCTATCCCATCACCAAGGGAATGAGAGATAATAGAAGCCCAGGAAGAGCCAGTCTGGTCAGCACAGCACATTCCCCCACTGTGCTTTCATCTGCTAGACCCCCACTCCCATCCAGAGGTGGGATAGAACCCAGGTGTCCTGGCTTCCAGCCCCACTCCTCTAACCCACCACACCTCAGGACCCCCACCCCCTGTAACCAGGGTAGAACCCAGGCATTCTGGCTCCCTCTCCCAGCCCAGCTGGTACCTCCAGATCCAGACATGCCACTGTCCTCCTCTCCTGGGCCACCTGCTCCTCCATCCGGTCCTTGTGCTGCAGCATGGTGCGCAAGCTGCCTGCCTGTGCCCGCTCCCGCAGCTGGTGGGCCCTGCTCTCTGCCAGCTGCAGCTCCTGCAGCAGCCCCTCCTGCTCCTTCTCCAGCCTGTGGATTTCAGCCCTGTCCAAAACAAGGGGCTGGCCAGCTGCAATGGGTGGCAGGCAGGGGTAGTGGGGCAGGGAGGGGATCTTGGTGATATGGGGGGGTGCCAGATTGTGCCACTGGTGGATGATGAGGTCAAAAGGAGAGTGCCAGGCATGAGAGAGAAAGAGAAGAGGAAGGGGGACCCAGGGCTAAGACAAGGAGAGGGCAGAGTAGTGATGTGTGGCAGCAGTGAACTGGTGGATTGTGCTGAGATCTAGGATGTTGTGACTACCAGGGTGCCCAGCAGGGCAAGAAAGTCTCACTGCATGGTTGTGAACATGGAGTCCCCATGTGGGCACAGGATGCCATGTGTCAGATACCTGAGCTGACCATCCATGTGGGTGAATGTGTGAGCTTGTTCACAAGGGTGAGATTTGGTGGGCTTTGGATCTTGAGTCTGAGTGATCTTATGCACATGTAATCTTATGAGTATGATCTCATGTGTGCAGTCTTGTATACAAGTGTGACCTGTGCATCAGAGATCCCAGTCAAGCATGTGTATCGGAGATCTTGTGTAAGTGTGCCTGTGTATGTGCTTCTGTGTGTATGCAGTCTTACATGAGATTGCAAGTTGTTGTGCATGTATGGTCTTGTAGCTGAGTGGGTGTGGAGCCTTGTGCATATACAATCCTGGGTGTGAGTACAAGATCTCAGATGTGATCTTGTGCGCAAGTGTGGGATCTTGTGCGTCACAGGCCTGTCACTGAGTGTTCGCAAGATTCTGTGCGTGTGACCTCATTAATGAATGAATGTGAGCATGCAGTCTTGTGAGTGCAAGTATAAGGGAGGTCATGTGCACCTGATGTCCCTATAGTGTGTGAGAGATCCTGGCCATGAGCCTGCAGGTAAGCGTGCAGACTGATGCGTGAGACCTGGTGAGGGTATGTGAGCAGCAGATCTTATGTGAAAGATCTCATGTGAGTTTGCATGACCTTGTGGGTATGTAATTGTGATGGTGTGTGCGCGTGTGTGTAAGTGCCTGTGTGCAGTGCAGTGCAGTGACGCAGCCTGGTGTGGAGGGCTGGTTCCAGGTGAGTTACTAGGGGAATGTGTGTGATGTCAGTGATACATCAGCATTCTAGGGGGAGTGTATCTGTGCTGCCCAGTATATGGGAGGCACAGTGTGTGTGTGCATGCGTGTGCCATGTGCACCTGATCCTGCAGGCATAGTACTGGGCCCCTCCCACCCAGGGATACATACAGCTGCCTGCGGATGGTCTCCTGTGACTCCTGGGCATAGGCACGACGGTCACCCTCTAGCAGGCGGAACTGGCGTTGCAGCTTGGCCAGCTCGCTCTCAGCTGAAGGGCCAGGAAGAGCCACAGGGAGAGGGGCATCAGAGAAGGGCTCTAGCCACGGTCCTGCCCACCATGGCCCAGCCCCTCCCACACATCCAAAATGTGGCCCAACTCCCTTGAAGCCCAGCCATATGATGTCATGCCAAGACCGCATGATATCACACCAAGGCCCTGACCCATCATGGCCCAAATCCTCATACACAAGACCCATGATATGCCAAGGCCCACTGTGGCCACATGACATCACACCAAGCCCATGCCTGCCACATCCCAACCTTCTCACAGGCAGCCCACATGACAGCACATTAAAATCCCATGACATTATACAAGGCCCTGTCTGCCACTGCATAAACTTCCTCATGCCACGGCTCCAGGATCATGCCAAGATCCCATGAGATCAGAGCATGGGCCCATGACATCACAAGATGATACCTGCCACGACGCAAACACCTTATGCCCAAACCCCAAGATATTCTATCAAGACACTGCCCCCACAACGTTCCCTGACTCCTCCCACCAGATATCCTTCCCCCCGAAGCTGTTCCCACCAGCGTCTGGAAGCCCTTCTCCCACCCCAACCACCCCGGGGACCTGGCAAGGGACACAATACCCACCTAAGGGTGCTAAGGAACTGCCCCGACCCAGGTGATTGCCACAGACCCGGGGGGAATAGGTGGAGATCCAAGACATAATGCAAGGTAGTCTGTCCTGCTGGGGGTATGGGGTGCCTTGGTGTGGCGAGGTTATATATGGGTGCCCCATGGCCTATGGGGCAAGGGCTGGCTGCCAAATTAAAATCTTCGGGTTATCTGGGGCCAGCTGGGAGGAGCATGAAAAGGGGCAGAGCTGTGCAGAGGCCCTCACGGGCTGAGAATTAAGAGGTGGGGCATCATGTCCCTAGGACAAGGATGTGACAGGACAGGGCCCAACAGAGGTCCTGGGGCAAAGCCATTACCAATGCCATCCAGGTCCAAGTCACTGCTGTCAGAGCGGTTGCTCAAGGCAGAGCGGTGCAGCGGCATCTCCTCCTCCTCACTGATGTGGGGGCACAAAAAAGGGAGACAGAGATTAACTGGGTACTGTGGAGTTATTCCTAGGCTGCTGGTCTCACTAAGGGCATCTTAACAGGGGTTTATATCAGGGTGCTCCATGCAGCACAGGGCACCACATGGGGGGCAGACAAGCAGAGGCGTCTGGTTTGACACTGGAGCTCTCTACACTGCCTCAGAGGGTGGCTGCTTCTAGGACACAGCACAGTAGGTATGAACAACACCTCTCACAAGCCCTGTGCTCCCAGGGAGCTGTGTCCTTGAACTTAATACAGAAGCTAAAGGAGCTCGGCTGGGCTGAGGGAAGGGGAAGCATTGGGGATGAAACTGGGGCAAAATAGCAGCTGGTTCACACTGTGCTTGGGGGTTGGGGTGGTAGGAAAGCTGGGGGGCTGTTTTGGGGAGAGGGTGATTTCTGGAGAGGGCCGGAGATTTGGTGCGAGTCAAAGGAGCTAGTTTAGGGAGAAGGTGTCAGCTCAGGGTGGGTATGGGGCAATCCTGTTCTCAGCCCTTCCTAACCCTGCCCTCCCAGGAGCCTGGAGCAGGGGATACCTGGGTCTTCTGTGGATGGTCCTTGAAGGCTGCAAGCGGGCACTGTCAGAGGAAGGGGGAGGTCACAGTCTCCAAAGGGTGCAGGAGAGTCTGGCACTTGTTCCCTGTCTCTGCATCACTCACTCCTCCAGCCCGCCTCCAACTCAGTTGTTGGTTACAGTCTCCAGGCAGCAAAGGTACCTCAGCCTATGGAGAAGCTGGATGGAGCCTGGGGGCAGAGCCAGACAGGGGAGAATGGATGTAGGCTGAACACCCCTCCCACTACCCTCTCCCTTCCCCCCATAATCCCCCTCCCTTCACACCCCACCCCAACAGCCCTCCAACGCCACTTCTCCCTGGCTGCCCATCCCCACTCCTCTCCCATGCCTCCATAGTCCCCATCACCCCCTTCAGTCCATCCCTAGCCCGCCCATGACCTCTCTTCTCCCCTTCCCCACTCCAGCCTCATCCATCCATATACCTTCCACCCATGTAACCCCCAACCTCTACCCCTACTCTCAGCCCTAACCAAATTCCTCCCCCCCCCACTTCCTTCAGTCCCACACTCCCATGCCACCCCTTCCCTGGACACCCCAGCTCTGGTGCAGATGACAGGGGGTGGGGAGGGGGGAGGATTTAGGGCATGGCAGAGATGGGACATGCAGAGTGTGGGGTAAAGGAAGGTGATGCCCAAGCGTGCCCATAACCCTACCCTCATCCCAAGGGGCACCGCAGCCTGGTAGGGGCCACTCCGTCCGGACAAGCAGCACCATCACTGCTCAAAGCAGGGAGGAAGATTCAGTTCAGCTGGCACCACCAGTCATGCCAAGGCCCCATCACAAGTCTGCGGCATTAGACCATGCCAAGGCCCCATCAGATCATGCCAAGGCCCTGTCACATGCCTGCACCATAATGCCAAGGGTAATGCCCAGGCATCTGCTCATGCCGAGACCCAATAATGCACAAACCACTTTGGGAGGCTCCAGTCCCATCACATCCCCAAGCCACAGTAGCTTATGCCATGGCCACATCAGACCTTTGCACACCAAGGGCCCATTAGGTCAGATCACACCAGGGCCCCATGGAGCCACGTGTAGGCAAGATGCCACAGGAAGGTGCCAGGTCACAGGACCCCAGCAAGCTGGGTGACACCGCAGCCCCCCTGGGTCAGCACATGGTACAGAGAGTCACAGCCAAGCCCAGGGTCCCCTGGGCCACAAAGTAGCAGTGCCCACCCCAGGACACAGCATGGTCCCAGCACAGCAGGTCATGCCAGGGCTATGGCAGGTCACATCAAGGCTACAGCAGGTCTCGCCCAGCTCAGTGCGGGGGGAGGGGAGGGGAGGGAAATCTCACCAGGTCAGGCCCGACGAGGCCAGCTGTGACCTCCTACTGGGGAGGTGGAACCCCCCTCCTTCCTAAACAGGACCCAGGCGCGACATTTCACATGCGCCAAGCCAACGCCTTCCCCTCCCTTCGCCAAAGCCCAGCAGCCGCCTAGGCCCCGCCCCTTGCTTCTCCCGCCATTTGCTTCCCCTTCGGAGCGCATATTACGCATGCGCGTCACGCCGCCTGGCTGTGTTGGGCGGAAGGGGCATGAGGCCGCCCAGGGATTCCCGGGCGCGGGGAGGGGTCGGCTGGGTGCCCGCGGCAGCTCATTTGCATGCAGCGCCCCACGAAGCCTTGTGGGCGGGCTGCAGCCACGTGAGTCATAGGCCAGACTCCCCCGGCACGCTACAGCCCGGCCCAGGAAGCTGCCAAACCACAATCGCCCCCCCCCCCCGTCTG
>NW_017729004.1:54334589-54337655 GCF_001723915.1 Gavialis gangeticus | reverse complement strand
CCCCCCCCCCCCCCCGTCTGTTTGTACCATCACAAGGGTTGCCAGGGCACCACAGCAACAGTTGTCAGGGCACCAGGCGTCTGAGTGGGCAGGGGTTTCCGGGGAGCGGAAGGCGATACTTCCTCCCGTCTCCGCCCTGCCCCCGCCCAGGGCCCGAGCTGGGCCTGCTGGATGTATGGTTTGGCAGGCTCTCACACTGCTCTGTCTGGTGTTGCCAATTGGGAGCCCCCCCTCGAAAACCCTTCTGCTAGGATGCTAAGGGACTGGCCCAGGGGGATGGAACCCGGGCAGCCTGGCTTCCCATCTCCCTTGCTCTAACAACCCACCAGACCCCACTCCCCACCCAGAGCTGAGGTGGAACTGGGGTGTCCTGGCTCACAGCCCTCCCTTGTTGCAACCTCTCCCCAGCAACGAGCAACTTTCTTCTCTTGTGTTTCTGTTTCTGGGTGTCCCTAGAGGGGGGAAGTGGGAGCCTTCTCACCCCAGCTGGGTGGGCAGGAGTGGAGATCCTTGTCTGGCTCAGGAGACTCCTGTCCACCTCAGCCCTTCCCATCAGACACTCCACTAAGGTGTCACCTTGTGAGCCTTGGGGTTTCCATTCAAAATGGTAAGTTTCCTTCCTTTGCCGTGGTGTGAAACCTCCAGCCATTGGCTTCACACCACTGTGTTGGGGTAAAGTTTTTGTGGGGGTTGTTTTGAGGAGCAGCTGAATGAGTGTAGAAGGTGGGAAGGGTAGTTTGGTTGGAAAGGCACCTGCTCAGACAGGGCCTGAAATGTTGGGGGGGCTCCAAGTTTGAGAGCTTAGAGAGTTTTTGGGGGTTCAACAGCTAAGACTCATGCTCTCTTTGCAGTTTGAGGTCTGTGGAAGAGGCAGACATTCTGGGGAGCTCCCTGGAGCAGCCAGGATTCTGGGGCTACACTGTGAAGCTGGGGTGACCCAGTGGGATCTGTCCTAGGGTCCACTCTCCTCTTGCCCCCACATTCCCCAGGGTCTTCTCATCTGGCTCTGTCTCCCCATAAATTTATCAGGGTCTGCCCTGGCCCCTCACAGTTTTCTGTGGCTCCTTTATAAGCTTCTGAACAAAGCAGGATGTAGAGACTAAATGCCACCATCCCCTCCCTACCTCCAGTGAGCTCCACCCCAACTCCCTACCCTGGTGCCCTGAGTTTGCCAGAGGAACTGGGGAGACTGTAGGGTTGAGGCTGTCTTTTTAGACTTGTCAAAAATAGAGAGGAAGCCAGAGGCCCTGGCGGAAACAATTGCTGAAGAGGGACAAGGTGTATTTCTCTAGGGAGAACCCCCATACACATACATATACCAAGTGGTGGGAGGAAGCTGGTGGCTTTGTAATCTGCAAAGGGCAGGGAGGAGCCCCAGATGGGAGTGCAGCTCTCCCTCCCAGCCATCACCTGGAGGTTCCTGCTGGTGCTGGGGAGCATAAAGCCAAGGCTTGAAGACCACATGTCCTATTTTAAGACCAAGGGAACAACCAACTTGGCCTCCCCATCAACCAATCAGCAGCTTGAGCTACATCCCCCTAGATAATGATTTTCAAAGTTCCAAATTTTTCAGCAAATTAAATGCTAAATGACCTACCCCATTCAAGGTTCCATAGCATTCAGCCAATCAGGGACTGTGTTGTGGTCCAAGCCTCATTCTGCCAATCAGAGAGGAGGTGCACCCCTCCCCCACAACCTCAACCAACATATATACAGTTTCAGTCTATAGTGTTATACCGAAAGGATGCAAATTTATTTGAAGTATTTATAATGTCCAGATTCTCTTTTCATAGATTCATAGTTTGAAGAGACCTCACAGATCTTTGAGTCCAGCCCCCTGCTCTAGGCAGGAAGACAACTGAATATTTCCCATTTTTCCAAAGCTCTTCCGCAATCAGTGACAAGTATTCTCAGTCTGGGGGAGTCCTAAACTACCAGCACCCAGTTGTCTTCTGAGTAGGTGGCCAATTACTGTCCCTTCCCAGAACTGGGGGAGATCCCAGGAGTCCTAGCTCCTAGTGGTATGCTAATCCACAAGACTACACTGCTACCCCTTAAGCAGCAACAGAACCCAGAAGTCCTGGCCCCCAGCCCCTCTGCTCCAGCACACCAGACACTCACTCCCTTCCCACAGCTGGGATGGACCTCAGGCTCTCCCCCCTGCTTGTTATCACTAGGCACCTCTGTCCTCCTAGAGCTGGGTTAGGACCCCGGAGTCCTGGCTGCCAGCCTTCCTGCTCTGACCCACCAGACCTCATTCCTCTCCCAAAATTGGGAGAGGAACCAAGGTCCCAGTCTGGGCCAATCTGTGGGGAAGCCTGCAATGCCAGGGAATCCCGGGCTGGCAGTGCCTGCAATGCAATGGTCTGAGAGGGACAGAGGGTGGATGGCTGGTGGGGTCCTTCCCTAGTGGGGAGACACACAGCAAAGGCAAGGACTTAGTGCCCTCCATGTGGTGCCAGCTGGGGAGGGTGTTCTCTCCTGGTTGGGGCCCTATGTTCCAGCCCCCCCAGCCAGCAGACACAGCACATCCCCATCTGGCGCCTCCCTCCTGGGGCTGCTGCCAGCGGTGTGGTGGGAGTTACTATTTATTCAGGCAGAGACACAGAGACAGGGGAAGGGAGAGGAAGAGAGGGAGCGACACAGCCTGCATCTCAGAGGAGTGTCCAGACCTGCCCAGGTACCCTGCTCCCTACTGCTGCCCCTTGCAGTTCCCATTGGTGTGGGGTGGATGCCTGTCTTTTAGTCTGGGTGGGTATGGGGATATCTGTCTGTCTGTTAGGGAGGGAGGAATGTGCTTTTGCAAAGTCTCAAAGTTTGGCTCTACTTGCACAGGGGGAGGTGCTAAGGGGGCTCGCAGGGTGCTGGGTGTTTCCCTATGCTGCTGCTTTTGGGAAAGGGGAGAGAAAAATCCCCTCCTCCCCCACACACCCCCTAAACCACTGCTAGGTGGCTGCTATCACCTCCACCCCCACACACCGTCTGGGAGGCATCTGTACCTCCATAAAGCCACAGCTGGTGCCAGCACAAAGAGAGCACCCCCCACCTCCCAGTGCAGAGACCCAA
>NW_017729004.1:54323089-54329589 GCF_001723915.1 Gavialis gangeticus | reverse complement strand
GTGCTTTTGCAAAGTCTCAAAGTTTGGCTCTACTTGCACAGGGGGAGGTGCTAAGGGGGCTCGCAGGGTGCTGGGTGTTTCCCTATGCTGCTGCTTTTGGGAAAGGGGAGAGAAAAATCCCCTCCTCCCCCACACACCCCCTAAACCACTGCTAGGTGGCTGCTATCACCTCCACCCCCACACACCGTCTGGGAGGCATCTGTACCTCCATAAAGCCACAGCTGGTGCCAGCACAAAGAGAGCACCCCCCACCTCCCAGTGCAGAGACCCAACCCCACAGCACAGAGCATAGCACACCACCCCAGCAGAGACACTGCTCTCACCCCAGCTCGGAGAGCCAGCTGCAGCTTATCCCTGCCCTGTCCAAACCCTGCCCTCCCTGCTGCAATTACAGCCTTTGGGCAACACAACTGGAAATGTGGACACCATACACGTGGCCAGAGACCAAGGAGGCAGAGATGGGCACCCCCTAGAAGGGAAAGGTCCCTGTCCCATCCCCACCCCCTCAGCTAGCCAGTGCCCACCCCCACACCCCCCCTTGGGTGGATGGGGCTGGAGCCCCCCTGGAGGGAGTCAGTTTTTGCCCCATCCTGGAGCCTGCCTGCCCGGCTCTGTGGAATCAATGGCTGGTTGTTTTCCCTTTCAAAGAAGCCTTGGTTTGGAACAGGAAAAGTCTTGTGGCCAAATTGCTGAGGGCCAGGCGCCAAGCAGCTTCCTCACTGTACAGGGCTGGGCAAAGACCTGGGCTCAGGCCTGGTGCCTGGGAGGGCACAGGCTGCTTTGCTGGGGGAGCTGGGAGGAGGCACTGTGGGATAGAGAAAAGGGCAGGGGATGCTTGGAGGTGCCAAGCTGTTGAAAAGGGGGGCACTGTGCTTTGGGGAGTGTGTAGAGGATGCTAGGGATGCCAGGTTGCAGGCAGCATAGTAGGGGGGTTGTGGGGGCATCCTGCTGAGGGGAGAGATCCAACAGGGGGTACCTCCCATCTCAAGTACTGGTCCCTGGGCAGTGGTAGGGATTACTGTGTCCTGGATCCCTTATCCTATTGGACAATATCCCACCTCTCTGATCTCCGAAGATCCCCTGTTATTTCTGCAGAGACTGGGGAAAGAACCTTGGTGTCCTGGTCTAATCCAAGCCAACACCCCTTGGAGTCCTTCAGTCCTTGCAGATTCAGCTGGAGGCAGGATTGGGTCCAGTTTCTGTTCTGAAATTCTTCTCTTGCCCTTTATAAAGTGCAGTGCTGCACTCCAGAAGTGGCTGCATCTCAGCATTGGGGGAAAAGGTTCCATATAAACACAGCCCCCAAAAAAACCCTGACCCAGAGGCAGCTACATCTCTGGCTCTGGCCTCTTTTCCCCTGCCCTGCTCTGTATTAAGTGAGGATCTTCCCCATGTGCCCCCAAATCCCTGCTGATTAGAAATGCCATCCACCCATGGTCAGGGCCTATTTACTGTGAAATAGATGGGCCCATCCACCCAGCACCCCACCCCAGGGCAGCCCCACAGGTCCATCCAGCCCTATCTTCTGCCCCCAAGACAGTTTTTCTCAGAGCACAGCGTGCTGAAAGTCAGGACACCTGGATTCCATACCAGGTTTGGGAGAGGAGTGAAGCCTGGTAGGTTAGAGGGGAGATGGGAGCCAAGACTCATGGGTTTGATTTCCCTGGTCTAGAAGAGTGAAGTCTGGTGGACTGGAGTGCAAGTTGGGGCTGGGACCATGACTCCTGAGTTCTATCCCAGGTCTAGGAGAAGAGGTGGGCAGTCAGGATACCTGGGTCTTATCCTAGTCTTTTCCCTGCTGCCTCTTGGGCCTGTTCAGTTCCTAGTGCTGCCTGTGCCTCAGTTTCTCCACCTGTCCCTTTCCTTTCCCCATCCCTATGCAGTGCAGGAAACTGCGCATTCAGATCAACTAATCCTGCTTTAGTCATGCTGTGGAGTAGGAAATGGGGGGAGATTAGGTCGGGCAGTAGCAATGATCCTGGCCTCTGTGTGGAGGGGCGGCAAGGCAGCAAGGGTAGAGATGGGAGGCCTCCACTACCACCAGGCCCACGGGCTGTGCTCACATGACAGTCACATCTGGAACTCATTAGCACAGCAGGACAGTGGGGAAGGGTGGGTGAGGAGCTGGGAGTGTCCCTCCCTTCTCCACGTCACAGCAGCCTGGTTCACTCCTTGGGTCAGGGCTGGATTGTGTGGACCTGGAGGGGGGCTCACAGTCTGGGGCTGGGGGGAACAGGGAACCAGGTGCAGGAGAGGGAGCTGGGGGCATCTGGGAAGCAGAGCTGGTGCCCTGCTTAAGGGGGGAGGAGGGGCCATGCTGAACCCCTGCCTAAGGGACAGGATAAAGGAGCAGGGGTCATGGGGGTATTGGGGCTGGCCCTGCCACATGCTGACTGCCCTACCCCCCTTGCCCCCCCCATCAGGCATCATCATGAGCTTCCTCCTCTTTGGGGTCACAGCTCTGCACATCCTCATCCTTGTGCTGCTCTTTGTTGCCACCCTGGACAAGGTGAGGCACATCCCCCCTACCTGGGGCAGAGGGATAGGGTGGGGGGATCCAGGCTTGCAGAGAGTGTGCTGTGATGTGGATCACTGTACACTGAGGGTGGAACCCAGGAGTCCTGGCTCCCTGCCCTCCGTGCCCCAGTGTAGACTCCATCCTTGTCCCAGAGCTGGGGTTTGGGCCCAAGCATGCAGGGAGGGAGGGGGTCATCCAGGCCTCCAGGGACCCCACTAATGCTTGCACTGTGCCCACAGTCATGGTGGGTGCTACCTGACGAGGAGAGCGTCAACCTCTGGTATGACTGTCTGTATAACAACACCACCCAGACCTGGGTCTGCTCCTCTGTGTCTAACAGCGGTGAGTTTGGGACTGCTCCCACCAGGGTGGGAGTTGCCTGGGGGGTGGTATGAGCTAGTTCTGATGGAGAGGTGGCATCTATGTGGGCTGATCCTGGCTGACAGTTCCTGGGAGTGGGGCAGAAGAAGGGGCTACGAACTTGTACATCTCATTCTGCTGGGCTTGTTGGGTGGCAGTGGAGGGGTCAGGCAGGGGGCTGGGACAGCAGGCAGGAAGGGTAGGGTGGGTGTGGGGGCAATGTGGGGGTCCCTTTATAGTCAGAGACAGGTTGTGCTATTTTGTGATGAGGGAGAGAAGGACAGACGGATGGATGGACCATGGGACTCAACACCCAGAGGCCTTGGTCACTCCCTTTAAATACTACTGCCCCCATCTTCCATCTCTATCACCCCCCGCCTCTAGGGTGGCTGCATCTCAGTGCAGGGCAAGGAATCCCTACATTACCAGCCCCCAATGCATCCCACCCAAGAGGTAATGGATCTCACCTGCACACTGTCCCTCACATCATATCTTTCTCTTCCTGGTGACTGTAGAATGGCTTGTGGCTGTCCAGGCCCTCATGGTCCTGGCCCTGCTCTTCTCTAGCTTCTCCTTCATCCTCTTCATGTGCCAGCTCTACACCATGGAGCGGGGAGGGCTCTTTTACGCCACTGGCATCTTCCAGATCTTCGCCTGTGAGTGCCCAGCTGCACTAGGGGAAGTTGGTGGGGGCCTGCTGGGCTACAGCAGGGAGGAGAGGGCTGGGAGCCAGGATGCCTGGGTTCTACCCCAGCCCTGAAGGGGGGTGGGGTTTACTGCTTAGAAGTGGTGGGGGGTGTCTAGGAGCCAGAACTTCTGGGTTCTCTGTGGATTTGGGCTGCTCTCATCCCGTTCCCTCTACCCCCCCCCCCAACTGACATAGGTCTCTCCGTGTTCACGGCTGCCATGATCTATACTGTCCACGTCAGCGAGTTCCACCAGAAACGGGCACCAGGTGGGCGATTTGGGTACTGCTTCGTGCTGGCTTGGCTCACCTTCCCCCTGTCTCTCATCAGCAGCATCATGTACATCCACCTCCGGAAGCGGGAGTGACCCACGCCCCTTGCATGGGATGCTGGGAGGCTGAAGGAAGTCCTTGAAATGGGGCAGTCCCTCTCCTTGCTCACCAACAGGACACTGCCAAGCTGGGCTCATTCCCCCCACCAGCCCTGCCCCACCCCTGGGACATTGTGGCACCACCATACCACAGTGTCAGGGCATTCCCACTGCCCTGCCTGTGTCAGGGGAGTCCTTGTGGGTGGATTGGGCTAACCCCCATGCCAGGATGCTGCCCCTTCACCAAGGTCCATGGCTGTCACCAGCCTTCACTATTTGGGTGCCTGGCCCTACCTTGCCACATGACATAAGAAGGAAGTGGCACCAGAGACCTGCCACATGACAGGGAGGAGCCTGCTGATACTCTACCCAGAAAGCAATGTAACCATCTAATCAAGGAGAGAGGGACTTAATCAAGCCCCACCCCATACAACTTGGCCTGTCAAATAAGGTGTTTCACATATGACCACAGCCTGTGGCCTAGCCTGGAAAGGGAAGGGGAGGGGCTTAGCCAAGCTTTACCCCTTTCCTTTTGCTTGTGATTTGCAAACTGTGGGGACCTATGCCAGGCCATGCCCCCTTATGTCTTTTGATTTTTGTCCACGAGGACTCCTAGCTGTAGCACCTTCTTATCCCACATGGGAGAGGGCTCATGGGAGGACAACGCCTTTTCTTCCCCTGCAGCTGGGCTTCCGTGTGGTTGGGGGTAACAGGCGGCTCCTTCCAGGTCCTCATCAATGTTACGTCCCAGCATGCTCTGGCCCCATCCCCACTTCCCCCACCTGAACATTATATTTTATACATTTGAATAATAAAAGAGCTGATCTGGTGATGCCATAGGTTTGATGGTGCTCATTACAGGCCCAAGGGGCTTGTGGGTAGGTCTAGGCATGAGATTCATGGTTGGGAAACAGCTGCCCATGTGTGACTTTCCCACACCAGGCTTGTGGGTAAGGTGGGGCCCAATGAGAGGGTGGTTGGCTTTCTGGCTGTTGTATATGTGCCCTTGGATGCATCACACTCGCTCTTTGTGGCACCACTGGGTGTGGGACACCCGATCTACCATAAGAGCTCATTTTGTGGGCAAGGCAATAGCAGGGAACAGGGATCAAAGACAGAAACATCTTTATTGCGCTGAAAATACAGTAGAAATTCACCCCACCCCCTAAAACATTCATGCCAGAAAGAAGCTCCTTGCACTGCAACAGCAAACCATAACCAGCCTGGGCAGGGACCTGAGCTCTGGGGCAAAGCATGGGCTAAGGGTCAGACCAGGGAGCTAGGAGTCCTGGGCTCTTGCCCACTTCAGGGAGGGGAGTGGGACCAGAAGCTCAACTGCTGTAGACTGGCTGCAGCTCCATCTGGGCCCATTTCCACATCTATAAAATCTGCTGTCCTCCCTTTGTAAAGTGCTTTCAGACCAAGGGGTGAAGGTCGCCATGGGGCTCTCCTTAGCATGAGACTGGGCAAAGTAGCTAGGCAGAGCACTGGCCCAGCCCAGGGAACAGGCAGGCCAGCAGGTCTGAGCATAGCACTGCTGGGCAGGATTGTGCCCTGACGGCCCCCAGCAGAAAATGGCCAACCAGCAACCCCCAGCAGAAGACTGGTGACTGGACCCATTTGGCTACAGCCACAGCCCTTCAAACTCATAGCTACTAATTTGTCAGAGCAGGGACCCTCCAGGAAGGACTGAATTCCTGTTCCTTGAGCCAGGCAGGCTTGGAGCCAGGACTCCTAGGCTCTAACCCAACTCCAGGAAATGAGCAAGGCCTGGTGAGGCAGGGTGGGGGCTGGGTACCTTCCCCTTGGTAAGCAAAAGAAGGTGGTACTCCTAGCATCTCCTGCTGTGTATGTTCTCTCACCTCATCCTTCTCCTCATGGCCCCCAAGAGCTCTCAAGTTTCCCCTCATCACTGTGGACCCCAGCACTTACATGAGGGGCTGTAGGATGCTCAGAGGGAGGGCTGGGGTTGACAAAGCTCCAGAGGCAGCAAGCAAATCCCCAGGCAACTGCAGAGCAATACCATACACAGAGCTTGGCAGGACTCCCAGAATGCACTGGGAACAAAAATCAACAAGCATGTAAGGGGGGATCCCCAGCACAGTCCTGGCCAAGTGGGGTTGGGCACGCCCTCCTCTTTCACCCCCAACTAAGATATAAGTGCTAGTGCAGCATCCTGGAGGGAAAGGTGCTCCTACCATAGTGCAGGTAGAGTCCCAGGGGTCAGTGTGACCCCCACATCACAGTGGGGTTAGGGCTGGGCACCCCTGCGGGGCATGGGCTGGCCCCCTCAAAACTCTGCAGGTGTTGGCAGGCACGTTCAGCACAGAAGGAGATGTGCAGCCCCGAGTGGAGATGCAGCCATGCCTGGATCTGCTCCTGAAGCCGGGCCACCATTTGGGCATCTGCAGAGACAAGAGAAGACAGAGCCAAGGGCACCTCCTGCTCTGAGGCCCCCCAACCTCTGGGCTCTGAGGTGCCCTTTCCCCCTCACTCCACAGAAAGGTGCCCTTTCCCCCTCACTCCACACCCCCAGCTCTGAAGCCCTGCCAAGCCTCACTCTGCA
>NW_017729004.1:54302880-54318089 GCF_001723915.1 Gavialis gangeticus | reverse complement strand
AGCCGGGCCACCATTTGGGCATCTGCAGAGACAAGAGAAGACAGAGCCAAGGGCACCTCCTGCTCTGAGGCCCCCCAACCTCTGGGCTCTGAGGTGCCCTTTCCCCCTCACTCCACAGAAAGGTGCCCTTTCCCCCTCACTCCACACCCCCAGCTCTGAAGCCCTGCCAAGCCTCACTCCTGCCCACCCTGCTTCCAGCCCAGGATCTCCCAGTCCACTGAGAGTACCTACCTCTAGGAACCCCTAACACAGTCCCAGACCTGGGGGCCTTTCCCCTTCATCCTAGGAAGAACAACACTCCTCAATCTCTACCCTATGGTCCCTCCCTGTGACAGGGCCCCCTCTGGGATGACCCTGCCCAACCTGGGCCCTGCCAATGTGACAGGACCTCCTGCTGGCCAGCCCTCACTCAGCCTGGGCCCTGCCTGTGAGACAGCACTCCCTGCTGGCCCTACCTATAGGGCAGTGCTGAGGCAGGCCTGACTGGCGCCGCAAAAAGCTGTCTGCCAGGATGAGCTCCTTGGCATGCTCCTCCAGTGCCCGCAGAGCAAGCGCTCCAAGCAGTTCCGAGTTGTTGGAGGTGCTGCGGTAGTAGAGCATGTGCACCAGCTCCAGTGAGTGCACGTTGCGGCGCCGCCCAAACACCTGTGTGGGAAAAACAGTCAGGAACTGGGGTCTCACTCCAGCTCAAGGAAAGGCTGGCAGCCCAGACTCCTGGGTTCCCTCCAAGCACTGGGGAGGAGATGCAGTGGGCTAGAGCTGGGAGGAGGACTCCTGGGTTCTAGCCCAGCTCTGCTGCTGACCTTTGTCAATCCATTTCTCCCATCTGTGCCTCAGTTTCTCCCCCCTGCATTATGAGTCTCCTGTCTGGAAACCATGAGCTCCTCAGGGCAAGGCCTGTCTTCCTCCTCCCACTCAGCTTGTGCTGTGCCCAGCACAACAGCGATTCCATTCCATCACGTTCTGTACAGTTCAGAACACAGTGAAGGCCCTGAACTGGTCAGGGGAGGGCCACGGAGAGAACCCAGGGCAACAGAGACCTCAGCATGGATGGTGGGATCTGTGCAGTTCCCAAATCAACCAGCACGCCTGCCCCCAAGACATACCTTCCAGGCACGGAAGCTCATGAAAGCAGCAAAGCAGAGAAGCAGGAAGGTGGTGCCGACCTTGAAGTCAGACAGCACCACCATGCCCACATTGACAAAGAGGGCCAACCCGCTGACCAGCAGCATGGCGTTGAGTAGAGCCCGGTAGAAGATAGAGGTGCGGATCTTCACCAAGGGCAGCAGGTGCTCCAGTGCCTCCAGTGGGATGTCTTTAAAGCACTTCAACACAAGGTGAGCATTCTTGGGCCGCGCCGCCACTACCATCCGCTTGAAATAGCGCCTGCCGAGGACAGAGGAGGGGGCTTGCCAATAGGACAAGGAGAGGGGGGAAGGCCGAGGAGAAGGAAAAAGGGGCAAAACTGTAGCTCCTAGAGTCATGAGCATCTTATGCTGTACTAGATGCATCTTCCTGGCAACCTGTCTTCGGGATGGGGGGTGCAAAGGAGGCAAAGAGCAGGTCCCATGTCACTAGCTCAGTTCTCAAAGCATGAGGATGGTGCCAGAGCCAGAGGGTGGCCAGGTCAAGATGAGGGCTCCGCATTGCCTCTACCCAGTCCTGGGCCATCTGAAACCACAGCCACAGAGCACCTCACACCAGGAACAGGTTAAGGGTTAACTGCATTTGCTACATCTTTGTCAAAGAGCAGGGTGACCAACACTACAGGCCTAAATGGAGCATTCCCAGTAGGTAGCATAGCCTTCCCAAGAGAAAAGCACCCAGATCCCAGCATTGCCATGCTCAGTACTAAGCTTCCTGCCCCACAACACCCTCCAGTGCCCAAGCTGCTCTGTCCTCTGGTGTTCTAGCCTGATAAGGTAATGGTCACAGATGGACCAGGATGAGAAGACAGAGAAGACTGAGGTTTCCTTGCCTTGGCATGAGGGGGGCTGTGCCAAAGAATCCTTGCTGGGGCCGCAGGGTGGATTTCACTGGAAGAGGCCCAATGCGCTGACCGAGGGCCCAGAACCGGATGTATTCGTATTGGTCCAGGTTCACCATCACCTGGGGAAGCAAAACAGAACCTGCAACTCCAGGCCATTGCCTGCTAACACAGTGAGACCTAGGGTTGCTGCTGGAGTGTGATGTAGGGGCTGGTTATACAGGGACCACACACCCAATGCTAAGATGGAGCCACTTATGGGTTAAAGTGTACTGGGGAGCTGTTTCTGAATGGACCCCTTGCCCAGTGCTGAGATGCAGCTCTTCTGGGGTGGGGTGTAGGGACTGTTTATGCAGGGACCTCTCACTTGGTACTGAGATGCAGCTGCCTCTGGGGTGGGACATGAGAAGTTCTATTGCCCCCAGTTACAATATACAGCTGAGGGGACCAGAGGAGCTGATCTGAGGTGGAGCCCTGGGATGGGATGGGACATGGAATAAGGGAAGTCTAAGAGCTCCCTTTCCCCACATTATAACAGGGGCTTATTGGACTGATGCTCCCCTCCCAAAAGGTGGCCACACCTGGACCTCATCCTGAGGATGATGGACCACAAGGGCATAGGCCAGTGCATCCTCTGACAGGCTGTTGAAGTTGGCCTGCTCCAAAATAGGCTCCAGGGCAGCCAACACCTGCTGCTCGTTCTCCAGGCGCTGGGCATCTGTCAATGACCATTCCTGCAGTGTGTCCCGGTCTGGATTAATGGGGTCATACAGAGCCTGGGGAGGAGGAGAAGGCCATGTCCATGGGTGAACAACCATTAGCACACCCAGCCACAGAGTCCCAGGGCACCATGCCTGTGAAGGGATCCTCCCCCAGCATCAAGATGCAGCCACCTCTGGAGTAGAGCAGAGGTGGTTAACCACACACAGTGACAATACAGTATGCAGTGACACTGTTAACACCACACAGGGATACTGCATTACACTTAAATAAAGGAAAGCGTGGCATGAAAGGGAAAGCAAAAGGAGGAAATATGGAGCCTCCAAGGCTGAGACATGGCCCATGCCAGCACTGGGCAAACATCCAGCTCCTAGGGAAAGAGCCAGAGGATAAGATGCGGCAAGTGATCCGCCCTGCCGCTGAGCAAGCCTTACCAGGCCCCATTCCCCTCCTGGCAGCACAGTACCCCTGCTGTGCCCCACACCCCACTCCCTGCAGCACAGCCCCTTCTGCCAAACCCCTGTCTTCTCCCTGAAACATGGCTCCCCTGCTGAGCTCCTACCATGCTTGCCATGGTCCCCTGGCAGCGCAATGGGTTTAGTCCATCTCACAATCCAGACTCAGCCTGGCTAATATTCCCAACCTCCCTAAGGCACCCAGTGCCCATGGGCACCCCCAGGGAAGGAAAAGATGTGGGAGGGAGGGCCACATTACCTGCAAATGCCCCATGACAGAGTGGTAGTGATGCAGCAGAGAGGAGTCCACACGAGCCACAAAGGACAGGAATGAGGCACGATCAGCATCAGAAGTAGAGTGGAATTCCTGAGGGATAAGGACAGACAGGTGTTCAGTGTCATACAACTCAGCCACGTGCCCTGCCCTGGAGCTCCATACACTTCTGCCCTCTACCAGGTGCAACGGCCTTCTACTATATTGCAACCACTTCTGGTTGGGGAGGACGTTTATACAGGAACCCCCTTGCTGAGATGCAGCTGTTTTGGGGGTGAAGCACACCATGACTCCTAACGAACTATCCCTGTACTGACTCCTTCCCCTGTTCCCTGCCAGTCTCTGCTTCCACTGCCCCTCCTGCATGTTCTCCAAACCCAGCCTGAGGTTGGGTTAATCCATACCTTAAGCAGTGTGCTGACCAGCTGCCCCTTTGAGAAAGGGATGAAACGCTCTTGATATTGCTCTGCCCATCCCTGGGGCTCTGTGGGCTTCCTCATCCTTCGGTATTCTGCCATCTTGGTAGCCAGGGAAGCCACACCACGGCAGGGTGGCCCCAGCACACCCATGCCCAAGGCAGCCCGTCCCATGCACAACATCCTGCAAAGGGGCAGAAAGAGAAGCGTCAGCTGCCATGCCCTATAGGAAGAAACAGGGAGCCCCACATCCATGGCTGCTCTGTGGCCACCACAGGGCCACTGCTGGAGTGACTGCCCTATTGCCAGTAAGAATCATACATGTACACATCCATATGGCATCAAGTTTCTTACAGGGGAAAAGCCCCTGTCCCAGTCCCACCTTCTGAACCAGCCAGTACCCCTGACCTGGGCAGATCCAGGCTAGCACTCCTCGAAGGAGAAAGACCCTTGCCCCAACCCTGCACCCCAAGCCAGTCAGGTCCTCCTCCCCAGGGCCAGACTGAACCCAGTGTCACCTAGAGGGAGAGATCCCATATCCAGTCCCCTGCCCCTTGGTAGCCATTTTCCCCGCCAGCAAGAGCGTGTTTCTTTGCTGCATCCATCCCCACGCCTCAGCTCTTGAGAGACGCTTAAGATTTCTCCATGGCACCATTAATCCAATCCGTTCCCCTAAACAGCAAGGGAGGAAGCTAATGGCTGTGATGTGGCTTCCTTAGAGTTCACTGGTCATGGCTTGGCAAAGGTAAAATTGTTCTGGCCGCAGTGCAGAGTTCAAAGGTCACCAGCCACAGCGTGGCAGCGGTCAAAGTGTCTTGACGGCAGGGCAGAGGTCAGAGTGCACCAGAGCACCAGGGTGAGCAGTAAAGATGGCTTAACTGCAGTGCAAAGGTCAAGGTCACTCGGTGTTGCCCTCATCCAGACTTGCCATTATATGGGCCTCTGGACCCCAAAGCGTGGGCCTCTTCAGCATGACACGCCCATCAATAACAATCTTGTGGGACTTCTTAACAGGAAATGACGGATCTGTCTGGAATCGGGGGTTAAAAGAGCCCAAACTGAAAGGAACTCCCGCGTAAAAAAATCCTAACCTTAAGCAAAGCTCTTGACGTTGAGCACCTGCGCATGCGCAGTAAGACCCTCTTCCACCCTCCTTCCCTTTCCCTCCCTTCCCTTTCCAGTTTGCACATGCGCACTCGCCACGCTCTAACCCCCACCCTTTCCAACGCACGCCCGGCTCAAGCGGCGCGTGAGCAGTAGGGTTTTCTTCCACCGCTTCCACTCCCCACTCCGTGTGGTTTGTCAGCCTGCGCGGCTGATTTAAATGTTGCGCGCGCTATCGCCCGCCACCGCCGCCCTCCCCCCACCCTGGCGACAGGCTAGTCTAACCGTCGCGTGGGCGTGGCGTGACCTTAGCGAATCAGGCGTCGAGCTTCTCACTCCCTCAGTCCTCGCTTCCCCCTCCCATCTGGGATATGGGGGTGTGGCGCTTTCTTGAAGAGAAAAGGGGGCTGAGGAGAGACTGAGGGGGGGTTGAGGAGAGGTGAGGAGGGAGCTGGTCTATGAAGGGGGATACGGGAGGGTGAGGGCCAGAAGCCTTCCTGAGCTCCAATTAAACCTCCTCCAGGGGCCCTCTGGAGAGAGTGTGAGGAGGAAACACAGCTAGAGTTGTGTTGAGCCCTTTATGGTCATGAGGGATCAAAAGGCTCAGCTGGGGTCACCTCAGTCCCCCTAGTGTCAGTGCTAGGAGATGAAGAAGTCATGACAAATACCCCTTCAGTGTCAGAGAATTGTCCTGGGATTAGAACTAGTCACATCAGCCCCACTAATGGTGGTGGGAAAGGTCTGAGGAAAGTGCCCCCTTTCTGCTGCTATCAGGGTTAGCCAAGCTGAGATGGTCACATGAACCTTAGCCTAAGCTTTCATGAGCCTGAGACTCTGAAGTAAGCTGAGGTTCACAAAAGCTTATGCTGTACATCTCTGATGTAATCAGTCTATGAAGTGCAAATCTTCAGGCTAGACTTCACACTAACACAGCTAACTAGCTTTTTCTGCACATGAACCTTGACATAGTCACAGTTCCCTGCCTGCAACCAGTCACGGGAATCAGGGATACCCTTCCCAGAGGGTGAAATTCATGTCATATTAACTCCACTGCAGTAATGCCTGGATGCGAAGGCCTAGAGTCTGCATCGTATCAAATCCATGGCAGGGTTATTCAGATGTGAGTGAGGGAAAAGCCAGGATTACATTAACTCTTTCCCAATGAACTGGGGAAAAGTAGTTAGCAGTGTTAGTCTGATGTCAGGCAGAAGGCAAGGCAGGGTGACATCTTGGAGACTAACTGGAAAAGCATAAGCTTTCAGCGTTGCCAACTCTTGTGATTTTTGGCATCCATCTTAAAGTCTGTGCTTCAGGAATGTGAAAAACTTAGCTTTTTTTAAATATAAATATAGATATATAAAAAAGAAAAAGCTAAGTTTTTCATATTCCCAAAGCATAGACTTTCAGAACAACACCGGAAATCATGAGCGCTGGCAATAATGAGCTTTTGTAGATACCATCTGACAAAGCAGCCTATCATGAATGGACCATCTAGCAAAGGAGGTTGTCACCTTTGAAAACTTTTGCTTCTCTGAACCAGTAAGTCTCTAAGGTGCCAACCTGCTCTGTCTTAGGGGAAGTGGGGCTGGTAAGAAGATGGGGAGTGGGTTTCAGCAATGAGCCCTCTGAGTGGCATAGAGTTGAGCAGCGGGATCAAAGCACACCTTATGGTAACACCAGGGAACTGGATGCACTCCTCTGAAAACCAGCCTCTCTGTTCTGAGCCCTGTTCCCTTTAAGTAGGCTTGCAGCATGCCTTGCATGGGTGCCTTGCCAAACCTCAGCCTCTGTCCAGACCTGACTGCTTCTAATTTCTTGCCTGTTTCTTTCCTTCCCTCAAGCACTCTAAAGTCTCTGTTTTCCCCTGGGGACGTGGTGAAAGGACAACAGCAGGATGAAGCAAGGGGGCTCCTTTCTGCAGAATCTTTTGGAGAACAGTGTGGTCCAGTTCCTGAAAAAACCTCAGGCCATTGCTAGGATACTTGCTGGGGTGAGAGAAACCAAGAGAAATAAGCCACTTACTCCTAAGTCAGTGGGGCCAACCTTTTTGGCAGGCATGTCACAAATTAAGCCTCATGCCCTCCCTGAGTGCCACTTTGATTCCCTTCCCCTGCCTCACCTACTGCTATGCTTTCTGCCCCTGCACTAGGCTGATCTGTTTCCTACTCCCTGTCCCACACCCAGTCTGCTGCTCTGCTTTCTTTTCCATGCCCTATGTGCTGCTATGCTGCTTGCCCCCTCCATGATCTACCATGTGCAACAAACAGAAACTGCCTGTGCCACTTGTGACACACATGGAACAGGTTGGCTACACCTGCTCTAAGTCATCTGCATTACACAGGCAGAGGCCACCTTGGTACTAGCACTAGATGGAGGAAATCTAGTGCTGATAAAAAGTGTGTGATATAAGCAAAAAACATAAACATTGACCTGACAATAAGGACCAAAACCCCCAGTAAAGGTTTAGCCACTTTGTGCTGGGCACTGTACATGCTCAGATAGAGCCCTGGAGAGCTGACAAAGAGATGTCCTCTATTCACAGGACATGTATAAACAAATTACACCCCCCCTTGCTTTCCTGTTCTGTAGGAAACAAGGCGCCAGAGAATATAAATACCACAGAGTAATGAACCTGTTCAGAGTTTGGTTCAAGCTCAGGGCAGAGCATCTGGTCTGTCCATATTTCATCCAAGGCAGCCCAGCCCACCTGTTGCCATAATGACATTTTTTTCCCCATTGATTTATCAGCTAGCAATTTATTCCCCCAGCCTCATTAATCTTTTCTCACTCCCAGTGATGCAAATGTCACTCCAAGTACTCAGGGCTGGAAATTATTATCATCATCATTCATTGTTTGTACCACAAAAGGGCCTTGAGGCCCTAAAACACACTGCAAAGCTTTTGGGAGGTGGGAACTGTTTCTCAGTCTTTAAACAGACAAGACAGGATCATTATCCTCATCTTCCAGGCTGGCACAGCTATACATACCAGCTTGCCCTAAGTCTCCCAGAGCCTAGAACTGATCTTAAACCTACCATTTTCCAATCTGCTGCCCTAAACTCTCATTCATGATAGCATGGCCTGGTCTTTACTGCTACAGAGTGCAGGTACCCCAAGAGTACCTGATTTATAGAGGAAACAGATTTTCCTGCCCAGGGAACAGTCTTTTGGCCTCATACATGGCCTGAGTAAGCTGAAGTAAATCAGAGTTGATTATTATCGTTTATCAAGTGGCTGTGGCTGATCAGATAAGGTATTTTGTAACAGCTACCAGAGGCATGAATTCAGGTCTCACTCTGAACTCATGCTGAAGGCTACTCCCAGTTGACCTAGCTATAAATTGATACCTGGCCATTTGGGCTGAAGAGTGTTGGGGGCAGCTGGAGATGCATCATTGGCTAGGGAAAATGACTGCACTAACCTTGGTCCACTAAGCTCAGGCAAGCCCTTGACCTTTTGAAAAGTGTGAACAAGCACCCCATTTTGGACAAGCACGGAACATAAAAGCAGTCTCTGCCCCAGACAGATTGAGTGCTCTGCACCTTATGGGTGCATCTAGACAAGCACAGCTGTGCAGCGTGTGGCAATACCACTAAGTCTGGTGTTTTCCATGCGGCAAGGTTGTGCTGACTGAGTGTGCACTGAACCCGGTTTTTTTTCCACAATATTTTTGACCCCTGGATGCCCAGGTGTCCAAAAAAAACCCCAAGTAGCAGCAGCACAAGGTATATCACCACTATTTGTCCCCAGGGAACCAAACATTCATGTACATCTGGACATGCCCTATGAAATTAATCAGGCAAGTTACTGAAGTACCCTCCTAAGAGTTGGGGCCCCATTGTGTTGAGTGCAGTACAGAGTTGTCCCAGAGATCTTACAGGCTAGCAGAGGAGCTGGCAAGGCAGCCATTTTAATCAGCTCATGCCTCAGCTGTGCATAATTGGCATTGCCTAAACATCATTAACAATTTTGACCTCTACTGTCACAGCTCTTCTCTCTGATTATCTTTGCTTCCCTGATGACTGATGGCTATGAGAACCTGACAGCTTCGTCCCAGCTGCGCTGCGTGCTGAACGACAATGGGGCAGCCTGCAGCTATGCCATTGTAGCTGGGGTCCTGGCATTCCTGCAGTCCTTCTTGTTCCTCAGCCTCGATGCTTTCGACATTGTCCGCATTAGTCACAGGGTCAAATCCACCATCCTGATCCTGGACGTGATCTTCTCCAGTAAGTAACCTCCCTACCAATCCAAATTCCTCTCCATTGACAGAATGGTACCACTGCCCAGCCCTGCAGTATGACCCATCCCTCTTCCCTCATGGAGGGATCTGAGGTAGACCTAAGTCATGAGCCCCCTGCTCCCACCTGGGTGATTGGCACTAACTTAACCAAGTGTGGCTCTGAAAAATGGCCTAGCTGTTTATCCTTAAAAACACCTATGCTCATAGATTTTCATGCCCATTCATCTTGGCCAGAGCCAGAGGGCTGGAAATCTTGGCATTGAGACATCTTGTCTGCTGTCCCACTTTTTGCCTAGCCTGAACAGATCCTCTGCCAATAATACAATGAATCCACAGGTTGCCAAGCATTCTCAGTGAAGAGCTACCCCTGCCAGCTGCCCCACTGCTCCAGATCAGACAGGTGGTTAATTTAGTCATATCCCTGGCTCCTCTGATTAGTCTAATGATCCATCTAGGCTAGTATGTTGTCATGGTAGGCCACCCTGCTAGCCCATTTCATCAAATGTCCCTTCCACACTGGATCGGACCATTAATCCATCTGGTGCCTTCTCTCCCTTTCAGGTTCAGTTGAAGACACCCAGAAGGCAAAGCACCTCTTTTACACACTGTGCCAATTGTCCAGAGATGTCCACCAGAGAAAACCCCCCCCCCCAGTCCCTGTGAGGTGCATGAGTTTCCTGATGATATGTTGTATTGGGGCAACTTTGTAGTTGGGAAAGCTGTTATATGTTAGACCGGCTTTTGGGTAACCTGAGGGAAGGCATATTGTACCCAAAAGCTTATCTAACATCTTTCCCAACTATAAATTTGGACCAATAAAAAGATATAAAAACAGACAAGTGGTGCTTCTTGCATTTTTGCTGCACTTTGAAAGCTATACTGCCCAAACTCCTCAGGCAATTGGTTCACTCCTTGGAGTAGGAGCTCCTGCTATGTGTGCTGCTCCTTTGGTTTATATCCTTACCACTGTTGCAATATTTTTCTGCTGCTTTATCCTTTCCAGCCAAGTTCCATTGCCTCAGTTACTTGCTTTGAGGAGGTTTGATCTGTGCCATACAGCTCTGCTCTCACCTCCTCATGACCTTCCTACTCCTGTTTGAATTGTTTCCTCATGTTCCTCTCCCCACCCTTCTAGTCATCTGGTCCTGTGTATGGTTTGTCGCCTTCTCTTTCTTGGCCAATCAGTGGAACAAGTCTATTCATCGCTACCTGCTGGGAAGCAGCTCCGCCCGTACTAGCATCTCTTTTGCTTTCTTCTCCATCCCATGCTGGGTAAGAAATTTTCCACACTCTCTCTTAGCTCCAGTCCTTTCAGAAAAGAACAAACCACTTGATTTGGCAATTGCAGTTAAACTTCCACTGCATTGCCTCATGCCAGGTGTACCTCACTGCCAGAGAGAGAGCAAGGGGTCATTTCCTAGTCCTAACCAAGCCCTTCCCAGGAAACTGAGCTCTAGTTGGGAAGGTATAGTGGGATGGGAGCATTTCTGGGATCTCCCTGCTTGATTCTTTCATTTACAGTAAGGGCTTATCCTTCTAACCATTTAAAAGGGAGGCATCACTTTACATTTCTAAAGCAGTTAACCCTTTTAACACAAGAGCAGGTGTTTGGGGAAACTGAGGCATGTGAGGCATTTTAGGTACAGAACTATGATTTTAAACCAAGAGTTCCTTGTTCTTTTGCTGACAGAATCTGTTCAATTCACTTGTCTACCTGGATACTGACCACAGCTGACTTCCCACCCTGACCCAACAACCTCTCTCAGACTAAGCTCTTCCTTTCACATTCTGCCGTAATGGACAGTTTCTCATGCACCAAAGGAGAGACCTTGTGAAATAGGCACAGGAGTTTACAAGATGCTTACGCAAAGACAGGGCAAAGGGCTCAGACCTTATTCACTTGTGCCTTGAGTCCTGAAACACCTCTGAAACTGTTGACTTCACAGGGAGTTCTGCTGTTGGGCCCTTCTGGGATCAGGCCACAAAACAGACCATCTGTTCACTCACCACAAATGGGTGACTCACACTTTCCACAGAGAGCTGCAGATCTAGTTGCTTGCAATGGAGGTTTTTCAAGAACCCCTGCTTTTAGTTCAGGCAAAATCTCATTCGGGGCAGTCCTCTGGCCATGTGCTGCAGAAGGTCAGAACAGTCCCTGACTCTACTAGGAAATACCTTCTCACACAAGGGTAACAGCCCTTCTCTGGCTCACTCATTTAGCCCTGGCACAGCCCAGATGAATGAGTCAGGGCTTAGCCATCCATAGAGTTATGCTACATCTGGGAACAAGAGAAATGCTCAGGAGCCATAGGAAAGGGTGAGTCAGTAAAATCTAACCATTTTCTAAAGCCTGGGCCAGTTCCCCAGCTGGTGTCAATTCAGCATCACTCCACTGAGGTCACCAGAGCTCCATGGATTTCCACCGCCTGGGGAGCTAGCCGTAGAGGCCATTCTCTGGCTTTGTATTCACTGCAAAGTTAACTTCATTTATTACTTGAGCATGTCTCCAAATCAAATCCTGTTCACACACAAAATAGTTTAGCTCAGCTGCAACAGGGTTTTTAATTTGATAGTGCTGGCTTGAGAGAGGTTATAAGCTATAACCCAAGTAAGCATGGTTTAGCAGCCATCTAATAGCATGGATGTTAGCTAGCTCCTTTCAAACCCCATAGTCCTCTAGTGTCTTCCCACAGTTCCCCCCCATATGCCCAGAAAGGACAGACAAGTTTTTTTAATTTCCTAGGAAAAAAATCATAGAGCAACTCAGCTTGCTACATCACCAAGAACCATGGGGGACATCCTCAAAACCTTGGGCAGTACGTGAGCATGGACATGGACTCATCATCAACAGCCTAGAAGATAGGATAGAGCGTACTCTCAGCAAGCTTGCAGATGACACCAAGCTGTGAGGAGTAATAGATATGCTGGAGGGTAGGGCTAGGATTCAGAGAAACCTCAACAAACTAGAGGATTGGACCAAAAGAAATCTCATGAGGTTCAACAAGGACAAGTGCAAAGTCCTGCACTTAGGACAGAAGAACCCCATGCACTGGTACAGGTGGGGGACCAATTAGCTATGCAGCAGCTCTGCAGAAAAGGACCTGGGGGTTGCAGCAGACAATAAGCTGAATATGAGCCAGCAGCATGCCCTTGTTGTGAAGGCTAATGGTATACTGGGCTGCATTGGTAGGAGCATTACCAGAAGATCAAGGGAAGTGATTCTTCCCCTCTACTCAGCACTGGTGAGGCCACATCTGGAGTACTGTGTCCAGTTTTGGGCTCCCCACTGCAGAAAGAATGTGAACAAGTTGGAGAGAATCCAGCAGAGGGCAACAAAAATGGTTAGGAGGCTGGGGCCCATGATTTCTGGCTGAGGAAACTGGGTATATTTAATCTGCAGAAGAGAAGACCCAGGGGGCATTTAATACCAGCCTTCAACTACCTGAAGGGAGTTCCAAAGAGGATGGAGCTGTCCTGTTGTCAGCAGTGGAAGAGGACAGAACAAGGAACAATGGTCTCAAGTTGCAACAAGGGAAGCTTAGGTTGGATATTAGGAAAAACTCTCTCACCAGAAGGGTAGTTAAGCACTGGCACAGGTTACCCAAAGAGGTTATGGAATCTCCTTAGAGGTTTTTAAGACCAGGCTAGACAGCCTTAACTGGGATGATATAGTTGGGGATGGTCCTATTTGAACAGGTGGGTAGACTAGATGACCTCCTTCTATACAATCATTATTTTGCAGTACATTTGTTCTAGCTGGAATTACACAAAATGCTTTCCAGAAATCATGCATATCCAACATGTCTCTCCTCTCTCTCATACAGGTGTACCTGGGCTATCGGGCCCTGAAAGAGCTGTGGGCTGAGCCACCTGTTCCCTACCAACGATCCTTTGATGAGGGAGCTGTGGCACTGACCACTCTCTCCTCTGTCACCACCACTTCCATTCCCATTAGTGGGGAGCATTACAGCCCCACTGAGGTTCCCCCTACTGACTCCCCCCACAACCCAAAGACCCCCCCTACACACCGACTCAGTTTCAGCAATGACAATTAGGGAAATTATTTTTCTCGCTGTAGTAAATAAAGAGGCTGTTTTCTGAACCAGAATGTGATTTAATTCAAGTCACAAGGCAAGAGGGAGGGTGACTTGAGGCCCAGAGAGATGAAAGTCAGCAGGCATGGCTGCCAAATGCCCACCAGAGGGAACAGCTCCCATTTTTTCAGCAGGGACAGGGGCATGCCCCAACTTCACTGATGGCAGAGGGAGGTTTACACCAAGGAAACAGACAGAATCTATCTTTACATAGTAACTATTTGTTGTGGTTCTTTATATTCATGATAAAAATCAGTCGCTGGGAGAATGCACTACCCCACTGGGACCTGTGCTATTTCTCTCCTTGCATTTCCTTCCTAGCTCAGCTCTTCTCTCTGCATTCCCTTTCATGCACCCACACTTCCTGCAAAAACAATCAACAACAACCTGTGACAAGGAACAGTTGACAGTTCAAGGAGGTTAATGGACAAGGAATTAAGGCTCTCTGAGCCGTCACATCAAGCTGCCTGCAGACTCAGCTAAGCATCGCTGCGTCTTACATTCAGATCACACGAGGAAGTTTCTCCTCGCAACCCTGAGGGCTGGAAGCTTCCCTTTTCTTTTGAACAAAACCAAAAGCTGTGATCATAAAGTCTAAATGTGTCATGCTCGATGCAGACAAAGTGACCTTACCTTGTGTATCTGTCATCCCCACAACAGGCCTTCCTCTGTGATTTCAGGGTTACAAGGGACAAAAATTAATTTCTGTTCTCCATGGAAGAGTTCAGCTCTTCATTTTAAAAAATACAAAAAAACCCACACAAATTATTTCATATTTGAAATGCTGCTACAGAGTCTCATGCTCCTGTTCTCCTCTTTGGGTCTTGGTTATGCTTTATTTGTCACAATGCATCTTGGTTTCTTGCAGTGCATAAGGGAATATGATGTGCCTTTAGGAAGCCCAGCTCACACAGGCAAATGGGGCCCAGGAAGCACTATGTAAGTGGATCCCAGATCAAAACATTTCAGGTTTTGTGCATGCATTTTTTCAATGAAAAACAAAAACAATTTGGATTTTCCCTGGAAAACTGACATTTTTCACAGAAGACTTCTTGAAATCGGGCCAATTTTCCATTTAAAAAATTCCATCAAAACATAGTTAAAGTCTAAAATCTTCCATGGTATAAAACAGCTCTTTAGCATGCAATGAAACCACACAACAGCTTAGGACAGGAAGCGAAGAGGAGCTCTGCATCCAATTAAAACAAAGGGAGAAACAGAATGAGGTGAATACACATAGAACAGGAAAACAAAGCAGGAGTTTCTTTTATTGAAAATTTCCAAAAAGGCACTAATCAATTAAAAAAAAGAGAGAAATTTGTTTTTTCTGTTTATTTAAAGTGAACAAGGACTTAACCATCAATTATGTACAAAACGAGGAGATCTGAGTTTTTAATATTATCGCACCCACTTTGCCAATAAAAAAAGGAATAAACTAACCAGGAGTTTCAATTCCCACCTCAAAGCAAAATAAAAAACCCCAAACTGATCTGTAACGAAAGGAACCAGAGGCTTAATGCCTTCCCCTTAGGATTAAAAAAAAGACACCCCCACCCCACCCTATGTTGCTAGCACACAGCACTTCAGCACCTGGCAAACCTCTGAACACGCAATCAGCACAGCAGGCTGGTGAACCTCTCTTCATGGCAGTGGTGTCCTCAGGTTGCCTGTCTTTAACTACCCAGCCAAGGAGTGGGTGCAGGGAGGAGTATTAGAAGTGGAATTCACCAAGAGGAAGAGGAGATGCCCATTTAAAATATCCCTGGCCGCTTTATAAAAATAAGGAAAATGGAAAATAAGAGAAGGGAGAGGGGTTGAGATGGGATGGGACTGTTTTATCCAAAAGGCAGAAACTACAAACTCTCAAACCTAGAGACCAGTTTCTTGACAAAAAAAAAAAAAAAAAAAAAAAAAAGGGG
>NW_017729004.1:54283372-54302725 GCF_001723915.1 Gavialis gangeticus | reverse complement strand
AAAAAAAAAAAAAGAAAAGAAAAGATGCGTCTGCTATTTCATCCCAAATCACTGTGATCTCTTGCTCAAGTAGCTAAAAGTTCCTGGTGACAGAAAAGACAAGAGCTCAGTTCGGCTTGTAGCTGGTTTTGTTGCTAAAAAAAACAAACAAACAAAAAACAAAACTAAAACTGAAAAGTGTCAGAAATGGTACGTGTCTGTAGTTTGTAAGATCAGTCTCCCCTCCTCTTCTTCCTCACGTGTCAAAGGAGGGCAGTGATACTGCGTCAGCACTATGCTGGCAAACTGAGCTTCTTTCCCTTCAGAACTGCAGGAAGGAAGGAAGAAAAGGTTTTCAGTTTCTCTAATATCAGCGAGGTATTTTACATATTCACCCTCTGCTGATGTGCAGCCGCCTCTGGGGTGGGACACACCGGCTGTGTATGCAGAAATCATTCATCCAGCACCAAGATCCAGCTGAACCAAAATGTGGTCACCTCTCATGTGGGGACAGGGCAACTGGTTGTACAGGGCCTCCCTACTCAGTAGCAAGATGCAGCCACCTCTGTGGTGGGACAGAAGAGTTTAGTGTACTCCCATATTTGCATAAAAAGCATGATATGGAGTTACTTGGCAGCTCTGCTGGTTGGTACAACTCTACTATAATGATGGTGAAGTAAAAAAAAATTACATTAGGTCAATGTAAAGGCACAAATGGGGATCCAAGGTCTGCATTACACATGCACTGATCCCCTGGATTAGTTTGAGGTGCTTTATCCACTGATAGAAGTGGTTAGGTAGGCAGCACATAGTCACCACCACCATCTCCTCCACAGGCATTTCATAGTTGCTATGTAAGTAACCAGGAAACTCTTATGATCAGATAAAGAAAACTCTACTGTATGTGATTATAGCTTGGTCAGATGTGAAGGTCCATATGAAAAATAATACCCCAGGTTGAATAACAAAGAGCAGCTTGTATTTAAACTTAGCTGTGGTGGATTAAGATGAATTCCCCAAGTCCCTTTGCTCATGGTAGCTTTCAATTTTGTAGCATTTTTCAAACTTTCTGCTCCTTCAGGGTCATGAGTGATTAATTTTATTGACTTAATCTCAACCTGATATTTTTACTGCAAATCCCTCCTAAGATTCAGAGTGCAATTTCACTTTAACAAGTTAAGTATGTGGATCCTCTTCTTTATAGACAACGTATTACATTTGCATTTTGCATTTTTAAAAAGCTATTTTTCCTTTGTATCCCTCATACTAAGAAGTTACACATGATCTGCAGAAATTGGCAAAATTTATGTTTGTGACATAAACTACTGAAGTCTGTATTGTTAAATTTTTGGCCCTGAGTTTATAATGTTATAGTGAAACAAGTCTGCAAACTATTCAGTCTTATCCTGAATTGACTGAAGGATGTATAGGAAAAGAATCAATAAGAGTGCTTAAGTTTAATATTGAGAGCAAAATTAATCTTTGTGAGCAACACCACAGGTCTCTATTCTTTGTTCTGCACACTGAACCCTTATTAATGTTATGAACAGTCACTGTTGTAATGCATAGAGAATATTCAATAGAGGTCTACAGAATACATCATTGGTTCTCAGCCAGTGTGCCATGAGAACCTGCCAGGTGGGCTGTGATGCCACTACCACTGCCCATGTAGGGTGGAACTTCCATGCATGCCTGTTTTCAGGATATACATCAGAGCCAAATTGAGAAATGGCTGCAAAAGAAAGCTATGCTTGTCTGCATCACTTTAAGTAGGCAAATGACCCACTTCTGCTGCAGCCCTTTTTGGCTTGGCTTGTGCCATCTGTGGTGGGTAGGACAGTTTTACCTGGTGGAAACTGCATCTATCTCCAGGATAATGCTGCCATGAGGAGAAACTGCCCCATGCACATTAGTTTTCAGGACACATGTTGGAGCAAATTGGGAAGGGCTGCAGCAGAAGTGGTGGGCTTGTCTGCGTGGTATAAGAGCCAAATAACCAGGTCCAGAGGGAAATCCAGGGGAAGAGTCCACAACACAGACCAGGGTCAGGGTTTGGGAATCAGATACCAAGTTACCAAGTCTAAGGGATAATTTACACATCAGACTCCAAGAACAGAGCCAAGTGAGATCAGGAAACCTGGAAACAGACCCACAGTGCAGTCCAAAGCCAGAGTCCAGGAACAGACCTGAACACCTGGTCAGAAACCAGGAAAACCAGAGAGCATGGGGACCAGGAGGCTTGCCAAAGCAGACCAGGGTCAGAAGAGTTGGCTGGGAGGCTGCTGCCACAGTTGAGGCTAAATGGGTAGGTGGGCCAGGTACTCCAGGGAGCCAGCCAGAGGCAAAGCTTGTCAGCCAGAGACTCCAGGAAGGTGTGGCTGCCTAGGCAATTAGTGCAGTCTGGATTGCCTGATTAGGGTCCCTGACAGTGAGTCTGACTCCAACTGTAACAGGATGTGCCCTGGGGTAATCGTGACATCCCCTGGTGGCCAAGCAATATTTCTAGGGCTGAACTTCCAATGCCCTGTACACTGTTAAACAGCAGTCCTCTGATGGGAGGAATTAATGGGCATATATTGCCCCGGCACTTGGTTAATAGTCATCAGCTTCAGTGAAGTGGGTAGCTATTTCTAGATCAAAATATCAGTTGACAGCAGTTGATAGACTCTGTCAAAGATATCCTAAGGCCAGCTTTGCCCGTCCTTCCAACAAATATTAAAAATGGTGACACTCTGAAAGGGTAAAAAAGGAAGTGAGTGGAAATTTTCACCAGGAAATTTACAGCCCAATCACTTGCAAACACCAAAATATGAATGAAAAAGGGGAGATTGTTTCTTAAAATAAGATCCTGCATCAGTATTTCTACTTTGCATTAAGCTCAGTGAACATTTTTGCACCCAAAACACCTGTCTTAGCTTAAAAATGCTTAGTATATATCTTACACTTGGTGATCTTTGCTTTCCTGAAGCGACTAATGAGGTGTTAGTTTTTAAGTAATTCCTAGAGATGTAGTATAGTCAGATAAACAAAGCCATCCCTGAGATGAAGAATAATTATATAAGGCAGTGGGAGCCAACCTTTATGGCAGACATGCCACAAATTAACCTTACACCTCTTCAAGTGCCACTCTGATCTCCTTCAGCTGGCTGATCTGCTACTCTGAGCCCAGCCCTGTACTCTTTGCCCAATTTGCTACTTCATTTTCTTTCTCCTGCCCTATCTGCTGCTGTGCTGCCCATACCCTCCCTGATCTACCGTGTGTCACATGCTGCATCCCTTGCCACTCCACAGCCATGCTACAGGTTGGTCACCCCTGATATAAGGGCTTTGTGTAGAACCAGTTGTATTTTAGGGAAGTGATTGACCAAAGTGGGGTTATGGTCATTATAATGGCAATTTTCTCTACATAATCTCTCTTGGAGATTTTCAAACTGTATTTAAGCTTCTGTGGGGCACCCAAAATTCTGATCTGTGCAAGATTATGGCATCACATACACAAACTCAGTTGTCAGAGTTCTAATTTTCAATGCTGTCCACACTACAGAGCCAAGGCAAAGCAGAGGCAAAAACAAGTTTATGTTCTGCTTTTGACTTTTTCAAAATAATCAGTGGGTGAGTCTACACGAGTTGCTAACTGTGCAGTAGCCTGATACTACTGTGCAGTAGTGATGCGTGGGAAAAACCATGACAAAATGCTACTGTGCAGTAGGGGTGTGCGAAATGGGCCGTATTTGATTCAGATTCGGCCCAAATCAGGGATAGTAATTTGATTTGTTGATTTGGATCGCTGTCCCCGATTCAATTTGGCCAAACCTGAATCTGAGGATTCAATGCTGATTCGGAGAATCAGCAATTTGGCCATAAACACAGCTTTAAATTATTTTTCTACATACCTCAAGGTACTAGGCACAGCTTATGAATGCTGCGATGCTGGGGTGGATGAAGCATCCCATAGGATGTGGGATCACCACATGCTTGGCGGTGAGCCCAGAAGTGGACTGGAAGTACTTCCAGTTCACATCTGGGTTTCCTGGGGAGCATGGGGGGGCATGCTCCCCCACACCCCCTGGCTTGGCAATCGGCTGTGGGGGGACCCTGGATGGCCCCCCAAACCCAGGAGGCACCAGTTGTCAAGTTGGAGGGGGTGCGGGGTGCTCCCCAGTGGATCCAGAAGTGGACTGGAATGCTCCATCCACCCCACCATTGCAGCGTTCATGAGCCACCTGGTACCTTGAGGTATGTAGAAAAAATATTTAAAGCTGTGTCTATAACTGAATTGCCAAAGCTTTCCAAATCAATTTGGAGGGTTCTGATTTGATTTGGAGAAATTAGAGGGTCTTCTGATTTGATCGGATTTGGAGATTCAGCCACTGAATTGGGCCAAATCTCCACCGAATTGAATCAGGGACCGAAGCTTCACACAGCCCTACTGTGCAGTAGTATTAGGCTAATGCACAGTAGCGTCACTTAAAAGGCATTTGCTGGTGCTACTACATACTCCAGTTACTGCAGATTTATTTAGTACTTGCTTATGCAAGTAATAAATGTGCAGTAACCACTGCACAGTAGCAATTTGTATAGACATGCCTAGTGAGATTAAAATGGAAGAATCTTTATTACTGGTAAATATTTAAAATAAAGATCATCCTTGGCTTCTTTTTTCTGAGCTGAGGCTGAGTGAGTGAGGTTGGCAAGTTAAAAAAAAAATGTTTTTCTCTGTCATTTTGTGGCTTAGTCTGAGGCTACTGAAATGGTTGTTCCTTGAGGGGAATTGCCACATCTCTGCACTTTACTCTCATTCTCTCAGTTTACATTACCAAATCACTAGAGAGACCTGAGTCATTTATACAAATGGCTTCAGCAAGCACACCAACAAAAGGTGAGTCTTTCTTGGCTGTAGAGAGAGATAGTTAGCTGTGTTAATCTGAAGTTTTTCTGCAAGTACATTTGTACCATCTGACAAAGTAGACAGTCACCGACAAAAGCTTATCCCTCTCTTCCTCACCTATAAAAGTTTATGCCATCCTGCCCTTCCTTGCCTTTGTCCTTTTCAGTTTCAGGAGTCTACCTTTACCTGACAAAAGTACCTGAATCAGGCTAATCACCAAGCTGTCTGAGAAAAGATACAACACATGGAGAGACCTGGGGATAACTTTTTAATAAGAGTATGCACGCTTACTGCAAGCCAGAAATGTCTATTGTATCTTAGAAGTCATACTGCTTCACCTGTGATTTATTCCTTTATCTATATGCAACTCCCTGTCTTTTACTTATTTTAGTGTCATCAATTCTGCTTGTCTTTAATAAAGAGTAGCTAGCAAAATTAAAAAAAAATGTCAGAGAAATACATTTTACAGCATACACTGAACCAGAGCCACTTGTAAAGAAAGCTTGAGAAACCAGAAGGAAAAATAATACTGACTTTGAAATTAACGTTACAAGAAGTGTTTTTAAACCACATGTTACAAAGTGGTTAAACTACGCAAGGGAGGAAGTAGAGGAAGAAAGGAAACTATAATATAAAGAAATAGTTATTCCTATGAAAATAAAAAAGGCTGGGAGTGTATAAATTACTTTTCATACCAGAGCCAAATAGGCCCCTTGGGAAGATAATAAAGGCCTCTTGAACCTCAAAGACTTCTTGCTGCTTTCAGGCAGCTTATTCTATAATATCTGTTTTGTTCAAATTAAAAACCATACTCCATTTGCCAGTACAGAAGTTTCTCAGTCACTAATTTTATTCAGGCATATTCAGTGCGTAGCACATGGGACAAGGAGTAGGGAATAGGTATTCTAAAGAAAACTATATTTCCAAAGGGATTTTTTTTCCTTTTCTTCACCCTGACCCCACAAACACAAACAGTTACAAGAATATTAATAATACTGTCTGCCCTTAGATGGATGTAAGATCTGGCAAAATGCTTCTGGCTTTGTTGCTCAGAATCAAATTACATTGTAATTATAAACAATAGAAAGTATATATGTTAAAATACAAGTGAATGTTTAACACTTATGATTGGACAGGTTTAAAATGCATATCTGTATGAGAGGTAGAGATGGTATATTTGTGAAATTAATCATATCTATATCAAGCCAATGAGTTCATCAATGAAATAAGTTACCATTTCATGTTAAGCAGATGATGAAATGGAGACCAATTATTTAAGTTGATTGCCAATAGATACTTTTATCATGGGGATTCTTAATGGCTCTTAAATTTCATTATATTTTTTCCATAGCATAACTAGTTTTCTTTACTATCATATCAAATGATGTTGATTCTAAGAAAGTTTTTATTACTCTTTGTAATACTCCTCATGAAATTGAAGAAGGTTTAGCCAGAACCTGAAATCTCTTCAAGGAACTTGGAAGAGTAATAAAGAAAAATATGAGCACCATAGGCATAGGCGACATGTGGGGGGGGGCAGAGTGGGGCACATGCCCCCCCTGACATTGGCCCTCAACAGCTGGGGAGTGGGGAGCACTGGCTGGTACACCCCCTGAGAAGCGCCAGCGGCACTTCTAGCTTTGTCATTGGCACTTCCAGGGTTGACCTCCACCTCCCCTGGTTAGTGATTGGAGATCGCTGCTGGGGGACTGCCCCCCCCCCCGTTGGCGATTGAGTGCTGGGGGACCCACCCACCCCAGTTGGTGATCGCCCTCTGGTGTCGCCCCAGAGTCAGAAGGCACCAGTTGCGCATGCTCCAAGTGTTCCGAACTTACAACCTTCTGGCTCTGTACCCAGGAGGCAAAACCCTATGTCAGAGAGCCAGGGCAACTGCAGAAGCTTTCCACGGTGCCTGCCTAAACCAGGACCACACTTACATACAGATATTTGCTCAACAGCACCACACACTTAAAAAAAATTAAAACCCTGGATCAAGAGCCCAGAGCTCTGCAAGAAGGGGCCAGAGACAGCCACAAACATCCCCCTTTTCCCTGCCTGCATCATTCCTGCCTGCATCATCCCCCTTTTCCCTGCCTGCAGCAGGGCTACTGTCTTCTTTGTGCTCAGCCCTTAACTGTCTCAGCTGCCACAAAAGTCAGAACAAAAAAAGGCATTTTGGCCCCACCATCATCTCCTTCCTCAGAGACACTATGAGTGCTTAGATTGAAGCATGGGCCTAAATCTGGGCCTTGGCATGACATGCTGAACCCCATAGGATTTGGCATGCCACGCTGAGGCCTGCACCTTTCCACCCCAGAGCCCTGCCACTTGTCTGATTGGTTCTGTGGCCCATGGCAGCTTCCATGTGTCTTGGTGAAAAACATTTTCTTGCACATCCTTCCAGCTTCTTCCCCTTCCTCAAAGACACTCTGAGTGCTCCAGTTGAAGCATGGGCCTAAATCTGGGCCCCAGTGTGGCATGCTGATCCCCATAGGGACCACAGAGTTCAGCATGCCATGCCAAGGCCTGCACCTTTCCACCCTGGAGCCCTGCCATTTTTCCAATTGGTTCTGTGGCCCATGGCAGCTTCCATGCATCGTGGTGAAAAATAAAATTTCTGGTACGTCCCTATGCAGGTTGGGCTGTGGGCTATACCCAGGCCTGAGCTTACAACTGTCTGGCTTTGTTACCAAGGAGGCAAACCCCTAAGCCAGAGCAACAGTAGAAGCTTTTCACAGTCCCTGCCTACACCAGGACCACAGTCGTATGCAGATGTCTCCTCAACAGCACGCCACACACAAAAAAATCAAATCCTCAACCAACAGCCCAGAGCTCTGCAAGAAGAGGCCAGAGGCAGTCACAGAAATCCCCATTTTACCTGTCTGCATTATTCACAGCTCTGATACAACCAAAGCCTCCAGGGAGCTTGCTTCTTCATGCCTGTCCCTCAACTGTCTTGCTTGTCCTAAAGTTCAAAAAGCACAAAAAAAGCCATTTTGGCACCAGATTCTTCCCCTTCCTCAGAGACACCCCGAGTGCTTCAGTTGAAGCACAGGCCTAGATCTGGTCCCCAGTGTGGCATGCCAAACCCCATAGGGCCCATAGGGTTCAGCATGCCATGCTGAGGCCTGCACCTTTCCAGTCCGGAGCCCTGCCACTTGTCCAATTGGTTTTGAGGCCCGTGGCAGCTTCCATGTGTAGTGGTGAAAAGAAAACATTTCCTTGAACATCTCTGTGCAGGAATGGGGGCAGCTCTAGGCCATACCAAGGTTTGAACTTACAATTTTTCAGCTTTGTACCCAGCAGAATTAGTTGTTAGAAATTCTCCTTTAAATGATAATATGCAGAGGTATCATTCTGGATTTCTTAATCCTTCTTAGTCTGTGCCATATCACAGGTTCCTCAAAGGCACTAACTTACATGACCCCTATGTCAGAATCTCAGATGACTCCAATTATTCTCCTATGAGCTCTGATGCTTTTACACAGCCCGCCCATAGCTTAAGAAATTGAAAGAAGGTGGGGGGAAATGAAAGCAGTTTTCCATGGCCTAACTTCACTTTATAACCTTTGAGATGGGTGATAGAAATCTTGGAGGGATAGTGAGAGTGGATTTATCTCCCAATCTATAGTTATCAAGAGGAAGTGACTTCCACTGCATAGGGCCCAGCCATATGAAAACACCATATTTTGACACAGTCTGCTTGAATAGTGAGGGAGGGAAAGCAGAGTTATGTAAAAAAAAGAAAGCAGGTTATGAGAGGAATGAAAGTGAAATGCTTTCATAAAAATAAAGAGTAATGCACTTACGTGGAGACCTAAGTCTGACTGAAACCACTGGCAAAACTTCCATTGTCTCAATAGGATCAGGACTCAAGTGTTAAATTAAAAGCCAGGTAGCAAATAGTTGTAAATCCTCCCTTCCAGGTTTATCATCATTATTATTAGTATTATTCACCACTTGATTACCAATTGCATTGTTTATTAAAACAGAAATGTCTATACTGTTTTGTGATTTTCCAATCAAAATAGATTGCATTTCAACTTATTGTGAAAAATATAAAGAGCAGAAATAAAAAAATTTGATTTGTACTTGCTCCTGCTTGAGCACTCTTCACACACTCGTTCACTGCACTGACAAGAAGCACATTCCTCAAGTCTGAAGCCAGTTAAATCTGTAGCAGGCAGGGCTGGAATACTCTGTCCCACCAGGGAGGTCATTTAGTAAGCCATGTAAACTATGTAAACATTTGTAAGTACATTTGTAACCCGTGTAAACCATGTAACCCAAATGTAAACCAAGTAAAGCATGTAATACAAATGTAAGTACAAGTGTAACTCACGCCTGCTTTTGCTATTGAAAACCAAATTAAGACAGTAATGGATTGTTGAAAGACAATGACTCCTGTGATTGACTGACTCCTTTCTTTTGTGAAGCTATGAGCAAAAATTTGCATCAAAAGGAAGCATCACCAGGCTACATCACTGGTGGGCGTGGTCATGCATCACCTCTACAAACTAACCCCATGAAGAAAGAATAAAATAAAGAAATAAATCCTCCCGTTCCCCATGCCTGCCACCAGGCATCCCCAATCCCTGCACCCCGGCCAATGCCGGCCAACATACTTAACTCTTGCACCCATGGGACAGTAGGTGTTGGTGTGTAATGATCCTCCCCCCTAAACCACTGCCAGCCTCCAAGCAGCAACCCTCTACCATGTGTAATGAGCCCCCTGTCCTGCTTATCCTTCCCTCCGCCCCCCATTCACTACACTGCACACACCTGCAGACAGACACAAATATTTAGTTGGTAAATTTTAAAATAATTTATTGTACTGAAAAGAAAGAACACTGTTAGTTGCTGTCAGCAATATGTGCTGCCAGGGAGTCCTAAACAACTACTTGACCACCTTCTCCTTGATCATATCTCCTCGGACCCTGTGCTGCTGCCTGGGCATGTCTCTGTATGGCCGCTGCCTGTCATACTTTTTCAGCCCACAACTCCTGAAAACTTCTCCATGGGGCTCACAGATATTGTGCAGCATGCAGGCTGCCACTATAAATGCCAGGATATTTTCTGGCTCCACCTAAAGCTGGCATGTAAGAGCCCATCAATGTCCTTTCAGTCGGCCAAAGGCACATTCAACAGCCATCCTGCAGCTGCTCAGACGGTAGTTGAAAAGCAGCTTCTGTGGGTTGGAAATATTCCCTCTGTAAGGCTTCATGAGCCAGGGTGTTAGGGGATAGGCAGCATCCACTTATATAACCAGGGGAACAGCAACACCATGGATCACTGTCTCGTGGGCTCTGGGTGCATACTGTCCCTTCTCCACAAGGCCAGGGAGAGGAGAGTTTCTGAAGATGCGCACGTCATGTGTGCTGCCAGCCCACCCAGTAAAAAATACTTATGAAGCCTGCCCCGGAGAGCACACTGGCAGAGGCAGCTCCTCCTCAGAGCTGTACAGTGAGCATGTTGGTGGAGTATGGAGACTGCTCCATGCTCCCAGGGGATGAGCACTGCCAAGAACAACAGCAAGTCACCCTACACTTGATCCAAGTGCCAGTGTCTGCCTCAACTCCAGGGAGTAGCAGAGATCAGCTGGAGGAAGAATGGGGATAAACCAAAGCGGTTCCTCTTCCCAGAACTCAATCATCATTTTGTGTTCCGCAGATGCAAGAAGATGCATGACAGGTGACTTGCAAGTATCTTGTAATGTGCCTCTTGCCACTGCCAGGCACTGCACTGCTTGGGTTCATGCCAGTTGTACTTTGGGAACTGGCGGAGGTGGGGGGAGGTTACATTCATGTGGGGCTGGTGGTGGGTCACCGTGCTGTTTCTGGTGGGGGGGAGGTGAAGGGTTTATGCCATTGTTTTGGGCAGTATGAATGGTAGATTTTCTCCATTGCAGGGTGGTTGTGGTAAGGTGCAGGGGGCAATGGTGGGGTGTAGTTTCCTCCTCTTGGGGGAAGAAAAAGGAAGACGTTTTTCATTTGTTTAACAGTTACTGCACCTGCGCCTGATGGTGGCCGGGGACATGCCCCACAGCCGTGGACTGCAGCTTGCACTACAGCAGAGCACTGCAGGGATATGAGCCAAGAAACCATGATAGAAGCTTTGGCAGAGTCGACACGAGCCAGACTGTCATGAGAGGAGGCCTGGTGGGACAAACTCCATGCATCCATGTGTTCAGATGATGTCATCTTGAAGAACATGGACAAAAACATGGAGAAGTTGTCAGAGATGGCTGAGGAGTCCCGGAGGTCATATGACTTGATACATAATGTCCTGAATGGAATGGTGAAATCTGAGTGTCAAAGCACATCCCAGCTGAATTCCTGCTTTAAAAAGCGGAAAGTAAAGAAAGGCAAAAGTAGTTCCCTTTGGCTTGCTTCTGTCCAGGAGGTAGCCAATACAGCTGACCCTGCTCCCTGAAATGCACTTAAGCAAGGGGAGGGCCCTAACACTGCCACCAGGGCCAGATGGCCACCACTCTGGTTCAGGGAGCCAGGGTGGGTTCAGGGTGATGGTGGGGTGAGGGCAAGGAAGATCGGCTAACTGAATGCATACAACATTGTCTTCATTACATGAAAAAATCATGTTATCATGTTCCCATGAAGTGTAAGTGGTGTCTCACCCTTCACAAACCATGCATGCACACTCTAAACAGACTTTGGCTTGAGCATCCCCCTGTTGCCCCTGGGCTGTGGCCTCTCCTTCCCTGCCTCTTGCCCCAGGGCAGGGGCCAAAATATGACCCTGCTTCTAGTGGGGGAAAATCCCTATCCTATCTATAGACACACATACACACTAACACTACTACATGCTTGATAGTAGTAAGACTGATCAATATTGATCAATATTAATCAAACAAAGATGTCTATATTATTTCAGCTGTATGGTGATTTCCCAATCGAAATAGATAGAATTTCAATTTCTTGTGAAAAAATAAAAGAAAGAAAAAATGCTGATTTGTACTTGCTCCTGCTTGATTGATTGATAGGGGAGGGGATGGTGTTTTGGAGATGGGTGATGGGAAAAACAAAAGGCAACCATTACACAGAAGAGTTGCCTTAATTCAAGCTCCCTTCATGCATGTTTGGACAAGTATTTCTGCTTGCTGCTTTTTCTTCTTGTCTGTCAGGTTGTTGGGTGGATGGGTGGAGGGGGTGGGGGACAATGGGAAGACTATTGCTTACAGCAAGGTGATCTTGGCTTAGGGATTGCAGGTAAAGAAAGCATTGGAGGACCTCCCATCTTTCCAATAATGCCATGACTCCTTAAATGCCCTAATTGTTAACAGAAAATGATTCATGTGACCTCCTGTCTTTTGTGAAACTATCTTGCATACATGGAAAGGATCCCCCGGCTGAGAAGGTCAGGCATGGCTAACACTTCTCCCAACTGACTGACCCCATCCACTCCCGAAATGCAATCTGCTTATGTATGTATGTATATACTTATGTAGGAATGAAAAAAAAAAACAACTGACACAATTTCAAATTTCTGAACTTTATAACCATAATGAAAAAGGTGGTTTCTCAATAGTATCAATATTGAAAATTTTCTGTCTCTGCCATCCATAGTCTTCTGCAGGGAGGGAAAGAAAAAAGAAGAATAGGGGTTTGAACCAACAGAAGTCAAAACATTGCCTGCCCTCAGAACACTCCTTCCTCCCCCACCAAGGTTATTGAGACATTTATTATCTATAGATCACCAGGGAGGCTTCCTAGTCTAGAAGGATGGTCTGGCAGGCAGCATCCACCTTTACTAATTGTTATGGTTCTGGAATGGGAATGTGAATTATAAGAAATATATAAGAAATAGGAAGGTACCAAACTCCAGAAAGTTGGAAACTTACCATTCTGCTGATGTCACTGTGCTGGGCAGTGCTGAACACCATAATGGTGGATGGAGCGAGTGGGGGGAGCAGGTACTGGAATGGGAATATGAATTATAAGAAATAGGAAGGTTTGAAATATTGAAGGGTTAAGGGCTACCGCACTCCATTGCAAACTTACAATTCTGAAGATGCTGCGGTACTCTGTACTGAACATGGTGCTGGGCACAGCAGCAGCGGGTGGGGGGTGCTGAATGGAACACGAGCACGGTGGAGGGCAGCACATATACTACCACCGGTGGTGTTAGGACCATGTCTCAGGGCATTAAGTTGCCTACTCCTTTAAGGGCAGAAACTGCCTAGGGAGAGGGCTCTAGCAGTCAGGCAGGAATCCTACAGGTGCAGGTTACTGTGGCAACAGGCTAATGAGGGAATTAGCTTGTACCTGCAGCTGGTCAGCTGACCAGAAGAGGCAGGGCCCTGGGCACATATAAGCCCCAGGGCTGGGACTAAAGGGAGAGTTCTCTGCCAGCAGCCATGGGGGGAAGGAGCTCTTGGAGAGGAAGCTAACCAGAGATGCTTGACTGCCTGTTCTGCTTCTGGTAGGATTAAGGGGCTCCAGGAACTCATTAGGTACCCTGGCCTACAAGGCATTTAGTGCTGGGAGGAAGTGTGACTCTTTTAATGGGATAGAGCACTCCCTGAACTACTTATATTATGTTACAGCCCAGGGACTCATATTTTGGTTACTGCTGATAGACCGGTGGATTAGGCTGAGGCTATTGGGGAAGGAGGAGGCCTCATTGGGGGTCTACTACAGTGTGGGCACCCCAGCACCAGAGAGGGCATGGTGACAAAGGGGTTGAGCAGACCCCAGTGCCAGAGAGGGTGCAGTGACAAGGGGGAGAGCAGACCCCATCGCTAGAGGGCGCAGTTACTGAGGTTGGACTAAGCTGAGGCCTCAATACAAGGATACAACATCTGTGAGGCTTGGAGCATGGTAAAGGGATGGTTTTGGAGTCAAGTATCAAGCCCATAAGGTTTGTGGGTATTGTAAGACACCTCCTGAGTGTGGGACCCAATAAAGGGGTCTAGCAACCTCCAGGGTTTTGGGGAGACTGTCAGTATTGTGACTGAGCAGCAACTCGAGGGCAGCCTCCCAATCCATCATTTATGACAGCAAGATGTGGCAGGGGAGATTAGTAGGCGCCCATAGGGCGGAGCTTGCATGGTCACGGTGCCCTAGGGACATCACGGCCATCTCTAGGCTGGCCGTATCATGACAGACCAAAACAACTGAACGTTCTGCCATTACCATCACTACCTGGCTCCCTGTGGTCAGCTGTGGTGTGGAAGTAGCGGGAGGGATGGAGGCAGGGATGGATGAGCTGAAAGAGTGGTGTTTGAAAATGTTCCAGGTTCTGTGGGCCCCCCTCCCCGGGACCATGCATTATAATACAACAAAGAGTTGTTAATCAATAAGGGTCCATGCATGCCTTCTTGACTGCTTGCTGCTGGGGCTGGGGAGGGGGAGTGGAATGCTGGCTTCACCCACAGTCTCTCCAGGATCACTGTACATTGGGATGGTGGGAGGTGGAACAAGTATTCAGCCTCGGATAACAGCACACCCTGAAACTCTTCTTGATAGTGCCATGACTCCATAAGCCTCTTTTCAATAATGCCATGACTCCATAAACGGCCCCACCCAAGCAAAGCATCCCCACACTGGCTGAGGTGAGCGCAGTCATCAGGTCTGCCAACCCAATCTGCCTATGAAATAAAACAGGACACACACATATAGACCAAAAAATTACAAAACTTTTATTAACAGAAAAAGCAATACTTTTTATCAAAATGAAATAAAAAGACAAACTAAGTAAAAGTACTTAAATTAAATAATAGATAATAATTAAAGGAAAGAAAAATGATATATAACTAATAATTTTAAATATTAAAGCTATTTCTATCCATACAAAATATCTCTACATCTCTATATAAAACTTCCTCTATCTATACAAAATCTAAACACTTATTTTTTGTTCTTCTTTTTTCTATCCTTCATTGGTCAGAAGAGGGCTTGCTGCATTGTTCAGAGAGAGGGAGAAGAAAGAAGACATGAAACTGGGGGGCGGGTGGATACGTTAAATGGCATGTCTGACAGGCGGTGTCCACCTGCACTGTTTTCCATAGTTCTGGAATGGGAATGTTTGAAATAGGAAGGCTTGAAAAGAGAAATGTTCAAGGAAGACTTAGGGTAGGGGTAGAAAACTGAGAACTCAAAAAACTTTGAAAACTTACTATTCTGCTGATGCCACAGTGCTGGGTAGCCATGACCCCTGCAGGTGCAGCAGGTGGGGGGCGTTGGCAGTGGGTACACGGGGAGCACATACATTACAGGTGGCAAAACTTTACCAAGGGGTAATTAACTACCACTTGTTGCACACCAAGGGTTTGCTCTTGCTCGGCCATTTTCCTACCCATGTATACTTAAAATAATATATTTTGAGTCATTTCTCAATCAAACCCAGGCCTGGTCAGCTGAGCAGTGGGAGGGATGGGTTAAGGATAATACATATGACCCCTGTGCCTTAAGAGCAGAAAAAGCTTAGCAAAGGAACCTGGCAGGCTACACAGAGCCCCACAGCTGAAGGTTGCCTGAGTAACAGGCTGATAAGGAAATTAGCTGGCATCTGCAAGTGGTCAGATGACTGGAAGAAGTCAGAGCCCAGGGCATATATAAGCTCATGGCTGAGGCTGACTGGGGGTCACTCTCTCTGGCAACTGCCAGGAGAAGGAGCTCCTGCACAAGAGAGTGGCCCAATGCTGCCTGCTTTGCTACCCCCAAATGCAGTAAGACTCTAGGGACTCACAAGGTGAGGTGCCCAGAGATAAAGCGGTCTGCTATTCTAAGGGTGGGAGTTGGTCCTCTTAAAGGGGCAGAGTGCTGCCTTTATTATTAATGTTATGTTGTAGCCCAGCGGCTTAGGTTTGTATTATTGTTTGAACTGGTGGACCGGGAAGAGGCTAATAGGGGAGGATGAGGCCTCACTGGGGCACACAATTGTGTAGAGCCCCAGCACCAGAGGGGTGCTGTCTCAGGGGCTGCAGAGAGCCCAGTGCCAGAGGGGCATGAACTGCAAGGGCCAGGGTCCAGTAATAAGAGAAATTTGTGGGCTAGTGCCTCAACACAGTGGCACTAAATAAATTAGAAGGCCTAGCTATATCAAATGGGCAGAGTCTGAGTAGGCCAAGGCCTCCACAGAGCATAATAACAATGTAACACCCATGAGGCATGGGGCATGGTAAAGGGATGGTTGGAGTCATGCAGTTGGCCCATAAGGACTGAGGTATCTCGTGCAGCACCGGACTGAAGAGAGGCATGGCAAAGAGCCTACAGATTAGAAAGCTTGAGTAAGGCTCAGTGAACCAGGACTAAGCGAAGGCTTGTGGGCAGCCTCCAGAGTTATTTTTCCATAAAAGACGTGGCAGGCGAGATAAGAGGGTACCCTTGGGGCAGAGCTTGCATGATGACAGAGCCACCAGGGGCATCATGGCCACCCCTGGGGATCTCACTCCATGACAACATAAAATAATAGCACCACTACAGGTTAAAGAGAATGCGTAGCACCATCTGGTGGTGAAGGAAAGAAATTACTAGTCTTTGAGATGCTTTGAGATATTGGGTGTGCTAAGCCAGGGTGCTGGGAAGTAAAACCTCTCCAAGCAGGATCAACTAAAAGTGCTGAAAAGGCTTTTAAAGTGGCAGGAAATCCCAATCGTGCAAACACAAATGTAGTTGCGGCAGCCAAAATGGTAGACCGCATGTCATCTACAAATGCCACTGGTTTTTAGGTCCTAGTCCATACCCCATCTGGGTCTCAGACCCTGTCCACATTCTGCAGTGTCTCTGTAGTTTTAAATCCTCCTCTTCAATAAAGTCTGTATACACCTTAATTGTGACTACTCTGTCTCAGGTGTCCTCAACAGCCCCAAAATCAAAATGTGCCAGAATGGGATATTTCTGACATTCCTTGTAGGTCTCTCAGAACTTGTGGTATTCTGTCTCATTCATAAATGTTACTTCCCAGTCCAAGTTGTTTTGGCATCTGAATTAGGCAACTCATATCAAGTGCCCAAACTTTCAGCACATTCTTCAGTATCAGCTTGCTGAAATTTACTTTGAAATGCTCTAGCATTAACTTTGAGTGAAAACCTTGCCTTGCAGAAATCCTCATGCAGAACCACATCCTTCCACATACACTGTCCTCCACCAGGTGCAATCTATCCTGTCTCTTACCTTACCGCCATTCCAAGTGTTGCTGCTGCCATCGCTGTTACTGCTGCTCCAGCTTCTGCCAATCCCTCCTAAGCCTTCTTGCTAAGCCAGGCCATTAGTCTGATTTTGGCTCACAGGCTGAAGAGCAATCTGCTGATGGAAGCCTATCCAAGGCTAGGTTAGGGTAGCCCATCTAAATAGTGCTGTGACAGGAGTACCACTATCGGAGCCTTTCTAGGAGTGACTCCGCCCTCCTGTTACGGGCCAACCGCCTGCTTACTCGCCTTCCATACCTTGATCTTAATTGATTAATTGATTGATGTAATTAGCGGGAGGCTGCCCACTTTATGCGCCCCGGTGCCAGGGGGTGCTACCTGCAGCTCCTTTTCCTCCCCTACACCGCAGCCCAAGCCTTACAGATGGTACTGACATGGTTTGACCTGGGCCCTGTTACACCTTGGCCCTCTCCTTTACCTCCTTGAGGCTCCTCACTGTCCCCCCGCCTTTGCTCTGGGGCATCTCACTGCCCCCCCGCCTTTGCTCTGGGGCTGGGGTCAATGCACCCCAATGCTGCACCCTCTCTGGTGCCAGGGTCCCCACGCTACTGTGGAGCTCCTATAAGGCCTCCTCCAACCCCTGATAGCCTCACCCGGTCCTCCAGTCAAAACAGTAAACACAAAAACACAAAGCCCCTGGGCTACAACAAAAAAGCTAGACCGTCCGGTCAAACAACATTCAATCCCTACCAGAGAGAACATTCCAACCCCAGCAGCGACCAGGGGATGCTCCCACTGTCAGAGCTCGCCCCTTCATCTGTACTAGCTGAGCTCCTCCTCCCTCGGTCACCAGAGGGGAACTGCCCTCCTGGCCTCCTGCCTGGGTTTAAGAAGGGCTAAGCCCTGCCCCTTCCTGTCAGCTGGTTTCACTGGTTGCCCTAGCAACCAGCACCTGTGCTGCCATAGTGACTGGCAGCTGAGCCTCCCCCTTCTTGCCACTAGAAGTCTCTCCTGAGCTGTTTCTGCTTTCAGGCGCAGGGCACCTAAGAGCTCTGCAACAAGTGCCCATTGTGCTTAACCCCCATTGATGTCAACTCTTTTTCAAATCATGATGAACCACTATGTGGCAGAGCACCTTTGGTGCCTGCCACTTTAACGGCTGAGAGCTTAGCAGCCTAACAGCCTGCAGGTGGCTGCACTCCCTAATTAGGAGTCAAATGGCTGACAGGGCACTGCCTGATTGGGGAAGAGGGCTCAGCTATTGGCAGTAAAAGCAGGCCTGAGCAGGGGATCCAGCAGTTTTCTGGCTGCAGCTGTGGAGAGAACACCACCCAGCTGGAGCTGCTGCTCACAACAACTTGGAAGTATGGGCAGGAACTATGGGGGTGGCAGGAGTCTCCTGGTTCTGGGGCATGACTGAAAACTAGACCCTGCTTGAGATGGATGTTGTGGCGAGTCCAGGAAATGCCACACCAGTTGCCTCCCTAGTGAAAGATGAGTAAGGGGTGCCTTATAACTCCAGCCCCCACAACCTGGTGGGTGACTGTAACAGGGGGCCTGCTCGGGGCCAATCTCAGTGTGGCCCGCCCACCTGTTCCTGGGCTAACTGCCCGCATTCTTGCCCACCATGCCTTGTTGTTATAATTAATTAATGGATGTTAATTAAGCAGGAGGCTGCCCATTTTCTTCCTCGATGCCAGGGAGCGCTATCTGCGGCTCCTTTCCTCCCCTACACCACAGCCCAAGCCGTGCAGATGGCATCTCGATGTTCACATAATCACTGGGCCTCAGAATCCTACTATTGGACCCCACCTAGATTCCTCCCTTCAGGCAGCCTCTTCTGCCGTTACACCGGGCAACCTCTCTCCCTGAGCTGGTTTCCCCTTTGGGTGTGATCCCCCCCACCGGGACCTTTGGCTATTAGCCCTGGCCTACCTCCAGGCCAGTTGGGACCCCAGGCCCTCAGCTCTTGGGCGTCCCTTGCGGTGGGCCCCTGGCCCTTTGACCCTTCTGGTCCTGGCCCCAGCATGAGCCAGTCACGGGAAACTCAGACAGGCCTGAGTCTGTGGCCCTTTTCTCATTCTCTGAGGGTCCACCTTCTGGGCCCTCCAAAACAAGGGGTAACCCACCCGGTTATGGGGGTTAGGGGTTAAGGCACCCCGACCTACCTTTCACCAGGGTGGTAACTGGCTTAGCATTTCCTGGAGGCTCCCGCACCACTGAGAACCCCACCAGGCCACCCACTCCCAGCAGGGTGCAGTTTTAGGTCATGCCCAGGACCAGGAACCTCCTTATCATCCCCTACAGCTCCTCCCTTACCTCCTGATGATATCTGCAGCCCTCCAGCCAGGTGATGTTATTGCCTGGCCTCCAACAGC
>NW_017729004.1:54276039-54278372 GCF_001723915.1 Gavialis gangeticus | reverse complement strand
CTTATCATCCCCTACAGCTCCTCCCTTACCTCCTGATGATATCTGCAGCCCTCCAGCCAGGTGATGTTATTGCCTGGCCTCCAACAGCAGAGCTGCTCTGTTTAAATGGGCAGCCCTGAATCTAAAATGGCTGCCCTCATTAGGCACCTGGTGGCTGTTGGCTCCAGGCCCTTAAAGTGGCAGGCACACACAGTGCCCTGCCACAGTGACCCAGATGTAGGGACAGGCATGCCTAGAGACAGGCACCTGAGCCCCATGGGATGCAAGACCCTGGTGGCCCCAGGGAGAGGGGTCAGGAGAGTGGCTGCAGTGAGAGGGCAGAAGTATGTGCAGAGGCCTGCACAGAGTATGGTACGCAGTGGCAGCCTGAAGGGTTGTGTGTGAGGGGTGTAGAGTATGGTCTGCTGAGGTATGCCTGAAAGGCTGCACTGGGGGTGTGCAGAGTAGGGTTGCAGGGGCAACCTGAAGGACTGCACATGGGCCAGCCCCACAAGTGTGATAACCTAAATGGAAGGCCCTAGTCTGAGGGTGTAAGTTGAAGCTCCAGGGAGGAGGTAGAAAGGCAAAGATAAGTCTACAGATGCCTGAGGCTTCAGTTGGGCTGGAAGCTGAGACCCCAGTACGTCCTCAGATGTTGTGAGGCTGACTTCGGGTCAGAGGTTAAAAACTTATTTTGGATGCCATCTGTGAGGCATGGGACATGGTATAGGAGGGTTGGAGCTGTATATAATATCCTAGACATCGGGGCACTAAATGGGAAGCCTCCTGCATTCAACATCTAGTTTAATACAAGAAGTCATGGCAGGTGAGACAGGGCAGACTGCCCCAGACAGGTGGGTGGGCTGAAGATGAGATTCGGTCTTGAGATGGTCCAGGTCACACACTACATCAAATACATTTTGACTTCTTCACTCCCACAGTCAAACAGTGCCTTTCTTTCCCATTTCCAATGATTCTTGTGTCTTTACCAGCCTTAAATGTCTGGAAAACATCATCAAACATCTATGTAGCTGAGAGGCTCCGTCACCCTCTTTCTCAGTCTGTCGCATCTGATTAGTGTGGCCCCACCTACAATGGGGTGGAGATGGATCAGGCAGCCCTGTGCCTCATCTGTACATACATTTTTGGAGGGTCCCAGAACTTATTTAGTTCTGGTCATGACTGGGGGGCTAATTAGCATATTGATCCTTTGGTGGGCCGTATCTGGAGTACATGCACATAATGAGCAGTACTGGGCTATGGAGTCACCATGGCTTGAAATACTGTGGATTCTGCTGGATCCCAGCCCAATGAACGATATGGTAAGTTATGAGCTTTTTGGCTCTGGATCAAAAGCATGCAGAGTTTGTGGTATGTATAAGTAGGTATGAATGTGCTGCTCAAAAGTGTGTTTGTGGATTGCCTGTGCTAAAACTTGCAGCAGTTTGCAACAAGTTAAAAATACATTAATCCTGGACATATGAAATTACTATGGGTATGTTTACTTCACAATCAGTGTGTTTTGGTCCCTTACATTTCAAATTTTCAAGGGGGAGGAGGGACAGGTAACTGCTGTAGGTCTGAGTCTGCGTCACGGCCAGCGTCAGACCCATGGCAGTCGCCGGCCCCCCATCTGCTTGTTGTTTGGAGTTTGTGCCTTCCCCTCTGTCCCTCCACCCCTACATACTGCCATGCAGCTCACTTCCACATTCTGCTTGTGGAAGTAACAGAGCCTAAGCAGTGTCTGGTAGTAAGTGGGACAGGAAGATTGCATGGCAAAGAAGGGGTTTTTGGGGGGGGAGGGGCGGAGAGGGCAAAGGGGCCATCTGACCCCCCCCAGTCACTATTTTCCCTGCTGTAGCAGTGGGAAGGGGTCAAATTCAAGATAAGCCTCCAATAATTAAATTCTACACCTGGAAAATAGTAACACATTTATAAAATTTCCATATCTGTAATCTAATATTTGGGGGGAAGGGGGGGTTCTTGCATTCAGGGTCATACTATATGTGAGTAAATATGGTAAGATAAGAGTGACTGTAGACTTACCATGGAAGAAGAAGTGTATCTTAGAAGTTAATGTTGCACCAAATTTTTAATTATTTTTGTTTGAATCCAGCGTAAATTGTACAGCATTCTGCCAAATGTAGATAGTTAAATTATTTCCCATACGCTCTGATGATATTCATACTTTTGATAACAGCCAATTTAATTACCTTTAGTGGTAAGCTACTTGCAAATTCTGAATGAAATTATATAAAAAATGTCTACTGCACCCAGCACACTAAAGCTTCTGAAATTAAAAGTAACTACTGTGTGGGGACCCCCACACCTGTCCTGCAGGCGCCCACCTTAGG
>NW_017729004.1:54271735-54276028 GCF_001723915.1 Gavialis gangeticus | reverse complement strand
TCCCTTCCGACCCTAGAAACTATGAAACTATGAAACTACTCAGGAGGGATATGTGGGTGATTTTAAATTCTCTGCTCAGTGAGTAGTGGCAGTCAAAAGGTCAATGAAAACTCTACAAGGAAAGAATAAAATGTAATATGGATAATTTTAATAACGCCATTAAACAGACGAATGTTACAGTTTCTCATCTATAACACTAGGTGAAATAATGGTTGTGTATGAATGTATGGTTTTACTCATGAAAAGGGTGTAAAGTTTCAGCGTAATTTGTTATTGAGTCAGTAGTTTTAGTACGCAGGATATTTGAATTAAATAAGTAAGGGATTATACTGATGGTATGTTGAGAATAACTGAAATGTTATATACTAAGGAACATAGAAATTATGTGTGTAAGGGTGAGAGAAAGGAAGTCCACCCATCTATGAAAATAGTCACAGTAATAGAACTATTAATTATTCTATGCCACCAACCCATAACTTCCACTGATCAGGAAATCACTGAATAGAAAACAATTGATTTTTAATTTGGATAAGAGCAAAGTGATATAGATAAGCCCCTCTTACTTTCAAACACTTAGAAGTTTACATACTTTTAAAAATGTTCCTCCAATTTTATTTATTTATTTGATTTATATGTTGGCCTTCCCAAAAGGCTCATGGTGGCTTACAATAAGACAAGAACAGTATTGAAACAGAAATTAAAAAACAGCATACAATGAACAACCCTCTTGCGAAAACCTCAAGTTCAAAAGTAGACCACCAACCCCATCCCCTCCTGTTCCCCTGACCAAGGAGAGCATTCCTCCAACCCTACCTTGCAACCCAAACTTGCTTCCCATCTCACATACTATACCTTCATAAAAGCAAGCAACAATTCCTCCCTTCCATATTCCTTCCCAATCCTATGCACTCCTTTGCCTCTCATGTTGAGGAGTCCTCCCGTTCCCTTACTGTCCTTCCCAAGCTGTACACCTTCTCTCAAAGGGGAACTATGACTGTTCCCAAACCCCATTTATTGTCCCCTTCCCTACAAATTTCAGTTAAAACACTCCTAAATGTTTAATTAAAACACTGCTTTCCCCATTTCTGTTCCCAATGCTGGGCAACACCAAATTTTAACCTACCGTCAAAAACTTTGAATCATGCCCATATTTGGAAATTACCTTTTTTCCTGTTTTAGATGTATCTCACATCCCACAAGAAGTTTGTTGTCAAGAGATATATATCTTGCCTTAACAAATAAATTCATTTCTGTCATCTGGAGCATGATTTTTAGAAGAATCATTTGGGAGATTTCAGTGCTGTGAAATCCATTATCTGCATGTATGACAGAATGGTGAACATCATTGTGATCAGTATTTTTCACATGTTCACTTTAAAACAAATTATGTTGGTAACATTTCATTAGATTTCTTTTCTCCTGTCAACTGGTGACAATAATGAATGTGGGTGAAACTTAAGTGACCTGGTTTGAGACTTTTAAACTTCATATGTCAAAGCCTGGTGTAAAACATATTAAATGGATTTCACTGTTTCCAACTATAAAGCATTCCAGCTTCTCCTGAAATTTGGAATAGTTTTACTCAAACAAAGCAAAAACGGCAAGCAAACAAAGAAACACCTTCAGACTTTGGCTTGAGTTTTGAATTTGGAAGAAAACCCTCAACTAGTGAGTTTCTTTTGGTGTTTGGTAGAGATGTGCAAGTTTGTTATGGTTTTGTTTTTATTTGATGAATAGTAACCTTGCTGAAAAGGAAGTTACAGGCACTTGAAACTAATTGTGAACTTGGGTTCAATCTGAAAAAGACATTTAGCCAAAAAATGGAGGAAAACATTTTTAAAATGTTGAAACGTGTTGTCTAAACATTTTTCTAAACGGAACTTTTCATTTTGGAGAGGTCAGAATATTCTGCTTTGGCATTTTCAAAGGGAAATGTTTCAAATTTAAAGTAGCATTTTTGTTTTAAAGCTGACCTAAATAAGGTCAGCCTAACAGACCACAAAACAAACAAAATATTTTGTTTTATATTCACCTCTTTTATTTGCCAAAACCCTGAAAACCAAGCTGTTTGTTTATTTGGATTTTTTGTGCTGGTAACTAAATTGAAAAATCTATTAGCTGCAGATGTACTTTTGGATTTAATTATGAAATTTTCAGTTCGTTTTGATGGTTCATATAAGCATGACAGTATTCATTATTCTACGATAGCTGCATTTCCCAGCACCCATAAATACAGTTTGTATCTTTGTTTGCAAATAATGGTGATTGCCCTATGAATAGCAACAAGGAAGAATTGTTCAAAAATGGAAAAGTTCAAAAAATTATATTTGCGTATTTATTGCAGCGTTTTGCTTTTAGTGCTTAATGAGTATTAAGTCACATGCCACATTTTCCCTTTCTTCTGTATGACATTTTGATTTCCTCAGCTTAGGAAAACAGAATTTCTTTTTTTTTTCTTTCTCTGTTTCTGTGACTGGTCTATGGACAAACTAATTGTAGTCTCCTTTGAATCCTTTAGTGCTGATAACTCCTTTTCAACTAAAATTTGTTTAATGGCTTTTTGTATGAACACTTCCTCTGTTGATTTTCCTACTCTTCTTTTAAAGACAGTTATTCTTTAGTTAAAATAAACTAACTTTCTGCATAGTCATTCATTTCAATGGGGGGTAGTTAGCCCCCACATTTTTTCTCTTGTTCATTTGAGGAAGAACTTCTCTGACTAAATCTGCAAGGGAGGATAGAAAGGGTTACTCATCCCACATACTCTCCTTTGTGAGCAAGTAAATAGGGATGAGGCATGGAGTACTGGGGAATAGGAGAAGCCTTGAATCAAATAGCAGGACAGCATCCAATGAGGGTATATGTGTTAGGAATCAGTTGATCACTGCAGGAGTGGGGAAGGACTTTATTTCCCTCATGCAGTGTATGGCATAGGTGACCAGGTAGATTCTGTTGTTTTTTCTTAAAAAACATGCTCTGGAGCAGCAGAAGAATGCCACTGGAGTAGCTAGGGTACCGTGCTTTGGCATAGAAATGTTCTGTTACTATAATTAATTTCTACTGTATGGTGCCCAAAATGTGCTGGTTGCCTTGGAAGCCTATAAAAGACTATGAACCATCCCTGTCCTAAACAATTTACAACCTTAAGACCCCATGTTGCTGATATACCTATGCTTATCTTCATGTGCTGTGTACATTCCCTTTGATTCACATTGTGTAACCATTTTTGGTTACTCTTATTTTGATACCTATTTACAGTTTATATATTTTAAAGGATATTAGGTCATAATTTGCCATTGCTTATATTACTTCATGTGCTCTTTGCATTTAGTTGCTTCACTTACAGTCATTTGCATTTTGATCGAGGATTCTCTTTCAGCCTTGAACGAAAATTAAAAAAAATTCCTTCTTCTTCACTGTTTTCCCAGTCCCTTTTGTATTAGCAGGTTTCTTTTTTAATCTCATCCTTATCTATTTTGAACTTTGACTTAGCTTTTCTTTGAACCATGTTTTAAAGAGACAGTAGTGTAACTAAGGACAGCAACCAGGGCATCAGCACAAAAATAGGTGACCATAAGAGTGCCAAAAATAATAGCCACCAGCTACTGCCTCACAGGGTGCATAACTTTCCACTTACACCTGTAAAGACATGCCTTGCTAATTTTGTTGTGGTTCAGTTCTGCAAGCTGTAGTTATATGAACTGTCCTTAAATACAGTTGACTTCAGTTGTGTTTACTTGAACAAGAAAGAAATACTCAAATGAGCAAGTGTGGATCAATGCTTTAGGGCCTGTGTACATGCAACAAAATTGGCCTTTAAAGTGGTTTAACTGCCCTTTTGCACTGCTTTAATGGCACTGCTATTTACTTGCCCAGCGGCATATTCCACTTTAAATGACTTGGTTACATAGCAAGGTAAAACCCATCTGAGGTATTTTAGTTTGCTACTTAAAGTGCAATGGTGCACGGGGCACTGGAAGCCGACATGCTCAGGGAAGCTCAGGCTTGGCAGGCTTCCAGTGCCTTGTGCACCATCCCTGCCACCTTCTCCCACTGCCAGCACACCCAGCCACTCTCCTGCTGCCTTGCCGCTCTGTCCCATGGGCAAGCCAGCCGTTCCCAGACAGTCCCAGGTGGCAGAAATGTGGCAGGGACGGTGCACAGGGTGCTGGAGTGACTTGTCTGTCCTGCGGTGGCTGGGTGGGGAGGGGGATGGGGGGTGGAGTTGAGCTGCTGGCGGGCCAAGCAGTTTTAATGAGTGGCAACACCCCCTAGCCAGCACCCATGCAGCTC
>NW_017729004.1:54258746-54266735 GCF_001723915.1 Gavialis gangeticus | reverse complement strand
GGGATGGGGGGTGGAGTTGAGCTGCTGGCGGGCCAAGCAGTTTTAATGAGTGGCAACACCCCCTAGCCAGCACCCATGCAGCTCAGGCAGGCGGGCAGGTTCTGGAAGGGCAAAAAAAAAAAAAAAAGATCAGTCTCCTTGCCACTTCTTTCCCCCCCTCAGTCGAACCTGCCCGCACGAGCTGCTGCTGGGTTGCACATGGGCCCCTCACCCTTGTACATGCAAAGGGGTTTTAATTCTCCCTAAATTGAAATGGTGGGTTTCAATTTAGGGAGAACTAAACTCTCATCGCGTCTACAAGCACCTAAGACTATGAGACTTAAAGTTCTGCGATATAAAGTGACCCGAGAGACGGCAGGCACTTTGTTCTTCAAAACTTGTCTAATGTCTTTCACAGTTGATTCAATAAATGATACCACCAACAAACCCCACCCTTGTTTCTTATATATCCAGGACCATTACAGCTACAACACTTCAACCCTAGTGTAATATGAAAGGCAATTTCCCTTTAGACCATTTCTGTAAATACAAAGCAGCTGATATTTAGTTATTTGATGTTATGGTGCCATATTAATTTCTCGTGTAGGTTCAAGGAAGCCAATAATCACAAAGTGAAGAATTTGGGATACTGATTTGTGATTTCAGTTATGCTCTGAGGAGCTGTAAATTGCAGTGGTCTGGCATAAACAGCTATGGAAACACTAATTATTTAAACTACATGTATATTGTTGTAGTTCAGGGGTTACACAGCTCTACTTACATTTTGTGATTGTTTATCTTAAAACTTCAAGCAGCAGCAGTAGGCCAGGCCATATACATGGAAATATTTAAATGACCACAACAGTGAACAAATCCAGAATGATTTAGTGCAGATCACTTGAAAGACATTTATATTTGCATGTTAACAACACTGCTATGTTGTTTGCAAGTTTTGGAGAGTAAGCCTGAGTGATTTCTGTGCAGTCAAAAACTTAGTAAAGCTATACTAGTTTGGAGTAGCAAAGAAATTACATGATCCTAAAGCCCTTGCTCAGTGAAGGACTGTTTCTATAATGAAAGATTATTAATGTCATTATTATTTTTATCACGGTAGACCCTAAAGGCTTCATATGAAATGAGGTCCTCTGGTATGATCTAGGCATGTCCTCTTACAAAAACAGAGTAAGAGACAATCCTTCCTGAAAAACCTACTTATAATTTACATAGAGTTGGAGAGGAAACAGACACAAGAGAGATGAAATCACTTACCACCATTGAGCGGATAACTGGCTGAGTCAAAAACAAGCCCTGTTCCCTGATGTCCAATTCATAGGTTAGATAATTAAGTCACACTGATGGCCCTCATGGGAGGACTCAGGTAAGGACTCATAAGTAAGCCAAGGATTGGCTCCAAAAGTACAATTTTTTTTATACAGCTGGAACATTAAGCCATGATGTATAACATACATCATTTTAAATGTATTAATCTAACCTTAGACAGTCACCTTTTTGGTATCCCAAAATAAGCATTTCTTGTCCATTTATACACAATGCTGGGGCCTGCTACATGGAGAGCATATAGAAATGTAAGCTTGGAGACCTGAAGGATCCCCCACAATCATTCTTCTATGTTGCTGGCATTGCCAACTTTGCTGGGTTCAGTGGCAGACTGATGGATTAAACCACAGCATCAGGTAATTGAAACCATTCCCAGGACATTTGAAAAAAGTGGGCGTGCTCTTAGCCAAGCTCAAATACTATTATTCCACTGCAAGTAACAGTGCAGCAAAAGCAGTGTCACATTACTTTAACAGAAGCAGTTAGCATTTTTAATGACAGACTCTAAAGCATGGGGTTATGAGGTGTGAAATCCTCATTAAAATTCCTTGAGGAAAATCAGTTGAATAAATATCCAGTAATTGTTACAGTTCTTTCCTTGCTGTACCTTTGCAGTACAATAATTCTCTTTATTGCTTCACTTGACTCTGATATCAAATAAAAATCTCATATTCTTGTTCAGAGATTTATGTGCCTTTAGGAGGAATTTTAATATTTGTAAACCTAATGATTTTAAAATACGTACAGGCTGTGGCCTTAATGTGCCATTTTGGTGGTAGGGAAGGGTCATGCACTGCCACAGCTCTGTTCCTCATTTTAGCAGACTCCACAGAGCATGGCCCTGGAGGAGACTGGACTCTGCATGAGAGAGGTGTGGACCAGGCAGGTTGGAAGTCTGGGGTGGGCTGGGGACCTCTGTGTGAGATAGGGCTTAGACTGGGCAGGTTGGGAGTCTAGAGTGGGCTAGGAGTCATAAGGCAGAGATTGCGTTGTAGCATACCTCGTCTCTATGAACCCCGTGGAAGTTCTCTGGGAAAATAACACAGTGCCGCCCACTCTGTATTATTTTTCCTGCAGGGTAGCATTTGTGATAATCCCACACTGGGATGATTCAGGGGACAAACAACCATTGTCAGGGTTGTGGAATGTGTTATCAGCAGCAAAGAGGTTGAACACTGAGATAGAGAAGAAGCAACAACCCTTTATGTGGGTGGCTCTTGCCTCACCAACAGGTTTTAGGGAGAATTTGCATATTTTGGAGGTAGGCCCCACAGTTCCTTCCGGAGACATGCAAACTTTGTTCTCAGATGGAACAGGATTAGATAAATTCCACGAGTTTTCCATTCCCTTGGTCTCTATTTGCTAGCAGTTTTAGCATGTGCTTTTATGCATGGACTGGTGGGGAAAGAATATAACCCTTTCACTGCCTTGTCTCCTTTGTTCATTGATGCAGCAGTGCAGTGGGAGCCTTTCAAATGCAGAAACTTTGTTTCCCTGGTACTATTGTATCCAGGTACTAGGGAACACAGCACAAATGTCAGGGAACTCAGATACCTGTGTGAAAAGATACTTGACCCCCCAGTACTCTAGCTGAGCTCACACAGCCCATTTCTTCCCAGATCCTTCTGGACACAAACCTCTTTATAGGCTCTTGAACCTTCTTGATCAACCTTCTCTGGCTCCTGGAAACCCTTCTGACCACTTCTAGTCTCACTTGCTTTGCATCCCATCTCTTTTCTTATCTGGCTGTGATACCTCCTGTGCGTGTCTACATGAGAAATTTACTGTGGAGCTGACTAATTAGCTCCATAGTAAAATGTCACTGTCTACACATGTGGTACTATTAGGATGGAACAAAGCAATTAACTCCTCTGTAGGATAGTACTTCCAGACACAAGTACTATCCTACAGCAGAGTTATTTACTCTGTCGCAATGCACATGTAAATGCTGATGGGGCTGGCTGGGGCACGAGGGTGTTTAAGTGCAGAGGCTGCCTGGTAGCTAGCACTGCACTGTAACACCCTTGCGCCCCAGCCAGCCCTTCTGCAGCACGTTGAGTCAAGGCAGAGCAGTACCAGGCTGACAGGCTGGCCCCTGGGGCCCCCTGCGAGCTGGGGCTGCTCCACCCAGGCTCAACTTGGTGCAGTCCCAGGTGCATGTGCAAATGCCCTGCATGGGAGCAATAAACTCAGCCATATTAATTACACGTGTAGATGTACCCAACTACATGTACATTGCAGCAGAGTGAATAACTCTGCTGTAAGATAGTATTTGTGTCTGGAAGTACTATCCTATGATGGAGTTAATTAGTTTACGCCATCCTAATAGCACTGCACATGTAGACAGTGACGTTTTACTATGGAGCTATTTAGTCAGTTCTTAGGTTGTTACTTGGGCATATGGGAGCTAAAAAGCAGCAGCCAAAGCTACTATTTCTTCTGTTTCTTCCTGACTACTCATACTTCCCTTTCTCCTGTGTTCCTTAGAACTGCCGATTATGCTTTATTCCAGAGTCCCTATTCTGAGCAGAGCTGGTGAGCCTGGAGAACTGGCTAACAATGCCAGAGAGCAGATATAGCTTGTGGGCCGTGATAGCTTGATTGGCTTTTCTTTGTCGGAATCAAATTGGTTATGTTGAATAAGGTAAAAGTGGTAAAGCGGTTGAATAAAGTAAAAATCTTTCATGTCTCTGGGCTGTAATGAAAATGTCTTTGTGTGTGCAAAGCAGGAGTTTCTAAGTGCTCTGGTTATTTAGCTAAAGAAGTCCAATCACACATGAGATTCCTAGGTGAAAAATTACCAAAGTATAACTTTAAAACATTTTTCTGCAAAAGTTATTAGCTATTTGAAGATGGAAATATCACAGAAATTTGAACTGGTCTATGAAAAGTGTATGTTAAAATTGCAGATTAAATCCCATCTTTAATGTGTGAAAAGAAAGATTTTTGTTTTTCAAACTGACTCAATAACTTGAGCTGTTGAATTGCTGAGGTGTGTCTACAGTCCAGTCCATAAACACAATCATTATCAAGTGGTATTTACTCTGGGTTAGTAAATCTCCTGAAGAAATCTGCCAAAGTGATTTGAATTGGGAATATTTCAAATATCCCCTTAATAGATCTTAGAGGCCAAATAACAAAACAGCTAATAAGTGTTCAGTATGAAAACTATAGTTTTCTTCACTTTTTGACCATAAGGTGGCATCATATCATGTCTTTTGTAGAAATACCATCTCTTTTCTCATTCTCTAGGATTTCTTAGGGAGATATTTTTAATTGAACCAACAGTATAGTTGGGATAGAGTTAGACAAGCTTTTGAGTGTAAGACATCCTTCATTAGGTAACATAGAGGAGTGATTGTTGGTGATCTTTCAGCTCTCCAAGTTTAAGTTTCTTTATGCTCTCCATGTAGCTGGTAGCAACATACTGTATAATGGACAAGAAATATTTATTTTGGTATTCAAAATACTATAAAACTATAGATTTAAACAAAAATATCTAAGGTCAGATTAATGTATTTAAAATCATGTAAGTCATACCTGATTTAGTGTTCTATCTGTATACAAAATTGCACTTTTGGAGCCAATCCTTGACCTACTCATGAGTCCTTATCTGTGTCCTCATGAGTGCCATTAGTGTGATTTAATTATTTGACCTATGGATTGGGCATCAGGTCTGATGACAAGTGTGTTGTAGTTGAAAGCTTGTCTAATTCTATCCCAGATATGCAGTTGATCCAATAAAAGATATCACCCTAAGAAAGGTTTGCCCTTCATATAAGTCCTGGACAATCACAGCTGCATCACTCTTAACATATTTATTTTCTAGGAAAGACTGATGTTTTATAAACAATGCTAAGCTCAATTGTCTTGGTAGAATAGATAGAATGAGTCACTATTCATGTATTATGTCCCAACCTTATAATGAATCATTTTTTTCAATATCTACTGTAACTTTGCTCACAGATTGGCTACACATACAGTTAGTTATTGATCAAGATTTATTTCAGGTCAAAATAATATTAAGAACTTAATCTGGGATCCTAACACTGCAGTATGTAAAATGCTGTTTCAGTATGTAAAACAAGGGTGGCCAATCTGTAGCATATGTGCCACAAGTAAAATGGACAGTTGCTGCCTTTGGCACATAAACTTCAGGCACACAGTAAAGGTCGGGGGTACTGGCATGGAGGCAGGGGGGTTCCAGCTTCTGGAGCAGAGAAGGGACAGGATGCTGCTGTGTGAGAAGGTGCTAGTTGTCTTTGCTAAGAGCCATCTTAACCACTCTGTAGCCCTGCAGCTGCCACTGAATTCAGGGCTTTGAATCCTCACTCACCATATATACCTTCAGTAGTCGTAGGGTCAGAGAAAAGTTAACGTGGCTTGTGGAAGTGCCACTTCTCTTGCAGTAGCATCCTGCCCCTGCTCCACTCTGCATGGCTGAAGGCTTATGTCTCCCTGCCTCTGTTTTGGTGCCCAAGGGTGCAAACTGTATCAAGTATACCTCTTGGGGGTGGGGATCAGAGCAGCACTCAGGGAGGGTTGTGGCACAGCAGTCAAGAGTGTTGGTTACCACTGATGTAAAATGTTCTTTCAATTCTTAGCCATTATTTCACTGAGAGACCAGGCAAAACTTTTGTTTTATTTAAGCTAGTTGGCAGCCAGGTATAGCTGCACTGGGCAAATGTACAAAACTTTCCTTCCAGTTCGCTGAAGTTAAATTATATCTTAGGCCATGGAGAGACCTTGGTCAACATCCAGAAGTCAGATTTATACCTGTTCAACTTTACTGAAGATAATGAGATAGTAGTTGTGACTGGGAAAGAAATGTTATTTTTCATACAGTTGGTGAAATTTTGCACTTCTAACTTTTTCTTTTTCTCTAATCTAACTAGAACAATGTTATAAGATGCCTTGATTCATCAAATTCAAGTAACAAGAACTTCAGGTGCTTTTTAAAAATGCATTTTTAGTGTTTATGAAAGGTGCAGCAATGACAGCTCTAGATACTGAAATTCTCTAGTAATCCACAGATTTATTACAGGCTGTGGGGCAAACTTCCCTAGCGAAGAGGGAAGTTTGCCCCAAGACAGTAGGTTAGTTTGTTTGCCATGTTTTTTTCTTGGCTTTTGCAGTGATTGCTGTTTGAGGCTTCAGTGGAGGCCAATTGCAGTTGCACTTCATGGAACATGAATGCCTGTCCATTGGGAGCAGTGCAAACACCACCAGCCAGTCATAGAAAGATGACAAATTTCAATCATTAGCAATGTGTTCTATGTATGAATGGAGGCAGCTAGTTAAACATGAGTAATCTACTCTCCAAGTTAGTTTTCCATACTTTATGAAATCTACAGCAAATTACAATGAGGCCTGAAAATCTAGGGTCTCATAACATGTTTTGCTGAGTGCACATGGCTACTCCCTACTATAAAATCAGTCTTCAGTCTCAAAATACTGACTTCTATAAATGAATTACTTTTGGCATTATATCAGAACTCCCCCCACTCCCCAGTGGTGAAATGACAAGATTTGTTCTGATTTTGGAGAACTGTAGTTAACAACAACAGGATTGAGGAGTTTTATGTTATTCCTAGAACTACCATCTGAAAGAAAGTTTAAATAGATATACCCGTAAGTGTGTGCAATTCCAACATATATACAAAGCCAAGTTCTGCTCACAGCTACAATGGTACAAACCCATTAAATGTAAAGGAGATTAGAATCTAGTCTCTACCTAAAATGCACGTAAGTATGTTTAAGGGTTTGATTAATCAATGAATTTACTGACCATGTAATGTTTTCAGAACACCATTCTAATGCATTTGACAATATAATTTCTTAACCAAAATTATTACTAATGAAGAATAGTTTAGCAATGTGTATTGATCTTTCTTAGTTCTGATTTGAAGTAAAGTTTTCTAAATTGGTTTCTAGGGGTGTCTTTACATGTGCTCTGGGGTAGTGGGGGCAGTTTAATTATAGTGGCTCTTGGGAGCCACTCTAATTAAAGCACCTGCAGTGTCCTGCATTTCAAAATGGTGGCAAGAGTGCTTTAATTACAGCTCATTTAATGAACTTTACTTAAAGTGCCCCTGTCGCCATTTTGAAGTGTGGGGATTTTAAATACATGAGATGCTGAGGCTGTTGGAGCATGCTAATTAGTATGCTCCAGCAATCTCAGTTAATCAAGTCTGCCCTGACACATGCTAATTAGCATGCATTGGAGCAGGCATTAGGCATGTGTGTAGGTGCCCTTTTTGCTTTTACATTTGAGTTCCTGGCATGAGATGGCAATGGGAGGAGGAATTCAGGATTCTGGATGATCTGGTGATTTGAAGTGCTATTTCAAAGCTGTGTAAGAGAGACTTGTACAGAGTCCATGTCCAGTGTGAATGATTCTAGCCAAGGCTTTAGCCTGTTAGAAGCTGCAAATTGATTCAAGCTATTTTAAGGCAGCTACCTACCTCTGTATGTCAGTGTCAGTAAGTAGCAAAGGTTGTACTATGTACTGCTCAAACTTGTTTCACCCCTCTGATGTATGAAGTTACAAATGGCACCCCTGTGCCAGTAAGAGTTATTACTTCTAAGCAGGGATTCACCCATGGGAGGATTACTTTAAATAGTAGATGAGGCTCCCTGCAGTTATGCTGCATTAGCCTGTATCTGAAGAGC
>NW_017729004.1:54253405-54253746 GCF_001723915.1 Gavialis gangeticus | reverse complement strand
TTACAAATGGCACCCCTGTGCCAGTAAGAGTTATTACTTCTAAGCAGGGATTCACCCATGGGAGGATTACTTTAAATAGTAGATGAGGCTCCCTGCAGTTATGCTGCATTAGCCTGTATATGAAGAGCCGAAGCTATACCCTACACTAGGACTAATCCAACTTCTTAGTGATTGGGAGGTGCCATGCTGTGGGAGCTGCCTGCATTGGTGGTGGGGGGTGGGGTGGTTGGGCTCCTCTCACCTTCCTGGCTGCAAACAGGATGCGTTTCAATACGGACAAGTGCAGGGTGCTGCACTTGGGCGGTAGGAACCAGCAGCACACTTACACAATGGGGAACTCC
>NW_017729004.1:54241405-54248405 GCF_001723915.1 Gavialis gangeticus | reverse complement strand
AACTACTTCACAGTTAGGGCGGCTAGGAGCTGGAACCAACTTCCAAGGGAAGTGGTGCTGGCCCCTACCCTGGGGGTCTTTAAGAAGAGGCTGGATGCCTACCTGGCTGGACTCATTTGAGTCCCATTTTTGTTTTGGGGTTTTGTTGTTCTTCCGCCCTGGCGGGGGGTCGGGCTAGAAGATCTACTAGGTCCCTTCCGACCCTAAATGTATGAAACTATGAAACTATGAAACTCCCCCAGTACCATATGCAGTACCCTCTCCACTGTGCACACCTGCCCTCACCTTCTTAGCTCTGCATTGGGCTGTGCCATCCTGCCCTGCCCCACCCCTGGAGAGGGAAGGGAGGGGGAGCCAGGAGACCGCGGCTGCAGGGCAGCTGGAGCAGTGAGAACTGTGGCCAGGGGGAGCCCAGATGACTCACATTAACCTCTTGGGCTAAGTACAGACAGTCAAAAAACCTGAGGTTGAATCAATTCGGTCTTTGCAGGTTAGTCTAAGCAGCATAGATTGAACCAATAAGCAAGTGAACAGACATTCACTTTTGATTTTTGGAAATGAAGTCACATGGCCGCAGTGGGTCAGGCCAGAAGCTGGTGGGTGCTAGAACACACCTCCATGCTTGGCTGGAGCAGACAGCTTGGGCCAAGCCTAGCTCACCACTCTGTGAGGGGGGCTTGCAGGGGAGGAGCAATGCATCCTGGGATGCTGGGGGACTGTGAAATGACTTGAATCTGAAGGGGATCTGGGACAGAAGTTAAATAAACCAAGTTAACCTAAATCAGTTCAATCTCATACTATATCTATCCAGATTTATCTTAAACTGGTTTTGGCCATTTAAAAAGCTATTTATGTGCACTGAACTTCTGTTGTTTTACAGATTTGAACCAGTTTCCAGTCACTTTTACTGGTTTATGTGTAACTTCTGGGCATTTTTACACGTGCTTCTGACAGCACTGGGTGCTTTTAGTGCTAATTAAAAGCTCCTGGTACTGTATTGGGTACAGGTGTATAAGTGGCTCAGAGTGCTTCAGTGCTGAGAAAATGGTGGCAGTGCACTTTAAATTAAACGCATTAAACATGTATTAGTTCAAAGTGCGCTGCCCTCCATTTTCTCAGCAGTAACGCACGCTGTGCCGCTTATACATCTGGATTCAATGCAGTGCTGGGTGCATCAGTTTACTGCTCCAGCAGACTCCAGCTCTGATGTGCTGGATTTCCACCATGTCAGAGGAGTCTCATCGCATGTGTGTAAGTGACCTCTGTTCCTAGCCTTGCAGGCCATGGACCACCAGTTGGATAGCTCTGCCCTACATCATGGTCTGCATTATGCACTTTGGCTCCCTACTTTCTGTCTCTGAAGCTCTAGAGATTCTTGTGAATGTCCAACCAAGACCTTTCCATTTTAATATCTAATGATATAGGTTAAGAAAAAGATGAGAAACCATATCGAAACAACATTGAACTGGCATTTCTCCCTACCGATTTTTTTTTTGAAGGATATTTTTATACCTAGTAATATTTTGGGACATACGGACAGAAAAGAGTTAACTGAAATAGACATATTTATTTGGTATTTTGGTTCACTGAGCATAGAAGTCATCAGGCCAATCTTAATGTTTTTTCTAAGGTACCATCACAAAAAGACCCTGTAACACAAAGAAAAAAAGCAATCTGCAAATGTTTCCTTGAAATGTGGCCTCTCCTGCCTAGTTACAGAGTGAAATCGATATACAGCTGCAGATTTGTTGACCTGCACATGAGATTGAAACTATAATACAAAAAAATGAAATTCTTCCCTGATGATAGATTTTTTTTCCCTTTAGATGCAGCTAGTGGGAACAATATAATGACTGGAAAGATCTGCAGACCTCTGTATAATGTTAGAGAATGTCATGTTGAGAAAGGGCACATGTTCTCTACATCACCACTTCTTAATCTTCTCAGATTTTCACAAAGAAATCATATTAATCAAATCTGCTTTCAGCTATATGAAAAGTGAAGTTTGAATGGTTCACAGCTTAGGAGGAAATTGAATATAGAAGAAAACCTTGGCTGGAAATAAGCCTAGAACTTTAAATAACCTACTGTGGTTGGTATCTCACTTTATGGTCCTGAATAGCTATGTTAATTATGCATCAGAGAGCTTTCAAACTGCCCCATACTGTGGATATAGAGTAGCCTTTGAAGACAATGCAGAAGCTTAGAATTGCAAGACAGGTGAGTCATCTGCTACTGCCTGGAAAAACAAAAGTAAATCAAACACAAAACCCCACACCCAAACCGAGCAACCTAGATTTTGTGTGAACCCTGGACAGGCACAGAGCGTTTCTTTCTACCATGTTGGAGTGCATGAATTAAGGCCAGCCAGAATTACAGACTATGCTCAGGGGAATGAAAAGTTTGTTCCTCTCCTGCTTAAGTGGGGTTTCTGTTGCCCAAATGGAGGGGAAATGATTGGGCAGGATCCCTGTGTCTTCACACCAGCCAATGGAGCAGAACTGGTTTATAGTAGGGAGCAGATGTTAACTGATTTGGGTGCCAGGGAGGGGGGCACAATGATGTGCCCTTCTTTTACACCAAGGACTTAAGCAAGCATTGTACTCAGTACTATAATACTGGTAAGCATTTCTTAATGGCTATGAGTTTTTAATGCTTGCTCAGTGCTGACATGGAAGAAATGATTCTAGTTGCAAGAAGTTGTCCTTCCAAGGGCCCAGCCTGCTCACATTGATTCCAATCAAATCAGTATGACTTTTTGCCATTGATATTAACACAAGCAGTTTGGAGTTGGGGGAAGAGGGGAGGGGAGACCACAGGTCAGACAGAAAAAAATCAGCACTTCCCCAAGATGCATGTAAATCACAGGATTTGTGCATGTAGAGGATGAAAACTACTATGGAGAATAGTTGGAGGAATGAGTTGAAAGAGGAGAGTTATTGCAGTGAGATCCAGAAGGCACTTCTGTATCATTTACAAGTTCCATACAAATGTAAAATGATATTTTGCAGGTAAAACGTAGTTGGTTTTTATAAAATAGGCCAACAACCTTACAAAGAAGTACATATTAAGTTGTTGCCAGCAAAACAGGATATTCTTGAGGTCTCTGAAATCATCTACTTCTGCCTGGACTTGAGAAAATCTACTACTGTTATGCAGAGGCCACAAAATTGCAGTTTTAATTTTGTAATGAGAATGAGTTAAGTCTGTACCATTTCCTATTCCTATTATAATCTCTGCCATAAGAATAGCTTTTCCTGGAATTACTGAAAGGGAAATTCTCCCTTGCTTGTAAATGTCATTTCATTAATTTCCTCACTATATTTATAAAGATATCTAAAGTTTTTTTAAGGCACTGCCTTTTAGAACATTGTCCAACTCTGAGGGTGGTAGCTATAAAAAAATCCAGGATTGGTTAACAGTTATTATGTTGTAGTATTTGGAATATGGAACAATTTCCTTATACATAGAAGAGGAAATGCAATAATGATAAACTTCTGAGAAGAAAAATCAATGAGGCTTTGTAGTTATTCAGCACATCTCAGGACAGACCCCTTTAGTCACTCAGGTGTTGTGGCACAGTGACTCCTGATAAATGTTGACTGTTGAACATGTCCTAAAGCATTCCAAACTTTTAAGGAGATAGCTTGAAAATTGGCAATTCTTTTACCTGATAAAATTATGATGGATTTCACTACAACAGGAATACTTTCTTAGGCCCTCCTCTCATCTCTATGAGATCAGGTTCTTATTTTTTTTGGGATAAACGCCCAGTTCTCATGTTTGTGCTGGTGCAGGTAATTGTTTAGTTAAAATACCCTTTGCTTTGAAACTAACTCACAAGTCGTCAATTCATTTCAGGGTTATAAAGTCACCCTGGTATAGGTAATGTTGGCTGGCCTAGCAGCCTCAAGCCCAGACTGGAAAGAAAAAAAACCTTTCCTTTAAAGTGATAAAGCAGTTAAGAAAGGAACTTGCTGGCTGAGATGCCTTTTGGGGAGATTACTCAGTATTAGCACATCTATGTAAAAATTCCAGTGGACAGTCACTGGTGAGCTGCATTTTTTTTTTTAAATTGATAACCAAAGATGGTGAGGTTTGGTTGTATATGGAGCCAGTATTATTGGCATACAAAAATGGGCAGCCAGAAGTGTAGAAAAGCTTTTCAACCATAATAAATGTTATGGTTTAGAACTATTTTCCATGGTTGGATTTTGGATCATAGGGGTCTCATGGCTAAGTAATATCAAAGAACAGCAGATAGATAATTACTGAAGGAGTTTAACAGGAAGTCAGCTAATTTGGTGCCAGTAATTCAGTCTCTGAGGGTTCTTAAAATTTGCTTCCCAGTTGGCATTTCACATACATAACTGGCAATCCACTCTGATATCTTTTGAATTTCCCTGGTAACACTGCAGTTTGCTGGCACTAGGGGCACATCTACACATGCAGTTAGTGTGACTGACTAATCCTGACACCACTGTCTACACATGAATTTAAGCACAGTAATTTGCTGTGCTGCTAGATACCACTTGTATCTGATGGGACTATCCAACAGTGCAGTAAATGAATCTACTGAACCCTAATTGCTTCACATGTGTAAACAATGATGTTACTGCACAGAAAATTAGTCTGTTGTGCAATAAAGCATCTCATGTAAATGCTCCCTAAGAGACTAACTCCTATCTATTCCCCAAACTATTAGAAGCCCTTTGATAGACAGGATGTTGGATAGGAATGGAGTTTGGGTAATTTTGATTTCAGGTGTATTATAGCTTGTGTTGCTGTACCACAAATTCCCCCCCTCCTTGCTTTTTGGTAGAAAAATCTGAGTAAAGTTCATTTCAACAGACCCTATGCTCTTTTCTTTCTCAGGCATCTTCATAAAATTGAGTTGCTCCAGTGTCAGGTTCACTAGTCCAAAAATTGTTGGAGAATTTGGTGAAACAACACATGTTCTTTGCACATCAAGTTATTGGGGCAGGTTGAGTAGCTCAGGACAATTTTATGTAATGGTGTACGAACCTCAAAACATATGGCGGTTCATCCAAGACATTACCTAGAAGTTCTGTGATGTCCTTGAAATCAAACTATTAGCATTTGGATATTCATAGGCCAGTGTGAGACTCCTTTCACTAGCTAGTTACACGTCTTTCCCCACACTCATAAGCGGGTAGGAGATTGGGTTGCCTGATATGGCTGGGTTGGTTAAAGGAGGTAAGGCTGCCCAAGGACAGATGGGACTGACTTAACTCAGGAGAAGAGGAAGGCAGGTGGCCTGACATGAAAGAAGTGTGCCTGTTCTATACAGGAAATGTGGGGAAATAGACGAAGATAAGAATGCCTAGAAGACCTGTCCTCTTCTTGAAATACTTGCCCTAGGGAAGGAAATTTCCAACCTTCTCCCCATCTGATTGTTGCTGATCACATGATAACCTGATACCTAGGGCTGAGAAGAAAAAATATCAGAGAGTTTTACTCTTTACCACCAGTTGATGCTGGTGACAATAGGAAGTTGCCTGAACTTTATTCTTCTCACTCTCCTTTATGGGTGGACTCCTTCTGTAGGGCAAGGCAGAGTATCCTCACCAAAGTCAGTTTTGGATACCAGAAGAGTGTTTGTCTCTTACAGTTTCTGTACTAACTGCACGACTTTTTGCCAGTTCCTTGGAAATGCTCTTTGGTGCTGCTGTGGCTTTTCAGCAGTTGAAATGTAATAATCACTTATCTAAACTATTTTAGCTGTCCCAGTTCCTAATGCTTTGCCTAGCTATATACAATGTCCTTTCTTCCTCCCTGTTTCAAAGCAAATAAGATCATTCTTTCTTTTTCTTTTCCTTTATCTGCTCTCTCTCCCTTACCTGAGATTCTCAAGTTTGTTTCCTCAGCTCTCCTCTTCCTTCCACCCAGACCATCCATCTCTATTTAATGAATCAAAAGGTCACCTTTCAAAGTTACTACTACATTTAGGGTTTTCTCAGGTTTGGCACATATTGACTTGACCAGAACAGGAACTAGAATCCTTCTGGCACCCAGTTCTTTCATGTGACCACTAAGCTACATAGTTTCCCTTGTACATGTTTTGTCTATATTCTGAAGCCAGTAAAAAGACCAGCATGCTATACTAGTCTTAATTCTTAATTATACTATATTTTGAATGGCTGAATATTCTTTTGTGTCACAGGTTGCCAAGTCTGTGAAAGGGGAGGAAAAACAGTTGCAAGCCAATGAAATTATTGACCACTGAAGAGATGAGTCTGTGCAGTCCTCCGCTGTCTTCCAGGGAATGATGAAAAGTATTAATTTTTTTTAAAACAAAGAGAAATCATGCAGCCTGGAGGAGGTTGCAATTGTAACAAGTGTCAGGTATTATATATCAGGCTAGACTAGAGCCATTGGGAATATGTGCCCTCTCCCTCAGAAAATGTTACCTTTTATGCGAGACATTTTTGTCCTAGGCTCACAGATTGCTGGGTGAAAGTTTCAGAAATGGAGTTGGGGTGCCATGTGGGAACAGTAGTTTGGTTAGCTGATGTGCCCATTCTCAGCTATGGGCCAAGCTTTCTACAACCTTCCAGGGCAACTTATATCCTCTGCTCTTGCTGTACCAGTGCAGTGTATCCTGGGAGACATGATCTGGTTAGGGAACCTAACTCATGGAGCATAATGTAATGGAAAAATGAAATTACCCATGATTTCATAGATTCATAGATTTCATAGATATTAGGGCTGGTAGCAACCTCGAATATCACCAAGTCCACCCCCCTGCTCCAGGGGCAGAAAGTCAGCTAGCGTCAAAGGACCCCAGCAAGATAAACATCCAGGCATTTCTTGAATAAGTCCAGAGTAGGTGCCTGCACCACATCTGGAGGCAGTCTATTCCAGGTCTTGGGGGTTTGGACAGTAAAGAAATGTTTTCTTACATTTGTCCCGCCTAAAACAGTCTTGTAGGAGTTTATGACGATTGGTCCTTGTTTTTCTTTGGGGTGCTCTGGTGGAC
>NW_017729004.1:54235604-54236405 GCF_001723915.1 Gavialis gangeticus | reverse complement strand
GGCTGAAGAGTCCCATGGCTCTCAGCCTGTCTTTATAAGGCCTATTCTCTTGTCCTCTGATCATGTGCATGGCTCTCCTCTGGAATCTCTCAAACTTCTCGACATCCTTCTTGATGTTGTGGAGCCCAGAATTGGATGCAGTACTCCAGCTGTGGCCTCACCAAGGCTGAGTACAATGGGAGAATGACGTCCTGGGATTTGCTTGAGAAGCATCTATGGATGCAAGCCAGGGTTTTGTATGCTTTACCAGCTGTGACATCACGTTGGTGGCTCATGTTCATCTTGTGGTCAATTATGACCCTCAAGTCTCTTTCAGCAGTGGTGCTAGCAAGTGTAGCACTGCCAAGTCTATAAGCGTGCTGCGGGTTTTTCCCCCCGAGGTGAAGTACCTTGCATTTATCAGTATTGAACGTCATCAGGTTTGTGTCCGCCCACTTACTAAGCTTATTCAATCAGCCTGGATCACTAGCCTGTCCTCAGGTGTGGACACTATGACCCAAAGTTTAGTGTCATCGGTGAACTTAGCCAGTGCGCTTCTGACACCAAAGTCCACATCGTTGATAAAGATGTTGAAGAGAACCGGTCCGAGGACAGAGCCTTGGGGGATGCCACTGGTTATGGAGCACCATAATGACTCGCTGCCATTGACCACTACTCTCTGGTTCCAACCTTGGAGCCAATTTCCCAGCCATCAGACTGTGATGTAGCTGAGGCCACAGTCAGCCAATTTTTCCATGAGGAGGTTATGGGACACCAAATCAAAGGCTTTTTTAAAGTCCAGGTATATGACATAAATCTCTT
>NW_017729004.1:54229579-54235593 GCF_001723915.1 Gavialis gangeticus | reverse complement strand
CCCCACTGTTAAGTCTCTTTCCCCTCAACTGCCTTGTATTCTGATCCTTTACTAGATCAACACTGATGCTGGGTAAATACGCCCTCACCCTTTTTTTTCTTTTCTCTTTCTCTTTTTTTGTCCATCCCACGTCTTGCTAGGCAGGGTGGTCCCATTGGACTGATGAAAGACTCATGTGAAGTACCCATTAAGCAGATTGGCCTTTTCCTGGGTGTCAGTTATCAGCTGTCCTGTTTGTTCAGCAGGGGTCCAATGTTATACTTGTTTTTTTTCTGACTCCCTACATATCTGAAAAAGGACTTTTTGTTATCCTTGATGAGCAGCAGACACTTTTAAAATGAATAGTTGAAAAGCCAATTTTATACAGAATTATTTTAGATGGAAGAAATTGATAATCTCTAGTTGAAAGCAATTGTTTAGAATCCCAGCAAATTTTTTTGTGTTCCTTGTAACTGTCCTAATACCCTCAAATAAATCTACAGTGGCAAATGAATAAGAAACATCCTTCATTCTCATTTCCATCTGTCCAATGCTAGTTGGCTGCTGTAACAGTACAAATGAAGATTAATATAATTCATTATGCTGTAATCTTTTAAAATCTCCAATTAAGTTAGCATCAGGCCTGGCACTGAGCCAATGGTTCTGAATCTGGTTCCAAATGACTTTGTGAGTTTCATTTATTATTATTTGCTATTATACATTTATTAATAACTGATTTGATAAGCCGTGAGATTTCCCATTTAAAGGAGAAAAAAACTTATCAGAGGTAAGAATAATAACTATAGTTTAGGAATGTGTTGAGAGCTGGTATTTATTCATCATCTATATGAAAAGCACAAAAAGGGAGCATATCTCCCTCTTATAGTTTATAGTTTAACTATTAACTGTTTAGTATAACAATGGTTTCTTCTGTTCTACATATTGGAGAGGTAGTGGCAATGTGACTCAGGAGAGATCTGGGCTCTAATCCTCTCTCTGTTGTAGACTTCCTATGACGCAAGTCACTTAAGTCAATATTTTCAGAAGCCTGTATTGTCAGAGTGCCATTTGTGTTTGGGGTTCAGGTGACTTTTAAGTATAGGAGTTTAGACCCAATTCTTTTGGCCTTCGTAGATATGGAGTGATCCAAGAGTACAGGCCCAAGGAATAGTGAAAGGCTTTGCCACTCATTAACACCTTTTAAAAACTTGGAAGGATCTTCAAGCACCATCACACACTGCTTAGAATTTCTAAGCACATAGTGGGGGGGGGGAGAAAGGGAGGGGGATAGGGAGAGAGAAAAACAGAGCTTTTGGGTTGACACCCTATGCCCTGTGGGTTAGATTCAGCCCATAAAACTATTGTATGTGACCTGTGAAGTCAGGACATTGGAAGCAAGTTGGTGGTGGCTTGACACTGTGTGAGAGAGAGGCTGGGGTGGGGAAGTAGCAGCAGTGGCTCTGTAAATGGAGGAGACAGTGCCAAGGTCAGATTGGAAGTGGTAGGCCAGCCTTCAAACCTAGCTGAGTTAAAACAGCTGACTACTCCTAAAATGTTGACAACTCCTGGTCTATCCCATGCCCAAGCACAGCCTGAAAACCTGTTCCTGATGACGTGCACCAAACCCAGCAATACACACATGAAATATCTCCAAGGTGTCCCTCTGTGTCTGTTTCTGCATCTCTAGCATTTATTTATTTATTTACTTATATGATTTATATGCCATCCATCCCAACAAAGCCTTTTTGGAGGGGCTGATCACTTTTTGGGGGAGGGCAGCATTTACATCTAATAAACACACAGAAAAACTTTGAAAAATTCATATACTTCAAATTTCTTCAAAAGCAGTAGAATTACATATATTGTATTATATTATAAATATTCAAATGATGGTCATGCTTAGGAACCCTAGCCATGGATCAGCACTCTGTTGTACTGAATGGGGTAGAAATACAGAATCAAGAGAGGTTCCCACCTTGATCAGCTCACCATTTACCTATATGACAAGGGACAACAGACAGAGACAGGAGAGAAGGCTCAAGGAACCAATGAGATAATGTTGGTTAGCATGCCAGGCACTGTCTGAGTACATGCAGGCAGCTGACCTGGCAATAGGTTTTTTCTGTAGGCATGACAATGTAAGTGCTGTAGGTTTTACTTTCAAAGATATAGATTGTTTTCTAACAAACAAGGTATTGGGCTTGTTTTACTTTTTCTGTGTTCTGTATATGGCTTGGTTGAAGGAATTTATTGGAATAGAGACATGTTCCTGGGATTTTGAAGAAAAGCCTCTGTCAAAAAATTTTCTATATTTTTAAGAGACTGAAATGGCTTCACAATGAAAGACAGAAGTCACAATTCAAAAGAAACAAAAGTCACAATTAAAAAATGATAACAATCAACGGGTTCATAACCAAATATCAACTTTCCTGACTCATCTGTAGTGGGGACCATTAAAACAAAGCCTGGACACAAGTTATGAAGAATAAAATGGAGGATAAAGGGACATGAGAACCACTAACAAAGTATATTACACAAGGAGAAGTGCAGCATGGAATAAAGGCAGAGGGATATACAGAAGCAGGTTAGTGAAGCACCTTTAAGGTGAAAAGGAAGAACTTAAATTTGATGTTGAATAGGACAGGAAATCAGTAGATATTATTTGAAGGAAATGGGGATGATGTGATGCAGAGTAACAGGGAGCTGCCTTCCAGCCCCTGTTACAAGCAGGACCCTGGGCAAAACTGGACTTGCTGCTTCTCTTACCCTAGAGCCATGCTGAAACCCCACCACCACCAGCAAACTCACCTGCATGCAGCAGGGATCCAGCCTCTTCACCGAGGATAAGCAGGCTCCTGGGTGCAGCCAGATCCCTATCCAACCCTGCTTAGGGTCATGCTGGGTCTCCACTGATAGCATGTCTAGAGGTAAACCCAGAAGTACCGATTAGTCCCAGCTTCCAGTGAGCTCCAGCTGCAGTCACCCATGTGGCTAGGGAGCTGGATGTGATTGGTCTCCTAGAGGCCCAGCAGGCTCAAATGTGAGAGGGCTGAGGTCCATTACCCCTGGAAAGGGGAGTGAGTGCACTGTCTCTGGGAAGAGAGGAGTTCCTGTCTGTGTGGAGGCACAGAGAGCAAACAGAAGCAGTATGAACCTGGGTCTGAGCCCAGGGTGAACTCCAGGATTGAAGTGAGACAGTGAAGGATGGCCAGTGGAAGAGGGCTGAACACGCAACCCATCAGTGTCAGATGCAGGACACCGAAGTAAGCCTCTGCATGAGGGGAATGGCTACGAAGGTCTCTCTGGGAGACCCATGCATTGAGCCAACAGGCTGATGATGGTGGTGCCAGCCAGCAGGATACCTCCTGCGGAGCTATGGATGTGATATGGACGAGAGTACTATAGACAAAAAATTGACAAGTCTCAAGAAAGGGAACTGAGTTGATTAAGAAAATATCCCTAAATCAAGGAAGCTAAAAGGCTAAGTGATGGATTTTGGACTGTTGAGATAAGCAGTCCAAAATAGGGACTCTGTAACTGGATTTGATAGAGGGACTACATAGAAAACAAAGAGACATGAGTAAAGAGTGATTGTGCCCTGAAGAACTTGTGACAGGGAAAAGCCTGAGGCAGAGTTGCATGACTGGTCAAGCTGCAAGTCAAGTGATTTGGATATAGTTTGAAGACCATAGGTCCACCTGACAGGTGTGGTAAGGAAAGGGTATAGGGGAGGCAGAGCTCTATGGAGAGGACATACTCCCTTTGCAGAGAAAATTCTATTTTCCTTTTGTTTCACCATTCAGCTTCTCTTCATTTTGTTTCCATCAAGACGTGGCAGGAGAGTACATAGAAGTGGGAAGTGGTTTGGGAAAAGTACAGATACGCTACACCTGATCATACACAGCATTTTAGATTTAATTAGGACAGTGCACTTCTGTATTAGAACCTCCATAGTACTTGATTGGTGACAGTAAAGTGTTTCCATTTTCCATGTGGTCATTTAAATCACACTGGAATCTTCTGCATATTATGGGATTGCTTATTGGTAACTACTGAATAGTGACCCTTATCACCAAAGAGTAATGGCATAAAAATCAAGCCTCTGTAAATGCAATCTTGATTATGAGAGCTCTTAGCCTTTTACTCGTTTATGCTAAACTGTTTGACTATTTGAAAAGCTGCACAGTATGTGCTTTATTATCAGTATTTTAAAAGTTAAGGTTCTGACATGAATGCCAGCATTAAAAATAATCCCAGATGAGATACTCTTCAGGAACGAATCTATTGCCATTGCCTATTTATATAACTAGAGCAACCATAATGAGTTAATATAAGACATGACAACTCTTGATAAGCTATCTAGCTAATAAATTGTATACTGCTGACAGGCACATTCTCAAGACAGCTAAACATTTGCACAACATGTTGCTTTTGTGTATTGGCTTGTGTTTTCAAAAGCAGCCTCTAATTTTTGATGCCAACAGCTTTTGGATTCCCAACTTTTGATTTTTGAGCCAGATTTTCGGAGCAGTTGAGCACACACGGGCAGTGGTTGTGACAGGTTCTTGACATGTTTGAAAACCAAGCCCCATGTGTCTTAAGCTGAAGATAAAGGGACCTCAAATTAAACTAAAGATCATTGTGGTTACCTGATATGACAGTGTGATAGAGTTTTTGTGGCCTATTTATCTGGTTCCTATGGCCAGAGCAAAAGGGCCACAAAGTAGTGACTTGGCATCCTTACTTTTACCTGGGAATACTCCTGCTCTAAGGAGCTTCTTTGGTTCAAGCAGACTCAGCTGTCCCAAAACTGTCTCTTTCTATCGCCAGCAAGATCCCCAGTGCAGGATGTAAATTGGCAATAGATGGGGAAAAAGGAGGGACCATGGATCAAAAGTTCCTGTGAAGAGATGATTTGTCAACTGCTATCAGGCCAAGAGGGGCCAGATGGTTGCAGGGCAAATGAAAACATCTTGATGGGCACCCTGTAATGTGCACTCCAGGATAAAAAAGAAGTAGAAGCTCTCTCTCCTTGATCTCCATGTCTTGCACTAGTAAAAAGATTAATCAGGTTCTAAAAGAAGCCCTGTGGATTAGGATATTACTTACTTGGGGAGCTCCTTTTAGGTATTTTAAACATAGGGCCAAGTGGACTTCATGGCCCTTTCCTTGAAACTTCTGCAGGCTGGATGCAAAGCAGTGCAGTCTCCATATCACATGCTGTTGCCATTAGGAGTATCTTGATTCTGCTATTGAATGTGTTCTCCATTGACCCATGAGTTAAGCCTTTGTAAAGGATGGAGCTTTGAATCAGAAGCATAGCACAGCATACCAGAATATTACAAAAGAAGTTAAATGTGAGGGTTAGAAGTAGATATGGGCCATGCCTCAGGGCATGTGGGGGTAAAGTGGGAAAAATATTGGAAGCAGTGGATTCACTGAGGAGTGAAATATAAAGCAAGCCAGCCTGAAGCTCAAGGGCAGCTGACATCTAATCAGAAATGAAAGCAGCTGCCATTGCAGGTGGACATAAAGACAACTGCTGTTTGCAGGCAGCAGCTGGGCAAGAGAGTGATCACTGATCAGCTTGGAAAGAACTTGGCTGGAGGACACATGGGGATGATAACTTCCAGCTCTCTTCCCATACTCTCATCCAAGGGAAAGGACTGTGGTCCAGGATGCAGGTACGTGACTGTCTCTAGAGTAGGCACATGCTGTTGCCGCTAGCCACAAACAATCTATGCAGCAGTGAGACTAACTCTTGCCTTCCATATTTTTCTCCATTTTCCACTCCCTTTTTCCAGTAACTAGTGAGTGTCCTTTCCCTTCTTCCTGCTTTCTCCTGCTTGTGCATTCCCTCCTCTTTTATTCCCCAAAGATAGCTATCCTCCCGTTCTCCTCTTGGGTAGCTGTCATCTTTTATTTTTGCTGGTGCTCTTTCTTGGTTTTGTGTAACTCTAGGTCTCTGCCCCCACTTCCTCTTTTCTGGTGAGAAGTATGTTAGAACTCTTAGTATACAGGGGAACCAGGTAAAA
>NW_017729004.1:54218843-54224579 GCF_001723915.1 Gavialis gangeticus | reverse complement strand
GTGCTCTTTCTTGGTTTTGTGTAACTCTAGGTCTCTGCCCCCACTTCCTCTTTTCTGGTGAGAAGTATGTTAGAACTCTTAGTATACAGGGGAACCAGGTAAAAGTAAGTCATTTTTCACCCCTGACTTGTGGTTCATAACTACAGACTTTATACAGTGTGTTATTCAGAGATGTTGTACAATCAAAAACAATTATTTTCAAGCCAAGTTACCTGGTTCTCATAGAGGTTTGTAGCCAACACTACTCTGGAGCTAGCTTTCAGGCTTTGGCTCTGTAATATGGCTTGCTTTAAAAATAGTAGATTTTTTTTTTTCTAAAAGGAAAAAATATATATATTTTTTCACTGACATAATTCTAACATAGTTTAAGAGAAATGGCTGAAACATACAACAAATATAGGAATGGAAAAAGCATGGAGAAAATCAACTCAAAATGTATGAAGGGTGTTTATAAAATGAATTGTTTTGACACCTTAACTGTGTCATGACACCACAAGTACAACTGGAAAAAGTGATTATTTTGCTAATGTAATTATAAATGTTCAGTTGCCAAGTATTTAATTAATCCTCCAGAAAAAGCTTGCAAGGACATAACTTATCTTTGGATTTGAAGGGGCAAGCCACTAGTGAAACACAGGACAGCAAAATGCTAAATGTAGAGGCCAAATACATCTCTGGTGTAACAGCACAGGCTTCAGTGAGCTTTCAGTGTGCCTCAGTTCATCTTAGAAAGGGACCAGCTACCCTTTTATTTTCTCTCGCAAGTGACATAGTAGCTTCATCAGAACTTTCTGTAAAAGCTGTTGTTACAAAAACATTTAAATTCCTAATTAATAATGAAAGGGCAACAGTAAAATGATTTTACTTTTATGTGGCAATTACAAAACAACTGCTTAGCCTGTTAATTACAAGTTGAAAAAGAAAGGCAAGTTTTCTGACTTGAAAGTTTTGAACTAGGCAGACTACAGTATGGCTTTATTGTTGAGTGCTCTGAGACTGCTATGCCAGGAGGAAAACAGAGCTCAGCAAAAACAATTGGGAATACATACATTACACAATGTTGCTTGAGAGATGTGTTTTCAGAAAAGCCATTCTTAGTTGTCCAAAATGATAGTTATCTGCCAGTTCAAATAATAAGGATTAGATTTTTGTTTTGGTTTCATCCCAAAGAAGTGAGGATTTGCAGCTCAGTAATGTGCTTGTTTTAGTTTCAGTGTAGCTCTAAACAGAAAAGAATGTCACAATGGTTTATGCATTATATCTGGTGAAGTGAACAGTCTTCAAAGGGCCTCTTAGACTGTGTCAATGAATACTGCATTTGTCTTGAACACACAGACAAGCAATTATTTTTACAAAATGGGTAGCTGCAAACACCAGTGCTCATTTGCTAGTGCAGGTGCCATATGTGAAAGCAAATGTGAATTGTTGAGAAGGCAAATAGATACATACCTATTAAATATGCTGAGCAAATTGGGAGGCCACTGGGAAGATGAAACTAAAATATTCCTGAATAGGAGTGAAAGGAAGGTAGTCATGAAGTATATACCTACATAGGCACACACGCTTTAAACATGAGCTTAGTTCTGTACAATCATGCTGTTCATTAGCTGGGCTACTTTTTAAATGAATAATTTGAATGTTGTCAGAAAATTATTGCAAGATATTAGACATGCAAAAAACTAGAGCTGCCTCTTGTGCAAAAATGAAGTTTATTTCCAACCTATGGGGACTTTTTACCATCTACACTTTTCCCAGAGCCTGACGAAGGGACTTTGACCCCGAAAGCTTGCAGAAAAGGACAATTTTCTTGCCATTTTCCAGTTGGTCTAATAAAAGGTATCATTTTGGAACCAAGAGTTCTAGTTTTTTGTATGTCTTTTTGTCTCAGACCAACATGGCTACCAAGTACAAGATATTTAATATTATTGTGAAAATTATTGTTGCAAGTTACTTTAATATGAACAATTTCTCCTTGCAGCAATTCTTACACCTGAGCTAATGCATTGTAAGGGGGATTTCAATCAGCACGGCTAAAGCACCTTGAATTCCAGCTATTTGCAGCAGTCAAACAAGTGCTTTGGAGCCAAGTAGTTGAACATGAGTTAGAGAAGCTGTCAGGCAGGACTCAGACCAGTTTTTAGCTGTTTTTGTAATCTGGTGGCATAAGGTAACCTTGGGCACACCCTTCCTCAATTGTACAGGATATAGTTAAGGCCCAATTCAGAATCTGTGTTAATGTTTTTATTTTTAGAATACAACCACAACCAATGAGAAATAAAACCACGCTTTAAACCTCTCCAGAAACCTATCCAGTAACACGTTTATATAATAAGAGTTCCTTTATAGCAAGTGTGTCCTTACTATATGCACATTCCAGCATGATACGTTTTCTGTAAAAAAAAAAAAAAAGCTATCAGCGTACTGGGTTATACTGTCAGGAGTGTGTCCTGCAAATCAAGGGGAGTGATTTTACCACTCTATTCAGGATTGGTGAGGACTCACCAGGAATGCTGTATCCAGTTTTGGGCCCTATGCTTCATGAAAGATGAGGACAGTTTGGAAAAAGTCCATCAGAGAGCAACAAAAATGTTTAGAGGCCTGGGAAACATGAGGACTTATGAGGAAAGGCTGAAAGAACTAGGACCATTTAATCTTAAGAAGAGAAGACCAAGAGGGATTTAATAACAATCTTCAAATACCTGAAGGGAGATTATAAAGAGGATGGAGATAGCCTTTTCTCTGTAGCTATAGGGGATAGGACAGGGAACAATGACCTTGAACGGCAGCAGTGGAAATTTAGGTTGAGATTAGAAAGAACTTTCTGATTATTGGAAGCATTGAAACAGGCTAACTAGAGAAGTTGTGGCATCTCCATTCCTGACTGGGATGTTTTATTCAGGGAGGATCCTTCCCTAAACAGGGGGACTAGAGGAACTCATGAGGTTCCTTGTAGCCCTACTTTCCTATAATGCTGTTTAAAGAGAACTTTTACTAGTATCTTTTTTTTCTCTGCAAGCATAGCGTAGCATTTAATATATGCCTTTTAGAGAGATTAAAATGCTGTTGATATTAGCAAATTTTCACTCTGAAGGGAAGTCAACATATATTAACAATACCTATTAATCTGATATTAAATAACTGTGAAAAACAATGTGGTAACAAAAGGTAATGCTGTTTCCTTATAGCATGCTGATTATGAAGGGCTGGGTGGGGCAGGCTGACTGTACTTTCTTCTCCTTGCAGTCAAATGTTAAATTTGAGCTTACAAGGAAAGTTTGAGTTCTGACCCTGGAGAAGACTTTCCTGCCTCACAGTTCTGCACTATGCTGTCTATAGCATCCAGTGTACAGGAAAGGAACAATGTACAGTGACTCCTCTCTCACCCTTTCCAGTGTTTGTGTCTCAGAGCAGGAAAGGAAATCTTAGAGATGCAGCACTGGAAAACTCTTAGCTGCTTAGATGTCCTTAATCATGAAATAAACAGAGAACAGAAGTTCACATTCAAAGAATTTCCATTCTGAAGGACTGTAACGCTGGTCAACCAAAATGTGAAAAACATTTTAGAAGTAAAACATGTAATTTGCTTGAAAGCAACACCTAGCAGTGAGCATGTGAAAGACTGTGCTTTCACCCTAAAAAGCGATAGGCAAGATTTGGTTTTCTTCACTCTGTCTCTTCACTCTGTCAGCTCTTTATCTATCATGACTCTTAGTTTCCGTTTCATCATTTAGACAAGTCTGGCAGTTTGGCTATAACCTCAATTTTTATTACTGTAATTTTAGAATCTTGAATTCATTTCTGGAAAAACATTGCCTACACCCCCTATGTTCTTGTACTCGGATTCTGTTATGATAGCTGGTCCATAGAAGTCTTCTGTTTGGGCCGACTGCAAAATTAATGCAAAACACCACAGCTCAGCTCATGATGCACACTGGGATCAGTGATATATCAACCACTAACCTCAGGAATTCTTGTCCTTTTCAAAATAGTGGACAAAATTAAGGCTTTCAGTTGTGTTGAGGCAACACCACTGAAGGCAATTCAGTAGAATAAATATTATTAACAACACTCTTAGATTCATGGAACTAGATTCTCTTTTATGGTACAGTCTCCTTGCACTACCAGAGCAGCATAAAATGGCTCGAGGACAGGGGCAGACAATTATTTTGCGTGGAGGGCTGCTTGCTGATTTTTGGCAAGCTGTCAAGGGCTGTGTAGGTAGCCCCGCCTTCTAGTTGCCATCTTGGGACCAGAAGTCCCGCTCCTAACCCCTGCCCTTTGCCACCAGAAGTCCCGCCCCTTGCCCCTAGAAGTAAGTACTCCTTTCAGCAAGGGATTTTGCCATCTCAGAACCAGAAAAATACCAAATTATATTCTAAAAAGCGAACATCTAAAATATTCATTAATTTGATTTTTGCCCTGGTTTACATTTGTTTGTGTAGTATACGTAGAGGTGATTGCACAATAGCTTAAAATGAAGTCTTACGCTTGTATATTGTGTGTGGAGGGGTGGGTATAGGTTTGTGGGGGCTGTGGGTGTGTGGGGTGATGGAGCATGTGGGTGTATGTGTGAATATGTGGGGTGAGGGTGGGTATGGGGTTGGTGGGGAATGTGTGTGGGGGGAGGGTGGCTTGTCTATGTGAGGGGGTGTGGGTGTCTGAGTGTATGGCAGTGCAAAGGTGTGTGTGGGTGCATGTGTATGGTGGGGTGTCCATGTAGGACTCACTCTATGAACATACACACACACTATGCCCCTGTGTGTGCACGCATGCACGCACACACGCACACATGCACACACACTGTCTGCCCCTGCCTGTGTGCGTGCACCTCCCCCCCAGTAATGGTGGGGCCCTATGCTCCCTGGTTCAGCCATGCCACTGGGAGCCCCATGGTGCTGGAGCAGGGTGGGGCAGGAAGCAGGGAAATGCCTGGGGGTGGGTGAGGCTGGGTTCCTGCCTCCTGCTGTTGGTTCCCCCGGGTCCTATTGCTTCAGGCTTCTGTTGTCTTTGATAGACGGCCAGGAGAAGATAAATATTTTCTACATTTTTAGGGGTCCTGTGGGCCAGATAGAATGGCCTGGTGGCCCAGATCCAGCTCACGGGCCCTATTTTGCCCACCCCTGCTCTAGGCTCTAGGGTAAATAAGACTAATGACCAAACTTTTGAAGATTTTCATGGGTTTGCTTTCAGGTACATTTGCCATCCTGTTATCCTGTTCTTCAGCCTCTTTTCTATACTTCCCAAATCCTGTGTCTTTCCATCAGTTCCCTTCAAAGGAATGAAGTAAATATAATTGTTTTCCCTGAACTTTTTTACTCTAGGTGTGCATGTATGTTTTAGAGCTAGGATTTCTTTCTTATCAAGTGGACATGCAACAGAAATCAACTCTGTATCTCCTGTCTGCTGGTTTGCAGAATATCCTTCTCTGCATTAAGAAAAGAATCATGAGAAATATAATTCTTTCAACTAAAAGTGACAGGAGACATAAAACTTTCACCTCCAAATACTGCTGATCAGAACTCTTTTTGTTAAAATTGCATAATAGTGCATGGTAAAGAGCTAGAAACATTTGAGACAAAAAAAACTTCCTCACTATTTTATTTATTTATTGAATTGTCTTCATGTACTTTCGAGATCAGGAAGGAATCTTTTTAATAGATTTTTTAAAATGCAATATAAAAATAATCTATCTCAAATATATATGAATTATGTACGTGTCTTGTTGCATTGCACTAA
>NW_017729004.1:54206662-54213843 GCF_001723915.1 Gavialis gangeticus | reverse complement strand
CTCCCTCTTCCCTTTCTTGAAGATGGGGACCACACTTGCTACCTTCCAATCATCTGGCACCTGGCCCAAGCACCACGATCGCTCATAGAGCCGTGCCAGGGGCCCTGCAATAACCCCAGCCAGCTCCCTCAACACCCTGGGGTGGAGAGCATCTGGACCCACTGACTTGAATGCGTCCAGCCCCTCCAGAAGCTCTCTAACCCGGTAATAGGATGTCTGCTCCTTTGACAACAGAAACTGCCTAGCCAGAGGAGCCAGGTAGAGCTCCACAGCTGAAGGTTGCCAAGGCACAGGCTAATGGGGAACTAGCCTGCACCTGCACCCTGTCAGTTGACCGGAAGGAGGCAGAGCCTGGGGCAGATATAAGCCCCAGAGCTGGGACTGGCAGGAGTCAGTTTTCTGGCAGCAGCCAGGGGGAAGGAGCTCTTGCAGGAAAACTTATGTGGAGATGCTTGGTTGCCTGTTCTGCTACTGGTGAGACTAGTGGGCTCCAAGAGCTCCTAAAGTACTTGGGGCTAGGAGGCACACATTACAGAGAGAGAAGCTTGCCTTCTTAAAGGTGAAGAGTGTGGTCTCCAGTGTCATGGTTATTGTTATTGTTATGTTGTAGGTCAGGGGCTTGTGTTTATGTTATTATTTGAACCGGTGGACTTGGATGAGGCTACCGGGGAGGAGGAGACCTCATCAGGGCACACTATGGTATAGAGCTCCAGCACCAGTGAGGGCACAGAGACAGGGCTGCAGAGAGCCCAGTGATAACAGAAGGTCAACTTCGGTCAAGATCTAATTACAGAGACAACATCAGTATGCCATCTGCAAGACATGGGGCATGGTAAAGGGATGGTGTTGGAGCCAAGCATCTAAACCATAAGGCTTGGGGTGTCCCATGAGTCACCTACTGAGAGCAGGGCCCATCAAGGGGTCCAATAACTGACAGGATTTAGGAGGGGTCCATCAGGACCGTGTCTGGGCTGTAATTCAAGGGTAGCGTGCCTATTTATTATTTATACCAGCAAGACACAGCAGGAGAGATTAGAAGGTACCCATAAGGCATGGCCACAGAGCCCTAGGGACATCACAGCTGTCCCTGGGGACCCTGCCTCATGACATGTCTCATAAGTAATAGGAAAAGAAAAATAAAAAAGGAGGAAAGGGGAAGGGTTAGAAGAAGAAAAGGGAATTGTGAAAGGGCTAATATTTAATTATTGAAATAACCTCTTTCCAAATTGCACTAAACTTTTCATAACAGTTAAGTCATCTAAACATTACTTTCTTTACAGATGCCAGCTCTGCCATTTCATCATACCAGATTTCAACCTTTGAGATGTACTACTCTTCCAATGTGGTAATATAATCCTGTGTATCAATAATAAGGCTCAGTCTAAGACTGCAATATGGGAAGAATCCAGTTTGAATTTCTTAGGGTTATACCCAATAGCACACACACTTGCCAAAGGTATGAGTTCTGTGTTCAAAACCATGCTAACTCTCACTGTAATTTCTTCCCAAAAAGAACTGTTAATAGGCATGAACAAAGCATGGGACCAAGTGTTGCCTGTAATGGATTACATTTCCACCATGTTATTTACTGTCAGTAAATTTTTTTAAGTTTAGAAGGAGCCCAGTGTAGATAAAAAAACATTTGCCTAAGATAAATTGTTGATATTTGAATATTGTGAGCTGATTTCCACTGGGATTCTGTTATCTGGATACCTAGGTCTTCACTCCACTTCATTTGTAAATAGTTTGTATCAGGTCTGTTACGAATCTACTTTTTTAGTATAGGTTAGACATTAATTAATTTATTATAGGAGAGAGACAAAGAAGAATGGTGTTTATAACTCCTAATCAACTTGTTATCTAACAGACAGTCCTGACAGAATACCGAACATACTGAATTGTTTCTTATTAACTTCTTATATTTTAACTGTATATAATAATACCCAATTCTGTCATGAGTGGAATTCCTATTGAAGTCAATGACAGTTCCAAGTGTAAATCAATTGCAAAAGAATTACTGAGACTAATTCTCCCTTGTTTGCCCTTTCTGAACTCAGCTGGGGTGAGTAGCATTGCTTGAGTGTACCTGGGAGTTAAATGTTGTTTATGAATTTAAGTTCCTTGGAGAACCAGAAAGTTTTCAGTTTAATATTATGGGATGACTGTTTTAAATGTTGATAAAATACTGCAGTTAGAGGACTTCATTGAAAGTCTCTTTATGACTCTTGAAAGACTCAAATTATTGAATTGCACCATTAGTGGGTGTAATGGTAAATAATTTATAACGCTAGCTAGAAGTAGGGCTAGTTAAAAAATAGTAAGCACTGTTAATGGAAAAAAATGAATGAAATAAAAAAATTCTAGTCAAGGTCTTTACCCACTATATCATAATGAAAGAAAAAAAATTCTTGGTTTAGATGCATGTTCCTATTTTTGGATTTAGTCATGTTCCTGTTTTTGGATTTTGGCCCTGTCTGTTTCTGATCCTATTATCTATTTTTAAATTTGAAGAGAGAGAGACAGAAAGAAAAATGGAAGTAAAAAAGGAGAGAACTCCAGAAGAAAGATAACATCCTTTTAAAAAAATGATAATTTATAAGGAAATATACAAAATGTTGGTGGAAAATTTTACATTTCAAAAAATGTTCAGTTAGAAAAATCTGTATAAGTACTACTAAAATCAGCTATGATGTGGGCAAAAATATGTAAATGCTGGCTGGTAAGAATGAAATTCATGCAGACCAATGCTCTGAGGACTATGTGTAAATGTTGAGAGCTTTCATGAGACTTCAATGATGCTTGTCTTCTGGTTCTCAGCATATGGCTTAATGTCATCTAAATGCAGTTAAGCTTTCCTGTTATGTTAGTCTCAGGGATTTGCTAAGAGGGAACCACCAATTATGCCAACTTACGTAGTAGTTTTGAATATTTCCCAGTAAGAAACTAAATTCAAACCAAAGTTTTACTTGTGCTCTGAAATAGGTTAGAACTCAACTCTGTTAAAAAGACAGAATAACATTTTAACCTCTAACAGAATTAACTTTGGTTTGAATTTTGTGTCACTCACAAAGTAACATTATTAAGTGTCATATACAGAAAAGTCTATCTTTTTACACTGCTAGAGTATGGATTAACTGAAGAGTTAACTTGGACTTTTTCCTGCCTGATGGTTCCTATCCACTTTCAAAATTCTCTCAGGCAAATCCAGTGGGATTGTAATCTAGGTCTAGGTGCCCAGCATGGGGTAAGGTAAGAATCTGGGTGGTATTTTCACACACACTGGCCAGGTGTAGATGAAACAAGGGGTGTGTGCGTACGACACTTTAGAGCAGGCTAAATGCTTTTGCACTGCTCTAATTAAAATGCTCACAGCATCTTGTGTATTCAGTGTCCTGCACTGGTGACACATAGTGGGTGCATGTGGGTGCACATGCACCTCCTGAGATTGGCAGAGCACCCCCTGAGAGAAGCCCTGCTGGTGGTGCCTGTGGGCGGTTGATGCTTGTCACCTCCCACCTTGCTGCTGCCACTGCTGCCAGTGTCTGTGGGTGGTTGCCGATCACCGCTGGCCACCGCTGATACTGCCGGCAGTGTCTGCGGGTGGTCCCTGACTGCTGGTCAGTGCTTACCACCTCTCCCCCAACTACCATCACCATTGTGGCCGCCTGCAGGAGTTCCTCACTTGCCGCCGCCACTGCCACTGCTGCCTGTGGGCAGTCGCCATGCCCCACCCCAGCCTTTGGAGGCACATGTCGTTCATGGTGTCCTGTGCTTAGAAATGACACGGGGGCACTTTACTTAAAGCTCATTCAACATTTTGAAATGCAGAAATGTTGATACACATGATGCTGAGGCTGCTGGAGCATTCGAATTAGAATGCTCCAGTGGACTCAATTAATTCAGTCTGCCCCATCAAACTAGCATGTTTCAGAGCAGGCATCAGGCACATGCATAGGTGCCCAGTAGCCAGATGACAATGCCTTTACTAGTGTTTACATGATGCATAATTAGTGATTTAATTAATCACTAATAAAATAATTCTTTTTACCTTTTCCATTTTAGTGTTTTGTCAAAAGAAGAAAAATAGTAATATTAGGTTGGCATTTTTCTTGAGATGAGTAGATACAAGTAATTTATTGAAATGAAAATAAATATAAAATACTCAGGGATTTTTTTAAGTCAGAGGTTGACAGCAATTTTTGTTAAACAAAACTTTAGCTAGTGACATCTTCACTGTTGGTTATTAATTTTCTCTACTCCATTCATTCACTCAATTTCTTTCTCAGTTTTTCTGTCTGTGTCTCTTTTTTGTGGCTGTAGAACTCAGGGTCTCTAAATGGGAAAAGATAATGGTTTACAATCAATGCTCATGGACCAGACAGCTAATCTGAACTTAACCAAAAAGTCAATATTTAGCTGTACCTTATCAGTGAAGAAATGTCAAGCACAGAGGTAGACATGAACAAATTTCCAGCTGATTTCTCCTTCTTTTGCCTCGGTGTTCAAAGCTGCAAGGAAGAATTTCAGCATCTGATAAGACAAAACTGCCTTTGAGGAAAAAACGTAACAAATGACAAACTTGCTGCGGCAGAGACCAGAGTTTATGAAATGAAAACTCACGTCAAAAATTCATTCTAATCTCTTCTCACACATTCCATTGGTCACCTCCCGGTCTGTGTGATGCTAACAGTTGATAGTTAAACGCTGCAGGCAGTCTTTTAGAGATAGCAACAGGAAATGTTTTCTTGCTGAGTGAAATCGTAATTTGTTGCCACCCAAAACAATTGACATAAATCACTTGAATTCTAAAATTGCTAAGGGTTTTAATATATGTGTGAGGCACTGACTGGGAATAGCATGGTTGTGCAAGGTGGGTTCCCACAGTTAACTTGGCTTTTGTGATTAAATCCTAGTTTTCAGTCATGGAAACATTTCATTTATCAAGCTAAAATGAATGCCCCTTTACCAATGATTGCTATTCATGCAACTTGTATCTGGTACATAGATTCTTTCCTTAAAGCTGAATTAAAGTATCTAAACCAGGGATGAATTGAACCCTTTGGCTGGGAATAAGAAGTCTTTGGTTTATTCCCAGCTCTGCCATTCGATTTTTGTGATCTTCTGGCTTCATTTCATATAGCTCTCCAGTGTAATAATTGAACCCTGTGCAGACAGGGTTCTCTTGGGCCCCTGGAAAGTAAAACTGAATGGCTGTGAAGAAGCCTTCCCAAAGGAAGGCTACAGGGCTCAAGTAGTTTCTACTAGTGTCATAGTCTACTTTGTGGGTGGGATAGACTGTGGGACTGAAACATGTAATTTTGGAACTTTTAACATTTTTCTGCTAGAAGACTGTGATGAGCCAGAGGATTAAAGGTGGCAACAAATCACCTTGTACAGTGAAAATATTAAATAACTCATTGATAAAGGTGGAGTCAAAAGAAGTACATACCTTTTGTAGGCTGAACCAGAGATGTAGTAGCAATATGACCTCAGAATGCTCCTGAGAACTTCATGATGGCTTCTTTATGGACAAGAAATTTTTAACATGGAAAGAAATGACTGTATCTGAGTACTCAGAGAAGATCTCAACTGAATAGAGAGATGAGACAGTGACAGCTCATTCTATTCTTGTTGGGCATTTTGGGTAGAAGCACAGTGGCATTAGGAGGGTGCCTGTGATCCTCAGATGTCTATAAAATGTTTTCTCCATGAAGGACTTTACTAAATGTATAAAAAAGGGCCTTTCCTCAGAATTAAACATAACCAATTTTTGAGTTGTAAGAATGTTAATATTCTCTACTTTTCCCTCAGGCATGTGATAAATGACAGAATCTATGATATGCTGAATTGGTTGAAGCAGATCAAAATCTAGGTGAAACCTAACTGGGAGCAGAATCCTAAGAACGACATTTAAATGTTTAATATAATTTCTGGTGACACCTCAGGGCTTAATTTTTTCCTACTCTCAGCAAGATTTGTTGTAATCAGGGGTTGCATCAGCTCTGGCCACTCTTTTCTCATATGCTCAAATCAAATTGTGCTGGGGAATATGGGTAGATCTTTGCTTCCTAGCTTTCAAAGTCCCAGTGTTTCATTTGCTTTTCACAGCAGGCCAGTGCCAGTTCTAGAGTTGTAAAAGTCCTCTCTATTTGTGGCAGACAAAGGATATGATATGCCCCTCAGTGGAAATTTTATGAAACACACAAAAGAACATTTTTGTTTGTGTCCCCCAATTTTCTGAAATATATCACTAATGCTCTTTTTCCCCCTCCTTATGCCTTGTGAAAAAGCTTCCTGGTTGGAACTGTAAGCATTTTATTAAAAAAAAATCTTGGAAACTTAGACATGCTAAGTGTTGCTATTCTTTAGTTGTTTTTCTGATTTTCCATTTGTAAAAATCCTGCCCAAAAGTCAAAAAGTAAAAGTACGTTTGCACGATGAACACACACTAATGAACTAACAATAGATTTTTTAAGAGTATAATTTCAAACTTTAGAATATAACAAATAGTACTCTTAAAACATTTTAATAATCTTTTCATCCTGATAACCTCAAACAGCTCACTGCACAGAAATGATTACTACAATTTTTGTAAAGCTATGCAGTTTCCTAAATATCTGGCAGTCTGCTTTGCTGCTGAGGCAGCTCCCATTTCATGTTCAGTTCATGAGGAACTTGCTACACAAGAGGTACATCCTATGGCTCTTATGGAAGCTTTGCTTGCATTTGGCTTTGATCTTAATATAACATGAAAGCTGTTCTGAAAGATGGCATATAGCTGCCCTTTTTGTTCATGGGAAAACATTACAGCCATATAAATCACATGGTACATTTTCTGTTTTCCGATTGGATAACCAAACCCTTATAAACAAGGCCAGTGGCTAAAATGCTCCTTTGGATTCTGATTTTTCCAAGGGAAGGGTGGGAAGTGTTTGTAGGGGAAATTTCAGTGATCAGCAAGTCCGACTATTTAATTCTTTCATATATGTAGACCCAAATTTTAAAAGCAAATGGCTTTCTAGCTGACCAAAAGATAGAAGACAAATTAGATTAATTAGCCTCTTAACAGATGTTACACCACTTTCCTCTTGTCACAGTAATCACCATATTCCATAACTTTCTTCTTGCATTGGCTTGATGCTTATTTCTTCTGCTGCATCACAAGTTTATCCTGACTGGGG
>NW_017729004.1:54200889-54201662 GCF_001723915.1 Gavialis gangeticus | reverse complement strand
CCTCTTGTCACAGTAATCACCATATTCCATAACTTTCTTCTTGCATTGGCTTGATGCTTATTTCTTCTGCTGCATCACAAGTTTCTCCTGACTGGGGGGTAGGGGGTTGGGAGGAATGGGAGGTGGGAGGAATGCTTCTTTTCTTCAGCAATTTGTGTAACTGTAAGACAGTTGTGGGTCTTTCAGGTAGTGGGCAATGGTCTAGCTGAAAGATCATGTTTGCAAGACCAATGGCAAGTACAGAGGTGGTTCCGAAGAGCTGTTACTTCAGGCCAGTAAATTTACTTTGCTATATATTTGGGGGTTGAAATGTATTCAGGATGTCCAAACAGGAGCCCTAATCAAGGACCAGGACCTGACTTTGCCTGGCACTATGTGGACACAGAACAACACAGCATGTAATGCAGGAATAAGACAAGAAAAAAGAGGTGTGCACAATCATACATGACAGAAAAAGAGACAGTATTGCTCAGCTTGGTAGGCAGGGAATTTAGCATACCACTAGCCTGCCAGATAAGCTTCTGTAGGTTACATAGCAGCAGGAGAGTATTCAGGAGGAGTCTGAAGGAGAATAAAGTGATAGCTTCATTCATAGAAATTTCCTCCAAAATTTGAGGGGCAGCATAGAAAAAACCTTCAAGGTGCTTATTTGAAAATATAATTAGTAGGTAATGGAGGTTGCCCTCATTAACCAGTTAGAAGTAGGAGTATGCCTCTGGGGAGATGGGTAGGATGAGAATGAACTGTGAAGGACCTTGAGAGTTGAGACAAGC
>NW_017729004.1:54187961-54195889 GCF_001723915.1 Gavialis gangeticus | reverse complement strand
AGTATGCCTCTGGGGAGATGGGTAGGATGAGAATGAACTGTGAAGGACCTTGAGAGTTAAGACAAGCAGCTTATGTTTGTGGTAGAGTAGGGGAGGCCAGTGGAAGAATGCAAAGAAAAAGATGATATAATCACATCAGGAAACAAAGGAAAGTATCTTTTGAGCAAGGTTCTGAGTGGATGATTGTCAAAGCCAGAGAGGATTCAGTGGTGATGAGAACCTGAAGGAGAGTTTTATTTGGGTGGATTTGCATAAGAAAGGCTGTATCTGAAAGAAGTTGAAAGAGAAATCTGAAAACAAACACATCTGGGATAGGAGGACCTAGATGCAGAGGTGATGGGCTGAACAGGTGGGCTGGTGGTGCTGACTAAAGTGACCAAAAATGTCGTTGATGGAGAAATCTTCCAGGCAAAATGAAGAGTTGTGTTTTGGCAATGTTGAGCATGATCTAACAGTGAGGACAGAAGATTATTGCAGAGACAGGTTGGGATTTTAGTTTGGACAGAAGACAGATCTAGGTTAGAGTGATGGATCTGTGAGTTGTCATAGAGATGGAAGATGGATTTGTGTTTGCAGATGAGATTCCCCAGATAAGGCAGAGAGAGCCTGCTGCTCAGTCATCTCACTTCAAGCCCCTCTTGTTCCCTCTCCTCCCAGCTGAAAGATCACTGACATAACACAGTTACTTGTTCAAAAATCACTGACATTCCTAATTTCCTATTTTCTGCTTGTGTCTTACATTGCATACAAAGATACCTGAACATTTTAAAGATGTATTTGCTTTTCTCAATTTTTAAATATAAATATTTTATATATATTGCATACAATAAACTAACAATATAGGCATCTCTTGCATACATAAAAATCATAACATGAATATCAAAAGCACTGTCCATAAATATATCCAATTCAAGAACCTTAGGGATTAGGGAAAAGGGCAGGCTTGCAGTGGCCTTAAATTAGCAAACCTGGGCAAAATGGGTTAGGACTGCAATCCAAAACTGAGTGCCCCTTACAGAAAGCACACTTCCACCAGCTCTCTTATTTATATTGAGGGAGCTTCAGTCTGCATTCCTGTGCTGATCTCAACTATTGCCAAATATGTCAGAGGAAGATGGGCGTTCTTTCAGATAACCCAGTTCCAAACATTTGGGGACTTGATAGGTTAACACCAACGAACAAAATTTCACCTGGAAGCTCATCGAAAGGTACCGACGTCCTGAGGTGCTTGTCTAATATGCTCCCAATGTGCAGCTCTACATAAATGATAGACTATATTTAGACAAATTAAAGTGCCTCAGAAAAGACTTGTGTAACTGTTGTCATGTATAAATGTTAGCTTAAACGTGAAAAACCCCCAAAACCTCAGGATGACCAGCAACATGTGTTTAAAATTTATGCATCACCCCACCTGCCTTTCTAAATAGTTTGCCTATAATAATACATTTGATTTTTTTTTTTAATTCGTCATCTGATTTCTGAACCTTTAGTCTACAGGTAATTCATTTCCATGGACATTTATCTGCCACCATAAGGGTTAGAAACAAAAGGAAAGTTGAGTTGCTTCTTCAATCTCATGATTCTAGCACTTGAAGATTTAAGAAAAACATAAAATATAGTGAGATGAGAGATGTATATATCCAAGAGTACTGTGCATTTCACTACAGTCAAATGTAAGGTCATACAGTGAGGAACAAAGAATGTATTTCCAGAAAAGGGGACTCTATCCTAGGGTTACCATATTTCCAGTATCAAAAAAGATACCTGTTGTGGGGGAGGAGGAGCGGAGGTGATGGGAGGGGGGGCAGTGATATGTCCGTGCCCCACCTTTGCCCCTGACTCCTAAGCCACAGCCCCCCTAGCCCTGCTGCTGTCTCTCACTCCTGGCTGACTGTACCCCACCCCCCAGCCCTACTGGTACCCCTCACTCCTGACCCACAGCCCTTTACCCCCCCAGCCTTGCTGCCCACTGCTCGTGCAGTTTATACGCTGGCGTGCACTTTCTCTCTCTCTCATGTGCAAGTAGCTTGCTGAGGCCTGCGCACAGAGCATGTGGTCCCCCAACAGCCACCTTGCCCCACTGCTCCTAGCCTTAAGCAGCAAAGCTGGAAGTGCCTGGGAAAAGCAGAGGCAAAGTAAAATCCAGACATTTTCTTGGATTTTAAAAACCTGCCCAGACAGGAGGATAGGGGGCCAAAAAAGAGGATATGTTTGGTAAAACCGGGTATGGTAACCCTACTTTGTCCTCTGTAATCCTTACATTTTATTAGCAATACTTTTTATGCTTTATTCTGCATCATTTTAATAATGCTCTTGCCGCAGTCCCTCTCTCACCATGGGGGTCTTATCTGCCTCACCCCAGACCCCTTTCCTCCACTTCCCAGCTGGGTGCTATCTGCTTCTCCCTCCCAAGCCACGGTTCCTGCTAGGGTGTGCAGGGGTCCTCACCCTCCCTCCTGAGGCTCCAAATCCCCTACAGACACCCAGAGCCCCCACACCTTCACAAATAACCCCCCCCACTTAAAAAACAGCATCTCATGATTTACATGCCAATCTCTTGATTTTTTTTAAAGAGTTTGTCCCATGATTTCGGCACAGTGGGGGGTTGGCAATACTGTTTAATTTTCAGGACCAGGGTTCTGATAACAGATCACACACTTATTACCTTCTTTACCCATTGAAGTGGGAGAGGGCAGACACAGTAAGGACCTGAAGGGTTCAAGAGACTTGTGCAGATGCATACGTGGGACAAGCCTCATACTATTTCTGGGTTAAAATTTAAATCAGAGGCTAGGAACAGGTATTGCATTTATCCCTGGATAATTGTACATGAGTTTGTCTCAGCACAAAACTATTCCAGGATTGGTGTGTACACACACCACTCTTGAAATCATGGTTTAGTGAGTGGCTGCGTATGTTGGCTACAAATGACGAACTCAGGATCCTTAAAATTCTAGTTTATTAGATGGATTGAAATGTAGCGATGAAATCAAATCATAAAACTTGGGGCTGATCCCCTCAAGAGCATGCTCATGCACGCACGCACGCATGCACACATGCACGCACGCACGCATGCACGCGCGCGCACACACACACACACACACACACACACACACACACACACACACACACACACACACACACACACACACACACACACACACACACACACACACACAGAGTAACTAGCTATGAATATCTGATCTGTGAAGCACCAGAATCAAGTATACCTATCCCACAAGCATTGGAGTCTGCTGCTGATGGCCAGTTGAGGCTTCTTCCAGCATGGTGTTGTCCTCCAGAAGGGGGTAGCTGGCTGGTCCTTCTAGGTGGACAAGTTGGGTGCTGGTCAAGTTGAAGATCAAGAGGGTGCCATTGAGGGTCACTCTTTACTGCCTTTTATCTGTCCTTGGCAGACTTTGGCGACTCACCAGTTTTCGGGCTTGCCCAATCCAGGGGTCATTGACCCTTGTGGGATGCCCCGTTGGTGGCTACTGGATGGCAGCTGCTAGCCCCGGGGGTCATGTCCAGAGGTATGTGCAGTTTCGGGAGTCCGTTAATTAATTTTGATTAATTTATTGTTGTCAAGAATAAGGCTCTGGGAGTGGTTGATCTGGTGATATTCAGCCACAAAGTTGGTCTTTGGCTCTGCTCAATTCAAACTGGGCCTTCTGTCCTTTTAATATGGAAGGTTCAGGGAGTTCCCGGCTGCTACATTGGCCCCTATTGATTTTTTTCCCCTTGTTAACCCTTTGTAGGTGTCAATTGCTGCTGGTTAACTTGTTACTGCAGCTAGCTACTGTGTTAGGCATTCACTTACTGGTCTACTCACTCATTCAGGGGCCGGCCTGATACGGGGGGGGGCGGTTTGATTCCTGCCCTTGCTAACATTGTTACCGGATAAAGAATATAAAATATAAAATACGAGAGTATCAAATATAAATGCCATGGCACACAAATAGATAAAATTATCAAAATACAATAAAGGGGGATATAAATGCACACATACCAAATGTAGAACACCTATGTAATTTCATAAAACATGATTCCTTATACCAGGAAGAAAAATACCCAAATAATTCTATATCTTGTAGTGAGAGAGGGAAAAGAAGAAAGGAGGAAGGAAGAAAAAATAGAAGAGAAGAGACGTATCTAAGAGGGGAATTATTGATGGAAGGGGAGGCTCCTTGTTACACTGTGGAGCAGGAGAGCAGGTAGGAAAAGGGGCTTCCTGCTACACATACAGTACTGCTTTTCTGCCATATTTGATTATACAGTCCTGGGATAACTATATAGACATACTTTGCACTATCCCAGGATAAACTGTTACTACCTCTTATCTGGGAAACTTTTTTTAGGATTTATCTTGGGACAACAGACATGGATATTTTCATGACTGCATTTTGTTCTGGGATAAAATTATTTATCCAAAGATGCCTGTCTGTTTGCAGCCAGAAGAGTTTTCCCTTTATCCATAATATTAATATTGTGAGAAGTTTATTATTCCCTCCATTTAGGGATGGAATATCTCAGCAAGGAGAAATAATGCCTACTGATGCTGAACTCAAACTAGCATTAAATAAAAGATGGACCTAGCTTTGGGGAAACCTGGGAACACAGAAAATCCCAAGCTATGATTCTCTGACCCATAGCCTTTAATATATTAGATTAAATCATCCAAAATATAGTGCAAGCAATCCAGCAGTAGAAGCAAGATGGACAAGATGACCTTAATTGGCCTTTCCCACCTTCAATTTCTATGATAATGCCATCCTATAAACTCTGAAATGCAAATTAGTTCATAGTTAATGCTGAAATGCCACTCCCTACTCCATCAATTCTCTTGGCAATGCCATACACTCAGCTTGTGGTGCCTCTGTACTGCACAGGCCTCAGCAGAATGAGTTTAGCACCAGCTGTCAGCTTTAACTGCGGGTTCCCAGATTCTTTTGAACTATAGAGTCCCACGTTCTTTGAACACATTTTTATGGTTGCATTCCCTACAGATTTTTTTCCACATCAGTATTTAAAAAAAATCTAAAAGGAAATATATCTGTCAAAAAGGAAATACATCTGGCTCCCTTACTCTACCACAAATATAAACTGCTTGTCTTAACTCTCAAGGTCCTTCACAGTTCATTCTCATTCTACCTAGCTCCCCAGAGGCATACTCCTACCTGCACATTTGGATCAGTTTGAAAGTAGTTTATAAGGGGAAAACAATTGTCTGTGCACATTTGTACAATTCAAAATATACTCAGGATCTTCTATAAGACCTTCTATATCTATTATTGCATACAAATTTACAATAATAGTCATTTGGTTAATTAATGAGAATTTAGTAAAGCTTTTTTAAAACACCTGTTACGTTTACTCAATAGGAGTCGTCATGATCTAACTAGTGGTTCTCAACCTTTTCAGACTTGAACATCCCTTGATAGTCTCCAGGCACCCCTTCAAAAATGCCAGCTTTTAGTTTTCTCCTGTTTTTTGACTACAGGAAATGAATAGAGCTGTTCTGTTGCACAGAATTCAGAAAGACCACAACAGGCTTATTCCTATTTGAAATCTCTGGCTGTGTCCACATGAGTGTGGATGTTTTTTTCCCTGGGGAACACCTATGCCATGCGCCCTCTTGTGTGCAGCAGGTTACCTCGTGTGAGGTAGGGGAGGCTGGTGCCAGCACTGGGCTGGCCCCAGCAGCCTTACCTGGGGGCCTCCTGGGGCTGCAACAGCAGCAATCCAGCTGCTTGGAGCCTGGCTGGCAGTTGGAGGATGGGTCCAAGTAGCCAGGCTCTGGTTCTGGGCAGCACATGCTGCCCCTGTGTGCCCTGCTCTGCTTTTTTTTTTTTTGACCCCAGGATTTCCCAGGGTCAGACCCCCCCCCACGCTGCTACCTTGAAGTGCAGAGAACAGCTGAATGTGTGGCATGTGGTGCTGCAGATGTGTTTGTGGCACCACATACCACATAGCTGCACTTGTCTGGATGAGGCCTCTGGTTTTATCTTGTGAGTCATGTTTATACCCCTCACAGTGCTAACATTACATGCCATTCCATGGCACCCTTGAAAGGATCTCAAGGCATCACAAAGTGCTGGGGCAGCTTAGCTGAGAGTCACTGATCTAATCTGTCAACGGGTATTGGAACATTTTGTGTAAGAGTTGAGTTTTGATTTTTATATGTAGACATTTTTAGATACCAATGTTAAAACGTGCTGTTGCCAAATCAAGCAGCATTATTTTGGAGTCCACAGAAACAGAACTCTTACAATCAGGAACAAAACTCAGCAGCCTTCTAGAGTGTGTCCCTCAAAGTATTGCAGTAATGAGATTTGATCTATACCACTGGTGATGTTATCAAACCAGTATAACACATAACACAAGTTGTTGAAATTCTGTCCATCGTTGATCAGTCCTGGTAAATCCTCAGTCTCCTTCAGTGTTTTCTCAGTGTAAAGTTGAACAAGTCAGGTGAACAACTTGTGTTATGCTGATGACACATCTTAATAGGTGATTCAGAGGAGAAGCTGCAAGGAATTTTAGATAAAATTGTTAGTGAAAGTGAGAAGGTTTAAGCATCAGCTATAGAAAAACAGAATGCATGGTAATTACCAAGAAGAAGATCATTCCTGTAAACATCAAAGTGGAAAAGGAACAGATAAGGCAGGTCAAAAAATTTAACTACTTGGGAAGCTGGATAACATCAGATGGTAGAAGTGATCATGAAATAAAATGAAGAATAGAGATAGCAAAAGACACACTTCTGAAAATGAAAAAGATATTGACAAATTATAAAATTGCTATGGGGACAAAGTTAAGAGTTTTGGATTGCTATGTTATGCCAGTCCTCATGTAGGGATCAGAATGCTGGACAATATCGCCAACTATGGAAAAGAGAATTGGAGCAAGTGAGATGTGGTTCTTAAGGCACATCTTGAAGGTATATTAGATATGTCACACTTCAAAAAAAGATATTTTGCTAAGACCAGGCTGCAGGAGGAAGCTTCTGATTAGCATTAGAAAGAGACAGTTGGAGTTTCTTGGACATGTTATGAGGAAACAGGAAATTGAAAGTCTGGTTGTAAATGGAAAGGCTGAAGGAAGGAGAGATCCTGGAAGACAGAGGTTCACTTATGTCAAGAGTCTATCTAAATGGATGAATGTATCAACACTGGAAATTCTGTATGCTTTAAAGAGGTCTGTGCAAGACTATAGTCACCAATGTCCTATTTGGATATGGTACCTAGAGAGAGAGGCTAACATGTTTCATTTTCAAACCAACTTATCCTCCAATTCTCTTACTATAGTTCCCACTTTATCAAAATTAAAAAGGAGAACTTGTCTCTGTTATTTTTTTCCAGCATAGGTACATTTATGATATTGCTCATGTTAGATTGGTACAAAAAGAAAAAAAAAAGCAAAACCAAAAATATTTTCCTCACCATGGCATAGAGACAATATAATTTACCTAGAATTGCACTGAAGAGAGTGACAGGAAAAGTTAGGATTCAGAACTTTTTGCCATGTACATTCCTATGATCCATACTATTTCAAGGAAAGGACAAGAAATATGCAGAAATGGGAACCGGAGACTTCCCTGTTCATCTCTTCTCTTTCTAACACCATACTTTTCTCCAGGTGTCTATGCAATTGCATCTCTGGATGATTTTTAGAAGGCAAATGTAACCTGGAATACAGTTACAGAAATTCGTAGATGTTAGGGCTGGAAGGGACCTCGAAGATCGTCAAGTCCAGCCCCCTGCCTCAGGGTCAGGAAGTCAGCTAGAGTCAAAGGATCCCAGCAAGATAAGCATCCAGGCATTTCTTGAATGAGTCCAGAGTAGGTGACTGCACCACTTCTGGAGGGAGTTTATTCCAGGTCTTGGGGGCTTGGACAATAAAGAAATTTTTCTTATGTCCAGCCTAAA
>NW_017729004.1:54143302-54182961 GCF_001723915.1 Gavialis gangeticus | reverse complement strand
TCCAGGCTGAAGAGTCCCATGGCTCGCAGCCTCTCTTCATAAGGCCTATTCTCTTGCCCTCTGATCATGTGCGTGGCTCTCCTCTGGACTCTCTCAAGCTTCTCGACATCCTTCTTGAATTGTGGAGCCCACAATTGGATGCAGTACACTCCAGCTGCGTCCTCACCAAGGCTGAGTACAGCGGGAGGATGACATCCTGAGATTTACTTGAGAAGCATCTATGGATGTAAGCCAGGGTTTTGTTTGCTTTACCAGCTGTGACATCATGTTGGTGGCTCATGTTCAACTTGTGATCAATTATGACCCTCAAGTCTCTTTCAGCAGTGGTGCTAGCAAGCGTAGCACTGCTGAGTCTATAAGTATGCTGCAGGTTTTTTTTCCCCTGAGGTGGAGTACCTTACATTTATCAGTATTGAACATCATCAGGTTTGTGTCCGCCCACTTAGTAAGTTTATCCAAGTCAGCCTGGATCACTAGTCTGTCCTCAGGTGTGGACGCTATGCTCCAAAGTTTGGTATCATCCGTGAACTTAGCCAGTGCGCTTCTGACACCAATGTCCGCATCATTGATAAAGATGTTAAAGAGAACCGGTCCAAAGACAGAACTTTGGGGGACACCACTGGTCACGGAGTGCCGTAATGAATCACTACCATCGACCACTACTCTCTGGGTCTGACCTTGGAGCCAATTTCCCAGCCATTGGACTGTGGTGTAGCCAAGGGCACAGTTGGCCAATTTTTCCATGAGGAGGTTATGGGACACCAGATCAAAGGCCTTTTTAAACTCAAGATATATGAGGTCAATCTCTTCTCCCTTGTCCAGGTGATATGTCACCCGGTCATAGAAGGAGATGAGATTGGTGAGGCAAGACCTACCCGCGACAAACCTGTGCTGGCTATCCATCAGGATGTTGCCCTCAACTAGCTTATCCAGAAGGGTCTCCTTGATAATTTTCTTGAGAATCTTACCAGGTATTGAGGCCAATTTTCTTGAGAAACTTACCAGGTATTGAGGCTGATTGGCTTATAATTCCTGGGATCTGCTTTCCGCCCTTTCTTGAAGATGGGTACCACATTGGCCTTCTTCCAGTCTTCAGGTACTTCACCTGAGCACCACGAATTTTCAAATATTTTTGCCAATGGTTGAGCTATGACACCTGCCAGCTTTTTGAGTACCCTAGGGTGTAATCTGTCCGGACCAGCTGACTTGAAGGTGTCCAGCTTCTCAAGGTGATCCTTTATTAGATCTATACCAATGCTGGGTATAAATTCCCCCTCACCCTGGCTGTCCCGCATCTTGCTAGGTAGGGTGGTCCCATTGGACTGATGAAAGACCGATGCAAAGTACCCATTAAGCAGATTGGCCTTTTCCTGGGTGTTGGTTATCAGCTGTCCTGTTTGGTTCAGCAGGGGTCCAATGTTACCCTTGCTTTTTTTCCAACTCCCTACGTATCTGAAAAAGGACTTTTTGTTATCCTTGATATGTGAAGCCACATGGAGCTTGGTTGCAGCTTGGTTGACTTTCCTGATCCACTCCTTGCTGTTATGGACCAATGCTGAGTACTCCTCCTTGGTGGTAATTACATCCTTCCATCCTTTATAAGTCTCTCTTTTGAGGCGTAGGAGGTCCTCAAGTTCCCTGCTGAGCCAAGGGGGTTGCTGTGCCATTTTGCTACCCTTCCTCTCAGATGGGATGGCCACCACTTGTGCTGTCAGGATAGCTCCCTTGAGGAGCAACCAATCCTCTCGGACTCCTCTTCCTGTCGAGTCGTGGTTCCTTAGGGCCTTGATAATGAGCCTCCTGAGCTTATCAAAGTCTGCTTTCATGAAGTCGAGGACTTCTGTATTGCTGACTGACTTGCCAGTTTTGCGATGGATAGTAAAGGTGATCAGCTCATGGTCACTATCACCCAGCTTTCCAAGATTCTTAGGTCACTGACTAGGTCATCCCCTTGGGCCAGTACCAGGTCCCCAGCAACGCTTTACCTCTTGTCAGCTCATAGACTTCTTGAGTCAGGTAGAACTTGTCCATGCACATGAGGAAGCTTTGTGACTGATCAGATTTGGCCGAGTGCTCTTCCCATGAGATGTCTGGGTAGTTGAAGTCTCCCATGACAACCATACACCAAGAGTATGCAGCCTCAGTCAGTTCCCTGGCGAATCCCTGGTCCAGCTCTTGTTTCTGGTTAGGAGGTCTGTAGTAGACTCCTACCATGATGTCCCCTGTGCCACATTTGCCACATATTTTAGCCCAGAGAGACTCCAGTCATCCTTCTTGGGTGCCAATGTCAATTTGCAGGGACGTGTAGCTGTTCTTGACATAGAGAGCTTCACCCCTACCCCGTTTATCTACATGATCTTACCTGTACAGTGTATAGACATCTATACCTGTGGCCCAGTCATAGGTGGAGTCCCACTAGGTCTCTGTTATCCCTATGAGGTTGTAGCCATTCTTGTTTAGCTTGGGAAATAAACAGTTCCTCCTGTTTATTCCCCAAGCTCGTGGCATTGGTGTACAGGCAGGCAAGTGTCCCATTGGGGGCCCCTGCCTTCCCTACAGATCATTCCGGGGCTAGGGTAGGGGTGGGTTCCTTTAAGTGCCTTAGCCTGCTGGATTTACATGGTTTCCCAGTGGCAGTAATCCTCACATCCCCTGGCAGGCTTAGTTTAAAGCCCGGTTGAGCAGGTCAGCCAGTCTGGCTGAGAAGAGCCTCCTCCTCAGTGGAGTGAGGTGGAGGCCATCTCTCCCCAGCAGACCACTGCTTCTCTAACCAAAGAGTGGACTGTGATCGTGGAAGCTGAAGCCTTCATGATGACACCAACACCACAGTCTTTGGTTGACTGCTTCAATCCATCTCTCCCTCTTCTACCCATGACCCATAACTGGGAGGAGTGGGGAAAAGACCACCTGCACCCCCAGCCCCCTAAACCCCTCTCCCAGAGCCCTGTAGTCTCTCATGACCCAGCTGGGATTGCTTCAAGCCATGTCATTCGTGCCCACGTGGATAAGAAGCATAGGGTAGTGGTCAAAGGGCCAGATAATCTTTGGGATCCTCTCTGCTATGCCGCAGATGCGGGCCTTCAGGAAGTAGCAGACCTCCCGGGCTAAGGGGTCGGGGCAGCAGATTGTCCCCTCATTCCCCCTCAAGAGGGAGTCTCCCATAATGACCACTCCGCATTTTGTCTTAGGGAGAGTAAGGGTGGGTGATCCTCCCATGCCTGCAGGAGCTGGCAGCTCTGTGGGATCTACTGGGGCTGCAAGAGGTTTGTACCTGTTGCAAAGCTCCAGAGAGGAGGGGACCTTGGTGCAGTGTGCCTTGGGGCCCTTGACCACCTTGGTCCAACCCCCTGACTAGACAGTATGGGAGATCCATGAGTCCTCCCTTGTCCTGGAAGGGGACCTTGGTCTACCCTCCACCTCCAGGGGGTGAAGGGCCTGGCAGTAGGAGTCTATCTCCCACTCACCATCCCTGATGACATGCAATCTCTGGACTGCGGCCTGGAGCTTCTTTCTCTGGCGTCCCAGAAACTCCAAAGTGGAGCAAACCTCACAAGGGGAGGTGGCCATTCTCCCAGTCCCATGAGCCTGGAAACATGCCAGGCAGCCCCCACAGCTGAGAGCCAGAGACTCCATCTGCGTGGAGCCCGGAACCATGGGTTCTGTCTGGGTGGGGGCCTCTAAGGTACCAGAGGGGGAGGTCGCAGACTCCGAGGGGACCCTTAGGGTGTGGTGTGTGCCCATCTGCATTGTGCTGCTGGTAGACCGGCTACTGATGGGACTACCTACTCTACAGCTCACTGGCAGGGCCTCAGGCCCTCCCGCACCCATCCTGCACAAACTCCCATGCTAACTTGCATGCTGGGCCCAGAAGCATGCCTGTTTATGTGTCCTGTTCATGAGGTTCCAGTCTCATGGTTCCCTGGGGGGCTGGGCCAAGTAGGAGCCGGGGGAGGGCATGACCCTCCTTGGCTCCACTCAGCTGCCTCCCTGCTGGGCTATGTCCCTCCCACCATGGGCTCCTGCTTACCTGTGGGCAGGCTGGGGCTCACTGGGGTCCTGGGGTCTCTTGGGGAGTGGTCCCTGGGTGCACAGGGGCGCAATGGGCTTTCACCCATGCATCTCGTGCCAGAGCCAGGACCCAAATGTGGCTTCTGCTGTTGCCGGGCCCTTTTTAAACCATGCACATGTGCAGAAGGGCCGTCCAGCGCCGTGTTGCTCTCAGGGGGCTAGAGGGGTGCCTCCCCCACACTGAAAGAGGGGACAGGTAAGGCCACCGCCACCCTGTCTCTCAACTGCCACTCAACTAGCAACCATTAGATTACTTTCTGGAATTAACATCTTGGTGGGAAATAACTGATACTCCAGGTCCTGTGTGAGTCATGGTACTGCAGGTCTGGGGAGCCGTGTAGTAGCCTGAGAGCAACAAAAGTGAGTCAAACTTTCCTATGGGTCCTGGGGATCCATGATACCATAAGACCATGTAACCTTTCACTGCTTCTTTCTTGTGGGGAGAATTCAATGTGAAACACTGAGTTCATAAATATATTTTAAGAAAGCTTTTCCATTTTGATGGGGGTATGGTAGCTAGATGGGTTTTGTTCATAAAACTGCATTATGAGCTAATAAATAGTAAAGCGTGTGGGCTTCCTTACTGTTTCAACATCAGAAACAGTAAGACTTTTACAGTCTCAAAGTAGAATCTTGGCTCAGAGGTCTCGAGAGAATGTTATAAAAGGCAGAAACAATGAGTAACTGGTGTTAAAAAAATACAGGCTATTGATGGAATCTCTTCTATGACAAGGTTTAGCAAAGACGAAATGTTGTCATAACTGGTTGGATAATATAAAGGAGGCATTAGGCCCCTACTGATAGCCACATTATTGGGTGTCACACCATTACTGGTAAGCTTGTTGCAGAAGAAACTATTTTATTGTTAGCATTTGGAGTCTTTCTTTGGAATCTGTCTTTGGCTCTCCACTTGGCCACAAGCAGTTTAACAAGATTCAGATGGTGCTACATGGGATGTGTACAATTTTCTTCAGATATGCAAGAAAAGCTCCCATTCTTGGCACAACATAATAGATCAGAAACCTCAGGTCTGCTTTCTCTTTTCTGACAATGGCTTTGATTCACAGTTAAATTGTAATTATACAGGAAATCCAAATTTAAAGGTATGTAGCAGGGAGAGGAGCTTTTTCTTGTTCAAAAGCTTTTTAGAATTCTGTGGGTGGTCGGGCAATTTTGGAAACACCCATAAATGGCAAAGGGTTTGTATAAGTCTGACTTCGTGCAACAAATACAGACTTACTGTGGCACCCTTCATGTAAACACTCTAGGGAACTCTGCAATTGTTAGAAGGTAAACCTGGCATTAGATACAAGTCTTAAAAAGATCACACTAAGAACACCATTAAACAGAACAAATAGCATGTAAATCTGCATTATGCCAGTAGCTGTCCCACCATTCAGTGCCTCTAATCTTCACCTCAGTTGACAATGAGCTCCAAAACTAGAAAAAACACAAAAAATTTCTGATAGATGGTATTTTAGGGCCATAGTAACGACAGGGCAAAATCATTTTTGTGTTTGCCATTCTCAAAGTGTGACCACATGTACAGGTAAAACTGTATTCAGGATCATCTGAGTCCCTGTTATCCATCTCTTAGGCTATTCATATAAAACTGGAATTGTGTTTATCAAGAACTTTTAATTATTCAGAGATGTAGGTTGTTCTCTAGGATATCAAAATAGAGCAGTACTCAAAGAAACTGAAAGAGGGAAATGGTTTGAAAAGTAACGGTGTACAAATGACAAAAATGGGTTTTCAATTTTCAAGGCGCAACAGCATCAACAAGGCTACAGAAAACTGACAGGATTCTAATTGACCCCGGCAATAAAATTGTCAGTTAGGTTCTGATTGCAGGATTTTTATTATCTAGTGAAAGTCTTATCTATATTAGAGTTTATTGGCTATCACCAGAGTATTGAAGTTTGGTCATCAAGTATGGATTAAAACTAAAAATCATGCCCAGATTTACCAAAATTGCAGGTCTTTCAAAAATACTTTCTGCTTTCTTTCACCACCCCATCTACTCAATGGTTTCGTTCTTGTTACCCTCCTTGCAGACTGGATTCTTGTCTTCCACCCATTCTGAGTCCTATATCTTTCTGCCAAGAGAGGCAGCTGAGCCGAGCCCAGCCCAGCAGGTAGCTGGCTGGCACCATTTAACTGTGTTGTGCATTGAAACCTGTTGCCCTCACTCTGACTCACTGCTGCATTCAGCTTGCCTCTGACCACAGATCTTGGACCCCAATGGTGCTAAGATATAATTCACTCCTGATGCTGCTCATGATGCAAGAAGCAGAACTGCAGTGTAGTTTTCTGAAGCATAGGAGAGTGTGCAGCGTTGCCAGCTAAAAGACTGCACAGATTGAATTTGGATGTCACAGAAAGAGTACTATAGAGAGATGAAGAACATTCATGAAAAGCCTTTACTACAGAGTCACTTATAACTTGCACTTTAACCCCTTAAATATGCCAAGATGTTCAAGGGTCTAGAATTAGTATGTTTTCATTTTATGATAGTGTTATGCTAGCCACTCTGTAAGCCATATATGGGAACATATTTCTATTTATTTTTGAATGCCTATAACTGCTTTTAAAAAGACTTTAAAGTGCTTAATGGGTTGAAATCTGTTAACCCAAAGGTGATAGTTAAGAGCTTGGTGGGAAATTGGTGATACTACAGGGTCTAACAACTTTCATTTAGCCATTTATGAGCTATTTAAGCATTAATAATTGAAGCCCAATGCTCATCTGTGCAAGGCTATTTCAGTTCTGGGGATATGTCAGACCACCAGTTTTTACTCACAGGATTTTCTCTTTGTCCTTCTTTCCAGTAATGGCAAAGCTTATTTGTGGAAGTGACAGCAAGTTTAGTACTTTAAACATGTACATTCTTTGGCAAATATACTGTCTGGAGTCCTCTGTTCATTTTCACTGACCTTAGGCCCACTAGTTCTGAGTCCCTCACTTCACTGATCTGAGGTGGCATGACCATTGGAGTTGTACTGATAAGAGCTTTGTTGCATCCTATTGCCCTTCCAGCCTAGCTTCTTTGCTGCTCTCCATGTCTAGGAATCATGAAATCATTGAAAAATAAGGCTGGAAGGTCAGAAGATCATCTAGTCTAAACACTAGCTCAAGGCAGGGTTACTGTTTCTAAACTACCTTGAAGTCTTTGTCTAAACTGATCTTAAAAACTTCCATTAGCAGTAACACCCATCCAAGAAAGGAATGAAAGCAGCATGTAAGATGGAATATGATATTGTGGAGTACAGAGGAAGAACATTAACTTAGCTTAGTTTTTTTGTGTTTTGGTAACATTAGCTGTCTCTCCAGACTGTACTTTTTCTATCTGAATCAAAAGTGCACTTGGAAATTCCCATGGAGTAGAGGAAGGATAGTGGGGCAGGATAGAATTGGGAGCTTCTACTCCCCTTTTGTGTCAGATCTGCAGGGTGCTGCTACCTTTTTTACATGAAAATGAAAGCTATAAGAACATAAGAAGTGCCCTACTGGGTTAGACCAACGGTCTCTATAGCCTGGGGTGCCTCTATACATGCATTTACTTGAGCCTAGATTTACTGTGCAATAAATGATTTTGGCTAGGTATCTACACGTGCAGAGACCTGGTAGTAAATTTGGCCACAGCAGGGAACTCCAGGCTCTGGTTCCAGCTGCCAGCAGCTTGGCAGTGCTCTTTAAAACCCAGACCTGCTCTGTGCTGTCTGGGCAGCCAGTTCCTGTGCTCAGAGGAGCAGTGTGGCACATACAGAGGCTATATGTGGCAGCTGTGTTCATGTTTCCCTGTGCTGTGGCTGTCTCAGCCCTTAGCCCTGGCAGCGAGGGACATGGTCCCAGAATCCTGCTGGCCAACTTGGTTGCTCTGATGGCTCACCATGCCTACATGTGAATGTGTTTTAGTTTGCAACATAGCAAACTTATTTAAATTGCAAAAAGTACCTGCACGTGTACAGCGTGATGCAATTAAACTGCAAAAATGACCAATTTTCATCACATGTACAAGCATTCCTTTATTCCCCTCACAGTACACATCCCCACTCCCTCCCCAACACCAAGAGCCCTCTTCCACCCTCCACCCTCAACCAACAGAGACCCCTTCCCTCTCCTTCCCCAACAAACACAGCTCCTCCACCACCCTCCCTACCAACCAACAATAAAAAACCCTCTTCCCAGTTTGAAAACTATGTACAGAGTCTGTGTTTTTGTGTCTTAGAGTGGGGGGCTGTGGGGTGGGGGTGCCTAGGGGGCAGAGACTTGGGGCTGGCCTCAGGCTGTTCTCCTGTGGGAGCAGATCCAGTCCTCTGGGACCAAAACAGGATCCTGGGTTGGGCCATGGAGGCCACAGTCAATGTTTTGGTCCCGGAGGACTGGATCTGCTCCCATCCAGGGTCAGGAGCTTGGCTCAGTATTCTCTGTCTGCCAGGTCCTGCACCTCCTCCCAGGTGATGTCCTCCTGGTGCCACCTCTTCTGGAAGGCCAGGTCCCCCTCCTGTTACCTCTCCTCCTGGGTCAGGTCCTCCTGCTGCCAGGCCTGGGCATCATCCACCCTTTCCTCCGCCACTGCCACCAGCTGCTGGAGGGGAGAGTCTGGTCCTGCGTGTGTGTCTCGTGCAGCCAGCGCATCTGGGGGGCTCCATCACTGGGTGGTGGTGCCCCTGAACCCACATCCCCACTGAGCCCTGTGGCCTCTCCCCTGTGTCCAGATGCTGGCCCTGCAGAGCCAAAAGACAGAAGACTCTTGTGAGAGTTTTCAACATTGCAGAGATAAGATCTCTGCACCAGGGACTGTGCGCTGCCTAGCCTCAGATTGGGGGTCAGCTGTGCACAGGTGCCCAGGGACCATGATAAATTGGGCTGGGTAGGTCTGAACCCAGATGGCCACTGGCTGAACTCCCTGTCCCCACTTTCTCCCCTGGGGCCAGTGGTTTGATGGGTGCTGGGTGCAGGCAGACTGCTTGCCCCATCCCATTTCCAGTGTGGGACAGACCAGACTTCTGGCAGCACCTGCTGCTGTGGTTCCAGACCCTGCTCTCCCCATCTCCCCCTGCAGGCCACCTGCCCTCCTGTGCTGCCACCCAGCCCATGGAGCCTGGGCTTGGGGTGTGCAGGGCTCTCAGATAACTGGGATGAGGAGCTGGCTGTGCCCCTACCTTCCCTGCAGGGGTTTTCTTCAAGGAAGCACTCTGGGGCTTGCCCCCCCCATGCCACTGCTGTACCCTAAGCATGCCTTTGCTGCATATGCCCCAGCTGGTGCGCAGTGAGCTGTTTGTGCAAGCAGAGGGGTGTCTGACCCACTTCATCCTGTTGCTGCTGAACCTCATTATGTCCTCACTTTTGCATCCCGCCCAACAGGGCCTCATAAATGTGGGCGTTGGAGCACTTGCCCTACTTGAACTAGCGGGCCACCTCTGCATCACCCCAGAGTGCCACTAGGTTACCATACTCCTCCTGGCTTCAACTGGGGCCATGGGTGGATAGCATGGGCGTAAATATGCAGGCAGGGGTGGGCCTGAATGGAGGGGACAAAGACATTGTGGAGATAAGATCTCTGCACCAGGGGCTGTGCACTGGTGCAGAGATTTCTGCACCAGAGGCTGAGAGCCCACAGACTTTCTGGGCCCCTGTGTAGCTGTTCCACTGTTGCCAGCCCTGGGCAGCTGCCAGCAGCACCCAGCACAGTGTCATAGCATGGAACAGAAGCCACATGGCTGAGACTATGCCTCATAGCAGCTGCAGTCACAGGGCAGTGTGCAGCAGGTAGGTGGCCCTGGCACTGCTGCCAGAAGGGGGGAGAAGTGAGGGGGCATCTGCCCCAGGCACTGACTTAAGGGAGGTGCCAGTATGACCCCCCTCTCCCAGGAGTACTACACATAGATACTCCCAGGAGTCTGCCATGGCAGGTGCAATCTTCCATTGCTTGGCTATAGAAGCCAAGACTAAACAAAATAACCCAGGTGGTCCTTTCTGCTCCTGTATTCCTATGCAGTTGTGGTACATCATGCACAACTTGATGAAGCTTGTAGTGAAGTCACTGGCAGTTGTTCATTTTTCATCTGTGGAAGATTTATTAACCCCACTTATGATGTTACTTATGTCAATGACAAAAACTCCCATTAGCACCAACAAAATTATAGCTGGGCCTAAACGTATCCATAAAAATGAAGAGAGACCCTGGATAATCATGGCCTATTATCATCAGGTATCACTGGAGTATGAACTGTGGAAACTTCCAAGGGTTTCCTAGCAAGATGTCTGTAAGCAAGAGGCAGACAAAATAGTTAAAAGTTGAAGTTAAAGTTTAATGATTCAGAAGCTGTTTTAACTTTTTTCAAACTTCAGAGAGATCTTTTTCTTTGCCTTAAAAGCACATCTATCACTTTCCAGCCCAAATCAGTACTGCAAGTGAAAGTTATACAAGAGTCCAAAATAAGGCTTCAGTAAGGAAAATGTTTGTAACCTTAAAGATGGACTGTTTTTTCATAGTTTTCTAGGGTAATGATCCTGTAATGTCAGGAACAGGTTTATTTGACCCAGTCTTTTGTATCTCTATTTTTTATTATGCATTCACTGTTTAATAATGGTGCATCAACCATTCAATTTTTGCTGGTGTCACTTTAAACATTTGGTTAAATTTATCATGCTGTTCTAATGCTGACCTCCTACTGTGCTTTGCGAAGGAAGTTGAACCAGGATGTTAATCTTGGCTTAGAGTTGTGGCATAATACAGGACAATTGCATGCTGTGGTCTTGGGTTATATATGACCGGGCCCAGGTCAGGCAGCCAAGGTACAGGCTGGGCCATGCTTACGTTCCAGACTACAATTTGTTAGCTTATGTTTATTTCATTTTCTTAATCAATGCTGATAATAAAGCCTTCGCCAAAATTTAATTCTGGTTTCTTTGAAATTATTTCATTCTGAAGCTGTGCTTCATTAAAGTCCATTTTAGTATTAGCATTACAATTTTCTGCATATATAAATTAATTCTGTCTCTTGGTTGGTTACAGGCAGTTTAATAAGATTCAGATGGTATACAAGCTATCAGAGGAGTATAAAATTCTTCAGACATGCAATAACAGCCCCTGTTCCTGGCACACCATAATATCAGCAAACTCCAGTTCCGCTTTCTGTTTACTGTAGATGGTTTTGATTCACAGCTAAATTGAAATTACACAGGAAATCAAAATATTCAAACTTAAAGGTATGCGACAGAGAGGCTCTTTCACTCTTCCAAGGCTGTTTTATAATTCTATGGAATGAAGGAGTTTTGCAGCCGTTTACAGTACATTAAAAATTCCAGAGGAAGAAAAATATATGGTAGAAAAAAATGAAACATAAAAAAAAGACTAATCCCCATTGACAACTGCTATTCAGAAAATAATTGTGTACTTAGCATAAAGAAACATAATTTCACATGTGCAGATTTCCTATTGTTTAACATTCTGAAAAAGCAGGATGCAGGCAGAGTAAAACAGCACGGGATAGAAACATTTACATTTCTAGCCAGCCCATCAATAACTCTTTTTACTGAAATGTTTACCAGAATTTCTGCAAAAAAATTGGTTTAAATTTCAATGCAGCTTTCAGTTCCCCCAAATTATGGTTCAGTCCTGTAAATTGCTATGTTGAAATAAATTTGTGTTAGGGTGTGAAGTGTGGGTGGTGATATGAAGTTGTATGGGTGTGAATATACTGGTATTTGTGTGCATGGGTGTGTGCATGTGTGCGTGCACGTGCATGTGTGTGAATACATATGCATGTCTGTGTTTATTTAAACATGAAACATTTAAATAATGAAACTGTTTTTAGAAATATTCTTCTTACAATCTGTTTTACTGTCTTCTAGGATGTGATTCTTTTAGCTTGAAGATCTGCCATGTTGGCAATAAATTAGTATAGAAAGGAGCTATTTTCACAAACTATTTATCTTTTTTTTTGGGTTCCCCAGTGTTTGTTGTCAAAATGTGCCACCATCCAACCATCCCTTCAGTCTCAAAGATATGTGAAAACTTTTAAGCTATCTAACCTATTTGGGGTGAAATGTAGGTATCAGCTAGAATCATAAATGCTCCAACAAGAAGAAGTGAATGAAACCAGAAGTAGTGCATTCTATTAGCTAAGTTTTTTTTACTGAAATTTCGATAGAATCTTTGCTGATGAAATATATGTGATATGTATGTCAGTGGGTGCATCTACATGTGCACTTTAATGCGCAGTAGCTTATTCTATTGTGCATTAAAGCAGTGAGTAAGAAAACATGCTCATATGCTAATGTACAGTAGAATAGGCTACTGCACACTAAGTGTCAGCTAAAAAGCATGTGCTTGCACTGCTGTGCATTAGTGCAGCCTAATGGACATTAATTTAGTACCTCAGGGTGCCTGTACACATGATGCGAAGCTGTTCCAATGTGCTGTAATTACAGTGCACTGGACAAGACTCACTTAATTGAGTCTGCTGGAATGTGGTAATTAGCATGCTCCAGCCAGCCTCTGTGTATTGTGTATCAGTGTCCCCCCACTTCAAAATGGCAGTGGGGGTGCTTGAACTAAAGCTTGTTCAACGAGCTTTAGTTCAAGCATTTCTGTCACCAGTGTCATAGCAATGAAGTTTGGCACCTGGGGTAAAGCCCGCAGTGGCAGCCTGCTCTTGCCCCATGCATAGATCCGGGGGGGCACATGCCTCCCTATGCTTGCCCAGAAATGCATGCAGCAGCAGGGGTTGCCCTACCCCCATCCCTGTGCCCCGCCCAAAACAAGCAGCTTGTGGCTCTGTCCCATGCTTCGCCCTGGCTGGGAAGCACCAGTTAGTGCCCCTTTTCTGTGGTGTCTGGGGCAGTCACCCTGCTCACCCACCCCCTTGCTATGGGACTGTCCACCACCATTTTGAAGCATGGGGACGATGATACACAAGATGCTGTAGTGTTTTAATTAGAGTGGCTCTCAGAGCCGCTCTACTTAAAGCACCCTCCCTTCCGCCCCCCAAGCAGGTGTAAAAGAGCCTTCCTTTTGGAAGTACTAAATTTAATGTGCATTAGGAAAAGCACATGACTAGACATGTAGACATGCCCAATATGTATGTGTAGTACTTTATCTAGCTATCTATTGTGACCTAGAGGAAAGTTACCCTCTAAGCTCACTGTAGTCAGTAAATATTCTGTGTCCCCATTTCAGAGATATTCTCCAACTCCATAATTAATTCTACAACTCTTATTCAGTAATTACCATTATCTTCTTTTTTAATGGTGGAAGGTTTTAAATTCCACTGAAACCTGGCTTTTTTTTCTCTCTCTCCCCAAATACTGAAGAGCTGTTGAATAAGGACAATCTATTTCTTATCTTTCAGGAAGTTGGGCTGGTTCACAGAATAAGCAGCTAAGCTGGAGGATTTAATTCATCTTGTTCATTAAAATTCAAATAATTATAAAGCCATAGATGTTAACTTTCCTGTTATTATAATACAGCTGGCAAACAGAGACCATGGCACCAGCTGGGAGAGTTAAAACCTCATCATTGGTGGTCAGGTAATTTTATTTAATAGTTTAGCAGGCATTTGAATCAATACTTCTGAGAAATCTCCTTTATGAAATTATTATTATGAGTAATTGGTTAAAATATGCTTTTCACAAGTCTCATAATGTTTAACTGGATTACATACTACATACATATAGGGATTAATTCAATTGTGGCAAAATTCTTGCATTCTTAAAGTACTAGACAGTACTGGGTGTCAAAAGAAGTATTCATTTAGGACATGTTTCTGTGCTTGCTATGGTAAGATGGCTTCCAGGGGACTGCTTGAATAGGTACTATGCTCACTCAGTGAGGAGGAGTTGCAGAACTGGGCTCAGAAATTTTGCTGGAACATTTTCAATTTCTTTCCTTACTGTTGCTCTATTTAAACCCTATTGAATCTTTTTTTTTTACACACTTGTCTTTTGTTAAACTGCTCAAAAATAGGCATTGGAAGAATCAGGTGTAATTATGTGACTTGTAATTTTCTATATTTATATATGTTTGCACAAAATAATTTACTTGGCAGCATTTTTTCATCTATCATGGATGCCAGTCAGAAAGACTTGACCAGTGTTAAAATGGATCTCTTATCTTTTGGAAAATTCCCAAATCTGAATCAAATCAGGAGACCCTTTAACCTCTCCAAATTGAATTGGAACCCTCCAAATCAATTCGGAGAGATCGGGAAAGATTTGGCAATTTGGGCATAGATACAGCTTTAAATGTTTTTTCTACATACCTCAAGGTACCCGGTGGCTCATGCATGCTGTGTTGGTGGAGCAGACGGAGCATCCCACAGGAGCATGGGGGGCTCCCCAGTGCACTCAACACCCCCCTCCATCAAGGAGTGTGCTGGGGGGCCTCCCCAGTGGCCTCCTGGCTTGGTGACTGGTGCATCCTGGGTCTGGGGGGGGGCACCTGGGGTCCCCCCACAGCCGATTGCTGAACCAGGGAAGCACGGGGTGGGGGGGGGACTTCCTAGTGTGCTTCATTGTCAAGCATGCAGGGGGCCCCCCATGCTCCTGTGGGATGCTCCATCTGCCCCAGCGTTGCAACATTCACAAGCTGTGCCTGGTATTTTGAGGTATTTAGAAAAAACATCTAAAGCTCTGTCTATGGCCGAATCACTGATTTTCTGAATCAGCATCAAATCTTCAGATTCGGATTTGGTCGCATTGAATGGGGGACAGTGATCCAAATTAACAAATCGAATCACTGTCCTTGATTCAGGCCGAATCTGAATCCGGATCGAGTACTGCCTGTTTTGCACACCCCTACTGCATTATTTTATACAGGGAACACAGTCTTGGCTATTATGCTTAATTAATAAAATACTTCTGCTTTAGGTATATACCAGAAACAGACCCGAGTGCTTCAAAGTTTTTACAAGCATTGGGGAACAGCAGTGCTTTGGGAGGCCTTGTAGTTGTACCACGGTGTCCCTTTTATGAACAGTTTTTCATATTGAAAATTAGCTTTAAGCAAGTCTTTAAAAGAAATAAAAATATGATTGGCCACTGCATGTCACCATTGCTCCATAAAGACATTTTATTTCAGCACCATGCATCTTTCCAACTAGTTTAGGCAATGAATGCTGGAAAAAAAAAAATCTGTTTTGACAATGGCGTTCAGGTGGTTTGGCAACCTTTAGTGCTTTCCTTTTTGCTTGGAACTACTCATAATGCTGCTGGAATGAAGTAACATTGTCTGAGTCAAACACCACAAGCCCTGAGAGAAACTCTGTTATGTTAGCTAACGGTTGAAGTTGCTTATTCTCAATATATGGAGTAACTCCTATTCATGTGTGAAAGAGCACCGGGGAAGAATATGGTGGCAATTAAAATGGGAAATTCCTAATGTCACCCTCTCCATCCCTACTAAATGAATAGTTCTCCTCCAGCACTTTATATTAAGTGATTAGAAAGAGTTAAATGAGGATGATTGCTGGGGAAACTTGTTAGGTATTAATGTTTTCTACTTACTTTTCTTCTGCTGTATTGAATGCCCTTGTGATAGAAAAGAAAGAACAAACATCAAAAGTACCTTTTAACTTCACACTTCTTTCTAAATTTCTTTAAACTTATAGGCTATACTGCTGGCTTTCAAACTTCAAAGCATGCAGAAGGATCAGGGTCAGATAGAAAAATTATTTCTTACAGTTTAATAAAATATGCATGTAAATTTTATGACCTGCCAGAGAAATTATTTATGTGTTAATGTAACATTGTAACATTAATTACACACTTTAATTTATTTCTTAGTAGCTTCTTTACTAGGAAGTACAGTACAAGTGCTAAAATTTGCTTCAGAACATTGTATGTCACCTAAGCTTAAATTGTTTCCTGATTAAATTGTTCTTGGAAGACAACAGTATCTTTCTTCTTTCTTTCTTTCTTTCTTTGTAAAGAGGAAAGGAGAAAGGAGAAGGTTACTAAGGGCTGAATGCTGTAGCCTTGAACTCAGAGGATTATGATGTATTGCTCTCTGGTTCCACTTTTCCATAATTTTATAAATATTTGGTAAATATCCTATACATGGTATGCATGTGTATTGATTTTTCCACATATGCCTACTACATATTTCTTGTGAATGAATCAGAAAGCCTCTGTTTGTGGCCACAGTTGGAGACAGAATACTAAATTAGATAAATAAGTCCTATGGTTTTATACATAAGTTCATATGTATAACCATAAACACAATACCCATAAACTTATTTTTCTAATTTAAGTGAATGCACGCACACATGCATGCACGTACACATGTACTTATTTATATAAGTGAATGCACTCATGCATACACATACACAACTATATACAGTAAACATACAACTATATATACCATATATGAGATATGTTTATATTATATAGATAGCTATTTTTTATATATAATGATACATAATAATTTATTGAGATTTACAGAAATGACCTGGAGCAAAATATTATTAATACAAACACTTCTTTTTTACAGAGATATTTTATTCCATTTGCTCAACCAAGGCCTTGTGGGAATGGACTATGGGAGCAAGAATCAAGCAAGATTCTATCCTCAGCTGTAGCATTCATGTGCTCTTGGTGAATCATTTCATCTCCCTGTGTTTCAGGCTACTCACAAATAAAATAGAGACCCAATTCATTTGTACTTGTAAAGTGCTTTGAGATCATCTGATGGAAGATGCCATAGAAGTGCCAAACGTTACAAAAAATATTTGCTTTGATCTGTTTTCATTATTTTGCCTTTTAAAATTTCCTCAGCTCCCTTTTTTTTTGTTCTTGTACCATGGCCCAAGGTAAATTAAGAGAAAGGGTAAATAAGAGAGCCTGCCATTCATTATGTTATATACATCTATCATATTTCCTCTTACGTTCCTAACTAAATAGTCCCAGTCTTTTTAATCTTCTGAAGTGTCTGCTTGCCTAGTATTTCAAAGTTATTGAGTGATAATCCTATTGGGATTATATTTTTTATTAAAATTCTTTATATTTTTGTCAATGTCAAATAGATCATCACTACATTTAGTTCTCTTTTCTGTCCTCAGCTACTTAGTCTACATTTATAAAATAAATGAAGTTAATAGTGTCAGACTGACTGTCTGCCAGGCCACAATTTTTAAACAAAGGAATAAGTAACACATGGGAAATATCCTCTTTTGCGTGATCCCTGAGCATCCGTCCTGACCTTTAATGGTGAAGAGGTCTCCCAATTACTCTCTCTGTCTTTGGCTTCTCTGCTGAGCTGCCATCATGATGGTATTTAGTGCTAATTATATGGATGTGTGGTCATGGCCACTTGTCCACTATGAAATGTGTTTGGAGCACAACTCATTTTACAAACCTTCCAATAAGTGTACGGTAGTGACAGTCAGTTAGCTTCTCTTCTGGGCTGGAGTTTAGTCAATAACCCAAATGTGGAATGAAATAGCTAAACTTTCACACCTGTGTAATGACAAAGTTTGGAAAGTGGGTACAGTGTTTTAGGAACTAGACTGAGGTCACTAAATATAGGTCACCTTCTAAGAAGGTGGAGTTTGTGATACAAAATATTCTGCAAATGAACTTGGGAAACCCGTGGAATCTACCAAAACTGTACAAATGTTGTATCCAGAGAATCAGCTTGGACAAAAACAATTCAAATTGTTATACAGGCAACCCCTGCTTAATGCTGTTTTGCTTAGCACTGTTTCACTATAGCGCTCATTTTACACTGATACCTGGTTCCACCTAGTGCTCAGCAAGTTTTGTTATAATGCTCACAGGCATCATATAGCTGGCACTGAACCTGACACTAATCCTGGCAGCCCTGATTTTGGTGATTTTGGTGACTTCAGAAAGTGAAAAGTGAAAGTGAAAGTTGGTTTCGCTTAACACTTGGTTTCACTTAATGCTTGGTTTTTCAGGAACCAATTAAGAGCGCTAAGTGGAGGTTGTCTGTACAAATACTGAGAAGCATAATTAGAGATGGATGAAAGACTTCCCATGAAATGTCATTTGACTTGAATCTTGACCCATAGCACAAATTAATTATTTTAAGGTTAGAAATAAGTTTTAGTTTTATGTTTTTCTTAAACTTCTACACTTTTCTGAACTTCTTTGGAGTTAGAAGCAGAGCTAACAAAATACCCTGCCCTGAAGGAAGTCAAGAAATTTGGAAATTCTGAGAAGGCATCTTTTCTGACATTTCCTATGTAACATGGGATACTTTAGACAACTTCCCATGAGCTTGGGGTAAATATCTAGGTTCTTGGCTGATTACTGAAAAGTGATGAATTTTACATTTCATTAGATAGCTCCCAGTTAAAATAACTCCGTAGATTCTTCAATATAGTTCTTCAAAATACTTCCATACCTCACAGGTATTGACTCAACTGCTTTGTATTATACACTGTTAGACAGCACTAAGAAATAGATAGGAAAAGCTTTTTGTTAAGTGAGTCTCTTAAAGTCTCTCTTCTGGCTACTGATAGAAGACAGGCCTGGGAAAAGAAGTTCATAACCCTAGTGGACAGGAAGAGTTCTTGAGGCATAACTGAAGTGTGAAAAGGCTGAGGACTCCTGATTTAAGAAGATGACAAGGACATGTGCTGGTTCACCATATTATTCATTGATAGTCTCCTTTAGAGTCTCAAGACAAAATTAAAGTTGTCCCAAATTGGTACAAACAGCCCCTGTGACTGTTAGTGGTAAAAAAACAAACCCTTCCTGTCCTTTCTGGGGGCTAATCCTTAAGAGGTACAAGACTCAAGTTTGCAAGCAATGTAGATTGCCAGTCCCTGAAACACTGGTGTGAATTTATCCTACTTGCTTTTAAGAGCTTTTATTTTTGATGACCCCTCACTTTCCAGAGATAAAGTTCTTCTCTGACTCAGGTTTTTTGCTATCAAAATCTCACTGCTTACAGAGTCACATTCTGTGTCCCAACTGCTAAGTATAATGAGTAATAAAGAACAAGATAATGTATTTGCTTAATTTCACTTTTACAAATTATATTAATTTTAAACAAAATATTGTGTTAACTGTAGACTGTGTGACTGGTAATCAAAATTCATAACATTAAGCTGATAAAACTGGCCAGTAGGAACCAAAAGGGGTGTCTCATCTTGTGAAGTCCCTTATAGGCACAAGTTTTACCAGAAAAATCCCAAGTCTTCATTGCTTTTTGGAACTGGCCCTTTGCCTTATTTACACTGGACTCCATCTGCATGCTGTGTCCAGTTCCTAAATGTTTTTATAAATGACTTAATATTACATTTGTAAGTCCGATCTTCTTGATACTGAGAAAGATAAAAAATTCACCAGGTTTCTGCCCATTTTTTCCTCCAATAGGAAAATTCCTTTTTGATACCCCCCAAAGGATAACCAGTCCTGAAATCGTCCTCCTAAACAATGCCTAGAGGGAGAGAGCGTTGCATACAGTCAGGGAGCACAAGATGTTAAAAGCTCCTGAGCAAACATTTCTTTGATAAAGAGGTGAAAAGGAAAAACAGACAAAATCATTTTCTTCCATACAGGTGACCAAAGGAGGAAGAGACCCCTTTCTTTTCTTTGTTCTTTGTGTTCCCTAGAGGTTCCTTAACTCCTGCTTCTGTAGGTATATCTCACCCCCAGTCTGATTAAGTCATCCACTTGATGAGGCGGGTGTTGAAACTAATCCTTTCACAACAACAGCAAATGGTTTAGTATAGTGCAGTTATTTAGAAAAGCTGAGATAGGGTTTGCTATTTCCCAAAAGTGGTATTTTCAAGGGATGAATGCATTACATTTAGTAAAGGTACAATTTTTCTTTCATGTTGTAAAGAAAGAATTGCTGATAATTAGAGAACTTTAATGTCTGCATAGTAACAACACCTGGGGTATATATCTGTTTTGATGTTTTCCAGCTATCACTAATAACTTCAACAAACAGCCTACGGTAAGCTCATCATATATTCATCCTATATTCATTATATGTCTCATTCCAAATGGAAAGAATCTATTTTTAAGGTGTAATGATGTGCAGATCCATGGAGTAGTAACATTATCAGGTAGATTAAGTGAGAATTGCTTCAAGCAGTCCTAGCTCAGACTGGGGATCCAGTTGTGGCAGTACATCTGTATGACACAATAATGGTAACTGACATTTTTACAATACTTTTGAAAGGTCCCCAAATGACTGATGAGCTGTTAGGCTGGGGGGTGGGGCAATTATTGGGCTAGAGGGCCACTAATGGAAATTTGGTGAGCTGTTGTGGGCTGAGGGGGTGGAGGAGAGGGGTGCTGACTGGCCTGGTGTGGTGGTGGGGGCTGCTGACCCAGCCCAGTGTGGTAGGGATCAGTTGATACTATTTGGCCCAGGTCTGCCTGCCCTGTAACCCCCGCTGTTGGAGCTGGACAGAGCAGGTGGATGGGGTCTCCATGGCAACTGGGTTGGGTGGATGGGATGGGGTTGCGAGTGGGTGGGGACTTGTGGCCAAGGCTGGGATCATGGGGTGGTGACAATGTGGGCCAGGGCCTGGGGCAGAGTCGTGATCTGCTCCCCACATGTCCCTGTGACAGGCACTGGTTCCATGGGCAGGGAGGTGCAGGGAATGGTTTGCATTTCTCCCCTGGGCCCTGGTTCCATGCTGTCACTGCCCCATGATTCTAGCCCCGGCCCTCCCTGCCCACCCACCTATCCTGCTCTCAGATGTCACTTCCCAGCTGCCCATGCCTCCAATTCATCCACCTAGCTGAGTGCGACCTGCCCAGAGGGGTCCCAGGTTGGTCTCCATTAAGGCCCAGCTTGCTCTTTCCATCTGGTGCCCCTGGCAGTGGCTGCAGGGCTGGGGTGTCTGGGCAGTGGGGCTGAGTTTGCCGGCAATGGCAGCCAGGCAGAGTGATCCACTGCTGCAGGGGCTGCTGGGAAGCTGAGTCCATCCTCTGAGCCATCCTCACCCTACCGTGAGTCCAGGGTCAGAACTGGCTGCCATGACGTGGGCTGCCCCCCGCTCCTGGGATGGGCAGGGCTGAGGAACTGACTGTGGGCTAGATAGCACCCCTGGGTGGGCCGAATCTGGCCCACAGGTCATATTTTGCCCACCCCTGTGTTAGGCCCATAGACTGGTTCACTTTACCCAGGACAAGGAACAGAAGTGTCTTTGCCATCTGCATTAGAGTCTCTCATTGACCCAAGTGCTGACTCTGCTTAGGTCATAGAGGTCTTATCTCTTTCTCTTGCCTCCCATTTAGTGGTTTGTTTGGTTTTTTTGCTCTTCTCCTTTTTCAGGTATCTACTTTTACTGATTTGTATCTGATGAATTATTTACACTGAGTCAACAAAGCACCCCTAAATGCTTCCATGCTTTGGACAAGTTAGACTCTTGGAAATCACATTTTACTGTTCACATTTTACTATTCACAGTAACTGTCAACCCTGATCGTTAGAAAAAAGAGGTGTTAGAAATATACTCTCATTTTATAGTAAAGCTGAAGTTGTTACGTAATCTCTTGTAATCTAGGCAGTACTCCAAGAGGTACCCCTCTCCAATTGAAGGGGGAAAAGCAGGTGCACAAGTACTATGGGAGGTGTAGGGACTCTTCTCCCCCTATAGAGCAGAGCCAGACCACCAATGGGGACTTAGCCATATACCTTTTAGTGAGAAAACAGTACTGGGAACATAACCAGTATAAACCAGGGGGTATAGGGGCAGGATTCAACAAAGGTTAGACACTTACAATCATAGTCATATTCATCCAGCTGACCAAAGACAGGGTTAACAAAATATAAAACACAAACAGCAGAACAAACAATACTGGTGGGCGAAATATAAAAGGCACAAAATACAAAATGTCATATAACAAGGAATAGAGGACCTAGGTACCTGGAGGGGGCAGAAAGGAGGAAAACACAATGATCCCTTTCCACTGCAACAAGAATTTCTCCCTGTCACTTCACTTATCCCAAATCACCCCAGCTGGGACTTTAACTAGATCTCCCACATGGTAGGCAGAGACACTACCACACAGCCACCAGTGCTGGTACTGTGCCAAGCTGCGAGGGGTCTTGACCTTCCCGGAGCCCCAGCCTCATGTTGAGCTTCCTGGCATTTGACTGGAGAAGCTGGAAGCAGAGCTGGGAACCTCTCAGGTTGCTGCTCAGATCCTTGCTGGAGCAGGGGAGCCTCTCCTGCTGGCTGCAGCCTCTTGTAGGGGAACCCGGAGCCCAGCGGGGAGCCTCTCCTGCTGGCCTCACGCCGTGTTACTGGGGGTCCAACCGCTGCCTGCAGGTCCCACTCCTTCAGGCTCTTCTGGGGCAACAGCTCCTGTCCCACTGGCCCAGCTCTTTGAAGCTCCTTCCTTGTGGTCCCTCGCTGGTCTCCCCTGAATCAGCTGCGCTGCCCCTTTTATCCTGCTCCAGGTGACCCAAGGGGCCAATCAGGGGACACAGAGGGTGAGTCTCTGGGGCCCGATCGGTGAGGAAAGGGAATCCCAAGTCCTCCAATCATCCTTTTCTCCTTCAAAACCCCTGGCTAAATCATTACCGGATTAGTGAGGAAAGGGAATCCCAAACCCTCCAATCATCTTTTACCCTTTCAAAACCCCTGGGCTAAGTCACTACCAGCTAGCCCGTCACATTCTTGATTCCAGGAGCTGGAAAGTTAAGCACAGACCACATATTGTGAGGCTCTTGGTAAAAGTGCCGAACAGCATTTCTTGGCCTTCGAATTATTCTGGCAGCTCCACCCAGGTGCCATTCTTCTAGGCCAGGGGCGCTCAACCTCTGGCCTGCAGGGCAAATGCAACTCACAAAGCTGTGGCATCTGGCCTGCAGAGCTCCTCACAGGGTGGGAAATTTGGTGGCATGGGAGCAGTGGCTACCTTCCCTGCTGCCAAATTTTCAAGTCCTGTGCTGCTGGGTCAGGGCTAGACCACATCCCCTTTCCTACCTGTACAGTCTGGTCAGGGCCAGGCTGATCCCTGATCCTTCCCAACACACCAGATCATGCCCTGCCTCACTGCCCTGAGTGCTGGATCAGCACTTCTGCCAGATCCAGCCTGATGATGGAGTAAGCACTGTCTATCTGGACTGAGGGGAAAAGAGGTTGTGCACCACTGTTCTAGGCTATATACATACCTACAATGAAAAGCTGGCCTCTTCCTTGAAGAGTTCACTTAGAATATATCTAGTTTTTTCACATTTTAGCATTAGAAATTGTCTACTGATGTTTGCCCATAATTTAATACTAACTGAATGAGAATGCCTAAGAATTGAAAGAAGCTTCATCCTCCTTCTTCAGTATGGAAAAGTGCTTGTTAAGTCCACAATTCTACTTAGTAGCTTGCATTTAAAACAAATCTGCTACTGTTCAGTAGCAACTGACTGCACTACCATTAGGAAGCTTATGGATCTGAATTTCAATCCCATGAAGAAACTGGTGGGAATATTACTGGAGGGAGCAGTTTGAATTAGTCTTCCCTTAAGTGGCTGAAGGAATAGCAGTGCTGGCTCCTGTAGAGAGCTGCATCTGCTATCTTTGCTAACAGAAAAGGTAAGCTAAGAACATGACCATGCAAGGAAGAAAAAGGCAACTTTGAGAGATCCAAGAGGCTGCCCCAGAATAAAACAGAGGCTATTTTTCAAAATCATCTTTAGTGCTGCTTTTCTCAGAGTTTCTGGGGGAGCATGGTAGACAAGACTAAATGTCCTAATGTGGAGATTAGGTGCTGACACAAATATTTCTGAAAATTTGCTGAGTACCTGCATTATGTTTTGTATAATTTTAAATAATTTTCAGGGACACAGACACACTGGGTGCATCTACCCATGCATTGAGGGCAGTGGCACTTTTTCTAATGTGAATTCAATTTAGTACCTCCAATGCAAGGTACTAAAGAAATGCACATTAGGCTGCCTCAATACGCAGGAACAAATGTGTATGGTTATTAAATGATGTTTAATGTGCAGTAGCCTATTTTACTGTGCATTAGTGTAATCACATGCTTTTTTATGTGATGCTTTAATGTGCAGTAAAATAGGCTACTGCACATTAAAAACCATGTGTAGATGTGACCACTGGCATTTAAATAGTTGCAATGCAAGTACTCAACTCCCCCACATTTGCAACTGCCTGGTCCTGGTTCTATAAGCCTGTGAGCTAGCCCCACAATGAAACACCTTTATGCCCCAGTCAGCCCCTCCACAGCATATTGAGCTAGGTCAAAGCAACCCTGGGCTGGCAGGCTGACCCCCAGGACCCCCTGCCAGCTGGGCGCTGCTCCACCTTGGCTTAACATGATGCAGTCCTGGATGCATGTGTAAACGCTGCACCCCGGAGCAATACACTCAGGTGTGAACTGCATTGGAGTTTATTCAGCCACATTAATAGCAAGAGTGTGCAAAAACACTTCAAACTTGCTGTGCACCCTTGCTGAGAACCAGGTGTCAGTATTCAGTAATTTTCCTCTTTAGAGAATGTGACAGTGGTGTGTATATGTGTGGAGGAGTGAGAAAGGTCTAAATATATTTAAAACAAAAACCAAAACCACACAATAAAACCTGGTTCAAGTACTATTAAAACTTTCAGGTTTTTGCTAAGCCTGAACCTCCTGTTTCATCAACATTTAAAAAGATTACCCAGTGGAGATGTGGATAGGTCAGACTCTTATCTGATATAGCTATTGTCATGATTGTCATGCCCATGTTGTCACCAGCTGAGGATCTGCCCATAATAAATAAAAATGACTTTTTTGAGGAAACTTGGCAAACAAATATGTACACTGGTGGAAAGGCAAAGCTTTCTAGATTTACGCTTTGGACTAAAAAGAAAAAGACAGAGAGAAGTCCCTTTTTGTCCACAGCAACAAAATGTACTAGCGATGTTTAATTTCATGCAATCTGGATGGAGCAATAAATATCATCTAGAAGTTTTGCTTGCTGAGTAAGAGTCTGAGCACTTAAATCTGGAACACACATTTTTCTTGTCAAATTCTGAAAGCTCAACACCTCTATTTTACTCCCAGAAACCTAAGTATGTATGTTTCCCATTATAAAATAAACCTTATAAAATAAGGCTCCCATACATTTCAGACAATACCTTTCTCTTGGTTGCCATTACCCAGTACATGTAACACAATGGCTCACTCATGGCCCAGTACGTTTTACTGGCTTTCCGAAACGTAGAGCATCTAAGCTTCAGATACTGGAAAAATGAAATCCTGTTTCTAATCAGTTCCTACATGTAGTCTGTTTGTCTGTTTGATTTTTGAATAGGTTGAAGTGTTCAGATAATGACTTGCCTTCGTGAATGAGCCAGATTCTGTAAGAATCTGCTGAGCATCCTCTTAAACTCCCAAAGATATGACCTTAGATAGCTTGGCAGGTATCAATTTTAAAACTACTTCTGGGGTACAGGCACCAAAACAACATCCTTGCCCTCTAATCTTTACTTTCTTTGGGGTCCTTTATATGGTACATTGAAATAATGATTGGTGAATAGATTTTCTAAGTGATAACTGAGAAATATTGTACTAACCTACTGAATAACTTGTTTCCCAAATCAATGACAGAGAATGTACTGTAATAGAAACTTGTCCCTGTGAAACCTTAGTCCTCCACACTGCATTTGGTTAAAAACCAGAAAGGAAAATAATGTATTTTTACTTCAAGAGAAATATTTCTGTTTTATGAATGCTATTAAAGTGTATCCCCCTTCTGGACAACTTGAACCAATTCAAAAAAACTGGCTTTGTTGCACTCTCTAAATCTCTCTCCTTTTTTAATGACCTATGTGCCATAATTTTTACCTCCAAGCAGTAATTAACCACTCTGCAAGTCACCACAAGTAAGCCAGAAATGAATCACACAGAAAAAAATACTGTAGCATTAATAGAGTTAAATCCAAAGTAAGCAAACTATGCTACTACCCTCTTGTGCTTTTCAAGTACAAATGTCATGAAATTTTCAACAGCTTCCCATGTCCTGCATAACAATTCTGATTGCCTAATCAGCCTGAATCAAAAAGGATAGACTGAAATGAACAGAACTGCCCTTGAAAGCACCTTAAAATAGTTTACATTTGCTATCCATGCAAAGCAAACCAAAGAAAAGCAATATCTGTTTTATAAAACTTTTTCCAGTGCCCTGCATAAAATGATGGAAATATATGTAAATATGATTAAACATCTTGCAATGTATTTGAGCATATCTTGCAACATCTTGAGGGTGGAGAATATATGAGGAATGCTGTCATCTAATTTTCCCTCATGTTTTTAGTTAACTGGCAAATTCTTGACACTGGCTAATTCTTTCACTTACGCTGGTGCAAATTGGGAGGACATCTATTACAGCCAAAAGTTACTTCAGTATAAAGATGGGTTATGGGAGACTGTGAGCCATAATAGGTTAGCTTGTGAATGTAGCTGTGTCTAGAGCAGGGGTGGGCAAAATGCGGCCTGTGGGCCGGATGTGGCCTGCCAGGCCATTCCAGCTGGCTTGCGGAACCCCTAAAAAATCTAGAAAATTTATATTTATCTGCCCCTGGCTGCCTGTCATGCGGCCCTCGAAAGCTTGCCAAAACTCAGTAATAATTGCCCACCCCTGGTCTAGAGCACGTTTTCTTCTCCCTCAGGGGCAGCGCTCAAAGATTTGGAAGGCCATTCTTAATAATTTACAGTACAAATCTCTCAATGGCTAATTACAGACAGTCAAAAACCTTAAGGCTGAATCAGTTCAATCATTGTAGGTTAGTCTAAGCTGCATAGAATAAACTTATAAACAAGTGAACAGACATTTACTTTTGATTCTGGAAATGAAGCCACATGCCTGCAGTGGCCCAGAAGCTGCGGGGTTCTAGAACATGCCTCTTTGCTTGGCTGGATCAGACAGCTTGGGCCAAGGCTAGCCTGCCCATCCTATGAGGGAAGGTTTGTGGGGAAGGTCCAAAGCATCCTAGGATGCTGGGGGACTGTGAGTTAACTTGAATCTGGAGATGATCTGGGACAGAAGTTCATTAAACTGATTTAACTTAAATCAGTTAAGTCTGATACTATGTCCATCCAGGTTTATCTTAAACTGGTTTTGGCCATTTTGAAAGCAGTTTATGAGCACTGAACTTCTGTTGTGTTACAGATTTGAACTAGTTTCCAATCACTTATACCGTGATTGGAATTATATGTGTATTATAATTGTATAATTATATATGTAATTTCTGTCCCTAAACAACAAATCTATAGCACCTTCTTAACTCCTGAGACATGATTTGGGTTGTTTAAGCAATATTCTCACCCTTTTTTTGTTTTACATCATAACAGCAAATTCAATTCTGATTTATCAGGAAACTTTTCTATTTCATCTCCTTTGGTAAATCAGACTAGTTTTACACCATCATTGAATGTCAAATTGGAGTAAACTGCTCTACTTTGTTATTTATTTCACTTACACTTGTGACCGTATTATACCCTGTATATAACCAATACCACTGTTTATGCCATTACTATATTTGCTTTTATGATTTTAATGTTATTTACCCCAGTTGATGGTTTTGTGTATATTTTTATGTACATCTAAATGTGGAAAGAACATTATTATGACTGAATTTGTTGAATTTGTTCCATAAATCAGCAGAAGATATAGGTATATGACTAAGAATCTTGACTTACTGGAACTTCTTCAGGTCAATTTGGAAAGAAAATACAAAATATGAGAGATGCTGAAAACAGTGCAGCTTTAAATTCTGCAGTATTGTCATATGAAGTAAATTGGAAAACGGCATATCCATATTCAGGTTATAAACCAGCTGAAAAAAGTAAGATTCAAATTTTTATAACAAGACTTGTTGGTCAGGAGAAGGTGGTAGTGAGATGTGAGTGAAGAATCAGTGCAGAACCTATAGGTCTTCAGTTTACATAAAGTAGCAAATTCTACTTTGAGTAATTTGCAAGGCTACTCTAACTTGTTGCCCTAAAGCTCAGTATTATACAGAATTTACCAGTATTCTTTGGAAACCAGAAAAATGTAAGTCCTAGTTATTGTAAACGGGGAAATATAAGTCTTAGTTATTGTAAATGGGGAGATGTTGTTGTAAATGGTAGGGATCTCTGTAAATCATGCTGGAAGTGTCCCTGCAGTGGCTTCTTTAATATTCTTCATTTTGCCACTTGCTCCTCCCAGCCAAGGTGGAGGTTTTAAATATGCCAAGGTTTTTGCTTCCTTGGTGATCAGTGGCAAATGGCCCAGCAAGTGGGGCCCCTCTGCCAACGGGGGGGCGGCAGGGGGGAAGGCAGAGGTGAAATGAAAAACATTAGAGAAACCACTGTGGGACTGTGGGGGGCGGTACATCTGATGTGATTTATGGAGATCCCTAGACATTGGTTATGTGGGTAAGATGGGGAGATGGAAATTACCACTTGAAAAGAAACATGGAGAAGACCTAGGAAAGAACTGAATGACTGGATGAAAGAAGAGCAGATATGAGAAAACTTTTGCTCTTTTTTTCCTTTTCCCTTCTTTCTCCCACATACCTTCTCTTTTCCCTACTCCTCCCTTTTCCTTCTTTATCTATTTTTTCCTTTCTTTCCTTCTCTTCTTTTAATCTTCTGTTCTTGTTGTGAATGAACAATGTTGTTCTGAGCTTAAATGCTCCTAGCATCTGCCTTTCTGCTGTTGATCTCTTTGCCACTTTTCATCCTGCCCAAGCACTTACTGGAGTGTCTGATGTCTGCTAAGGACTGACAGGAGGTTCTGCATCGATAGTCCTGTCCATAAAGTATGGCAGGTTTGAGGAAAAGGAACAGAAGAGAAATATAGCAGATGAGGCATCCGAACAAACAAAAGATGCATCAATCTTCTGAATGAACTAGCAGTGGGTGAAATTCTCCTTGGAGATGCAGCACAGAGCTCAAGGGGTAGTGGCATACAGTAATACAGTGACTTGCAGCATGTTGTCCCAGTTCTGGACTTTTTTCTGGTTCCTACCATAACATAGATAGTGTGTTGGGGGGGGCCTCTTCCCAGGCTGCCATTTACACTGCTGCAGTGTCCAGACTCTTCAGTTCAGATGGCATCAATGAGCATCTCATGCAGCAGTCATCCATGCATACTCCCTGATCCTTGATGCAGCTGATGGAATAAAATAATTTTGTTTTAAATTCAACCAAGTCCTGTCATATGTCGCCAGAGAAGAAAAGATCATTATTCTTGGTGATTTCAGTGCTATAGTGGGCAGGTACTCTGAGCTATGGACAGGGACACTCAGAAAGCAAAGGATGTGGAAAATAAATTCAAATGAATTCTTCTCCTAAGCAAGTACTCAGAGCATGATCTCATCATCACAAGTTCCTTATTTTGCCAAAGTAGTAAGTGGAAGATAGCATGGATACAGCTCTGCTCAAGACACTGGTACCTAGCTGTCTGTGTCATAGTGCATGCCTGGGACTATCACAATATCCATATCACCCGAGCTATGACCAGCACAGACTACTACTGCATGGATCAGCATTTGATATGTTTCACCATGTCCACTCGTAGTACGCCAAAATGATGTACACAAAAGAAACAACCAAGGAAAAGGTTCAATACTGATTGCTTGAAAGACCCTGATAAATCAGCCATCTCCAGCAGAGCCTCTGTGAAAAACTCTCCAACCGCCTTGATAATCTTGACACTTAATTGCTGGGAGAACCTCAAGAAACATCCATGAGGTGTGTAAAGAATATTTAGGCTTTTCCAAAAAGAAACAGAAGAACTGGCTCAATAAGAATGAAAAAAAATACAGAATCTCAGTGAAAGAAAAAGGAGAACCTCAAAGCTTGGCAGAATGACACCAACTCCAAACAGAAGCAAGACACTTATCACCAGATAAAAGCTGAGACCCAGAGGAAAATTCAAAAGCAAAAGAACAATTCAAGCAGAGCTGGCTTTTAGCAGAGTGGCAGGGACCCATTACAGGACTGCAGGAAACTTGGTGCAAAAAGGAGCAAATCTTCTCCCTATTCCCCACATGTGTAGACATGTGCCCAAAAGCGCTTACATTAGTGTAGCTTACACCCAAGTAAACCTAGGCTGGATCAAATGCATGTGTAGACGTGTCCCTTGTGTAGTTGGTCCACAGATAGCTTTGGTTGCACTGAAGAAATTATGTATGCCATGGTTATTTGAATGTCTTTTGCTTCGTCCTTCCACCACTTATTGTTCTTTCACCTTGGCTGCTCCAGTCCCTGCCCCTGGCAGTGATGACCACATGGCCGGGGTTGGCGTAGCTGGCAGCTTGGTGTGGACCTCCCAGCTGGCAATGACATGTGGCTTCAGTGTCCTTGGCCCACAGGGCATGGCTTACAGCCACCTGGCTGGGGGCTCCCCCTGGGGAGGAGCTGGCACTGCTGGCAGTTGGCGGCATTATGGCCAGCCATGCCTCATGGCTGGCCCTGGGGCTGTGGAGCTGGTGAGGCAGGCACTGGCCAGGGACCCCTATCTCCTGGTGGAAACTGCAGCTTGGGAGCTGTGTGGGATGGGCTGCTGGGCACCTAAGGGGCCCTCCCCTGGTAATGTGTCAGGCCGGGGCGGGGGCTTGTGCTGGTGTATACTGCACAGCTGTGGCCTGGGTTCTGGGGCACAGGAACTGCTGTCAATTGCAATGGTCATGGACTTGCGGGCATGGCCGGACCGATGATTGTGGTCAGTCATGGCAAACCACTGTGCCCACAAGTCTTGACCTTTATGTGGCACTGCTGCACTGACCAGTTGTGTCCTGGCTTCTGCATCTGGCCTGATAGTGCCTCATAAATATGTACATTGGAGTGCCTGCCCAACTCAAACTGGCACTGCACCTCTGCTTCACCCCATAGTGACACGAGGTCACCAGTCTCCTCCTTGGTCCAGATAGGGCCCTGGGTGGGGGGCATGGGCATGTCCACAGACATGGGCATGTCTGTAGATTGGAAGGAGACCATGGTGCATCCCACTGTTCCTGAGCTGCTGGGCCTGGACAGCTGCCAGCACAGGGCCACAACATGGGACAGTCAGGTGCGCGGTAGAGGCTATGCCTCACAGCACCTGCAGTTGCAGGGCAGGTGCAGGGGTGTGCTGACAACAGGTGATGCTGGCCCTCCTGGTCAGAGGCTGCCTGCAGGTGGCCTTAGGGGCTGGCAGGTCTGGCCAGAGGCTGCAGCACCCTGCAGCAACCCACTGGCCTGGATGGCACTGTTCTGGCAGCTCTGTGACAATGTGGTGCCAGGCAGCAGTTCTGGGGGGCTGGCAGGCAGGGGCAGTTAAGCTGTGGCCTGCCTAGATGGATGAAGGGGCCTGCAGTGCTCTCAGGCTTCCTGTCTGTGTGCTTCAGGGCTCAAAATGTCCACAGGCTTTTAAAGCCTGCAGACAGGGGCAGCCATAGAGGCAGGTCAGTCCTGGGCCAAGAGAGGCTCCTAGACCGCAGCCCTGGGGCTGGCCTCAGGTTGGCCCCCTAGTAGCTGGGCAGATCTGGGAGCAAACTTAAGGATGGAACAACACCTCATAAAGACAACTTTACCATCAGCACACAGTAGAAGGAACACTTTTAAGAGCTCCTGAACTGATGTTCTAATATCTATGACAATACTATCAAAACCATTCCACAATACCATATAAAGGACTGCCTTGCAGATACACCAAATTGTCAAGAGGCCTTGAAAACCGTTAAGCAAATGAAGAACAACAAAGTATGTGGTCCTGATGGAATACCGACTGAAATTTTATAAGGAAGGTGGGAAAAGCTCTCACCAACTACATGCTGTTATTATGAAAATATGGAAATGTGAACAGAAGTCTAGTGACTTGAGACATGCCAGAATTGTTGCCATAATCAAGAAAGAAAAGAGATTAGATTGCAGCAATTATTGTGGTATTACACTCCTGTTCATAGCTGAGAAGGTCTTTACCCACATTCTCCTCAAAAGACTCACTTTCCTCTTTAACATCTTCATTAACTCTTTAACATCTTCATTAATGATGTGGACATTGGTGTCAGAAGTGGACTGGCCAAGTTCACCGATGACACCAAACTTTGGGGTAAAGCATCCACACCTGAGGACAGGTCAGTGATCCAGGCTGACCTTGACAGGCTCAGAAAATGGGCAGATGAAAACCTGATGGCCTTCAACACTGAAAAGTGCAAGGTACTCCACCTTGGGAAGAAAAACCCACAGCATACTTATAGGTTTGGTAGTGCTATGCTTGCTAGCACCACGGCCGAAAGGGACTTGGTGGTCATGATTGACCACAAGATGAATATGAGCCACCTATGTGATTTTGCAGCTGGTAAAGCAAGCAAAACTCTGGCTTGCATCCATAGATGCTTTAGGAAATCCCAGGCTGTCATCCTCCTTCTGTACTGGGCTTTGGTAAGGCCGCAGCTGCATCCAATTCTGGGCTCCACAATTCAAAAAGGATGTGGACAGGCTTGAGAGAGTCCAGAGAAGAGCCATGTGCACAATCAGAGGGCAGGAAAACAGGCCTTATGATGAGCGGTTGAGACCTATGGGACTCTTCAGCTTGAAAAAGCACAGGCTCAGGGGGGACCTGGTGGCTACCTACAAGTTTATAAGTGGTGTACATCAGGATCTGGGGGAATGTCTGTTCACCAGAGTGCACCAAGGGATGACAAGGTCAAATGGTCACAAACTCCTCCAAGTCCATTTCAGGCTGGACATAATGAAGAACTTTTTTACTGTCTGAGCCCCAAAGGCCTGGAACAGACTGCCGCCAGAGGTGGTGCAAGCACCTACTCTGGACTCCTTTAAGAGATGTTTGGACATTTATCTTGCTGGGATCCTTTGACCCCAGCTGACTTCTTGCCCCTGGGGCAGGGGGCTGGACTCGATGATCTTCCAAGGACCCTTCCAGCCCTAATGTCTATGAAATCCTTTCTGAGGAGATTCTATCTAAGTCCCAGTGTCGTGTCAGACTACTCAGAAGAAAAATAGATATAATCTTTGTTGCTAGATAGCTGCAGAAGAAGTTCCATAAGCAACACAGAGATTTTTATATGGTTTAATATTAACCTGACCAAGGCCTTTGAGTCAATCAACACCCTATGTAAGATCCTGATGAGATTTGGATGCCCACCAAAATTGTTACCATCATCAGACTTCTTCATGATGACATGAAAACAATTGTCCTAAGCAATGACTTGGAAACATATCTTTTCATTGTCAGAACTGTAGGCAAGCAAGGACGTGAGATTACATCATACTTTTAAAAATCTATATAAGAGTTGTTCTGCTTCTCATTGCTGATAGATTTCCATCTGGAGTCAGCATTCAGTATCCCAACGGACAGAAATCTCTTTAACATCAGCTGGCTATGTTCCAAATCCACCCAAGATAATCAACACCTATATTACTGATCTTCATGATTCTGTTATGTGTGCTCACTCAGTTGAAGAACTCCAGATCACACCTGATTTGCTTCTATGAAGCACATGGAATGCTTAGATTCACTGTCAACTTTGCAAAGAAAAAGATACTTTACCAACCTGTGCCAAAGCAATCAGCCACTTCTCTATACATTACAATTAGAGAGCAATCCTTGTAGAATGGTGAGCATCCTCTACTTTACCTCTACCTTCCTCAAAAAGTAAACTTAGGCAATGATATTTAACACTGAATAAAATCTGCTGGTGTCTACCTTTAGACATCTCCAAAATCATATCCTTGATGATCTTGACATCAGAACCCAAACCAAACTGTATCAGGTTATTCTCATCCCTACTCTGTTATATGGCTGTGAAAGTTGAATGGCATACCAGAAATATTTGAAAGCTTTGGAATGTTACCATCAACAATGATATTGGAAGGACAATATCAATTGGAAGGACATAAGCACAAACATCAGTGTTCTGGGTCAAACAACTATTACCATAATTGAAGCCATATTTATATGGGATCAGCTCCATTGGACAGGATATTTCATAAGGATCCCTGACAATTGGCTCCCAAAATAGATCATGCACTTCAACTTGCTGATGGTTGCTGCTCTAGAATTGGGCAAAAGAAGAGATTCCAGCACACCTTGAAGGCCAGTTTGAAGAAATCTCATATTAACATCAATACCTGGGAGCCTTTAGTACTGAATTGTCCCCAGTGGCACCATGGTGTATGACAAGGCATCAATCATTTGAGCAAACTTGCCTCACTATGAAGGCAGATAGAAAAGAGAGACAAAATGGAAATAGCTGTGATCCAACTCCTTCCTCCTCGTACTCTTTGCCATGTCTGTGATCAAACATGTGGATTGGATTTCTTAGTCATCTATGGACTTACTAATGGCTATCCAATTCAATGGAAGACTGTCATCCTCGTTCTGAGGAACTGCCACCACTGAACCAGAATCTTCACACCCTTGACAGAACTGTCTTGTTACCTAGCTCTGTTATTGTACACTTCTTTGCCAGGACATACAAGGGCATCTTGATGGCTGTCAGCATCATTCCCAATCTAGTGCCAGCCACTACCAACAGAAGGGAAGAGAGAAAGCCCTGCTGGAGCAGAGGGGGAATGTCCAGGCCCCAGTCCATGCTCTGCTTGAGGGGAGGAATGGTGAGCAGGGGAAAGTAGTGGCATTGAATTCATAAAATCTTGAAAAAGAATAGTTCTTCTTTGAAAAACCATAAACTGAAGAGCTATAAATGCAGCCTGGGCTGTGTGCTTGCTTACTTTTCCTGCTGCCCCTGAGGTCTCTGGGATTTGCAGTCCATAGTCACAGCCAGCACTTAGTTTTAGCAGGGCACGGCAGTGCCGTACTTGGGGGAGAGTGATTTTAACCCCCTTCCCTGGCCCCAGATCCCAGCTTGGGTCTGTTTTGGTGGGGGAGGGGGAAGGGGGGAGCAGTAGGGCTGTGCAAAATTTCACTGGTTGTTTTGTTTCAACACTGTTTTGACTCATTTCAAGCTCGAAACAGTGAAATCAAAATGAAATGAAGGGCTTCGAAACAGCCTCAAAACTAAACGTGACCAGTTGAAATGTTTCGAAACATTTCAAGTTTTGAAGCAGCCAGCAGCCAGGTGGGGGGAGACAGGAGAGAACCAGGGCTGCACTCCCAGTGGCTCCCCAGCCCCATGTGGCTCAGCTGGGGCAGGGAGCGCAGCCCTGGTTCTCACTGCCTCCTGCAGCCAGGCTGCGGGAAGCTGATCGCAGTGCAGGGGAAGGGAACTGAGCCCAGCCTGAAGAGGAGAGGATGCTCAGTTCCTTAGAGAGCCCTCCTCAGTACTGTGATCAGGCTGGGGAAGGGAACCAAGCCCAGTCGCTCAGTTCCCCTCCCCAGCGCTGAGATCAGTTGGACTGGGGAAGGGAACTGAGCCCAATTGCACAGCCCCCGCAGTCCTCCCAGGGTTGTGGCCCCTGATCTGCCTGCCAGATGAGAGAGGTTGTTTCTATCTTCTCCATTATAGCCTATGGGTGAAAGTTGAAACAGTGTCACTGTTTCGATGAAATAAAATGGAACAGCAGTTTTGAATCGAAACGAAATTTGAAACGAAACACTGTTCCATCAAAATGCACATCAAAACAGAATGGTGCCTTTTCTCATAGCCCTAGTGAACAGTGAACCAGCCAGCGAGGCCAGTGAGCCAGTCCTCACTGTCCCAGGTAGGGAGCAGAGGGATGGGGCCAGTCCTGCTCTCTGGGGCAGACAGCACAACCAGCCAAGGGCTGAAAAGCATGCTGAGATGCTGGGGGACTCTGATTTAACTTAAAGCAGGAAGGGGTCTGAGACAGAAGTTTCATAAACCAGTTTGACCTAAGTCAGTTAAGTCTGATACTACATTCAACAAGGTTTATTTTAAACCAGTTTCAGCCATTTTGAAATGGGTTTATGTGCACTGAACTTCTCTTCTGTTACAGATTTAAATCAGTATCTGATCACTTAAACCGGTTTATGTGTAACTTCTTTCCCTAGCCCAGGTGAGAGGCCTGGCTTCCTTCCTGTTGTTTAAAGATGGAACCATTTGGTTAAACTAGTCTGGCTCTGGGTTTCTAGGTGGCAGTCTCCCTGTTTACCACTAGTGTTAATATAAGAGGCCTGACTTTGTTGGTACCTATAAGAACTTTTACTCAGGGACATATGACAGCAGATGATTAACATGATTCCTAAAGCCACTTCTTCAAAAAAAGCATTCACTGCTTTAACCAAAGGTATGTAACATGCAGAGCAAAACGGTGAAACATCATGGGTTTCACCTACATGTTAATTTCTCCTTGCAAGCTTCTATAAATTCCTTTTATTGTCGTCTTGGATTAGAGGAAGCAGGTGTACCTTCTCGACCAGTGTGCCTCTGTCCATGTGCTGATATGTTTCCCCTTCTTTCTCCCTAGCTGAATATCTTTAGGCATCTATACACATGCTTGGGGTGGGGGCAGAAGGGAAGGGGAGCTTAATTACAGCAGCTGTGAGAGCTAGTCTAATTAAATTGCTTTCAGTGTCATGTGTATTCAGCAACCTACACTTCAAAATGGTGGTACGGGTGCTTGAAATAAAGCTCATTTGAATCTTCCCATGCCGGCCCCATGACTATGGAGCTAGCACTGGGAGATAAGTATCTCCTAGCCCAGGTCCTGTAACTGTGGAACCTGGGCTGGGAGCTAAGAATCTCCCAGCCCCCGTCCCCTGATTGCATGAGTGACTGGTGCCTCCTGAATCTGGGGGGGCACCTGCAGAAGCTGCTGATGGCGGCGACCCTGTCAGGGTGGGCACCAGCTCTACTGACAACATCAGTTTCAGCCATCAGGGACGGTACCAGCCCCTTCAGGGAGGGCACAGGCACCCCCTGCGCACCTCCTACCAGTCACCTATGCCTGATTGTGATTGGAAAGCAGGGGATGAGCCTACCCCAGCAACAGGCAGCTCCCAGGGGCAGGGAGCAATCTCCTGCCCCCTGCTGCCTGGCTGACCAGGAGCACATTTGCTCCCAGTCAGCCGTGTACATGTGCCATACTGCACAGAAATAATCGAGAGTAAATTTGCTACTAGTATTTACAGGTAGCAAATTTACTCAGGATTAGAGCAAATTACTGTGCAGTAAGTGTCTACACGTGTAGATGCTGATGCTTACTGTGCAGTACTTAGCTCCAATTTCATGTAAAGCAGCTTGTATAGACATGGCCCTTGATACCTAGATTGGAACCAGGCAGAGGCACTCGCTTCCCAGTTGAAATCGCTCCAAACTGTTTATTTCAGAAGGCTTGACATTTGCAAGGATTTGGTAATTACCATTGTTTTTGTTTCCTGTTTGTTTTCCATGTCTCCTGAAGGTTTTTTTTTAATTTAACTCCTTGCAGTCATGGAGGATCATCACTGTCATCCACAGAGACCACTAACTTCCCTGCAGCAATAAAGCAATGTAGCTTCCATGGCACTTTATTTTTCAGCATCACTTGCCTGTCTTTACAACCAACAGACACCTTGCCATCTCCTGTCTTTCTGGCCTAAAGCTGTCTTCCAGTTTCTAAAGTCAAGGAAAACACATCAGAAAAACAAAGGGCCTGGTTTATTGGTTTATGCTTAAAATAATTGCTTTACCTGGACCTCACAAGAACTTCAACCATTAACCTTTTTCTGTTATGTCTTTTAGTCTAAGAACGCTCATGAGTTCCACTGAAAATGGTTCTATTTGGGACAGACCCAGAGACACTAAATGACCTTCTATTATTGTGAATGTTTTTGAATTTATATTCCATTGATACATACTGAGATGTGCATGTAAACAGTGTTACTAATAATAATAATAGCCCCATATTAATTATTAAACTTTTAAATGAACTTTAAAAAAGGCAGATGGCAAGGTAAATTTGCACCTTTATAATTATAGACTGATTAAATCAGAGTTGTACTGTATAGCATAAGCTTTTGTAAGCAGAGGGCTTACTTCATCAGATACCGTGAAGGGATTGCCGGAAGCAGCTGCTAAATACAAAAGTGATTAGAATATAAAGGGTAGGAAAGGCAGGAGGAAAAAGGAAGGGGTATTACTGAGAGAGGCAAAGTAGGAAGGATAAAGAAATCCAAGCCAGTTAACCTATTGAAGGATATAGAACTTATAAAAGCTAATCGACATAATGGGATAAGAATCTCTGTTTAGATCATACTTAACAGAATCCAGTCTATGGATGAGTTCTTGTTTTGCAATTGCCTGTTCAAGTTCATTTTTAAAGTTTTGTTGTCTAAGAATAGTCATTCTGTTATTAGTGATGGGATGTCCAGGGGGCATTAAGTGCTCTGTCTTTTTGGTATTGATGTTGGATCAGTGTTGATTCATTCTTATACATAGGGTCTCATGTGTCCAATGTTGATAGCAAAGGGGCACTGTAAGTAGGTGATAACATCTGATTCAGGTAAAGGAATCTTGGATGTTATAATTCATGTTATTTAGTCCAGTGATGATGTGATCCATTTTGATGTGGGGGCACAGCTGGCATCTGGGTCTGGAGCAAGGTCTGCTGCCTTGGTGAGGAGAGAAGTTAGGTAGTCTGTTGAACAGACACCATTTGAGGTTAGGGGCCTGGAACAATATATAAGGAATCAAACATTTATTTACAGCATTCGTAACTCCAAACCAAAATGAGGCCGGTATCATCTGGAGGAAGCAAGGAACCACTCTAGATCCACTACCCACAATGGATTTGTAGTTTTGCTAATTTCCCCAAAATGCTTTTCATTACATTTATGTTAAGTCTGGGTTGGGTGCATACTGGAAAAAGAAAAAAATATGTGCTTATATGAAAGTAGAATTTATTTATCTGTGTTCATGCTCCTTTTTGCTTGTATTTGTCACAAATATTCTAGCCAGAAGCTTCCTTGTTTGGGAATGTTCATGGAAAGAGTAAATTACTATCATTGTTGCTGTTATTAATTATTGTTATTGTTACAATGCTAATGATCATTAGTATTTTCATTATTATTATTTAACATTTCTATAGCCCCAAGTCACATTTTTATGGTTCTATTGGTTGGACCCTATTGTGTGAGACATTGTACCAACATACAGTAAAGAGTTCATAGTCTAAAAAACATAAAGAAACAGGAAGCCAAGGTGGGTCAGTTGTAGTGATTACAGCTCTTTATGTGCCAGTCATTACCAGGTTGTCCTTTCCTGTGAGCATTACAGAAGATGTAAGTTGTGAGGAAGCACTGAAGGGAGGTCAAGGTATTAGTTTTCTAGATTTTTACTGTGAATTTTCCTATTTGTGACAGGTTGCATGAGAATTATGATGATCTACTGATGTATCAGTAGGATACATTTTTAGAGTTGGTTAACATGACTATTCTAGTAGGATAACTGGAGCCAAAGCAACATATTGTGCCCAATTAAGTAATGAACCATGCCTGAATGTCAGATGGCTGATACTAGAAATAAACTGATTGTGAACAATCTGCAGACCAAGAACTATTTGATGAATAGTTTTGAATAATACATACATTTAAACCAAACAGCTAATAGAAAAGTATAGCTTAAAAAGAGTCTAAGAAAATTGACCAGTTGTTTTCCTAGGGATTGTTTGGTCAGCTCTAACTTCTTATGTTTTGAGATGTATCAAAAATTAGCTTTAGAATAAATTACATATTTGTAATCCATAAAGGGCAAATG
>NW_017729004.1:54133311-54138302 GCF_001723915.1 Gavialis gangeticus | reverse complement strand
CATTCTGGAGGCAAGGCATGTCTCAGCATATCTTGTACCTGCCTTCAGCCCAGAATAGGGCCTAGGATATGATGAAATGATAAAACAAGGATTAACGAGAAGGGGAAGAAATAAAGGGCAAATGGAGGTCAAAGTGTAGAAGCATATATTTCTTAGGTTGTTACCAGGCACACATTTTAAACAGCATGCTACAGTTAAGTGGTCCCAATCTTGGCTATGGATCTTTGCCATGTAGGTAGGATTTTGATCCTAATGCACTTTAATAGGTTTGCCACTTAGTCATGGAGAACGTCAAACTTCCCAGAACTTATTTGGTCAGTATTAATATCCCATAATGTGTTTCTCTGAGTGTCAGCACAGAGGGAGACTCCAACTTTTTGCCATTTTAATTACATTTATTTTCTTTGCAGCACTGGGAAGTCATGCATATAAATGGATGGGTTAGAAGAAAAATGAAATGCTGTGCATATTTACTGTTTTATAGCAGAAAACGAAAAGTTAATGAAGGTAAGTAGAGAAGGGGGCTCTAAGTTACTGAACATGGGTCCCGTAAATTGTACTGTGGGTCTCAGAGCTGGCCTTCAAGAGCCCTGTAAAACCCTATAAGTAGTATATTATTTCCTAGAGGTTCTCCATTTCTAGACCCATGATAGCTGCTTTAATTTCTGATTAAGTGACTTAGGTCTCTGGAGCATCCTACTCCACCAGTTGCAAAGCCTATATCATTTAATGACAGAAAACCATCAGCGACACTTGGGTCAACTTCACACTATGACTTATTAAGCCTTTTATAAAATAAAGCTTACAGACCTTATTAATATCAACAAGGTGTGTTAGAGTCACTTTTAATGGCAAGGATTAACCTTGTCATGGTTTGCTGCTTTTGCTACACTGCTAACAGCTAGGTAGGCTTATCAGGTCTGTTCTCTGTGCTGTATCTTTACTCAGTGCAGCGAATAGCTGATTTGGTCTCATTCACAGAAGTGAAATGATATTTCAGGATTTTAACTTTCAGGTTATGATGAATTTCTTCTGCAGAGAATGGATCTAAGCATTGAGATACTGTAGCTAATCAATTCTATTAATTTTTTGTTGAAGCAGTACAAGAAATTTTCTGACCCCTTGCATACTTCTCTGGTGAACCAATTGAGGAGAATAGTAAGAACATTATTAGAACTTCTCTTTAAAAATTTGTATTAAAGCTGCGAATTTAAGGTCTTGTTCTGACTGCAGATGATAAGAGATATCCAAGATTTTCTCCAACATAACTGAAAGCAAAATCTGACCCTCTATAGCTTGAAAATGGCATGAACTTTGAAACCTGGTACAATGAGATGGCATCTATGGAAAGAGTCATGTTTAGCAGGCTTAATTGTACAATTTGTAAGGAATTCTTGGAATGTTTTAGTAGATCGATTGTTGCTTATTACACCCTTCTCTGCTTTTATCTCTCCCTCTTCTCTCCTCCTCCCCCCCTTTTTCCTTTTATTGCTAATTGTTTGTGATATGATTTGGTTTTAGTTATATGATTGATATATATATTTCCAATTTTTGTATTGGATTTAGAAAGTAAATAAAAATTATAATAATAAAAAAAGAAAATGGTATGACCTGATAAGAAATGATGAGATGTTTTGGAAAGAAAAATCACATACAAAAGGACTAACTACTCTAAAAGAGACACAGTTCTACCAGGTTCAACCACTCAGGGAGCCCACATGTCTGCTCCAAACAGTTAACAGCCTAAAATAGGTTGGGCAAAAATGTGAAATCACACAAAAGCATAAAAACAAGCTCACTTGGTACGTTCCTGGTAAAATGAGCATGTTTGCATTATACAAAAGTTTAACATTTTTTGTATACTGTACTATATAATTTGAGGCTCGTATCCTGAAATGGTTGCTTCATGTCAGGAATTATTTGTCAAAGTCTGGTTCCAGTTTCCATTGGTGTAAATGGGAAAATTCCATGGGAATTGTAGATACACAAAACCTCTAAAAATCAAATATAAAATCATAATTTTAAACGGACTGAATAATAACAGAGGAAAATCTGTTAGAGAGATGGCTCTTTAATGACTCTAGCACATTTTATGTAGGAAGCTAGGACAATTAACAGTTTAGCATAATGGCAGAAGACATAGGAAGGTTTCAAGGATGGCTCAGTGGATTTACATCAAAGCCAGCCAGAATCCACACCTGGGAGGAAGTACTGCCATTGTCTAGAGTCTCCCTGAAGTGAACTTTTTTAAACAGCTTTTTTCATAACAGCTGGGGAAAACACACAGGGGAATTGCTATGTTTGAAATAAACCTAAGCTGAAATATTTCAATGCAGCTGGTAAAAACTGCCGTAAATATAAAAAGGAGATCAATGTATTTCTTCACAAACAGCTAGGAAAAGGTGAAAAAAAAATATTCTCTACATAGGTCGGTAGCTATCATTCCTGTTATGACTCCAGCAAATGTATGTGACTTCTACCTATGTACCCATCCATTTTAGTATGGTTGCTGTGTCCTTCTCTGTGTGCCAGGAGAAGTACCTGCATGATTTTTATATCTTTCAGCCTTTTTACTTTTATGTATTTTATCTTTGTGTCTTTTCATATGCAGATTTCTACCATTTATTTATGAGTAACTTGTATGTTTTGGACACTTGTTCAAAAAGACAGAAACCCAGGTCTGCACACCAAGTGAAAGCACAATTGCGCGTCTAATTTGCGTGAGTAATTCCTATGATCAGGTAATCATGTCATTTATTTGTGCATGCAGATGGCAAATTGGGCATTTATTTGATTGACCTTTGTGCTGCCCTGCCAGCTGCCCTACCCTCCTGGGCGGGCTGCAAGGTTGGGCTGCAGTGGCAGTGAGGACCATTGGCTCCCACTGGTGAGCCAGTATTTTATTTTTATTATTAATTTTTTTTGCTGATTTTCTGGACAGTCCCAGATTTCGTGGTTTCTGTGAAATCCATGAAACCATGATTTAAGTATCTTTTTAAACATAATTTGCATTGGCTTTCTCAGGGGATTTGTTATATAAGTGTGTTTCCCACAGCACCTCTCTGGAAAAGACTTCCCAATGCTTAGGATAAATCACCTGTAATAGAAAATCAGCCACCAAAAAAGGAATTAAACAGCTAGTGACAGATCAGGGATGTTCAATTCTGAATGCCATTTCTTTCTGTCTGTGTAGAGGCCCCTTCTGTGCATTTGTCCATCTTGAGTTTGGAGGCAAAGTGCTGTTGAGCTGTAGGGAAAATAGATTTAAAGGATGTGTCCTTCCAACAGCATCATGGACCGACAGAATTTACTTTTGTTTAGAAGAGTTTTGCAATTTCCACAAGTCATTGACTACAAATGGAGCAATGTGAAAACTTCAGGATGTAGCCCATTGTCCTTTAAATGTGTTTGCTTTACAAATAACTCAGTAAACACTGCTGACCAGATGTGGCCACTATCACTGTGGTGATAGTGTTTTAAATAATACACACGCCCAGTTATTTTTGTTCTGATAAGGTTGAAAGTTATCATGTATTGTGAAGCTGTTCTCATGTTTCCTGTGATTTCCCTCAGAGTTAGTGTTGTTCATTTTTGCTTTGTGTTTACAATCATGTTTACAATTTTTGAGAGTTTGAGGAAACAAACATCTTGCACTATGTCCTTTGCTGAACAAAATAGAAAGTGTTTCTTCATTTCCATTTTTTACATGTCATAACCATTCTCAAGTTGCTCCTTTTTCCACGTAGTAAGCCTTGTACTGCTTCCTAGTTTCTATTTCCAGCTAGTGGGCACTGATTCTATATCAGTTGAAGGATGTTACCCTATCATCAGTGTTACAGTTTGTAAAGCCTCAGCACTCCTTGGTGAAGTAGAATTATTATTTTCCTCACAATTACTTCATACAAGAAAGAAAGCCCAGGGAGGTGACTCAGAGCTGGGAATGAATCTTTGGTTTCCCAAGTCCTCATCCACTGCTTTAGCTGCCAAACTTTCCTCCTTCTATGAAACTAGCTACATACCCTCATCCAGGGGATTTAAGCATCTTAGGCTTTTCTGAAAATTCCATTTAAATTATTTTTCTGTTCTTTTTTGCACAAGAAAAAGATTGTATTCGACTACAAACATAGGTCCAACTTTTTAAAGTATCTAAGTTTCTTTGACTCAGAAAAAGAACACCTAAGGCACAGTTAGTGATGCCCCTGTAGACTTTGCATTCATTTTCTTTTGTACTAGTCACATGACATATGCATATGTATATGTATAGTTACACATATATACACATAGAGTAGATACGTGAAATATCCTATAACCATTATGTTATATGCTATAATGTAGCACAAGTTTAACCATAAAGTTTATACTTAAATTGCATTACTTTAATGAGACTTATGCACATGCTTAAAATTAAACTTATGGGATGCACTTAAAAATGTATGTAAGTGTTGGGCTGCATGGGAACTCTGGGAATCTGCTATTTTTCCCATTGAAATCAAGGGCAAAGCTAGTCTTGACTTCAGTTTGGCAGGGTTGTGTGAATTTAGTTGTTCACATCACAATATGGGCAGACACACATGATTATGATCATTTATGCATAAATAGTCAGTTTCTCTCAAAACAGTTGTACATATATCATGTTGCATGAACATTTTTGATTAAATGGTAAGTTAGTAAATAAGTTCAAAAACAAATATTTCCATTATTTCCCAGCACTATGGATACTGCTCTTTGTTTCAATGTACAGACATTAGGATTGGTGCAGGGCAGTGTACTGCTGATTGCCTGGAAGCCAGGAAGGCAAAAGAGCTAATCATAAAGCAGACACACGTATTGCAAAAATTGAATGCATATTAGATGATCTTTGAAAACGTTGTGGAATTTGCTCATTTCAGATGAAAGCTGTACTAAAAGCTAATTACTGTCTGTGTTACAAGAAAAAAAGAGGGGGAGCTATCTGGGGAAACACACGGGACAGTCTAGAAAAGGCACAATGT
>NW_017729004.1:54119207-54128311 GCF_001723915.1 Gavialis gangeticus | reverse complement strand
ATCTTTGAAAACGTTGTGGAATTTGCTCATTTCAGATGAAAGCTGTACTAAAAGCTAATTACTGTCTGTGTTACAAGAAAAAAAGAGGGGGAGCTATCTGGGGAAACACACGGGACAGTCTAGAAAAGGCACAATGTATGGCTTCTGAGGGCAAACATCCATTCCCACAAAATCCCCTCCCAACCCTTACAAATAAACTGAACTAGTGGAGTAGAACTTCACCAAATGTCACAGACATTCCTATTTGTATTGCAATGCTAATATTTTTGTACGCTGCCAAACCATGCGTTTTCTTGAAAGTGTCATCCGGGGGGTGGGAGGGGGTGGGGTTGGGAATCCTTATTCCCCTGTTTGGCAGAATCTCTTTGACGTCTTCTCTCCTTTCCTGTCATGCTTCTGTCTGTGTGAGGATAAATGCACTGCAACTGGAAAAGTGAGATAAATAGCATAAGGAGAAATCATTATAAACCTCAGTGCTTGAGTGGTGCATTCTTGGAAAAGCACAAGTCATAAAACCTGACCAGACCTAAAAAATAAAAATCCCTCAAATAATAATATAGGATCCCCATGGACCTTTTTCTTATGCCTCTTCCACAAGCATGAAGCATTAAAAGATTGAGAACTCTTTTCACTTCATTCCATGCAGACTGAAAAACCATATGACACACTTGTCATGCATTTATAATAATGTAGTGTGGAAGAAAGAATTTTCCTCATTGGGACTGAGCAGAAAACACAACTTGTCCCTGCAAAATGAAACACAAATAAAAAATATAAAGGGAGACCATGTCATAATCAAAGCCTAAATATTCTTACCATCCCTCCTCTGAAAGGTCACAAGCTGACTAAGAAGGAATCTGGTTCATGCCTGTCTGTGTTCACTATTGAATGGTGAGTATTTGTTTTTAAAGGAGGCCAGATGTCTCTGAACATACTGAAGACACTCAAGAAATAAATGGTGTAGCAAATCTTTAGACAGCTAGGCCTTCATGATTATTTTCTGCTCTCCATCTTGGCATCTCACAACTGAAATGTATTGGAACATGGGAAGATCTAGGATTTTGAAAAGGCGAGTGCACATAGTGAGGTGCATCATCACATATAACATACCACTTTTTCCTGAAGAAAACAGAAACTAAAAGCTTTACTAAAATGCTAATAGCCTAGGGCTGTATTATTCAGTTTCAGAATGATGCAAATACAAATATAACTTTATTAGAATGAGTTTAAAGCAGTCTGCAAGGCTGTGAAATAGGAGTTACATTACCAAGAGTAGTTAACAGCAGAATTGCAGAAGAAAGGGTAGCTTGATTAGTGGAGCATCAAGACTATTAAGGAGAGAAGGTCATTAACACCTGTGGAATGAAGAGTTTAGAAGGGATCAGGTAGATTTTAATGAGCCATGAAGTCAATCGACTCCCTCAAAGCTGCATGAATACAAATGCTGCTACCACTGCCAGGCAGTTGGCTTAAAACTTTGGGTGGAGCAGGAATCAGAGGGGAGGTGGGGGAAGGGGCAGTGCAACTGCACTAGTACACCCCCTGGGTCCACCCTTGTTTAGGAATGAATAATTAAGGTCATCCTGATACTGCTTGCATAGCAATTTACGGGAAGTTCATATGTACTTTTTTCCCTATTTATTGTTAATGTAAATTTAAGACTTGCTGTCTCTGTTTAGTTCCTACTGCAATTATCACTCTAAGGAAAATGATCTTTCTACTCTACAGGGGGCAAAATGCTTTCTCACCAACTTTGCAGGATTGTTGCTAGATAAAAATTGTTTCTTTTGAGAAATTTATTGATCAGGTTGCAAAGGAAAAGCTATGGAAAGCCATTTTAGAAATTAGGATGTTCTTTCTAATAGGAAAATAGCGGTTAGTGCTTTCAGAGTATCCCTCTGCCCAGTTTGATTAAATGCCCAAATAACAGACTGAAAACAAATCCACTGGTAAGGTAGACACTTTCCATCCACTGCAGTTTATGTTCTGTGGTCTCAGCTGAAATTCACTGGGTGCAGAATTTGAGGACTTCCATGCTTCCTCTATTAATTTTCAGCTCATTGCTTCTAATTACATATTTTTAAATTGCCTAAACTATTTTTCCTTCTTCCTTCTGGTTAATACTAATACCTCATGAATTTGTGTGTGACTTGCTGCTCATGATCACCCCCTCTTATTTTTATTCCTTTCCAATCTTCTCTTTCCCATTGACTGCATGCTGTTGTTATTTATTAGTATTGTGATAATGCCCTTAGGTCCTATTCAGGCACCTCATTTAGCTATGCAGTATAAAAATGTATAAGAAAACACAATTCCTTCATGAAGTTTAGGTCAGATATTAGTAAAAACTTTCTCACTAGAAGGGTAATAACACACTGGAACAGGTTTACCCAGAGAGGCCGTGGAATCTCCATCCTTGGAGATTTTTAAGACCCAGCTAGACAAAACCTTGGCTGGGATGATCTAGTTGGGGATGGTCTTGTTTTGAGCATGGGTTTGGACTAGATGACCTTCTGAGGTCCCTTCCAGCCCTAATTTTCTATGATTCTAGGAATAGATTATTTAATCTACTTCTTTATGTATTTTGATTTAGCATCTTGTCATGTATAAATTTCTATTTCTAAATTCTGCAGCTCCCTTTGTATTTATTTCTGTATCCTTATTAGTATTTGCATCTTCTCCTAATCTACTATTATGGGGAATTTAGTAATATGCTACTAACTCCCTCACCAGCTCTTTATATACATAATGCAAATGTTTAGAAAAGAACCCGTGTATTGATTCTTCTGTTCTGTTATTGATCACCACCCCAACAGTAACAATACTGTTGGTTACTAATAACATCTGCTAATGGTCCCTGAGGCAGTTTTCACTGTGTGTGACTGTGGTCCTACTCAAGCCAACTTGAGTTATTTGGGCGCGTCTACACATGTATTTACTTCTGCCTAGTTTTACTCTGATGTAAACTAATCTGGAGCAAGTGTTTTTGGGCAGGCATCTAGACATGCAGGATTAGGGAGAAGATTTGCACCCAGTTCCCTGAAGCCCTACAATGGGCCCCTGCTGCCACTAGGGAGAGCTCCAGGCTCCCCCTGGGTGCTAGCCCAGGGGCTGGCAGGGAGCATGGGAACAGCAGATAGCTTTCTCCTGGCACCAGGGGCTGCCTGCTGCTGGGGTGGGGACAATGTCCCTCTACCCCAGCAGAAGGGAGCTCCTGGTTCTTGCTCCCCAGTCATAGGCGGGGACTTGGAAAGAGCTGCAGGGGAAGGGGAGGTCTTAGCCCCTTGCCCCAATCCAACAGTGGGGCAGCTAGCAGCTAGCTCACTGCTAGCCCACCACCAGATTGGGGCAGGGACTCCCCCACCCCCGCAGCTCTTTCCAATCCTCATGCCTTGATCATTCAATTGAGGCATGGAGCTGGATCCTGTCCCTGACCAAGACAGTTCCCAGCCCCTGCCTGGCATGCTGGGTGGAGGCTAGACAGCTTGAGCACAGAGCAGTGGGGGAACAGGTTGGGGGGCTTTGTCTCTGTCCAGCTCCATGAACACAGAGCTGGGGAGGCAGGTGGAGTGGCTTGTTCCTCACCCAGCTCTGTGAGTGTGCAGCTGAGTGGGGAACATGCTTCTCAGCCTGTCCCCCTGCCCCCCCCCCTGCACTCAGAGACCTGGGAAGGGAACAGGCTCTGCTGAGCTCCCAGTACCAGCTCTGTGACCGTAGGGGCAGTGCAGAAGATCCTTATTTCCCAGCCTGAGCTCTGTGGTAATGGGACCCAGGCTAGGAGACTCTTATCTCTCAGTGGGCTCTATGACTATGGTGTCCTGGCTGGGAAATCCTTATCTCCCAGCTGGAGCTTTGCAGTCATGGGACTCAGGCTGGGATACCCTAGGATAAAGATTATTAGGGAGGTTTACTGTGAAGTAAGCATGTGCATGTGTAGATGCACATACTTACTTTGCAGTAAACTATGCTAATGTGCAGTTAAGTGTCTTGTGTGGAAGTGCCCACTTTGTAAGAAATATTTTTTGAGACTTTGTATCTAATCCAAATATATAATATCTCTATTGCTTCTTACCTATTACGTTTGTTATTCTTTAAAAAGGTCTCAATCCAGTAGGCATAACTGTGCTTATGACACACCTACATTGTCTATTGCATCCTACATTTTTTATCTTTATCAGTTCCCACCAATTCCACAATTCCCAGCAAGTGGTTAACAATAATGCTTCATTGTTCTGAAAACTCATTTCTCTCCCACCACTCAGTAAGCTATTTATGCTGATCATACACTATTGGACATTCCCAAGTTTCCTCTGAGACATCCAAAGACTTTTTCAAATCAATGGTTCTCAAGTAGAATAAGTTCCCTTTTTAAATATTTGTAGGATAGACCATACTATTGGTTGTGTAAAGTCTGTCAAAAGTTCCTCTTAAACGGTCAGAGAAGATGGTGGTATATTGATTTGTTGATTGATTCCTATTGTTCTCCAAATCTCTTTCAGGCAGAGCAGAATTATTCTCCCTCAATTTATAAGGGATATAAAGTTGCATTTGGCCTAACTATAATTAACTTGCATTTAATATTTTACACCTTAAATAATGTGGTAAAATTTTCAAGGTATTTAATATTTAGCTGTCATTATGAATTAAATCTGAAGATGCGGTGCATAAAAGGGTCACAAAAATTCTCCCCTCTAAAAACCTTCTTGTTCATCCAGCTGATTAGCTGCTTTCATTCTGGGCTTTGAAGACTGTGTAGACCACAAGTGACTTAGACAAAATAAATTTAAAAAACACTTGCTTCAAATCGAACCTTGGCTAAAATAAATGTCTATACCTACATTCTGTGGAGAGAACCTTATGTGTCTCTGAGATGTCACTGAACCCATACATTTCTTTGTAGAATAGGAACTATTGGATCCCAACATGATTTTTATTTGTAGACCTTCTTATTTTTCTTTGTGGTTCATTAACATTGACTTTTCTGTAATATTGGCTTAGTGCAGAATCTGCAAGAATGTTAGTCATTTGGGAGGAAGTTGATTATAAATCTCAGGCAACCACTGAAGGGAATTTCAGTGTTAGGTCATAGCAGAAGTGTTCATGGTTCAGTCATGTCAGATTCCAATGGATCTGTGAATTCTGTTAAATACCTTGTCACAGCAACACAAGAAGGAAGAGTTAAATAATTTTAAAGCATATTAAAAAAAATACCATGGCAAAGTAGAGGTGGTTGCCATCTTTAATATATGGGATTAGCTACTGGTCTGAGGAGAAATGTGAGTGATACTGTGAAAACTTCTGTTAAAAAAGGAAAATTGCACCTTATAGACTAACAGATTCAGAGATGCATCAGTTTTTGTATGCAATAGCTCACTTGGCTTGATGCTATGAATGGACTCCTAGAGAGCAGGTGTCCAAAAAAACCCCTAACTCATAGAATAACTCATTCCACTTCAAGAGTGTAGTGAGTTATTCTTTCATTCATTTCAAAGAAATGCTAAAATCTACTCACCCCTGAGTAGGCTTGCTGTTTTCTCACAACATTACAAATAAGGAATTACAAAGTGACAATCACTAAAGTATAGGTTGTGTACCATTGCTTTGCATAGTTTCAGGATACCTTATAACAAAAAGATCACTGTAAAATCATAATCTATTTTTTCTAATATATCAGATAAGTGCTGCTTTCTAACAGCTTGGCAGTTTCAAAATGACTGAAACTGGTTTAAGATAAACCTGGCTGAATGTAATATCAGACTTAACTGATTTGGGTCAAATCAGTTTATGAAATTTCTGTCCCAGACCCCTTCTGGTTCCAGTTAAATCAGTCCCCCAAGCATCTCAGAATACTCTCTGCTTCAGAGAACTGGGCTGGCCCTATTCCTTTGCTGCTTAGCTGACAATGGCATGGGGTGGGGGGGGTGGGGGGTGGAGGACAACCCTAGCTGGGGATGTAGCCCAGTCTATGGGCCCCCTCAGGCAAACCCCAGGTGGGGTCTGGGGCCATGGAGGGGGGTTAAATATCCCTTCCTGCAGTCAAATTTACTGCTGGTTGCAGCTGTGGACTACAAATCCCAGAGGCACCTGGAAGCAGCATGATGAAGTGATGAGCAACTCTGTAGAGTTCTGCTGCTGTAATTCTGGACTGAAAATCCCAGAGACCTTGGGGGCAGCAGGAAGAGGAAGTGAACACACAGTCAGAAAGCTGAGCTCTAATGCCCAGGGATTCTGGCCTGAGCTGCTGCAGGCATGTGGCTGCATTTTCTATATCAAAGGTAAATGACTGTTTACTTCTGTTTCAGTTTAATCTGTGTATTTTAGACTAACCTGCAAAGACTGAATCAATTCAGCTTCAGGCTTTTTGACTGTCTGTACATAGCCTTTAAGGCTGGGGACAGAAGTTACATTCATACTGGTTTAAGTGATTGGAAACCAGTTTAAACCTGTAACAGAAGTTCAACACACATAAACTGCTTTCAAAATGGCTAAACTCAGTTTAAGATAAACCGGGATGGATGTAGTATTAGACTTAACTGATTTAGGTTAACCAGTCAATATAACTTCTGTCCTTGATCTTCTCCCAATTCAAGTTAGGTCACAGTCCTCCAGCATTCCCAGAGCCTTTGTGGGCAGGTGGACTAGCTTCCACCAGTGCCCCTTTGCTTCAGCCACCAGGGCTGGCTCCACCCTGGGCCGTCACAGAACAGGGAGGGGAAAGGAGCCCTCTGCCTGGACCAGGCTAGCCCCACCTCCAGCTGGGGTCCGCCCAGCTGGGTGGAGCTACATTGCAAGGGCTCCCCACCTGCCCCAGGCCAGGCCAACTGCACAGCCCATCCCCTTGCAAGTCTCTGCCTTTGACCGGCAGGGGGAGTGGGGAATGGAGTCGCTCTGCCACATGGCTTTAATTCCGAGCCAGGATGGGGGGGTTTGCACAGCAGGGGGCTCCTTCCCACCCTTCTACAGAGTGTTTCTGTCCCTGTTGCCTGGAACAAGCCTCTGGAACAAGCCTCTAGGCTGTCTGCCATGCACTAGCTGCTGCTTGTGCCAAGCTCCTGTGGGACATGCTGGGTGGCCCAGGGGGCTTGTGCTGGGTGGTGATGGGAACAAGAGTGCTCCATACAGAGAAGGATTGGACTCTGCTGCCCAGCACAAACCTTCTGTGCTGCCCAGAACCAGCAGGAGCCTGCAAGATGCACTGTTTGGCACAGGAAGCTTGTGCTGGGTGGTAGAGCCTGATCCTTCCATGTGTGGAGTGTTCCTGTCCTTGCTGCCTGGCCCAAGCCTCCTGAGCCAATTGGCAGTTGCTGGTACTGATCTCTGGAGGGATGTGTTGGGCAACCCAGGGGCTTCTGATGGGCAGTGGGATCTGATGCTGCCCTTTATGGAGCTCCCTCATCCCTGCTGCCACCCAGCACAAATGCCCTGGGCCACCTGGTGTGTTCCTCTGAAGCTCGGCAGCAGCAGCAAGCAGCAAGACAGGCTGGGTCAGCCAGAAGGCTTGCATGAGGCAGTGAGGGCAGGAACACTCCATACAGGTCAGGATCAACTGAATTAGCTGCTTGGCACAAGCCTCCTGGGCTGTTCAGTCATACCTCTGGAGCCTGGCAGTAGCAGCAGCTGGCAGAGTGCAGTGAGCTTATGCTGGGCAGTGGGGCAATCCTTCTTTCTATGGAGCCAGCAGTTGAGCAGGGGTAAAGTAAACCCCCCTGGAGCTCCCCACCCCCCAGCTGGGGAGACCTCAGATCAGGGAGCTGAGACCAAGGTTGGGGGGCTTCAATCCCCCTTCAGTCCTGTGCATTAGTAGAATAACTCCCCCACCCTGCAGCTGGGTAGACCAGGATTCAAGGACGAGCTCCAGGAGGTGAGACTCCTTTCTCCCATGCATATCAATGACTTGTGCTAGCCTGGCTGTGGTGGAGGGCAATTACCCTCCCCCCCCAGATGGGCAGACCAGGGCTTGTGGGGATCCCAGGCCAGCTGGGGGAAACCTCCCAGAGGCCTGGGGCTCCCCCCATGTGGGCAGATCCTTAGTTCAGGGCCAGCTAGAGATGGAGGATTATTTCCCTTCCCCCACCTCCTCCCTGCGGCAGGACATCAGGGGGTTGGGGAATGAGGGATAGCCTAGCAATGGCCGGCAGGCTGGGAGACATACTCTAGTGCCTACCACCTTTGGCTTGGGCCACTTCAGGCCTCTGCCTGCTTTTCCAAATTTAAAAGTAAACATCTGTTCTGTTTGTATTGGTTCAATCTATGCAGCTTAGAGAAACCTGCAAATATTGAATCGATTCTGCCTTGGGCTTTTTGACTGTACTTAGCTTATATATCTGTATTGCACATGCACAGGAAATGCATCCAAAGGAGTATGACTGTGTTAAAAACACAGTGATGTGGCAGGTGGATGACTTATTCTTCTCTTATGGAGGTAGTTTTCATCCTTTAGTCAGATTTAAAATAATTCTGTTTTAGGTATAAAATATTATGGTATTCCCCTGAAGAAAAGAACTTCTGCTACTAATAGTTTTGTTAATTAAGAGCAAATTCTTCCCTTAGGTGAACCTTCTAAGGATGCACTTGAAGATGGAATTTGGTACTGAAATCACTTTGTTAATACACCTGAGATTCTAAGTATAATTTATAAGCATGTTGTATAAATATATATCTAATAGGGCTGTGCAAAGCTTCAGTAGCTGATTCAATTTGGAGGAGATGCGTGTAGTGGGGTCCCCCAGAGTTTGGTCCTTGGACCTGTACTCTTCAACATCTTCATTAGTGACTTGAATGTGGGTGTGAAGTGTACTCTGTTCAAATTTGCAGACGATACTAAATTGTGGGGTAAAGTACGCACTCTGGAGGGTAGGGAACAATTGCAGGTAGACCTGGACAGGTTAGAAATGTGGGCAGTACACATTAGGATGCAGTACAACAAGGACAATTGCACAGTTCTGCATGTAGGTAGCAAAAATATCCAGCACACCTACTGGCTGGGAAGTGACCCTCTCAGCAGCACAGAAGCAGAAAGTGATCTTGGAGTCATAGTGGACACCAAGATGAACATGAGTCGTCAGTGTGATGAAATCATTAGCAAACCTAACTGCACTTTAGCA
>NW_017729004.1:54113961-54114207 GCF_001723915.1 Gavialis gangeticus | reverse complement strand
GCTGGGGTCATCTGGCCCAGCACTCTTTCCTGCCTAGGCAGGGGGTCAGACTCAATGATCTGTTGAGGTCCCTTCTGACCCTAGCATCTATGAATCTATGAGATTCGGCTCTATTCCAGGACCAAATCTCCAAATCCAAATTGAATTGGGAGACCAATTAAAAGCTCTGAATCTATTCAAAGCATCCAAATCGATTCAGAAAAAGATTTGGTGATTTGGCCATAGATGAAACAGGCAGCTGACACA
>NW_017729004.1:54091071-54108961 GCF_001723915.1 Gavialis gangeticus | reverse complement strand
CAGCAGCATTTGGAGCACGGGCTATGCCCTGCTGCCACTTGCTCAGCCGGGGGTGGGGGGGCGGGATGTGGGTGCGTCTCACTCTAGATGGAAGGGGGCAAGTGGCAGCAGAGCAAAGCCCCTGCTTCTAGCACTGCGGTACCTGCATCCCACACTCCCCTGCACTGGCTGGCAAGCAGTGGCAGTGCAGAGTCCCTGCTCCCAGTGCTGATGCGGGTGCGGCAGCACTAGGAGTGGGGGCCATACTCTGCTGCTGCTTGCCCAGCCAGCGCGGGGGGGGAGGGGCGGGTGTGATGCAGGCACGGCTCGCTCTGGGAGGAAGGGGCAACAGGCAGCAGGGCATAGCCCCCACTCCCAGTGTTGCCACACCCACATCAGTGCTGGGAGCAGGTGCTCTGCCCTGGCACCACTTGCCAGCCAACATGTGGGGGGGGCGTGGGATGTGGGTGTGGCAGCACTGGGAGTGGGGGCCATGCCCTCCTGCTGCTTGCCCCCTTCCACTTGGAGTAAGCTGTGCCCACATCGCGCCCCCCCACACCAGCTGGGCAAGCAGCAGCAGGACAGCTTCCACCTCTGAGTGCTGCCACGCCTGCATCCCGTGCCCCACTGCCCCCCTACCTGAATAATGAGGCCCCCCGCCCCAGCTGGACAGCTTGTCCCATCCCCATCCCCATCCCCATCCCTAATCCCTCCCTCCCTCCCCCACAACTCTTCCCCACCCCTCCCCCAACCCCAACAGGCTTACTAGCTGGAGGCAGCTGTGTCAGCTCCCTGTTTAGTTTACAGCAGAATCTCTGGAACAGCACCAAATTTTCAGATCTGATTCAGTCAAATCGAATTGAGACAGTGATTCAAATCTCCGAATTGAATAGCTGTTCTCTGAATCGGCCAAATCCGAAGTGAATACTTGCCACTTCGCACAGGGCTAATATCTATGCATTCCTTTGGAAGCCCTAATATTTAATGGCTCCTAGACATGGCAGTGCTGTGCCCTTTTGGACCTAAAATTTATGTGTGCACACCCACAGGCTGAATTCATAAATAGGACTTACATGTCCCAGATCTCCAGTCCTTCAATGAAGACATCTATACATTTTAGTTTGGGTTCATAGCAAGCAGGGGGATGCATAGGACAGCCAAAAGAAAGTGAAGGAAAGGGTGTGTGTGCACCACTATTTAAAGAACGCTATGTAGGCATCAAAGTCCAGAGTCAAAAGGGTCTTGAGTAAGCAGGTGACATGCCCACAGAACATGGAATGTGACTTCAGCTCATTATTAGTTTTGTTGTTGTAACCTTTAGGAACTTTCTTGGCTTCATTTAATGTTTTTCCTGCAAACACATGCCATCATGCTTATTCATCACAATAAATTGATTCATGGTCTGACTAAAAGCTCTATTCATTTTGGCCATGGAAACATATAATACAACTGATGAGTCATTAGCGATCAGATTTATTATCCAAAGCTCAAGGACTTTTTTCTTATAATTAAATACATTCTGTGGCTTGAAGATACATACTCTGATCTGATAGGAAGTTAAGTTTTAATGGTATTGTGCACCTGTAGGGTTAGCCCAAAAACCTGACTTAATTAAAACTAACCATACTCGTTTGAACAATGTAAAACAGTGGTAGGTGTAAATAAGAAAGACTTTACAAGGCTGTAGATTTAAGCTTATCTTAGAAGGGATGAACTCATTCTATCCGACATATCCAGCTGTGCAAACAGCAGTACTGAGTGAGCTGTAGTTAACTTCACTAATACACAGGGATTAGAACAGAGCCTGTGCTACATATAAATGATGCCTCTGCCTATAAAGTACTTGAATAACTACACAGAGGAAAGAAAGGAACTATAGTGGGGGCATATTATTTTTCCAGCTGCCATGAAATGGGATTGAATTCTCTGTAGAGTCCAAAAGTTAATTCTTTTGGTTGCCAGTGGCTTTTGCCTTCCTCAGACAGAATTACACAGTGTGAAAAATTCCATAATATATCAAACCGCTAGGATAGATAACATGAATAACCTCACTACCATTTCTCCCCTTAAAAATCTTGTGTTGTTGCCTTAGTTTAACTAAATATTGCTTTGATTGTGCCTTCAGTATAAAGCAAAGGTAAATGAGGTAGCATTCCTTAATTGGATGCTACAGAGTGTGCAGAAAATTGCAGTCAGACTTTGGAGTCAGGGTTATTGCTTCATGAGATAGTTAAAACATCATGGGACATAAGGCTTTTATACACATGCTCTGAGAGTGGGAGGGGCCGGGGGCACTTTAATTAGAGCAGCCCTAAGAGTGGCTTTAATTAAAGTGCCTGGAGTGTCTCATGTATCACTGTCCCTACGCTGAAAATGGCAGCAGGTGTGCTTTAACTAAAGCTTGTCGAACAAGCTTTAGTTAAATCACTCCCACGACCATTTTTCAGCGTGGGGGTGCTGATGCATGAGATGCTGGAGTCTGCTGGAGCACAGTAATAATCATGCACCAACAGACTTGATTGATTAAGTCTTCTCTGATGCACCATAATTAAAGTGTGTTGGAGCAGCCTTGCTGCTCATGTATAGGTGCCCTATAATGTCCTCTCCTGTAAAGTTGTTGTTGGAACTGCTGCATTCTTTTCAGTTTTGCTCAACAAATGATGGTAGTTCATGCATGTGTGTGTGTTTGTGCTTACCCACTGAAACACACTCGATAGGTCACAAAAGTCTCACAAATATGATCTGTTTCTATTTCTGTTGGTACATGCAGTCACAAATGTTACAAATGTCAAATAAAATACTGAAGTCTTGCATGAAAACATTCAAAGTAGTGGTTTATATAGCAGATATGAAGTATGCCATTTCTATTAGATTTTACTTTTTCTACAGAGCTAACACACTATTCAAAACCTGTTAATTCACCCAGCTGTGACTGTGCTGTACTAACATGTGTGGCTAACCTTTGTGTTCAAAAAGTTCACTTTGTGAAAACATGTTCTTGTCCTCAATTTCAGTCATCTTCTTGCTGTGTTTTTCCATCACATCACTTTCCCGCCTTCATCTAGAGATGTAGGAGACTATTTTCCTTTGGAGCTTATACTAATGCTGTACTGTGGAAGCAGCAGGAGGATGCTATAACATGGACAAGCCTCTCCTCTTCATCCTGAATGCTTTGTGTCCATTATGAGCAATGTTTCTGCTAACCTCTCTGAACTTCTTTGGATCTAAAAGCAGATGTTTCAGCCTTGGTGGAAACCAACACTTGATAGCATACTACCAGACCAGTTCCTAGGACTGAGTTCTTATTTTTAGAACAAAGTCAGATTGTACAATTTCCATTGGTTTTTAGAGTACCTCCTGCTCTTGTTGTTTATTTTGTATAAATTTATCTTAAACAAAAGATGGAAATTTAGCTAATCTGCATGCAATATCTATGTACTTGGTACTTATTTTTGCCTTCTTATTTTAAGAACGTCTTGAAACTTCATTTTAAAAAATGTTTTTCTGTCAAATGCTTTGTTTCCCAAAGTAGAATTTTACAGTCCCACTGCTTTTGCACCTCCCTGCCCCCCCAAGTATGCTTACTCATGGCAGAAAAAAAGGGAAGATTTATTTCTGGGAACTTTTTTATACCTAACAAAATCAGAACTTGAACTTCTTTCATAACCCCTCTGGGCTAGAAATACATGATTGAAACTACTGACAAATGAAATTCTGAATGAGACCGAACACTGGTCCTATTACTGGAAGAGCTTGTAACATCTGACATTGTGACACTGCCAGAGTTCTTATGACTCTCTCAGGCCTCTTTTATAGACTCATGATAACTGAGCAAAATACCAATACAAATGGGACAAATTCTTTAAAGCATATTGGAAACAGTAATTTCTTATGTCACTCGTGTATCATACATTGCATATAAGATGTGCTTTATAGTAGTTGTAGCAGAGCAGGCTGTCCCTTTAGAGAGAAACAGCTCTGTTGAAACAGCTCAGCTGGGGGGATTTTGGTTAGGAGGGAGTATCTCACTTTATACCTTCTAGAAGAGAAGGCAAAGGGAAGAAGGAAGAAAGCAGTGAAGGGAGCAAGTTGCAAGGAAAAGCTTGGCTGCTGTGCTGGTGTGAAAGCAGGAAACAGCTCTTCTCCCAGGCTAGGGGCAGACATTCCAAAAGCCTCAGCCTGAATTGATTCAGTCTTTGCAGGTTAATCTAACCTGGTTAGGTTAAATCAGTTTATAACCCAGGCAGACATTCCAGAAATGCAGGAACATGCCTGCAGTGGCTCAGGTTATCTACTTATTAAGAAAACAAAGCCTATCTCCATTAACGAGAGGAGCTCTTCTTAAACAGCTCTTCCAAGAAAGGACATTAAGCTACCTGTTGATTAGCTCCAAAAAGCCTGTCCGCCTGTCCTCTGCCATAGCATGGATTAAACCATAGCCAGTGTGTGGCTTGCTAGCTAATGCTGAGGTGCCTGTGTAAAGCAGAGGGGAGGGTGGAATAATCCCTGCTTAACACAGAGAAGCCAGGCAGACACTCTGTGCCTACATGTCTGTAACGAGCTCCAGCCAGGGAGCAGAGGGGAGGGCCCTGCCCTGCTGTGGAGCAGAGATCCCCAGAGAGCATGTTGGGGTGCTGGGGGTGTCTGGTTTATCTTAAACAAGGGGTCTGGGACAGATATTTCAAAAACCCGTTTGAGCCAAATCAGTTAAGTCTGATACGACATTCAACCAGGTTTATCTTAAACCGGTTTCACACATTTTCAAACAGATTTATGTTCACTGAGCATCTGTTCTGTTACAGGTTTAAACCAGTTTATGTATAATGTCTGTCCCTAGCCCTAGTGTCTGGGAGAGGACAGAGGATTTTGTTTTGTTAGTTACTAAACTCTGGTTTGGAGAACTGGATGAAGAGCTGATAAGGAAGGGATCAAATGCTCATGAGAAAGCCAGCAGGATAAACAAGCCACTGACATTATTGCTCATGGACATATTTCTATCAAAACTGTGTTTCAAGGGAACACTTGCACTTTGACTAAATTAATTTTATTTAATCAAATATTACCACTTTCCAAAAACAGTTCTCTGCTGAAAGCTAAAATATTTTTTTTCTGAAATGCCACTGCTGTGCTTTATGGGAACTACTGGTATAGTCTGGAATCCAGACTATGCTCTGCTCCCGTTCTCCATTTGTAGGTTGCATTTCTTAGCCAAATTTCACTTGCCTAAGTATACTTGGCCATTTGACCGCCATGGTGCACTGTTTTCCCTTCCATAATGCCATGATACATTATGGGAAATGTAGTCTAATCAGGGATGCCATTATATAAGAACCCAAATTACAACTCTCAGAAAGTAATTCAGCAGTATATTGAAATAAACCATATACCTAACCATATATAGAGGCAACTTTTTTTTTTTTTTGGTATCCTTATTGACCCATCTGGTAAGGAAATCTTCCAGGTAATTACACTGTGTAATTCAGGAGACTAAAGAAAGGATGTCTTTCATCTCCAGGGCATCAGAATGATAGCAAAAAGCACTCCAATGGTGGTCTCAGTGAACCTGTAACATCCCCTTTCCAGAGCCCTGAGACCACTGTCACTGGACCTGCTTGGTGGTAATCTCAGGAGAAAAGTCAAGGACTGAGTGAGCCTGGAGACTAAACCAGGATTGGTATTAGGCCAGGGCTGAGACACATATGTTGTTATAGCTCTGAGAGGTGCTGTCACTACCTCTGCTGTAGTATGCAGGTTCTGTGGATAATTAGAGGACTTCTGTCTGCAAAGCTGCCAATTCTACACTTTCCATCAGTGCTAAATGCATTTATTTATTTTTATGTTTTAAAGTAAGTGGTAGGACTCTGATTTCCATTTGGCTCTGAACACAGCTTCCTACTGAGTAGTTGTTGATTTTCCTCTTCCTTTTGGATAAGACATGCCAGTAATCACACTGGGGATCTGTACATCCTGACATATAAGAACATGAAACAAAATTCCTCCCATTACCCGCAACTAGGGAATTTTATTACAAAACTTTATTTAGATACATCCATAATGCTGACACATGTCCTTAATACTGTTCATAACACTGAATACTGAAGAGGAGTTTTTCCTTTCCTTTGCTGAAGAGGAAATAGCTCAACTGTAAGTAATGAATGTTTATTTCAGAGCAGAACTATAGAAAATAATATAATATCATATTTTATTTGGTTCCCATTCTGTCTGTCTTGCTGAAGCCAAGAGCTGTTTTACATTTCAGAATAAGGTCAGGTCCTAAACTGGGGTGTCAAATTTATGGCCCCATGGGTTAGATCTTGTCTGAGAAGCTATGTGGGGCTTATAATTGGGGAGCCATATATCTGGGGTCAGGGCAAGCGGAGGTGGAGTCTGCTACTGAAATCTGGGGCATGGAACCCTGTTGCATGGGTGGAGGGGGAGAAGGGGGAAGTGATGATTACATTAACTCCAGTAGCTGTCACTTCTCACCCCTTGCAACATTCATATCAGACCCATGAGAAGCCCCAGGCCATATCACTCCCAACCCATATTTGGCTGGGGTTGGGAGTGAGCAGGGAGAGTAAGCTTGACACCACTACCCTAAATGTTTATCTAAAGATAGGAATGGATACATGTCCTTCAAATTCTAAAATAATATCAGTTAAAAAGAGCAACATTAACAACTGCATTTATTAGCTAGAAGACTGTAATCAACAGCAGAATATCATGGGAGTATAAATATTATTCTGCACCAAATTGAGTATTATTCTGCACCAAATTGATCCACCATTGTTCATATGGATGGGTATCTTACTGCATGTCACCTCAGATTTTTCCATGGGATTACTTAGAGTAAGTTAGTATTTAACAAGGAAACAATAATAGTTTGGTTCTCAGTCTTATTTTAAAAATTCTCTGCTTTATAATGGTGCTTTTTATTTGAGATCCAATCCTTAAGCTCAGTTGTAATGATGTAGCTAAATGAAACCTTTCTCATTCAAAAGATGTGATCTAATATTCACAAAGTTTCACCACACTGTTATAGCACTGGCTTGTGCTTTAATAGCTGGATGGTTTTCTCTCCAAGTACCAGTACTAGCTTGGCCTGGGACTATGTAGCTCTTGATAACAGAGAAGATAAAGGAGGCAGGTATATTAGGCCAAAATGTGCAAACCTTAATCTTCTGTACCGAGTTTGGGTAGTAGTCTACCAGCTTGGTTTAAGATAAGTGTCTACATGTCTACCAGCATGGTTTATGACATGTCAGAAATACTGCCCTGCATGGAGCAGTGCCTCTATATATGTCTATATGCATTATGTGCATATGTTCAGAAGGTCTTACACAGGATGGAATGATGCCTCCTTCCTTAATACATGAGCTGAAGTGTTTCTTCTCTCTGGTGTCTCCATGGTTTTTAAGAATCATAATAATGTCTTGACAGTGTTGAGTGTAAAAGAAATTAATGTGTAAATAGAATACTTGGATGATATTCAAAATCTCCTAGAAGCCTTGTTAAAATTAAAAATTGCAGCCCCCTTCTAAGCACAGTGGCTTTGTAGGGCCCCCAGTTGCTAAATTATGGAAAGAAGAAGAAATGAGAAACTTATTGGAGGATAAACCTGTTTAAGAAGGATTAAAATATATAACCTGATTTATTCCATTGGGAATATCTACCAACTCTGTATGTGTTCACTCCATGCTTAACCATTTCTAACTGCAGTATATAAATACACATGGTGCAAGCAAGCATAATTTAATAGTACTTTGTAGTTCATGTGCTGGCTTCCTGCTCAGACGCTACCCAACATGTTTCTTTCTCATTATCTCTTTCATCCTTTCCTTGGGTTTGTTCTGCCTTTGCCTCCTATGCATCTAACCAAAAGTCCTTTCACTGCTCACACAGAATTCACTTTCTTCAGACTTTTCTCTTTGCTTCCATTTAGCTCTTTCCCTGGTTCTTTTATCTGGCCCCTTACACTGCCTCCCTTTTACTGTTATTTTTTTCTTTGCCTCTCCCATATTCTTTCTACAAAAAAATCCTTAAATCTCCTCCCCTTCCACAGATCTCCTTTTCTTTTTTACCTACGGTGACTACATCTCCTGAGGATCAAAATATGACACTCCTGTTATCTTCACTCTTTAGTGGGGCTCAGCTGTCTTCGAGTTCTGGTCTTAGCTGACCATTCAGGGGGTAAGGTGAGCGTGGATCACTGGAGAACGTGGTATGGAGTGCTGGAGAGCAAGGTAATGGGTGAAACAGTCATATTTTTGCTGGGACAGTCCCATTTTAGCGTATGTCCAGAGTGTTCAGCTGAAAATCGGACAAACTCATTCATTTGATCAAACTGATGGGATACCTTAGACAGATATTTTAAACTGGGCTGCCCCAACAAAAGTGGAATATATGGTCACCCTACTGCTACCTCTCATAGAACTCTTTCTTTCCCTGCCCTTTACAAGACTGAAACACCGTGATGATAGCCAGGGTAATAACACTTCCACATATGGCCCTGTAAAGACTGACAAGTTATTTCATAACAGATGAAGAAACCATAAAATACACCTGGTGGAAAGGCACCTGAAATTCTGTAGTACATCTCACATACCTTAGTGTCAAATACATATTAATGTAATGTTGACTTGCATGCTCCTTCATAAGCATGAGACATACTTGGATGTGCAGGATGATCATTAGCAGGTGGATTTTAGTTAGCCATGGGTCTGCAGACGTGAGCTAGACCTGCAGTGGAAATATACGACATGCGTCTATACCTTGTGTAGTATTATACACTAGTGCAGTACAATGTCAAGTGAACCCTATCTTTCTGATCTGGTAATGTTTTACATTCGCTTTGCATTGGTGTATACCCACCTTGCATGTTTTTAAAACACGGATGTGGACGGATGAATAAAGCCCACTAACTTCTGTGAGATTCTTCTGATTTACACCAACAAAACTGAGAGCGGAGTCAACTCCTAATTTTTTTTAATGCATTAAAAAATGGTCAGTTTCACTGTAGGAACTAAAGCCTCAAGTCAGCAAAACATTTAAGCAGATGCTTAACTTTAAGCATGAACTTCAATGAGATTTAAGCATGTTTCAAGTTAATCATATGCTTAAATGCTTTCCTCCATGGGGATAATTTTCTGAATGAGGGCTTAAGAAGAAATGAGTGACTATAACAAGCAACTAATAAGGAGCCTACAAATGGGCCAAAGAGAAGGGGATTATTAATGCTTTCAGGCTCTGAGAAGACTAATGTTTAAATATCACCCTCCTGCAGTGAGACATGAAAGTCTCTCATGGATGTGTTAAATCAAATCAGGTCCATTTAATATCATTATAGTTAATAAAATATCCTTGCAGAGTATTCACCGGTCAGGACAGTAGGTGGACCAATCAAGTTATTCTGGAAATGAAATACATTCCTCCTGGTAAAGATATTCTCATTTCTGCTCAACTCTTTTATATAACTCTCCAATAACCAAGAAGCCTCTGAGTGCAGGAATCTCTGGGAAAAACTTGAAATTGTTGTAAAGGTGGTCAAAACCTGTGACACAAGTGACTTAGAACTGAACAATGAGGTTCTGAACCAGAATAGTGGAAAGAGTTAAGGGAAAAGTTCTTGTACAATCTCTATTTTGCTGGCAATACTTCCAATAAATTGGGAAGAAAAAACATAACTAAAAATTAGAGTTCTTAGGACCTCATTTAAACAAGAGTTTCTAGTAGCAATCTTTAATGTTCTTTCTCTCCTTTCAGTCCTCCTGCTGCTGCTTGAAAGAGCATTTTTGGTCATTTTTAATCCCAGAGGGTTTAGTCCCAGGATGTTTATTTAATTAAATGCAGTTTATGATATTTAAGTTCTGCAAAGATCATTTTCCCCCAAAATGAATAACATCAAGAAAGTTTGACCCCCAAACTTCAACACATTTAATAAAATTGATTTTAAGCATCTAAGCATTTTCAAAGTTACATGTTAAGGTGATGCACCCAAATTCAGTGTAAAGGTGGGCGTTAGTAAATGACAGCATGTGTACTTTGGAATATAATAAGGTAAAATTTTATTAGAGATTGAACAAAGCCAGAATTATTTACCATGGACTTCCCAGTACTTTGGCTGTATAAATATGAAACAGCTGACATCTAGATTTTGTGTAACTCAAATCTAATCAATTAGATATTGCAAAACCAATATCACATTGCTTGCTTGAATGAAAAGTTAAGACTAAACTGAAGCTGTTAATCCAATATTCAACCCTTCTTGAACATTCACATGAAATAAAAGTTAGTTTTGCAGAATGAAAATTCAATCTATGAAGTTTCACAAAAAACGAATCCTGGCCTTCTAACACATCTATAATTCCTACTGTTTTTGTCAGATATGTTCCGATTGCCATTACTTACCTCTCTTAGTACCTTTTGTGAAAGTACAGAAAAGAAGATTGAATCCAATACATTCAAATGGCAAAACTCCAAAAACCCAAACTTCCTTTTCTTGCACTACATAGCATGGGACTTCAACAATAGTTATGTCCTCTCATTTGAACTTTGAAGCAATTGGCATCATAACCTCCATTGCTCATACTTCAGCTTTTGCCATCCATCTGTAATATATCAAGGTGACCTGAGGTAAAGGAAGGGTAATTTATTTATCATTTAATTAGGAGGTACCACGTGAGCAGTCAAGGACAAAAGATGGATTGAATGCCCTAGCCCATCATCATAGTGTTACAATGGATACAGGGGTGTAGGTTGTAGCCATATTGGTCTAAGGACATAAGCAGACAAGGTTCTTTGGTTGATTCTGGTATCTTTTATTAGACCAACTTAAATAGTTGGAAATTTTTTTTAGCAAACTTTCGGGTTTAAAAATGCTTTGTTAGGCTTATGAAGTCTCTGCAGTTGGTGTGTGCTCTTCCTGGCACGTGCCTGTGAGATCTCGAAAATCAACTGGGCCCATAAAATTGTCTCACATCCCAAAAAAGGACTAGAGGTGAACTTTAACTTGAAAATTATTAGCGTGTGATCTACCCCTTCTCTACCATAGATCTTTAATCTCAGACTCAGCACAATAAATAGCCAGAGTATGACCATCTTTATTCAATAAGCCAGAAATTTAGTAGTATTTCCTCTGATGTTCTGGGCATCCTCCAGCTTTTGTATTCAAGTTATCATCTTAGTGATAAAATCACTGCAAGTTCCAAGGACTTAAGCATCAAACTGGGGAAGAACTCAAGCTTGGTCAACACTTAGAAGTCAAACCCCTAATATACCCTTACTCAACCTAGGTATATCAGAAAAAGTCCTAATATAAGTGCAATTATACCTTTAACCAACATTGCTTATTTTGTTCATTATACCAGGAAAAGGATTCTTTTGCTAGTATAAGTGGCATTTCTCTTAGGGGAAGTATAGCTACACCAGCAAACATTTTCAGTAATATATAGGGCAACCGGAAAATAGGAAATCATAGATGTAATGGGCCAATCTTCTGAACCAAGAACCTACCATAATATTATGGGCCTAATAACAGTTTTCAAACAAGGTCTTGGTAACATGGTGGGAGAGAAACTGATGAGGTGAGACTTCTCTGTTTCTCCTCTGGGTAATCTTTAAACTGGTAATCAGGAGCCAGTTGACTTCTTATAATTCTCATGAGGCATTTTTATTAAAGACAAAACAGATAAAAGTGAAATCTGTGTTATGTGGCTACTCACGGGGTAAAATCTTTGTTTAATAATAATGCTTTTCTAATAAAGGTGGGGGAATACAGCTGTATGAGGAACATTGACTGGAAATGTCCTAAAAAGAAGTCTGCAGAATACAGATGGTCTTTCCCATAGGTTTGACAGTATATCAATACAAATGACTGGAGCTTGAGAAGGAATACTATTGAAATTCAGACCTTGATCTTTTATGCAGACTTCTGTCTTTAAGATCTACTTGTTACTTTCCTTTCTCTGAAGGCCAAATATAATGCAGTCTTTCTTAACACAAACATACTGAGTTTGGCAATAAATTAGGGAACTAATAACTAGTACTATTTATAACAAGTAGCAATTTCTGTCTACTCAGCATTCTGTGAAGGGAGAGCTAAAGAAAAGGATTCCTAAGGGGTAGATGTCAAAGTAAAAATCACACATCTGAATCAAGATTTTTAAACTATGTGGGTCAGGAACTGTTTTTATTATCTACAGCTACAATACATAGCACACTGGAGCTCTGTTCTCCAGCCAGGACTTTTAGATAGTCTTATAATAATAGTAATCTACTATTGTTAAAGTTACACTCCTGGTCATTCACATGGCAAGAAATGAAAGAGAAATATTTCTCTCTCATTTCAGCTTATTTTATGAATTTAACATTACATTGAGTCTGAAGCTTTGTTACTCATGATTTACACTCTGTATAGCATAGTGAAATCCTGATCCTTTTGGTGCTCTCAGTCCATAGGCCAAATGGACTGAGAGCCATTCTGGCCTAAGCAATATATGAGAAAGCAGAATAGCCTAAATGCATTAAAGAGAAAGTGGAATGTATTCTTTTTCTCTAAAGTAAATGCCCAGTCCTCATTTGGCCTTCCCACCCCTTGCAAGTAAACAACTCAGTAAAAAAATCTGATCCAACCAATGCTTCCTGGATGTGATTTTTTTGTAATGCTTTTTCCAAATATAAATAATTCCACTTTATATTTAATTACTCCTTTCTCACTGGAGTTTTCCAGCTGGGAGTAAATGGATGGGTTCATCCACTTCTGTTGCTATCCCTGAGGAGCCAAAATCATTTTTAAGTAATAAATTAGGCAAATCCCCTAGAAACAGTGCATCTTATCACTCAATAAGCATGATTAATTTAGATGTTAATGTTACAGCATTCACAATCTTTACTCATGGTATACATTTCAGCATATTTTGCCCTGCAAGATTAGCCCAGATCAAGCAGGTTTCATTATTATTCAGCCAGTCTCTGAGAATTATTTAATTTTCTTCAGTGTTTTCATAATGAAATGAATGGTTTTATTTATGTTCCTTTCTTTTCTCTAGTCTTGTAAAAAAGATGTATGAGCTCTACCTCAAGTAAGCCTTGTTTCCAGTATTGGGAAAATTTGGTCTCAGTGATCAGTCCACCAAAATGATTCAGGTCCTTCAGGCACAACACTGAAATGTAGGTAATATTTTTTTTTTTCAGACTGAAAGGATTTTGTACCCCTCTGCTCCTTGTTCCCTTCACTCTTCAGGTTTGTCTTCTGATTTCACGGTTTGATTTCATTAATGTATTGGCCTCATTTTAATGCATAATATTGAAAATAACTCTCTCATATTCCACCTTACAGCAGTATCACCCAGTAGGCCAAAGTCAGAACCAGGAACTAAGGATAAAATCTATCAAAAAAGCAAAGGGGAGTTTGGAAAACAGCATTGCTTCAGGAGGTTTACCAAAGGCATGGTATCTTCTGGGGCTCCCCTTGCATTTCCAGAGAGTAGCTTGAGGTGGCATATCAATCACCCTTGCCGTCTTTATGGCTCTCTTTAAAACTGACCAGTAGAGAAGAGCTGGACGGTGAGCAATGGCTGCTGGGAACCCAAGTTCAGCAATCCTTTTCCAACTGCTCAAATAGAGAAGTGTCTATGACTGAGATCTCCTGGCAGTGTGAACCCCTTATACAGCCTGTGTAAAGGAACTGGGATAATCAGTCCCCTGGTGAGTACAACTGATTTCAGTGTTCGGTGACCAATAGTATGTAAAGCTAAGCAGATGCATACCTTTCTGCTGTATTTGGGCTTATGTATGACACTCTGTTCTTACACATTTTCCCTTTGCTTTGGCTCCTGATACAGTACATTAATATTGTGGCAGCTAAAAAACAATAAACATTTTCCAGAAAAGTTTTAATAAAAAACTTCCCCCTTTTTAATGAAAATCCTGTTCAAGCAAAAAAATTACGAAATTATATTTTCCTTAACATTCTTTCTTTAAATCCCTCTTGCCGCGCATAAAGCAAACCATTCAATATGGTGCAAACAAAGAACTGTACAGTCCAAAACATGGAATTAACCACCTCTAAACATAAATTCAATATCTTAGTTTGAATTGAGTCCACTAGTAGAAGGCAGCTCTGTTCTCCCAGACATAAAATGAAGACAGTCCTAGGTCAAAGAGCTCCAATGGGCAAAAATTTTTGCCTATTGGGTGTGTTGGGATGCCCCCAGGAAAAAATAACTTAGGCCCCAATTCATCAAACCACTTACATGTACATTAGTGCAGGATTTCACTCACAGCACAATTTTTAACTTACATTTCTTCATAAACAGATTCACACAGAGTATGAAACCGTGTCCCTGCTGTGCTGATCTGCAACTGTTTTCTCTTGCTCTTTATAAATCTCTTTCCTTCCCTGCTTTCAAAATGTTATCTTAACTAGGATTAATAAAGATACACTGGGAAGCTTCTTATCTCTTCTAGGAATTATAATGAAAAAAAAGCTTTAATCTTGGCAGAGAGATGGAGGGAAAATGGACACTAGACACAAATTAAGATGTAGATGAATGGAAAGGAAGGGGTTTAGTATGGGCTGAGAGTGGACACAGATAAGTCTCAACCAAAACCTGAGGTCCAGCCCCTGACCCTGAATTTTGGGAATGTATGAATCCAGATGAAAACTTCCCACTTCTTTTTGTGAATTAGGGATGGATAAGCTGGTTCTGATAAAAGAATAACCATACTAAGGCTTCTTTGAAATTCAAAAGAGTTCAGTTTACCTTTTAAATTAATTTCAGATTGGCTTTCCCATTTCTTGTGTTCAGGCAGGAGAAGATGAGGAAATATCAAAACACAGCATGAAAGACATGCCTGCCCAGCCTGAATGAGGGTGCATACTGAAAATCTCATCAGGGAGATTGATCCTCTGAGATTTCTGGAGCAAAGAGGTTTGCGTGTGCTTTAGATAAAGAGCTGGAGTTTTAGGCAATTATCTGAAGAGAATTGCACAGCTAAACAATTTGAGGTTCATCAACCCCCAGTAGCTGGAGTATAATCCCACTTTTTATGAGTATATGTGGGTTCTGTAAGATCTCTGGTGCCATGCTTCTCATCCTGCTCAAGTCCCTTTTACTCGGTATCAGTGATCACACCAGCTACCGCTATGACTCTAATATTCTCTTTCTGGGAAAGGTTAATGAGACAGTTGTGACATTTGGGCCACCTCCTGTGTCCTCTGTGTGTATCTCCTCCAGCTGGGCTTCAGTATAGCTCAAAGACAGTGCTTATGGATAAAAAACACATGCCTACTGACAAAGGTCAGATGTCCATGCTAAATTTGTTCAATGCACTGGTAGTCTTTGATTGATAATTTGTCTGAGAGGCTTGTTAAGATTGACAGGGTTGTTTTAAAATGTACTTGTGCATTCCTCTCAGAGAGATCACCAGGGACTTTGACTTTTTCCTCTTGCAAGTCCTTTACTTATAAAATCAGACATGTTAAACCTCTGACCACATGTAAGGTCACCAGGGGAATAAAGTAAAACAATATTGTCAGTGGCAGCAGTGGCAGTTCCTCACTATAAGGATGACAGTCTCCCAGTAAATAAGGAAGTCATCAGTGAATCCATAGATGACTGAGGAGGCCAATCCAAGATCTGTATGTTTGGCTACAGACATGTAGCCAAATAGCTCTGGGAAGGAGTAGATTCTATTGATGTTGGGTTGTAGCACTTTCCTTTTGTCTCCTTTGTGTCTCCTCCTCAATAGTGAGATGAATTTGCTTGAAATGACTGATGCCTTGTTGTACATCATGCCTCATTGAGGAAGATGCAGTTCTTGAATCTTCCAGGTATTGATGTTACTATTACACTTCTTCAGATTGGCCTTCCAGGTGCCCTCTTCTTTTACCCACCTCTGGAATGGTGGCCATCAGTGAGCTGGTAGTATAGGACCTGTTTTGGGAGCCAGTCATCAGGCATCCTTACGATACATCCTGTCCAAAGAACTTGGTACCATATAAACATTGTTTCAAATGCTGATGATGTTTGCTTGAGTCAGAATGCTGGCATTTATTCTTCTGTCCTTCCAATTGATATGGAGGCTTTTCTGAAGACATCACTGATGGTAACATTCCAAAGCTTTCAGGTTTTTCCAATATGTTGTTCAAGTTTCACATGCAACAGGGTAGGGATGGTAGAAAAGAAGTTTGGTTTGGGTCCTTATGTCATGGTCATCAAAGACATAATTTCAGAGATGTTCAAATGTAGCACTGCCAGATTTTATCCGTATTGGATATTGTTGTCTAAATTTACTTTTTGAGAAAGGTGGTTACCCAAGTAGAGGAAATACTTAACATTCTCCAAGGATTGCCCTCTAATTGTGGAGGAGCAACTGGATGGTTTGGGGTGGTAAAGTATCCTGTTTTAAAGTAGCCCAGGTAAAGTATCCTGTTTTTCGTGACATTGACAGTGGCTGCGTCTGTATGAGATACTGTACTCGAGATTAGGGTAAATTATTGCTCAGTAAGTGTCACCGTCTACATGTGCAGATGTTTACAGTGCAGTAATTTGCTCTAATCATGAGTAATCATACAGGTAGCAAATTTACTCGTGAGCAATTACCACGCAGTATGGCACATGTAGACAGCCAACCAGGAACAAATGTGCTCCCAGTCAGATAGGCAGCCGGAGGAGGGTAATTGCTCCCTGCCCCTGGCAGCTGCCTGCTGTTGGGGTGGGCTCCACCACCAGATCATGGGTGGGGACACTATCCCCCTGCCCTGGCAGCAGGGAGATGATTTTTCCCAGCCCCAGCTCTGTGATCATGGAGCTGGAGCTTGTTCCCAGCCTCAGCTGGGATTCCATGATTGTAATCACGGAGCAGGGGCTGGGAGCTCCCTGCATGGGGAGAGTTCCCTGCCCAGCCTTGAACTGGCTGGGACCTGCCCCTGACCAGGACAGTTCCTGGGCAGCCCTGGGCAGCATAGGGAAGTCTGTATGTGCAGCCTGGAGGTGGCTGAGGCTGTCCCAGTCAGGGGCAAGAATGAACCCCATGCCCCAATTGGACAATCAAGGGGTGGGGCTTGGAAAGAGCTGCAGGGAAGGGGCAGGTCCCAGTTCCCTGCTCCAATCCACTGGTGGGGCAGCTAGCAGAAAGTCCCTGGCTGGGCATGGAATCCCCACCAAGCCAGAGGCTTGCTGCTAGCTTCCCTACTAGTGGATTAGGGCAGAGGGCTGGGACTTGCCCCTCAGAGGTGGAGAAAGAAAGAATTATTTGGGGGGGCTGAGCATGTGCGCGCACACCCCTGCCCCCCAGCAGGTAAGTCTGTGGGGGAAGGGGTGGGGAGAGTAAAGGGCTGGGCAGGGGGGCAGATTGAGGCTCCAGTGGTGAGGGAGAGAGTGGTGCACAGACAGGAGCAGGGGCTGGGGTGAGTGGGGCCCCAGCAGGGCCAGGTGTGGGACAAGTGGAGGCCCAGGGGGCACACGTCCCCTCAATCTGTGTATGAGGCAGAGGCAGCTGCTGCTGTGAGCTGGGCTCTGAGCCCCACTACCCTGAGAGCCGCATTATGCCACTGGATGGGCAGGGGGCATGTCTCAGCCCAGCCACAGCAGGCACATGGTGGCGTGCCACTCCCAGGGCAGCTGCAGCAGGGGGCAAAGTGCAGCATGCAGCAGCCACTGCTTCTGCCCCATGCACTATCAGGGGGCTTGTGCCCCCTGGGCCTCCGCCAGGGTGTGCACAGTGTGGGGAGCCCCCTCATGCCCCTAGATGAGTTGCCCAGGCTCCGCTGGTTCCACCACCCACCCCGGCTGGGGCTCCACTCACACTCACCGCATCTCCTGCTCCTGCTCCTGCTCATGCCCTGCTCCTTCCCTCACAGTTGGGGCCTTGATCTTCCCCCCCCCCCACCAGGCGGTGATGGAAGGAG
>NW_017729004.1:54084648-54090690 GCF_001723915.1 Gavialis gangeticus | reverse complement strand
GAGCCATGAGCAGTTTGTCCAGGAGATGCCTGGTGCCCTTGTGTGGCAGCTCCCACCACTGCACACACAAGGGCATGGGCATCGTGTGCTCTGGATCTGTGTGTGGGCTGAGGGTTGGCTGATGTTGTGGATTTGGGCTGGGGCTGCTCTGGGCTTTTCCTGGTGGGGTGGTTTGGCTACGCTGTGCTCAAGGTGGGCAGCAGTGGCACTGGCAGGGGGGTTGGGGGGATATGGAAAAGTTTGGGGTGGCTGCTGCTCCCCCCATAGCCCCCTCTCAGCACCAACACTGCCCACCCCAAGTGCATCCTGGCCCAGCCCCTGTTGGGAAAAGCCTGGCACTGTCTGTCCCCAGCCCGCAGCAGCAGCTCACCCTCGCCCTGCGTGCAGATCTGAGGGCACGCGCCCCCTCTGTCCTTCCAGGCTGTGCATAGCAGCAGGAGCCATGCCGCCTGGACAAGCCACTCACAGGCAGTCCGTCATCCACAAGCCAGGCTGTGATCCTGGCTGCGTGCATGCCCCTCGCCACCCCTGCTGCAGGCAGCCAGACCCCATGGCTTGCTGCCCCATGTTTGCAGGGGACTAAGCCCTGTTAGCCCTGGACTTCCACCATCTATGCTGCCCCTGCCCTGCAGCTCTTTCCAAGATCTCTTTTCTCCATCAGGGAGCCAGGGAGTGGGACATTGTCCACACCTGAGCTCCAATGGTGGAGCCTGCTCCGGCAGCAGAAATCTCCCAGCCCCTGCCAGGAGACGTATGTGTCCTGGCCTCATGCTCCCTGCCAACCCCTGGGCTCCCTTTGGCTGCTGCAGGGGGCCAGTGCAGGGCTGGAGAGGGTGGGAGCATATTGTTGCCAGGAGCAGCAAATGTGCTCCTGCATCCCCATACATGTAGATGCCTGCCTGAGGTCAGTTTAGTCTAGAGTAAACCCACCCCACAACATTTGCACATGTAGACATTCCCAGGGAGTCCAAGCATTTTATACTCTTCATAGAAGTAATAACGGGTGATCTGCCGCTCTTCAACTGACTGGGCAGGAACAGTGTAAAATAATATTGACTGCAGTTCAATGCCTTCAATATTTTGATGATTCCCCCTGTTTTTTCTCAGCAGGCATCAACAGTATAGGTTTCCTGCTATTCCAGTATCAGAGTTAAGTGGCATAAGCCTCAAGCTGCTCCTAAGTAAAATGAAGATGCTGATACTTGACAGAGAAGCAAGTGGTAACAAGGGCAAATTCACTCCTTGTTATAATCAGCTACCCCCAGATTCAAAGCTATATTTCAATTTTGAGTGCCCTACTGGGTTTTTGTCAGCTCCAAGCCCTGGAGATGGCAGCGGTATTCAAAAAAGTCTTTCAATGTTTCTTTGTTTGGCCTCATCTATTCCTTTATTTCAGATGCAATTCACCCATACCAAATGATATCTTTATCACCTCAAGTCAGTATTATTTCAATGCGTGCTATAGATGGGGCTGGCTCTGAAGGCCACTCTTACAACTCCAAGATAAAGTCGACCAATGAGACTATGTCACAGCAGCACATTGGTTGTCAACTAAACTCAAAACCTTGGTTTTTAAATACCTCCATTTCTTTGCATCTAGGTATCTGGTTTCCCACTTGTTAACGTATTAAGAATATTGGTATTTCAACTGATAGGCACTGGGACACAGGTCTCATGTGATATGATAGCTAAAAATCTTTGAGTGTATCTCCCCCATGCCCGTGTGTGTAGCGGTGGGAGCTGCCACCCTCTCTCTGCACCAGGCTTCTCCTGGACAAACTGCTCGTGGCCACATCCCATGCCCCACCCTGGCTGTGCAGGGCTTTCCCCACCCTAGCCCCAGCCCCAGCCCCAGCCCCAGCCCCAGCCCCAGCCCCACTCCCTCCTTCACTGCCTTGGGCTGGTGGACAGCACGCCAGTGCCTGTGGGGTCCTGCTGAAACGTGCCAGGAAGGGGAACTGGGAGGGCACCATCTGCTGAAGACAGGGAGGCTGAGACTGACGGGTTCAGATGGGCTGAGCTGTCAGGGTTGATGAACATCCTGAATTGGCTGCCCTGCATGTGGCACCAAAGAAGGAAAAACAAAGATCTTCTTAGGTACAGCCATACCCATCTCTGTAGATGTGCCACTGTGAAGTCTTGAGGTGTCTTCATCCTTGTTAGCCCTCTGCCAACTCTGCATGGGATGAGGAATCCAGCCAATTTTTCCTTTAATGAAAACAACAATTTACAGAAGCAAAATAATGATGCTCTTACTGCTCTAAGAAAGGAGGGGTGGGGGTCAGTTTCCTTTCACCTCATGCACTTAGTTTGTCTTCAGCCAATGTAACCTTACCTGAAGCAAGGACCTGGAAGGAATTAAATTATATTTATACTTCATAAGAGATATAATGGTACTGCTATTATATATAAAAATAAATAATTTATATATATAAATGAATAATAATATATCAATTAAATAGTTTATATACATAAATAAATCCCAGCCTTGGCTAGGATGATCTAGTTGGGATGGTCCTGCTTTGAGCAGTGTGCTGGACTAGATGACCTCCTGAGGTCCCTTCCAACCCTAATGTTTTATGATTTTATGATCTAGTTTCATTTGGTTTATCATATTTGATATTATGGGAGCTATAATTGTAATTGACTGGTCTTCTCTACTGAGCATGTGTAACTCGGATTCAAATTAATTTCCATGAATGTTGACTAAGCAGGCTTCAAGCTTACAGGTCTGTCCGTCCCTGCCCCCTCCTATCTCCCTGGGCAGGCCAACTTCTGTAGTCTTTGTTCATGAAACAGCAGTCTTTCCTGCCCAGAGCAGCGGGGCTGGACCCAATGATCTCACGGGATCCCTTCCAGCCCTAAACTTCTGCATGAATCTGTGTATATGTGTGTGTGTGTAAATATAGTCTCTGACCATCTTCCAAAACAACACTTTCTTTTCCTTCTCTGCTTGCTGCAGAAATAACTTGATTAGCATGTGGTTTTGTTGGCAGTGTGTGTAAAGAGGGTTTGTGTGATTGCATGCAGAACTTGCTGTGGGAACAGTAGATTGAAGACAGGATTTTTGTATATTTAAATCTTAATTCAATGAGGCCTGTGGTCATTAGTAGCCATTCTGGGTTTGGATGAATTTCCCCTATAAGAAGATTGTTTAATTGTTTCAGTGGAATGTGGCTTTTATGGGAAGTCATAGTCTAAGATGGAAAAATAGAGACAGATATGTCTACTTCTGTGGAAGGATTCTGACTGTCAGGATAGGAGCCTTGAACTGCACTCTCTATTCTTTGGGAAACCAATGCAGAAGTCAAAGTTTGTGGTGAATGGTGCTGTCCAATAGCAGGGCTTCTGTATTCTCTATTGGCTGCAGAGTTTTGGGAGTATGCTGCTTCATGCCAAGGTATAAGGAATGAAATAATGAGGCCTGGATGATTCATGAATGCAAGAACAGCTATTCCCAGATTTGAGTCTAATAGGATACAGTGAAATCTCCTTGCCAGCAGCCAATGGAAGTAGGAGCTTTTTTGTACCATATGCGAGTTGAGCCTGTGTACACGATAAGTATTTGTGCATGGTTCTCTACGTAGAGGAGACAGAGTAAAAAAGAAAGGAAAGAAAAAATACACAATGTAAGTGAAAACAAAACACAATAAAACTGTTCCATTATGAAGAAAATAGGTCAGCCCTACTTTGGTTGCAGTGCTTGCATAGTTAGTCTGATCTTTATAATAATGTTTTTTAAAATGTGTGGCAAACTATGGGACTGGAACATAGGTAGAAATAATATATTTGGGTTACAGAGAAAAAACTGGCAGGACTTTAAAGGCACAAATTTAATAACACTACATGTGCAAAGCATTAAAATAATTGCACTGTTCACATCAGTAACAGCCAGGGTGAACAATGAATATTAAAAACACATTCCTTAAGCTGGCCTAGTGACTTGGCAGCAACATTTTGCATAGGAGACCTGTGCTGAAGTCCAAATGAAGGGCTTTCTGCTTCCAGAGCTGTCAGGGGTTGGCAGTAGTAGAGGCGGAGCTCTCTGGTGCAGGGAAGGGGATGAGGCAGAAAGTGGTAAGGGTGTTCCTTTTGTTGCTGCTCTGTTCCCCCACTGGCTGTACCCGAGAATGGTTTTAGAAGGCATTCACTGGGGAAATCTGGCTTCAGCCCTCAGTGGCTGCTGTTCAAATCTGTATCAGTGCCAGAGTAAGGAGGATAAATGATGAATATAGAAGAAAAAACAACAGACCAAACAAATGGACAGAAAGCAATGCTGGGAACACCCAGCCTGTGTTCACAGTTTGAATATTAAAATGTTTTCTCAAGTTAGAATTCTTGGGAAAGATGGGAAAATAAGTACACACAATTACAATTGATGATACACATAGTTTCAAGAGCAGCCAAAGCAACATATTAAAGAGTTTGTATGGGGATGAACAGCAGGATATCCAGTTAACAAAGATATCCTTTGCTGAACATTAAAGCATGAAATAACCAATTTATAATGAGAAATCTCTGTTTTGAAACTCAGGATCATTTGAGGGTGCTGCATAGTCTCTTCCAGCAACATAACAGGACTTCATTAGCTACATTACAAAGGAGTGGTTTTCATTTTACTGCAAATGCCTGCTCCACATGAGTGCTGTAGAGGAGATGAGAGCAGCCAGTCAGACCTAAAAATGGGACGGGTCATCAGAGTTCCCCAAGTTGAAAACCAATGACTTCTGCCCTAGGACTGCAGATGTGAAAGCAATGCACAAGACTTCATGTACTGTTGCACAATGAGAGTGGAACACTTTGTCTCCGGGCTCAAATGGTAGCATTCAACAAGGAAATTCTGGTCCCTGGGACAGCTTATGCATTTTGCATTAAATAGTCATTGGATAGAATGCATAAACTGTATAAGAGCAGGAGCCAGAATACAGGTCTCTCTCCCAGCAGAGTGCCCTTCTCACTTGACTAGAACTAGAGTCAGGCTCCCTTCATTTTTAGTCTCCTTTTCCCATTAATCTTCTAATTGTCACTGCCTAGTGGTCCAGTTTCAACAGGAAGGGAGGAGGATGCCTTCAGCCCTCCCTAGCCCATAACCTGGTGGCTAGAGCACTTTCTTAGTAAGTGGAAAAAGCATGTTTAAACCCTTTCTGACTGAAGGCCTAGAATCCAGATCACTTACTTCCTGGACAATAGGCTTACCAACTTGGGCAGCTGAGCCCTACTGATCAAAACGCGGGTACATTCTCCTCCTTTGTTAAGCATACTGTGAATATGTCTAATGGACTGGCCACTTCAGAGCACTTAGGCCTAAGGATGACTAGTTCACAAGTCCCAAATTACAACCTGTGTAGAACTGTAGCCTAGGATTCAGATTCTACCATACAGAACTCATTAAAAACAGCAGACTTAATATGTGCTTTGTTTTTCCATACCCAGGTCCATTCTTACTTACAAGGTAGAAGGCAAATTCTGCACTGAAATACCTATGAGTTCACATGAGCAAAAGCTTTTAGTAAATTGCACATCAAAGAAAAGGCATGTAAATTCTGACTAAAAATGACTAGTATGTCAAAATCCTTTTCTGAATCCAAATCCTGGTCTGTGAGTGGGACTTTGAGGCATCATGGTAATAATAATAACAGTAACAATAATAATAATAAGATTAATTCTTAATAATGAGATCCTCAGTATTGTCAACTCCAACCCTTAAAAAACATGATAGCAAGCCCCCAATTTCACAAAACAATCAGGAGATTGAAATAAAAGGAAGGGGAGAGGGTGGATTTTTTTTCCTTTACCTTCAGGTTTTGACCTGTTGGGTGGAAAATGTTTTCAAAGTTTTTTTTTCTACAGCTGTGAGAGCTGGAAACATTTTTTTTAAAATGAAAGCTAAGATTTTCTAGTAACCGCATCAATTCAGGACCTAGGGCTTTAATTAAAAACACCAAATATTGCAGGAGTTGCATTAAAATCCTTAGTCGACAACACTCATTGTTATAAGGTAATTCCAAGCCCAAAGGAAGGTAATCCCAATGAGGATCAAAG
>NW_017729004.1:54081370-54084637 GCF_001723915.1 Gavialis gangeticus | reverse complement strand
TCCCTTCTGACCCTAGAAACTACGAAACTATGAAACTATAATTTAGCAGTCAAATGCTACCAGAATTTATAGGCAACCATTGTTAGTCATTCAGTAAAATAATCATAATCCATTTTTCTTTCATTTAATTTTCTTCTGCAACACATTTTTCTAGTTAAATAAATATATCTAAGCTGCAGTTCATTTCAGCTCAAACATGTGGTAATATTAAAACAATTAACAATGTTCAGAAAGCCTCCTGATGTGAACTTAAGGAAAAAAATTAAAAATAAAAATATTTGCTTGTGTGTTAATTAAGCAACTTAGTCAAGAGTCTTTAACTGGTTATGTGTGCATATAGAGAACCCTTTGATGGAATGGAAGGAATATGATGCCAGAGGGTCACAAAGATTTTATGCATTTTGGTAGTCTGGTCTACTGCTTTTTTTTCTGTAACGCCTTCTAAAGCAAAAAGGTACTGCCCCAATTATACAGTCTCCAGGCTGGGAAAGAGCTCCTTGTGCTTCCTTCTCACTTCATCTTCTGGTGAGTCTAATGGAGAATGTTGTAACACCTCCTAAAATCTGTTGTTGTAGGTAAGTGTCTTCAACCCCAGAATATCTACCTTCAGTTTTCTGCTGCTCCCAGGGCAGGCCATCATTAGGTAGATATAAATTAACAATAAAGGATATGTTAAATGCATAATTACATGAAAATGAACAACATCATCTCTGGAGATGCCATATAACAGTTGTTCAATTATCTGAAACATTTTTCCTTTAAGGAAGGAGAGAAAAAATGTGTTTGTTCCATTTGAGAACACTGTGTGCAAAACACTGATGTCACAACAAATGCTAATGACATTAACATCAAATGTTAAGTTGTCAACAAGCCTGTCTCTATTTTCATAAATACTATTTGCAAACGAGGTTACCAAACTGAAGACATATCACATTTGAAATCCGTTTAAAATGTCTAAGATGTTTTTAGTAACATAGCTATGAGGAAATAGACTTCCAAGGATATCAGCACAGCTGATTTCTTTGGAAGGTCAGATAATAAAGTCTAGATCTCTTCAATTGCTGCATAACCTTGAAACCACAGTTAAGTTATGAGAGATTCATGCTAACACCAGATAATCTCTCTGATTACAATTCTACACAGTGAGTAATTTTAGTGTGAAGGTACGGACATTCCCTTCTCCAAGCAAGAGATTTAAGGTTATTAAACACCATTGGGAATAGGTGAATAAGACAGTATATTAATTATTTACATATCTGTGTAAAAACCTATCAATGCATGAAATCATATCAAAATATGGTATCATATATATCTTAATTTCTGCACTTACAGATGTAGGTCTGACTCAGATCTCACAGTGTTTAACAGTGATGTTTAACTCCATTGACTTCAGTGGAATCACTTCTCATTTACACCGGTTGAGTTTATAGTCAGGCTCATTCAGCAACTGAGACAAAGGATAGTAGTAACATTTGGGAGTGAAATGAGTTGGCTTTTGGAGCATTTTGCTTTAAGACTTCTCACATCTTGAAGATTGCATTCAGTTATAGGAACAACAGTGATTAGTTACAGGTTTTATGATAATAACTTATCATCAGAAAATTCAATTTGTACATGAGGTGCAGGAAAGAATCCTGTTATCAGGCAGTCAGATGGAAAACATGCAAATCACAGTGAACTGGACAGAAGAAGAAAAGAACCCAGTCTACTAATACAATGATTGCTTGCAGTTCAAGTCATGTGTCTCTGCACAGCATCAACACAAATATTCCTTATGACTGTGGGATGCCTGGATTTCACAATCTGTGTGTACCCAAAATATGACATTCCAGGGGAAAAACCAGGCCCTCAAACAATTTTAGCTTCTGTGATGTTTAGATTGTAATAAAGATCGGAGGAGAATTTGGATCCACAAAAACACAGCTCGAAGAAACACAACATGCATGCCCTGTGTGACAAGAACCAGTGCCACAGAGAACACCTGACCAAAACAAGCTGACAAAAGCACCTTCTTAGCAGACAAATGGGAAAAACATGCTACAAGAATATTAGGTGTGCAGACTTGATAAACAGATTACTAAACCATATATAGGAAGTTAAGGGGTCAGGTGAAATCCATAGGAAAAAATAAAATTCCAAGAAAAATATAATTTTTTTTTTGGGGGGGGGGGAAATTCCCTCTTGTAAATTGCAGTAGTTTACTCTTCTGCAGGAAATGGTGTGGTTGAGTTTTTGCTACTCTCCCCCCTGCTCTTTCCTCTCAGGAAAATTCCCGTTCTAAAGTAGAAATCCAGCTTTGTTTCATACCTTGACAATGCAACATTCACTTGGTACTGGTAGCAAACCCTAGCAAGAGAGATAAGAAGATGAAGTTGGCAAAAAGGAACTACCTGAATATCATTGTTGCTGTTATTTAATATGTATATTAAAGTAGGGATAAATGGCCTTGTTGTATTATATGCTGTAAAAATATATAGGTAAAACCAGCCCCTGCCTTGAAGTGGTTATAATCTATGAAACAACGAAGCATAAAATAAGCAGGAAGTCTGTAAAAAAGAATTATATACCAGAGGCATCTCTAAGCTGGTAGATGACACTTTGTCATTCTCAGCTCTGGCTGTGAATGCTCAGAGACGAATTTTGAAGAGTCAGTTTAGCAGATGGAGAAGATCTCTGAGAAGCCAAGGCCAGTCTGGAGAGAATCAGCCCACAGGACACACCATTCCTTACTGTGACTATAATTCCAAGTCCACTGGCAAATCAGTGGACCTGTTGGTTGCACCACATGCAATGTTTTAAGGGTGGAAGTACAATTTTTCAACTTAAGTGACAATCTGATAGAAACATGCCATGCCTTAAAGATGAAGCCTGTACAGAAGTTACACTTAGTGTACATTAAGCATGTAAAAATACTTTACTGCTATAACTGAACAGATGTTCATGGTATATAGAACATTTTAAAAATGGTGGATCCTTTAGGTTAAAACTCTTTATTAAATATCTGTACCATATCCCATCTCAAGTAAACGTAGGTTGCATGCTCTCAGCATCCCAGGTGCCTTTCATTGGGTGGCTTACAAGCCTCAGCTGGTGCTCATTTGCTCCAGGTGAGCACTGGCCCAGCCCCGCCTTGGGCTGCCACAAAGAGAAGACATAAAAGGCTTGGTCTCCTCCATGTGTGGCTGGGTGGGAAAGGAGCCCTTCTTCCCTTTAATGCTGCCTCCCCCCCCCCCCCCGGGGGGGGGGGGGGGGGGGGGGGGGGGGGGG
>NW_017729004.1:54046287-54081285 GCF_001723915.1 Gavialis gangeticus | reverse complement strand
CCCCCCCCCCCCCCCCCGTGAGTGTGAGTGGGAGTGGGTGAGCGAGTGTATGAGAGAGAGAGAGAAAGAGAGAGAGAGAGAGAGGGGTGTATGTGTGGGTATATGTGTCCAGCCTGGCCCTGAATAATCGTGCTGTGCACCCTTCCCCCTCCCACCCCCAATCCACAGCAGATCCAGATGTGATGGGTGCCTCCAGCCCTCATAACGGCTCTGGGGAGATAATGGTACCTAGCCTGCCTGCACCAGCACTCAGCAGACAGGCTCCCCCACTGGGATCCCGGCCTCCAGGGCATCTCCATCCTGGCCTGGAGGTCCCTTCCAGCCCTACTTCTCTGTGATTTTCTGATTTTTGTCACTGACAGAGCAGCTGGGGGTGGGGGGAGGGTGAGGGCAGGGAGTGGAGACTACTCCCCTGCACCGGGCAGCCAAACAGGGATGGCTTGCCCACTTGGCTGTGCTTGGGAATTTTTGGCAGACTGGGGAGTCCATGGGGCATGCTGGGAGGCTTGCAAGTGTCCACCCAAGCTGCTAGCCTCAGCCGGTGCAGACAGGCTTTGAACCCCACCCACACTGAACAGCACACATGTTCTGTTTGGTCCTGACCAAATCTAGAGCACTTCGAGTAGAGCGCTTCTGCCTCAGGCTTTTTGAATGTCAGTACTTAGCCACAGTGATTATCAAGTAATTTCCACAGATATAGGTTTTCCATGGCGTTCTTTCAAAAAAAAGTACATACCAAAAACGGAGAAAGAGCAAACCAAACACATGCAGGAGTAGGAGTGGCTGGAACTAAAGGACAAAAAATAATGAGACTGATCTTCAAAAATGTATGCCAGGCAAATAAAGAATATTGTTATATTACGTGGGGTTTTTTTTTGTTTTTTTTTTTAAACAGTGAAGCATGTAGGTTAAAGATCAAAGAGATTAAATATTATTGTATAGATTTCATGATAAATGCTTGGGTTGCACATTGGATAGGAATGGTTTCAGGAAAAAGGATACAGTATAAGCTAAACTGTGCCCCTGGACAGGCAAACTATTCCTATTGCAGTTGTTGGGAACTGCCCATGTATGTGGAGAACTGGTCCTATTCATCCAACAGTAGTTTAGAAGAAAAGTAGGCCCTAACCAAACACTAAGCAGGCATAGGTATATATCAGATAATAGACAGCCCCTCATGGTACACAAGCAGTAATTCACTCACCAGGGTCTTATGACTGTATGTGCTTAGACTGGACGGCAGCGTGAATTCAGACTTGTGTTCACTCCAGAGCCATCTGGTGCTGTTTAAAATATATACTTTTCAACTCTGACCTTTTCATCTTTCTGGTTTTAAAACATATACAAGTTCAAATGTTAACATTTTAACCTTGAGCTGTTCCCATCTGGAGACATTAGTGAAAGATTATTATTACCATCACTTTTATTGATGTTAACAAAGGGGCAATTCTCTGTTGTGGTTTGTGGGCACATTTCAAAACAAAACAGGATGGTTGTTCATTTAGAACCACACAGTCATAAGTGCCATGAATTGTGTCTTAGTTTTTGAGAAATTCAGAATGAGTCACCAAGTCGGGCTAGATTTTCAGAAAGAGTGAGTACCACCAACCCACACTGAAACCCCAGAACAGTGCACCCGGAGTCGGCAGTCATTCTCTGGAATCTGGGACATAACAGAGAAAATGGAAGACGAGGCATCCAAGTGACATACTGTAGACGTAAATGCTAGATTATTCCTGTACAAGTACAAAGAAAGATTGTGCCCTCCCCTAATACTTGAATGAATAAGCCAGATTTCAGTCTTCATCCTGCCCAAGAACCCAAGAAACAGTACTGAGCACTAACAGCAGCCAAGAAACCTATAGCAAATGAGGAAACAGGGTGCAAGCGTGAGCCTGTTTAATTAGTGAAGGACAAATGCATGTTCCAGCTCCTTAAAGAAAGGTGTTCATTTCTCTAGTGCCCATAGACTGATGCTGTGAGAGCTATCCATAGGACTTTGGGCTAAGTCTGTAAAATCTTCAGCCCAACCAAATGTGCCTGGTTTCTCTCCATCAAGACCATACTCCTAAGGTACACGGCCAGTCAGGGCCACACCCAAACTCACTTTATATGAAAAGAACCAAAGAATATCCACTAGACCCTTTTCCTCATGGCATTGTTTCCTGCATCATATTAAGACACACACAAATTAAGCTATCTTTTAAACATCAGCTGTTATTGTAGGGTAGGTTTAAAAAGGGCTGATTGACTCAATACGTGACACAGGCCCATCTCTGATGGCCTCACCGTTTTGTATAGAACGTAAGCCCTCATTTTAAAAAAAATGTAAATTCATTATCCTATTAATAGCGCATAATTTTTTTCTGAACTCATCTCAGATAGCAGTACTGACAATTTGAAGGGTTCGTTTCTAAAGGGCAGAGCCTTGATTTTCTGAAATTGGGATGAAAACTACTGCTTATGGTAGCAGCAGTGCCCAGGCACTCTGGGACTGCGGCTGGTAATTTGGTATGGTTGGTGAGGTGTGAGTATCGTACCTCATCTTCTTCCTCAAATGTGACTGAGGGGTCTGAGTATTTATATCAAATTCAAATCAGTTTTTATTTCTTCCTAAGCTGGTTTACTCATCCATAGTAATTATAGCAGCTAGCTTTAGGAAAAATACTGAGTTGTTAAAGCTGTATTTTACTATTGTAGAGCAGATTTTAAACATTGCTTGCACCAAGACTACTATGGTAATTGACTCTCTCCCTTGCATATTTTTATACATTTGGAACTGCTAAAAAGGTTTTACTCATATTGCTTCAGGCTGCTAGCCACTCGCCTACAGGTGGGTGGTGTTTGTTTAATCGTTGGAATAGTTTTTGACTTGGCTTTCTGTTTCTCTTGTTTCCCAGGTGATTGATTCTGGTGTTTTGAGAACTGTCTACTGCATCCTGAACATTTTGCATGCACCAATGACTGGGAACTTATTAAGTCTGAGCCAAAGGCTGTGGGATAGTGTGCACACGAATAACCTTCCTTCATCATTTTGTGCAGTGGTGGTCATAGCCTGTGCAAACTGTTTAATAATCTGGAGCAGAAGAATAAATTTAAGTAACTGATCAACCCTTTTTCCCCCTAACAACTTTCTGTGCTGTCATCATCCTCAGGAAATTCATTCAGTGCTAGAAGTGAATTACGTAAAAAGAGAGTGTTAAAATCATATTGCCAGATGCTGTCCTGTTAAGAAAGGTATCTGATGATAGCAGCAATATAAGAAAGTATAAAAAAGGCCACACAGGAGGAATATGTATATGAGACCTAGAGCTCTGGGCTAGTAATGAAATACAATGAAATGTGCCAGAGGACATTTGAGTATCTTGTGCAGTAAGGAAGTAATAAATTTTCTGTATGTTTTAAATCAGAGATCATGGTTGATATGTGAAAGTATGTATATAGGTGTATATGGCCACATCTACACAAGACACTGACTGCGCAGTAGCTCGTTACTACTGTGCAGTAGTGTCACGTGGCGCAAAGCGTGATGCAATGCAACTGCACAGTTGTAAAAAGCTACTGCGCAGTCAGTGTCACCAAAAAGCCATTCAGGGATGCTCCTGTGCGGTAATGCTGGTTACTGCACAGTTATTTAGTACTTGTGCATACAAGTACTAACTGACTGCATTAACAACTGCACAGACAGTGTTTCATGTAGACATGGCCTATGAATATATGATTTTATGTAGGCCATGTTTTCAACCTTAAAGAGTCCCTTATTTAGGCTGCTAAATGAGGACAATTACAATAAAAACTGACACAAATACTAGAAGTGAGTTTTGAACATCCAGCAGTTCTCTTAGAAGTTAAACTTCAGGTTCTGCTTTTTTCAAGTCCTCATTGTTACATGCATGCACCTGCACACACAAATGCATACTGAATAAGCAGCAGCATGTGTCTTTCCATAACCTGTGAACACAAGTGTGAATCAAAGTGTGAAGGATTGCTGGAGGTGAACTTCATTTGATTTAAGCCTAAACAGCTGATCTGCAATGAATAAAAGCATCAAAGGGTTTGTTGTTCCTAAAGGAAACAAATCCAGTTGTCTATATACCCTGCATTATTTCTCTTTGAAGAAACACTGTATCCTGCATTTGTGGATCCAAAATGTGGACACACACAGTCAACTAATGTGAGACCACATTTACTGTAGTAAATAATCTTGTAATTAGTATTAATTTATTATTTTCATTGCAGGAACACCCAAAAAGCTGAAGTCATGCAGGAGGACCTCTCTGTGCCCAGCTCTGTCAAAACACAGAATAAAATAGCAGTTTCTGTCCCACTTTTTTTCTCTTTGCTTCTTGCCAAGGGCAGGAATTGGTTAGGTGATTGCCTTGATAACGCTAGCTGGAGAAGGGAAGTGGGAGCTAGACATCTATTTAACAATTTATAGAGGAAAACAGAGGAGAGGGCACTGGCTTTGTCTATGTAGAAGCTATAAGGAAAGTTTGTGTTTAGGAGAGGCTAAAGAGAGAGGTGGCCATGATGAAAGGTTCCAGTGGAGAAAGAACTGCTCTTTCCCATTCTCAAACTGCTGTCCTGCCAAACCTCAGCAAGCATCAAGGTTGGCTCAGGTGTGAAACCCACCAGCTTTCCATTCTTGTACTAAGAAAAGAAAATGTCAAAAGGTCATTGTGGACACTTCTAAGTTATTGAAACAGAGAGAAGGAATCTGTCTGAAGCTTTTATGCCTTGGAGCAAATTCCACAGATCATTTCACCTCTTTTATATCTGGAGTGCTGGAGGGGGCTGAGCTGGGTCTCTGGCTTGATCCAGAGAAAGATGAGGAAGCAGTGGGCACATTTACACATGGATTAATGCACTTTTCCTAATGTGCGCTAGATTTAGTACCTCCAATATGAGGTACTAAATCAATGCACATTAGGCTGCGCTAATGTGCAGTAGTGCAAGCACATGCTTTTTAGGTGATGCATACTGTGCACTGTCCTATTCTAGTGTGCATTAGTGTATTACCACATTTTTTATGTGCTGCTTTAATGTGCAGTACAATAGGCTACTGCACATTAAAGTGCACATATAAATGCACCCAGTGTCTCTCACTGAAGTTATGCTAACAGTTCTCACCTGGGCTATTTTGAAGCTAGTAGGAATAACCTTTTCCCTCTTTTTCAGGAGCATGGAAGATGCTACACGAAGTATCTATGTTAGTAAGATGATGTCCTATACCCATCCTTTGTGGCATTCGCAAGGGTTGCAAAGATTTGGGCATTTTGGAAGTAATGCTGTCTTCAAAAAGTTCTGTTTCTGGTTGCCCACTGTGTGACTTAGGTCACTGACAGATGTGCCCCCCCTCCAGGCCCAGCACTTTACCAGAAGAGGAACTGCATCAGGTGGACCCAGCTTGCCCAGTATCTGTATAGCTCATGTGCTTCAGCAAGGCTTTGTGGCACTTCAATAGCTGATTTGTCTTGGATTCAAGTAAATATGGTATTTCCTACGTGGAGAACTTCTTTGCTAACTCTTAGCTCCTGGGAGATGTAAGGCTTGAGTAGAATGAATAATTTGCGGCGCATCATTTATTTGATAAATGTATGCTGTTGCTTTTTTCCTACATGGTTTCTTGAATTTATTCATTATTCAAATATATTCTGCAAATAAACAGCCACAAACTCTTGTTCTGTTAGACTTTGCTATCACGTGCTGACTGTGGGACAGCTGATGCATCTCTCTAGAGGCTTGTCTGACCATTCTGAGCTCAAGGACATTTATGTGGAGAAGGTGTTCTGCTATGGCTCTCATTTTCTGGGACATTCCCTATAAGAAGTTTGTTCTCGTGCTGGGATATTCCCCATAAAGAGTCTGTCTCTCTTCCCCAGCCAGAGCAGCTGGACTTTACTGTTGTATTCATTATGTTTCATAATACCCTACAGAAGTTATACCTGAGTCACACTCGTGACTATCACCTTGTACAAAGCAAAAAAAAATTAAATAGTTCTGGAAAATTCCACGGTTAAGAGATGCCTTTTACCTGAGATGGAGTAGTGCAATAAAATTCACCATCCTTGAAATTTCCATGTTTGAACTCAAACTGGCTTTAATGATCAGTTTGATAATTTATGGTGATGCTACCACATCATAAATTTATGAAAAAAAAACTTGCATGTATTGTACAGGGGAACTATAGGATTTTTTCCTTTTTATCAGTTCTGTAATAAATGAATGTGTGATTCTAACATCATCACTCTCTACAAGAACAAGGGAGACAAGGGTGACTGCAACAACTATAGGAGATGAAGAGTGGAGTGAAGCAAAGTTGTGTTCTGGTGACCGCACTTCTTCGGGATGTTTTTGTCTGTGCTGCTGCACTACACTTTTGATGACTTGGAGGAAGGCATGTATCTTCCCACAAGATCAGATGGCAAACTTTACAATCTATCATGTCTAAAGGCCAAGACAAAAGTTAGGCACATGCTTATTAGGGAGCTCCTTTTTGCTGACCATACTGCAGTCACTGCCCATGAAGAAGACCAACTCAAACACTCATGAATCACCTCTCCCATGTTTGCAGGATGTTTGCCCTAACCATCAACATCAAGAAGACTGTGGTCCTAGAACAGGGTGTTTTCCAGTCACCATCTATCAGTCTTCATAACACACCACTTGAGGCACTGAGCAAGTTCTACTACCTTGGATTCACAGTGAGTGATAATCTATCACTAAACAGCTAAATGAGCACATTGGAAAAGCAGCTACCACTTCCAGTAAGCTATCCAAATGAGCCCGGAACAATACAAAATTCACAATCAAAACTAACCTGTTTGTGTACACAGTCTCCATCCTCAGTGTCCTTATGTATAGCAGTGAGACATGTTCAACATATGCATAGCAAGAAAAGAAGCTGAACGGCTTCCACCTACATTGTTTATGATGCATCCTTGACATCAAGTGGCAAGACAAAATCATCAACACAGAGGTCATCATCAAAGCCAACATGCCAACCATCACTGCTGTGCAAATAGTGGTGCCTATGCTGGATTTGGCCATCTTTGCAGGACGGAAGATGGATGCGTACTGAAGGACATCCTGTATGGGCAAATTGCATATGGGGAGAGAAGAGTAGGTCACCCAAAATTTCACTTCTAAGATGTCTGCAAGCAGGGTATGAAGGCTTTTGGAATTGATCCAAACCTTTGGGAGGCCTTAGCAGGAGACAAGAAAAAGTGGTGCTCCCTTCTCAGTAATGGAGTTTAACACCATGACAAGAAATGGTCACTTAAATTACAACAGAAATGTGACTGAAGGAAACAGCCTATCAGTACAGTAGCCCCTAACTCTATGTACACCTGTGACCACTGTGGCAGGACCTGCAAGTCTAACATTGGTCTTTACCGCCACAAGAGAAAAATGTACCACCAGTCAGTAGAATAGGTGCAATATCCACCATCATTCACTGATGAACAAATGCCATACGTAAATAAATAGCTTCTCTCACAAGGTAATTTGACCATAATCAAACCAGGTCCTCCTCTGCTGAAACTGAAAGCTCCTATGCAGGAGAGAAGAATTAAAGCTCAAATTCAACTTGGCACATCACTTGTTTTATCACTCCAGATGACACCATGGGACACTTTTACACATGCTCCATTGGTGGAGAGGGTGGTGCTTTAATTAGAGTGACTCTGATAGCTTCTCTAACTAAAGTGGCACTATGTCTCCTGTATCAGTGTCTCTGTGCTTCAAAATGGTGGCAGGGGTGCTTGAACTAAAGCTTGTTTGCCAAGCTGCTCCAAGTTAATTGAGTCTGCTCCAACGTGCTAGAATTCCAGCATGTCGAAGCAGCCTCGGCACTTGTGTATAGGATCCCACGACGTTCAGTAGTGCTCACCATGGGCTGGAACTGACAAGCACTGTGTAGTTACTAGCAGTCATTAGTTTTGTACAAGGTACAATTGTAGAATTACCTGATTGTACTCCAGGATCAGATCCATAACCACAAGAAACTTTGGAAGGGCCAGACAAGTGCCAAAAAAAGAGCAGTGTCTCTGGCTAATATTAGCTGTCAGTCTGAATGGAAAACTCCAGTATTATATCAACAACTTCCTCTATTATCCACAACTACAAAAGAGATTATGAAAAATACAGATAAAAATAAATTCCTGGAGGCATCTTGGTTACAGGGGTCATCAATATGATTCTCCTACACTGGAAATATTCATCCCAGCTACATGTTGATCATAGAGTACATTCCATCTTCTTGACTTCTATGTTGAAAGAATGAAAGAAATGCATCAATATATAACAGAGGAAAAATTATATCTTAGCACATAGTATTAGCTCTTATCTTTTAGGAGAGGAATCAAATTTCAGCCTTGGGAGCCTGTATTAGGAATTATTACAATAGTTAACAGCTGATCTGCATATTACCTCACTCTATGGTGTCTCTGCACCATGGCCCCTACACTCTTTAACATACTTTGCTCCTGTTTACACATGGTAAATTTACCAGTGAGGTGGGTATTGCCTCAGTGTTGCCCTACAGCCACTCTTGAAACCTTTGAGTGCTTGTACACGCTACAGGGATTTAATTCATTTTAGTTCTCCCTAAATTGAAACGGTGGATTTTTAAAAACTCATTGTTTCCATTTCAATTTAGGGAAAATTAAACTGAACTAAACCCCAGTAGTATGTACACAAGAACAGGGGCCTGATCCTTAGAGCTTACCTGCCTCTCCGGGGGTGGAGGGTGGGCAAGCTGTCAGTGGGCTGAGCTTCCCTCTGCAGCTGTGGGGGGCCTGGTATTTTCCTTTGCAGTAGTGGCAGTGCCCCCCAGGCAGCACCCACCCACTGGCATTCAGCCTGGGTGGTCCCAGGGGAACTGCTGCCGCTGCAGAGGGAAGCAGTGCTTCCCCCACCCAAGCTGTGGAGGGAAGCACCAGTCTCCTACACAGCTCAGATGAAAATCTCTCTTTCTCCAGGAGAGAGAAAGAAAAAAGATCAGGCTCCTTGACCCTTCATTTTTTTTTAGTCAAGTCTTCCTGCACAGGCTGCCACCAGGTCACACAGCCTCCGAGCTGTGCGGTGCCCGATGCTTCCCTCCGTGGCTGTGGCACTCCCCAGGTCCGCCTGGGCCAGATGTCTGTGGGCAGGTGCTGCCTGGGGGGCCCTGCCACCATGGAGAAAGGCAGGGGGGTCCCCTGCTGCTCAGGGGCTGTATGACCCGCTGGCAGCTCTTCCCCCCTCCCCACCACGGGAGAGAGAGAGGTAAGCTCCAGCACCCCTGAACCATCCCCGTCACCTTTCTGCTGCCTGGGACCACCCAGAAATGTCTAGCTTGCCCCTGGAGCAGAGCAACAAGGTGGTAGGAGGGTGGCTAGGGGTGTTGGTGGTGGGAGAAGGCAGTGGAGACGGTGCACAGGGTGCTGGAAGCCCACCAAGCCTGAGCTTCTCCAAGCATGTCGGCTTCCTGTGCCCTGTGCACTGTTGCACTTTGCTAGGTAGCAAACTAAAACACCTCAGGAGTGTTTTATCTTGCTACGTTACAAAGTCATTTAAAGCAGAATACACCACCGAGTGTGCAAACAGCAACACCATTAAAGTGGTGCAAAAGGGCATTTAAGCCACTTGAAAGGCCAATTTTGTGGCATGTACAAAGGCCACTTGTGTCTAGACTACTTGAAATTAGCTGAAGAGCTTTACTACTGCATTTCCATGTTTGTCACCTTGTGTGTCTGTTGTAATGTCTACAGAGAAGCCAATCAATCATCTTGTATGGCATATAATCCCATGATGTCATGCACTGAGGTGATTCCATGATTTACTTTAGCATTACAGCGTTACAAGTTATAACAATACGTAAGCCTGCTGCCAGGTGCTGTTGGCAGTGGAAAAAAGAGGGGCCAGATTCACTTACGTGGAGGTTCCTACTGAAAAAAATCTCATCCTCCACCAACTTGAGCTTTCATCAAGAAATCTGGGAAACTAATTATGTTGCCTGAGTGCCCTTGATGAGTACGCCTCCAAAGCAATCAGCTGAAAGGTTTAAAACAAAGAGAACTTTATCAGAGGCATGAAAGGGAGATACAGACAAACCTGGGAAATATAGCAATTGAGTAAAGATTGCCACCCCGGGGTGTTTTGGCAGTGGTTTCAACCCAGTCCTTTTTCATTACTGAGTAGCTAATGAGCTCATTAACCATTATCCCATTTACTTCCTCCCCTAACTCATGTTGTTGTCCATGGCTTGTAGATAGGCAGGCCCATCTCTCTCTGCTAAGAAATGTGCTCCTTTAGAGGCTCTAACCCCTTGTCCCAGCTAAGTGAGGGCAGCTCCGGTCCTGGGACCCTCTTCTGTGTTCCTTAGCTCAGGCTCCCTTGTGTTTCAGCCCAGGCAGTTTCAGTTTTTCACCCCTGCTTGCCGCCTCAAAGCTGCTTGTGTTCTCTCTCAGTCTTCAAAAAAGAAACTGGTATACTAGACCCCAGCAAAGTCCTTAGCACAACAGAGAGAATTTTGGAAGAAACTGCATTTTCCACCTTAAATGTTTTGTTCAGGTCTCCTTTATCCCAGCGTTCCAGACAGAGGTCTAGGTCAGCCTAACCTGTAGGCACAACTGATGTCAGTCTCTTGTGGAACAGAGCTATTTTATTATGCTAAACTAAAAAATTAACTGCATTTAACAAACAGAAGAAAAAAGTCCCTACTGGTATATAACCAAAGTGTAAGTGAGGCTGGGTCCATTCACATTCTTGCTCCATGTTCACCGAGAGTTGCCAGTATAGCACTCTCTCCCAGATGAGGCCCCTGTCCATCTGCAGTTCTCAATCAGCTCTTGCCTACCCTGTTGACAAGCAGTTGTCAGCAATGGGTTTTCTTCTCTTTTAGGTCTTCAAGCCATTAGGCATCGCACATAATTTAAAGCAGCAAGAATCACTTATCTTCATGTTCTCATGAAAATTCCCTTTTCCTGTATTCCCATTTCCCTTCATTCTTGCACATTCCTGTGTAGCAGCATTTAAAAAATGGACCCACCTGAAAGAATGGAAAGGGCTACCCAACTGCGAGACAGAGTTTGTCCCAGCAGGGACACTGTAGGCTCTGAGGGCAAGTGAAGCTCTTTTGGAGGCAGCCCTGTTGGAAGTGGGAGGGTTGACGTAACCCCAGCAAAGCCTTGAAAGAGAGCCATTAGCAAAAGCCCGGTAAGGGCTCAGGGCTGGGATTGGCTGAGAGGCTTGCATAAAAAGGCGGAGCAATGGCCCTATGGGAGGGAACAAGAGAGACAGAGAGAGCGGGTGGAGGGACAGGCGGGAGACAGAGTCTCAACACGATGGTTCCTTGGAGACCCCCTAGGAGGGCCCTGAGGAGTAGCGGAAAAGGCTGCCATGGGAGAGATACAGTATCCAGTTCCTCTCTTCAGCCTGGGAGCCTGTGGAGGCAGGATCAGAGAGGGGCTGATTGTGTGGAGACTCCAAGGAAAGACCTGCCTGCAGCCTGGTGACTGGCTGGGAGAGCACAGTGGAGCCGGTGGGGGACGGGACTGCCAGAATCTGCCCTGTTTTCCCTGAGGGGTGAGGGGCTCCAGGGGCAGGCAAAGCCCAGGGAGGGGCTGCGTTTGCCGGGCTGTGAGGCTGTGTGGGACAGGAGAGTTGCTACAGCCTGCAGCTCAAACACTGCTCCCTGCTGAGCCAGGGAAGGGGGTCAAAAGCAGGGGAAGGCTGTCTTTGCGGAGACTGCAGAGGAGGAGCTGCTGCCTGATGCCTGGAGACCCCAGGAGCATGGAGACACGCATCGGCACCAGGGAGCATCCACAGACCACATGCAGGGACATAGACAGCTCTGCTCCCTGAGACACCCTGCTAGGGGCAGTGCACATGGGATCCCCAGTACACTGTGTGCAAGTGAGAGACTGTGTAAATAAGTTCTTGAGGGTTTATTAGTTGGTATATCAATGTGTTTATTTAATGGTTATTTGTTATGTTGTAAATAATTAAATCTTGTAAATATTTTGAGAATTGCTTGCGAGGGTGCGTGATTGTAAGGGGAGGTTCTCTACTCAGGGATGCTGCAGCAGCTTCCTGGGGGGCTGGGCAGGGCTACTGGCTACCAAGTACCCCAGGATCCCACTATTCAGGTGAGGGCGCATGTTGTGATCGTGCCCAGGGTTACACCTGACTTTCTTTATTCCCTTTCATTTCCCCCACTCCTAACTTACTATTTTGATTATTTCTTTTCTCATTTTTCTTTCTCTGCCTCAGGCCCAAGTTCAGTTTTGCTTCTCTGTACCATCTAGTCCCTTCATCTCTATCTGTTAACATGCTCAGAGTGGAAAAACAAAACAAAACATTCCTTTGTCTTCCTCACTACATCGCTCCCATGTCAGAGGAGAGGGAGGAGGAATGACTCAAATTTTTTATATCACTTGGGAACTAGATGGCAAATAAGAACCAGCACGTGGCCCTGAGACTTCTCCAAAACTGCCATTTCTAGAAGAAATTCAGCAGTGAGAGGCAATAGTGATGAAAATTCCAGAGAAAGGGTGAAATTCCCATGGCATCAGTGTGAGCTTTGCCATTGACTTCAGTGGTGGATTTCATTCCAACAGTCTAATTTTCTAGCTATTTCAACGTGGGTTGTGGGCAGCTTGGTGTAAATTACAGCATGAATTCTTTATCCCAGGAGGCCTCATACAGGTCTCACAATCACTCTATTGTCCCCTTATAGAAGGGTGGGGTTCCAGCTATGAGAGCAGAGGGTTCTAGAGGGTGTCCCCAAATGTGAGAAGTTAAGAATCATTGAGTCAGTCACTTGCAGGTTTCCTGATTGAGGCCAGAGGCAGAAATAGCCTAATATTCAGTGAGTGCGAAAGTGACAAAATGGTTTAATGTCTCCTTCTCCCGTTTAGGGGTGTACATGAAGCAAGCTTGGTCAGACCACAGAATTGAGGCCAAAGGGCATATTTGTCAGGACCAAGTGCAAATGAGTCTAAGTAGCACCCTATAGGGGGAAAGGATGGGATTGTGGAAGTATGTTTCTTACGCAGATTGAATCTGTACTTCATATTTCACCTGAGAAATATGAGCTCCATCCTGGTGGAAGACATTTCTGTATGAATTCTGTTCTTAGTGACCAGGAGTGGAGACATAAAAAGAACCATTCACTGCCTCTGGTTACAGAGATAAGTAAAAGAGTCATTGGCATTAACTCTGTAGTAATAGCAGCAATAAGTACTGGGCCTGATTTAAATCTCTTGATAGCCGATACTGGGATGCCAGAATATTTATCAAGCCATTAGGAGAGGCTGTGCCTAGCTGATAAGATGACTACAACTGATGAAGTCCACCTGAAGACTCTGATGCTGGGACAGATTTGCAGCCATCAACCAGAGATAGCAGCAAGGGCTGCCCTTAAGAGCAGCATGTACTGTTCATCAGCAAAAATTATACAATCTACTGCCTGGGGCAAGTTTGTTGAATCTTTAATAAACGGAGTTGGTGAACATCCTGATATACAAGCTCCTCACTGATTGGGAGCCATACATGACCAGTCTGCCAAGCAACAATTTCTCTGAGCTGGAGGCAGATGGGAGGGAGTAGGAGAGAACTGGAGGAGGAATCAGTTCCAAGAGTGATTAATCCATGGGCCTCTTTTTAGACTTAGCCCATATCGAACTGTGCCAGGCTTGTGATGGTTCTGTGCTTGGGAGATGAAATCACCCAATTTATATCACTTAGAGCTTCTTAGTGTCATCAAATCAAAAGAATGTTCAGTCATTTTGATTAGAACTAGAGTGGGAACAGATTTTGCTATAATCAGCTGTAAGCAACATGAATAGGGGAGGATTTTCTCTCTTCCTTTCTCATTTATAGTTTGCACCTGTATTGTATCACAGATAAGATCAGGTACTAGTGCTTTATTTTAAGTCAAGAAGATTGAGTGTCTTTCTCTATTCAACCTTTTGTCAGTCATGAACAGATTTTATAATCTGCTTTGTCTGGATTGCTTATCAGTTTTAGAGTTAAAAAGCTAAAGTAAACTTAGTGCACCAAAACCGTTCTTGTTAGTTATGGAAAAAAATGATTAAAACTGACTAAATCATGGAAACTATTTTATGGTAGAAACAGAATCAGGCATAGCCAGTTCAACATGCAGTTTTTCTATGTGTGTGTACATCTGAAGATAAACAGAGAATAGGTTATGCATAGCTGAATATGAGTAGAAATGCTTTCCTTAATTTAGAAAATATCACAAAGAAGTATAAATATTTTCTTGGAATGCACATTCATTCTCTGAGAGTGCCTGGGATCCAATAAATGGAAAGAAGTCACAGACAAACTGAAGAAACTAAGCTGTTTTTATTGCCCGTGGTGAATACAGTGCAAAACACACCATTAATAGAAGAATGAAATAGATTTTGAACCTCTTATATATTTAATAACCTGTATTACCATGATAACATGGATATTTTAAATATACGCTTATACTGATAGGGTCTTTTGACACTCCCAAACATGCAATATTTTACATGTAATTAGGTATCTTTCGTATATTTTAAAGTCTGTTTTCACAATAGTGCAATTTCCTTTGAGCTAAGCAAGGACTGAACAAAAGAATGAGACCTGATAAGGGATGTCCCTTGTGACAGGAAGCCAGAGGTTTAAGGAGAGATTGTAGTGGACTGAACTTGCTGCATCGAACTGCAGCAGAGGGCAGGCTTGGAAACCTGTGTGGGTGCCTAAGGAACCACCTAACTGGAAAGAACAGTGCTCAGAGGCATATAAGACCAGTGCCAGGAGCAAGGAGGGCCATCTGGGCCTACAGGCTGTAGGGGAAGGAGCTGCTGGTAGAGGGGTTATAGGAGACAGCGTGGTGGGCCACCCATGAGAGCTGAGAGGCGAGATCTCGAAGGGACGTATGGCTTACAGGGTGACATTGACCCAGAGCAAGGGCCACTTTTAGTTGGAAGTGGGTACTTGCGTTTGTGTTGCTTTTAAGTTGGATGCTAGAGGATTGGGTTGTGAATATAGGGGAGGATTGGAGGCCATGTACAAGGGTGCATGGGGCACTTAGGGTTTCTAGCCCTGCAAAGGGGGAGAGAGTGTAAGATGGGGCAGGCCAAAGCCTGTGTCCTGAGAGTGAGACACAGGGGGGCAAGCCAGATCTGAGTGGGCCAGGGCTAGAAGCCTGCAACTAGAGCAGGGGTGGGCAAAATGGCTGATTCAGCTGGCAGCTAGACTCCATTTCCCAGCAGCCTCTGGGCAGGGGCATGTAGGCAGGGGATCATAGCTCTGCCCCAGCTCCTTGCAGCGGTGACAGCTTGGTCTGGAGCCAGGTCAGAGTCATGATCCTCTGCTTGTATATCCCTGCCTGGAGTGTGCAGGCTACAGATTGCGGCTCTGCCCTGGCTCTGGAGAAAGCTGCCCCGATTGCAAGTTTCCAGCAGCTCCGGAGCAGCTCCTTACTCTGCTCTGCCATGTGCACTGCCGGTGCGGTTCAGGCTAGTCTTCATGGCAGCCCCAGCCTGAGCTTTCCCATGCAGGTGCGGCTGGGGTCTCCACGGAGACTGGCACAAGCCATGTGGGCAGGGACGGCTGGGAAATGGAGTCACTGGCTGACAGACTTTGCCTGTCCCTGAGCTAGAGTAATCAGGGGCTTAGGTTAGGAGGGATGAGGCCTACATAGGCTGGTGCATGAATTGAGAGTAATACCTGCAAGGCATGGGCATGGCTACAGGGGAGGATGGATGCCACTTTTATTACCCCTAAGGTGGCTTGTGCTCTAAGGTGTGTATAGGACCAGAAGGGCTGCAGCTTAGTCAGAGAAGTGAGACTGGTGCCAACCAGGCACATGAGGCAATATTCAGTGGATGGACTGAAGCTAATTTTGGGACTGTCTTCCTAAGTATTGTTACATAGGTAAAGGTGTGGCAAGCAAGGAAAAAGGGAGGGTATGCTATGGAGCTGGGGTGGGGCAGGAATTGCTTGGCCATCAAGTGACATCACAGCCAGCCCTGCAGCCCTCGACCTACTATACCCTTCCCATTGTAGGCAATACAGAGTACTAACCAAAGCACTATTCCTTGGGCCTAGTGTTTATCAAGCATGGATGGTTACAGTGTATGCAGTGATGGATATTACTGTATTTTCTTGCATATAGTCCATGGGCTATATAAGTTTTTACAAACGTGACAGATGGGTGCAGGCTATACAAGGGTGCGGGCTATGCAGAGTCTTTACAACAGTCTTTAATGAAAATTAGATTTGGGCATGAAAAACCTGCCTTGCTGAGGTGGGTGCGGGGGCCGCGTGGCTGCGGGTCTGGGGGCACTATGGGCTGGGGGCGGAGGAACTGGGTGAAGGACTTGTTGGGGGGAGCCCCGAGATGGGGGTTGAGGTGTGCAGCAGGCCCCACCCGCAAGCCCCTGGCCCTGCTGCTGCTGCCCGCGCTGTGCCCACCTGTCCCTGGCTGTGGGCAGATGTCACGGTGGCAGCGAGCCCCGGTGGGATTGGCTTGAGCGCGGCTGGAGGCAGGGAGTGGGGCTGCCTCCCCGACCGCTTGCAGGTCCTCATCTCTCCCCTCCCCTGCAGCAATTAGTACCACTTTTAACCCGCTCCAGCTCCGGTGGCCTTGCCCAGCAGAGCCCGCGCTGCCTCTCTCCCGCCACATGCGGGAGCCCCGCACCCAACTGTACTCCTCTGCAGCCGCATAGTGGGCCCCAGTGAAGGCCACCCGGCACCTGAGCTCCGACGGGGCGGCCATGCTTGCGGCCATGTCTCGGGAGGTGGTTGCAGCCGGGCGGTGAGAGCCCAGTCCCCGCACACTGGCAGTGAGTGCCTGCTGCTGGGGCCAGCACCTCTCAGGCTTAATAGCCTTAAATTGGCCCCGGCACCGACGCTATCAGGTGCTGGGAATATATGGGTGCGGTCTATACACGGACTATTTTCCAAAAATACAATTTTCTGTGGGTTATACATTGGTGCGGGTTATATCAGTGTGCGGGCTATACATGAGAAAATACGGTATCTCCCACTGTTGTTATTTTTTGTTTCAATTCCCACAAAGGTCAAAGAAAGAAGATATTGTTTCAAAACAAATTTCTTTTCCCCTTCACTCCCCAATACAGACTGTTAGAAGTGTCATGGCAAAGGGAGACATTTCTTTTGCAGCTCACATACATACTGACTGTAGCTGGATATAAAATATTAAACAGCACATATACCCTAAAACATTAACACTGAAGCCACAGGTAATGAATTTTGCTGTAGGCTGTTTTTCAACTATTGTTTTCACTTCCCTCTCACAGAGTATGCTTTTCAGTAATTAAGATTCCCTGTTCAGGATTACAGCACAAATACTGTGGCCCCAAAGGTTTGGAACGTGCTTAGCTGTGCCAGTAACACAGGCCCTCAAGGCAACAAACTCTGTTGCAAACAGGAAAAAAAAAAGACAGCCATATAGCTGTCTAGACTCACTGACTGCTTCGGTGAGAGAATCTTCATTCTGCATGATCTCTAAACAGAGATGCTCATTTACTTTAAGTTACTTACTAATTGCAAATATGGGAAATAATGTAACTTACATTAAACAGTCACTGGAGAAACATGCATAAACGGTCCTTGGAGCAAGGAGCAAAACCCAGACTTCTCCACAGAGCCATGCTTGCTCTTGTGCACTCTCACTCTCTCTCTGGCCCAATGAATCTTTAATTCTTTTCTGCAAAGTGAAAAGCTTCAAAAGGCAGGAAGTAAGAATGTTTCCCCAGCTATCCTAGCGCAATCTATTACCTGGTGGTTGGTTAGGGTAGTCTCCTGGGATAAGCGATGCATGGGTTTTAGTCCCTTTTGGTAGATGAGGCAATTAAACCTAGGTCTCCCACATCCTGGATATTATAAATTAAGAGGGTGATGGGTGGGCAATGAGCACAACTAGCTATGATTCTGAATGAAAGTAGCTACTACAGCTGTGTTTGTGCTGACCTGATCCTGTGCTGACCTGATCTTGCCAGCATGTTCCAGATGTGCTCTAAATATGCCTAAATATGTTTGGTGAATCATGTAGGAAAGGTGTCAGGAACTATCCCACTGTGGGTTAGAATGGCTGTTTTATTACTGGGGAAATAAATGATAGTAAGTTCCACCTGTCTGTTTGAAAAAACAAATAGGACTATACACCATATGTACTTTGCTGTAGTTATGCTAGAGATTGTGTAGGGGATTTCACAATGATAAGCTCTGATTGAAAGCCAGGTGGGAGATTTTAACACTAAGGACCCAAAAGAAGTAGCCACATCTTTAGAAAGAACTTTCAGGAGATACGTTGAACTCTTTCACAAAATCTGGTGATATGGGCCTGCAATGGGAACTGCTGAGTGGCGAGAGCTTTGGAAAAGAGGGCTTTTGTTTCAATGCCTAAATCACAGTTTTCAGGTATCCAGGTTGTAGCTGTACTGGTCTAGTGGCAAAAGCAGTCGAGTTCTGATTGCTTTTAAATCACAGTTGCACTTTTTTGATAATCTACCCTCAACTGTGGATGCTGAGCAAAGCAAAATCTGACTACACGCATTTTTGAGAGCCTGACCCACATGCAAAGTTGGTCTTTGGGGCCTGCAAAGCTCCCTACTCCTCACTTTCTCCTTAAAGCAAATGAGCAATAATCAGCAGGCTACATGACAGTTTACAGTAACTGAGTTTTGTTTGGAGGGATTCAGATGACTGTATGTCTATTGTCTTACACTGTATGAAGCCAATATTCTTTGTTTTAATGCCTGCCTAAGTAGGCAGTCTGGTGTTATGCTGTAAATTTGCCTTTTGTCTCTGTGAAAGCAGAAATAAATTTTATGCAATCAAGGAAAACAAAACGGGGATCTGCAGAAAATGTGATTAAGTATAACTGAAACAGTCTGCATTTTCCATGCCAAAGCAAAGTATTAAAACTTTTTCATAATCTGATATTACATTATAATCCTCTCGTCCAGAATCCTTATAATTTATACACAGTTTAGTACTTGCAATAAAGTTAGTATCCCAATCATTTTGTTAACTCTGTAAGGCATAGTCAAAGATCATCAGACTGTCTTAAAGGCTGGAATACGTTTAATATATTGAAACATCAAGAGTTTAAGTGTTCAGCTTGTGGGAAAGTAACTCAGCATTTTAATCTGATATATCAAGTTATAAAGTAACCCTGTCTCAGGAAACAGAAATCTGATCCAGACTTTGGTAAAGTAATGGTGCTTCTCTCTGCCTGACTATGCCTGTTAAATGGTTTTACTGTCTCCTGTAAAGATAATTATCACTGTAAATTTCAGGAGAGAGTTTTTTTTAAAGCACACGGAAAAATCAACCACTTTACTTCTACTAAATGACATTTAACTGCCATTTGTATCGTTGAAGATCTTTCCCTAATTTAAGAGGAACTTAGCTACCAGAAGAACACCTCCTCTTTACAGACCTTCAGTGACCTAGTTCCCTTTGTACTGTTATTATTTTACTATTATATACTATAGTGTACTATAATATTATATAATATATCAATTTTACTATACTGTTATTTTATATTGATATACTTCATGGGCATGATGGCACAGCAATGATGGTCTTCTACTGTAGATCAAAAAATATGAGTGCAAAATTTGTTCTGGACTCATGCCAAAGGCTGCCCCAGTTGAGTCAGCTGCAAATGGGTATCATTCAGGTTGGGAAGTCAAAAGCAGCCAGACATGATACTAGCCATCTCACTCTTTTGTGTGGAGCTGGCTGAAGAAATTGGTGCATCTTAACCACACTAGCCCAATGGGTCAGTTGGCCTTGGATGGATCTCTGACTTTTTTTACTTGCAGTTGTTCCTAGCAACCTAAGTCATAGACCATGATTGAGTTCCTAGGCACTACTGCAGTATCTTAGTTGGTATACAAACATTTTTAAAAAAATAAAATGGTGGTAGTATGCCAAGGTCTACCCCACTTGTTACATCAATATGAGATGCTGGTCTCAGTAGCTTGTACAGATCTTTTCCCTAAGTTTTCCTCAATGCTTTGACTAAGTTAAATGTTCCGGAAAGTTGGTGTGGTGATCATTAAGTTTAAGAGTTAACACCACAATCAAATACCCCATATCTTTTTCAGCTTATATTTTACTACTCATGTTCTAAATTATGGGGTGACACTGTTTGGAAGATTAACAGAACCAAGTTTCATAATGGTGACATTGTCTTTTGTACTACAGGAGTTTAACCTTTTGTGCTGCAGTTATCACATGGAAAGCCTAATTCTAAACTCCATCCACATGTGAAAGGTATTAGTACACACATTTTTCACAGATATACTGAAAAACATAGGTCTTATGTTAAGGATAGGCAATGAAAATGTTTAGAGACTTGGAAAGACTTCTGGATGAGGAAAAAATGAAAAGTTTGGGACTGATTAGTTTGAACAATAGACAAATAATAATGAATGGTATGGAAAAGGAGAATTGGTTGTTCCTACTCAGAATGCAAGGACAAAAGAGCTATCCATATATTAGAAGAGCAAGGTATTTGGAGCAGATACAAGAAATGTTTTACTCATTGCAGATAGTTATCTCATTGCCTGGTTTCTTCTCTTCCCCATGGTCACAGCTCTTCACATTCTCACAGCAGTGCATCAACATAGATGTTCCTATTGTGGTGTCTCCTGGGACTCCTAAAGCTTTTTCTGAGGTCCTTCTATCAGTCAGTTGCTGCTCAATGCCTTTTCTCTTTTTCCTTTTCCACCTGGGATTTGTCTCTTCGTTGTCTTTTTGGACATGGCTGTCTAATTTACAGAAGTCAGCAGGTAAGCAAGTCCCTGCCTTTCAGTTCTCCAGCCTAGGGAAAGCTAGCAGACAAATCCTTTGGCTGGTATCTGCCCCAGCACCACCAAATCACCAGCTCTTCAACATGGTGGGATCAGCAGACCAGCCCTACTGACCCTGTCACAGCTTGGTCTTCAGACTCCTGGTCATGGCTGGCTGGATTAGTAAGGTAAACAGATGCACTCTGCTGTTCTCTCTGCTCCCTAGGGAAGCCAAGTCAATTCCCACCAGGACCCAACCCCACTCCCCCACCCCCCACAGTAATTACCTTCCCTTGTTTCTTTTATTTATTAACCTTAGTTGCAACCCTACCTTCCTAACTGGATCCAGAGGGGTCCACCTCCTCCATTATAGGGGAACAGGACCTATTTTACTAAAGGAGCCAGTAAGCCTGTGACCCTCTGCTATAATTAATCCGTTGAATTCATGGCCAGAAGACATCGCTGTGGCCAAGAGTTTAGTGTCATTCTGAAAATCAACTACAATCTAATATTTCAAAAATCACTCGTGTTCAGTGACTGCAATCCTTGAGTGTTCAACTTGAGAATCATTAAAGCTTCAGAGTATATATTTAAACAGTGATATTTCCAAAAGTTCTGAGGACCCATTTTTTGTGAATCAAGTGCTTGAAAGGGGCTCTGATCAGGCACTTCAAATAACTACATGATTAAGAAAATAGAGAACTAGATATTTATCTGTTATGAAAAAATCCAAAGTTACACAAGTTAAGATCAACCTTTTCTTAGCAATGAATATAAACCATCATTAGGCTCGTGACAAATTAAAAGAGGTTAGGATTAAACATTTTCAATGTGCAGCTTTAAATTGGAGTGAATACTGATGAGAAAACTATTTGTTTTGCTTTAGGTATCCCATACCACAGTTTCTATAGGAAACAATGACTGGTTAAATAGTTAGCACGCAATTGATAGCATATGAGCAGATGAAGTACTGTGCCATATTCTCTGCCATGAATTCTCCTCCATATTGCTTCATCTTCGAGATCTCATAACACATGGCATTCTGTCTGCAGCTTGTCCTACGGTATTTCATTGTCTTAAAATTGCTGTCCGATGCTTGGCTTTGGTTGTGGATATTTTTATTGCTCCCTATCATATATGTACAGTCTGGAGCTCTGTAAATATATGACAATGAGGATGAAAGGTCTATGACCAAACCTTACAGAACAAAAGGGCTTAACACATTTTTGCATTATAGAATATCCCACAGAAACCAGATGTTTATAGCAAAAAAGCATATGGCAAGAGGATGTGGATACATTGTTTTTCAATCCCCTTTAAGAGTCATGATAGTATGTGCCAAATTCTGTTTAAATATATACTCTGAAGTCCTTTCCTAGGATTTAAAAAGAATACCAAATATCTCTATTTTCATTATTACAAATAATTTAAACATTCATTGATTTCCAATGATTTGCAAAGTACAGTGATAGAACATATGTGAAGAATTACTCAATGATTGTCTTGCTTGCAGAAAGAAAGACAATGGCCAGATAACATCAATCTTCCTCCGTTCTTTTCACAAATATTTTATCAGCACAGTCTGAAGACATACATCTTGTTGAGATATATGGGCTGTTTATTGCATCATTTCCTATATTACAGGTTGTCTTGTTCGTGTATGACAGCTGTCTTCTGTGCTTATGTAGTTAGACTTGACCAGGTGTGTTAGAGATCAGGGTAAGTACAGACAGTCAAAAAGCCCAAGGCTGAATTGATTTCATCTTTGGTTAGTTAGGCCACCCACCCTGTGAAGCAGGGGAGGGTGTGGAGGAGGTGTAAAGCATTCTGGGATGCTGGGAGACTGTGAGTTAACTTGAAACTGGAGGGATCTAGGACAGAAGTTCAATAAATCTGTTTAACCTAAATCACTTATAACCTAAATACTACATCCGCCCAGGTTTATCTTAAACTGGTTTCGGCCATTTTAAAAGCAGTTTATGTGCACTGAATTTCTCTTGTGTTATGGATGTGAACCAGTTTCTGATCACTTATACTGGTTTATGTGTAATTTCTGCCCCTAGCCAATTGGTCCTGCTGGGTAGTTTAGAATGTCTGTTATGAAGTCTCTGTTTTAATTGAAAGTCTTTGCTCATATGATATGAATAAGATCAGGACATACAATGGATTATAATCCTATGGCCCACACTGATGAAGGCTGAGCCACTATCTCAGTCTCTGGGTGATTTAACTCTTTCAGGCCCTTAGACAGTATACTGTGCAAAAGGGTTATTTACTGTATTCTGCTGAAACAAGTTATGCTTAGCCAAGAGCTATTCCATATTCTGACTGATAAATAATGGAGTGGTTCCTGTGCCACAGGTACAAAGATCTGGGCTTGGAAGACAATAATGAAAAACCACTAATTTTGACTTCGGTGATAAAATTTACCATTGAGAATTCCTTTGAAAAAGATTTCCTGGGTGTGGGACACAGAGCACTATAAGAGAGGTGGGAAGGGGTGCAGTATGCATTTCTAACTTTCCCTGGATATCTCAGCTCTAGCATCAGAACACAAAAAGCAAGGGACTATAACTAAAAATGAAGCTTATTGGTAGCTGCCCTAGGGGCATAAAATCAGGCCAAGAAAATCCAGCTTCATCACTGCCAGTCATTGCAGTCCCTATCTTGTTTAGGGAGGCTAGCACCACTGTCAGCACAAGTCTGAAGCATTGCTTGTGCTTAGAGACTACAAGAACTGTGATTCAAACTTGTTCATGAAGCCTCTCTCCATTAGTGAGCAGTCACAACCTAGAGCAGGGGTGTCAAAACTCAGTGCAAGCACCAGGCCAGATCCAGACTGGGGCTCCTCCCAGTCTGGATCTATGAGGCCAGTGGCAGGTCCAGCAGGGGCTGTGGTAGGTATGGTAGTGACAGCGGGGTTCTAGGGCTGGAGGTGGCAGGGCCAGGCAGCTGCAGGGTGAATGGGGCTGTGTCATGAAGCCCTCATACCCCTTTTCCACCAATGGCCCTGTTCAGCAGGGATAAGGGGCCCCAAATTCTGTGGCAGGCCCTCCTCCCAGCTTCCACTAGACTGCTAGTGGAAACTGCCCAGCGGGCTGGATGGAGTGGTATTGTGGGCTAGTTCTAGCCCACAGACAGTGTGTTTGATATGCTTGATTTAGACCAGAGATGGGCAAAATGGCACACCTAGCCAGCAGCTGGACCATTTTCCAGCAGCCTCTGCCTGTGTTGCTGCAGCCCATTTCCATGGAGACCCCAGGAGCAGTGAGGCCATGACAGGGTGGGGCCAGGGCTTCCATGGAGACTGGCCCAAGCAAGCAGTGCTGGCAGAGAATGTGGCTGAGCGGGGAGCTGTGCCACGGCCAGGGCCAGGGTTTTGCAGTAGTTGCAGCATGGTCTGGAGTCAGGGCAGAGCCGTGATCTGCTGCCCGCACACCCCTGCCTAGGTGTGGATCACAGATATGCCCTGGCTCTGGCCCACACTGTCACTGCCTCAAGATCCCAGCCTTCGCCCAGCCCCAAAGCAGCTCTGCACCAAGCTGCACACCCTCCTAGTGCTGCCTGGATTGGTCTCCATGGAAACCCAGGGCCCATGCTGTCATGGCCTTGCTGCTCCTGGAAACTGTTCACAGTAATGTGGGCAGGTGCTGCTGGGAAATGGAGTCTGTTGCAAGCCCGATCTGGCCCATGGGCTGGACTTTGCATGCCTGTGATCTAGACCATACTCCATGGGATGGCCATTATTTTGCATCAAAATCTGGCCATTCTAATTACCTAAAAATAATCAGGACCTCTGACAGTTTTATTTATTTTATTTTTCCCCTTACTGCCTCGATTTTCTTTGGTTTTAATTTGGGACCTTGGGAATGCTGGCACCACTTGCTGGGGTTTTTTTTGTAGTTCTTAAATATTATAGAAGAACTTTGTCCTCAGCCTGAAAAAGGGTGCATGTACCCAAAAACTTTCCAAAAAAAGGTGTTTTTTTTGTGATTTCTTAGTTGATCTAATAAAAGGTAGCATCTCTGAGAATTGATCAAGAGTTTTAGAGTTTTGCATTTAGTAATAGAGTAAGACACTTTAAACTGGATAGGCATGTCATAGCCAGTAATTTTCATAATGTCTAGACATAAATATACCAAAGGGCAAATATATGACAATATGAGAGACTTGGAAAATAAAAAGTTGATTTTGCTTGAGCTTTAGCCTTCAGTAAATAAATAGCATTTTTTTAATGCTTTCTCTCTCTCTTTTTAATTTAATGGAGAGCTTTAGTGTTAATTACTGAACTTCTATATTCATTTAGGGCTGGTATATCCTTCTATACAGAAAATATTAGGAAATTTCAATATTAATGAAGAGCAGCTTCTTCAGTCATGAAATATTTTGCAAGTAACATAAGAGGAATTATATAATTGTTTGAAAAATAACATTTTTGACAATTAATTATTCCATGAATGTATTTGAGACACAATTTAAAAAACAGTTTTAAAGTACTCAAAAATGTCACATTTTGTTTATAATTCTGCACTCTTTTTGCTCCCTGTATTTAGAAAATCTTTACCCTTTTAAAGAGATTCTATAATAGTACCTGTTTCATTTGCTTTGCAAGGATACAAACCATCTTTACAAACATTAGTGAATCCGACCTCAGAACTTCTCTATGAGAGAGAGAATTTGCTCCCAGTTCTAAGTCTGGATAAACTGAAACTCAGGCTGTCTCTACATTAGATGTGCTTCACTTGCTTATGACTAGCAGCATATAATCTTGGCAAAGCACATCTAATGTAGAGATAGGTATACCAACTATCTTGTATTTTGTGCTAGTATAGTAAAATCTTTCCTTCCTCAGGTGAAACAAACTGTACTGATAAGAGCACAGCCCTGCTGGTATAAATGCATGTACAATAGGGCCAAGTACCGGTACAGGCATTACACTTTTACCAGTGTAATTAATCGGAAACTGGTCTATACCCATAACAGAATAGAAATTCAGCATGCAAAACTGGTCTATGCCTGTAACAGGTCATAAGTTCAACACACACTGGGCATGTCTACATGAGACACTTTACTGGTCAGCAGAGCTAATTAAGCACAGTAAACATCCTTGACTACATGTGAAGATGCTTACTGTACAGTAATTGGCTGTAATCACAAGTAAATTTGCCACCAGCAAATGTAAGTAGCAACTTAACTAAAGATTAGTAACTGTGCAGTAACTCATATGTAGTTGCCTGACCAGGAGCAAATATTCTCCTGGGTCAGCCGGGCAGCAGGGGGTGGGAGATTGCTCCCTGCTCTTGGAAGCTGCTTGCTGCCAGGATGGGCTCTGCTACTCTCAACCCCTGCTCCACGATGGTGATAAGGATCTCCTATCCCGAGCCCGCAATCATGGGGCTCAGGCTGAGAGATAAGGATCTCCCCACCTGGGTGGTAAAGCATGCCTCAGCAGCAGGCAGCTCCCAGGGTCAGGGAACAATGTCCCAGCCCCCACCAAGGGACACCTGTCTCATGGCCCCTGGGCTAGCACCCAAGGGGAAGCCTAGAGCTCCCCCTGGCTGCTGTAGGGCCAGTTGCAGGGCCGCAGAAAGTGGGAGCAGTCTGCTTCTAGGAGCAGCAAATCTGCTCCTACATCCCTGCACATGTAGACATGCACCCAGGAGTGCTTACTCTCCAGTAGTTTTTCTCCTGAACCTTTTGCATGTGCAGATGTGCCCACAGACTGGTTTAAAAATGGTAAAACCCCATCTAAGATTGGCCCCCCATCTAAGATTTGCCCCACCATGGCAAATGTGTGTTCTGTTTGCTACCAATCTAAACTACACTGCTTAAAGAAAACTGCATAACTTTGATTGTCTGAGGCTTTTTGAATGTCTGTATTTAACCTAGGAGTATACAGGCTGACATAGCTGTGTTAATCAGGGATCATACCTCCACATCTCTCTTGCCTAACATAGCTATATCAGCAGAAATAGACATGGAAATGTAAAGGTCACTAAGAAAAGCAGTGGCAGGGCCAGTTGCAAAATACAGGACTTTTAAGGTTCAAATCATGCTAGGAATAATGGTTCCTATCATTGCTAGTGCTTTATTAGCAGTATTAGCTTATTTTCTCTTTGTTAACGTTACGAGAAACAAATTTAAAGTAAGCTTTTGTTTGCTGTGCCACAATTGCCTCGATAAGGTTTTAACTTAGCTTCTGCTCTGTTAATCAGATGCTTCATGCTGAAGTAGGCCTGAGGAGGGAATGCAGTCAGAAAATTCTGTACAATAGCCAATGGCTAATTTCTTCATAATTATAATACATTTCAGTCTGTAACACTTCATTGCACTATCTTGATCCAACTGGATGATGTCAACACATCCTTATTGAAAATGGTTATACTCACAAGCTGCTCCATTTTATTCAGATTTATCCATAGCCTTTGGCTTGTTGAATTGATATTGTGGCTCTCTCTTGGGTGCTCCTTTGAAATGTCAATACACCGGAATCAATCTAGTTTCACTGCAGTTCTATGGCTTTCTGATTTTACATAATTACTCTGTCACTTGCACTATTTTAGGATCAATCTTCTCAGTACACAAAAAGCCTTCAAACTAAGGAAACTTCATAAGTGCTCAACTCTAGGTCTTCCTAGGGAAAGGAACCTGATTCAAAAAGTGGGGTTTTGGTTACCTGCAAAAGGAGCTTGACTAATCCTTTCCCAAAAGGGTGATTGAAGGGTGTCAACACACCTGAGATTGGTCATGCACCCCCTGGAAGCACCAGCTATGAAACAGGAAGTGTCCCCCCATTGGCAATCTGGTGCCCTCCCTCCCTCCCCCCCTCAACTCAGGAGGCATCAGTCACCCATGGATGACAGTTACTTATAATGGATAAAAGCAGGCCAGTTCTTTACATTACAGTAACCTACAGTCTTACACATTTATTTGTAAAGATTATGAAAAGTATGTTTTAGAGTAAAAATAAATCAAATGGAAACTATTTTAACACTTAAAGACTATGACATGCAGCCAAACATTATGTAATCTGTTTGACACAACTTCATGTGGAATTAATTCTTTGTAACCATGGAAAAAAAGCACTGTGAGAAACTGTTTTCTTATATGTTTTTTGCAATTGCCAACATGATTTAGAAGTACATAAAATCGATGAAACCTTTGAGGATACACTGAATTTAAACCACTGTCTACTAAGTTTTAAGACTCCTACCTATACAAGTTTACAGATTCCTGTTCCCTTGAACTGCACTCGCATGCTTTTTTTATAGTGGCAGGCTGGGGAATGCTTGTGTCAAGATGACTTACCCACTTAAATGAATACATTCTTTTTGTAGGATCCACTCAGCTCTAGCTCCTGTATCTAGATGGTATGGCCCAAGATGGCAAGTCTGTCATGCCCAAAAGGTACAAGAAATGAGCACACCAAACAAACACTTACACATTCTTTTTTAACTTCAACAATTCTAAAATTATATGCATAAAATATGTAATGCTGAGGGAATATGTAGAATTGACAATATACCCCTCATCCATTGAGAATAGTAGCACTATTCTGATTAAAAGGGTGGGAATATTGTTTAGTGCTTGCATCCCAAAACTGGAAGTTAGTAATGTTAGGTTCTAGTTCCAGGTCTGTTAAAACTTCACTCTAGTGACTTGGGATAGTTTCAAAGACAAAATAGTTAAACCTGGGTGCTTAAATTGAAGTAATAGGTCAAAAACACCTTAATTTGCCACAGTTAATTCAGGGGGACAAGGGCACCAGTAATGTCTTGCCATGGCAAGGAAAGGAAATACCATATTTATCTGAATCCAAGAAGACTTTGAATTTAAGATAACCCCCCAAAACTTAGATTCTGGACAAGGAAAACTATAAATTTCTTATAATTTTCCATATTTACTCAAATATAAGCTGAGGTTCCCTCTCCTAATCAGCATGGGGGAAAAAAGCACCTTGTGCTATATTTACATACAAGAAAATTTCCCTCATTAAATACATTGCATATCATTAAACTGCTGCCAGAAGCAGCATGTGCTTAGTAGTGGAAACCAAGTGTGAAGTAGATTGAGTGCAACCCACACTGAGCATGCCTATAAGACCAATATTGGACAAACAGTGATGGGAACCTAACATAAGGCTTAGTTAGGACTAATATCATGTATAGTTTGTATTATGTATAAGTAGGCTCTGGAGGTGTGGAAAAAGGTAAAGCAACTCTGCGAAGTGGTGACAGGGGTCAGAGAGATGAGAGAGGTGGCGCTGTACAGATACCTGATTAAACACTAGGGGAGCCCAACAGCCTGCTTTGATCACTTTGTGTCCTGCATCAGGAGTGCCCTGTGAAAGTCCAGGAACCTCCTGATGTACAGGCATATGAATCTTGAGGTGGCAGACTGTGTTAAAATGGTTCTGAGTTAATTCCAGTCCTACTACCAGAAATCGATGGGAGAGGATGGGGAGGACACAGTCAATGCCACCTGGCAAAGGGACACTCCCTCCCTAGGGGAGGAGTGGACAGTGATAGCAAAGAGGACAGTGAGGCAACCAGACCTGGAACCAGTGATAAGGAGAGCAGCAATGACAGCAGCAGCAGAAGCTCCAGCAACGGTGACAGCACCAGCAAATGAACGGAGATTTTAAACCCTGCAATTGAGGCAAGGACTAAGGGACAGTGTCAGTGGGTCAGGAAAGGCCTGCGGACAGATGTGCAGGAGCCATTTTCTCCCCCTTTGTGCCCCCCAGCACCTTGCCCCCCATGCTTACCTTCCTGGTTTTTGCCACATGCCCTCCCCAACACCTGTTCCCTCTGGCTACTTGCTCAGTCCACTGCTGCCCACCTCCCTCCCTCCACTGCTGCATACTGCACTGCTGGGTGACTCTGTGCAGGGTCCCTTGCCACTGTCTGGCTATGCACAGGGTCCTACACTTTTCCTTGGCTCTGAATCCCTCAGCATAGAGTCAGCAAACAGCCTAGGACCCAACAGAGAGCCAGGCAATGGCAAGGGAATCAGTGCAAAGCCAGGGATCAGTGAGGTAATCAATAAGGAGCCAGAGAGCAGTGCAGGACCTAGCACTGATTGCCTCACCACTCTTTGGTTGTGCACTGGGTCGTGTTACTGTCTGTCTCTGCACTGATTCACCCCACTGCTCTTCAGGGAGTACGGAGCCAGGGAGCAGCATGGGGGAGCCAGTGCATAGCCAGGGAGCAGCAAGGGAAGCCTCTAAAATGAAACTTTGTTTTCCCCATTGAATAAGGGGAAAAACCTTGTCTTGGAATTGAGTAAATATAATAGTTTGTTAAAATATGCTCAAGAAATACCAACACAGCTCTGGAGAAGGACAAGGGAGTCTTATTCTTCCCTGCTTTCCAGGTCTCTCACATCAGGCTGGATCAGAAATCAGCACCATATGAATCTTGTATTCTGGCAATACCCCAAACCAGTAAGTTGTAGCAAAATGACTAGGAAGATGAGATCCCCCATCTCAACAGTGAACAATCTAAAGTTGTCTTCTCTGACACAGAAGTATTTTTCAGAGTGAGATCATTGATGCATAATAGTTACCCCCATATATAATCCTAAATGGAGGTAAGGTGCTTGCAATCTTTATTGTGAGGCAGCTAAGTGAGGTCAACATTACTACTTGCACTTAAACATGATGGCATGTCCTGTGGTTCACCTGGCTTACTTTACTTTGGGCACGTCTACACATCACCCGACAGCGATGCTACAGCTTCGGTGTGCTATGGCATATGATGAGCTACAGCAACATAGTTTGCCAGATACAGCACCATAGCAGTGCACTCTCCCAGTATAGCACACTGCTAAGGCGATGTGGGGGCTACATTTTCCCATCAGCTGTGCACACGGCGCAGTAACTATCTATGGTGCTATAGCAACGTCAGCATATGATGATGTATAGATGCACCCTTTGTGTTCAAACTTCAGACCTTTCCTGGGGAACTGCACCTTGATGAAGTAGTAGAGTTCTGCACTTTTGTGACTCTCAGAGCTAGTCTGGAGAGTTGAAGATAATTAAGCTAGATGCATCAGAATATAGGGACCAGACAAAAAGTTGTTTTGGGGTTCTATGTGTTGAGGGCTGAGTCAATAAGTTATCTTCATACAAAGTGTTAGAGTTACAGAACTGCAAATTAACCATTCTGGCAAACAGCCTAAGAGAAAGCAGAGAGAAGATATGATATAGGTCTATAAAAACATGAAGGATATGAACCAAGTGAACAATGATCCATGAACAATGCGTTCCCCCGGTGGCTGGGGGGGGCATGGTGGTGCCTGCAGAAGCGCGGTGGCAGTAAGTGGGGAGGTCCCACAGCTGCCACCAGCGCTGTTGGTGGAGGCGAATGCCGACCAGGGGTTGGCGACCACCCATAGACGCTGCTGGCAGCGGGAATCACTGATCACCTGCAGATGCCGCTGGCGGTGTTGGTGGCAAGGGAGGGGCGAGCAGCAGCTGCCCACAGGCACCGCTGACAGTGCCAGCAGCGCCTTTTTGTAGGGGGTGCACGTGCACCCACATGCACCCCTTATGCATCGCCAATGATTGGTCTGATCCAGTATAGTACTTACGTTCTTATGTTAGACAGACATAGCAGAGCTTGTTTGGGCCCAGAGCCATGTAGGATGGCACAGAAAGGATTCACATTTTGAAAACTAGAGTGCCTCATCCCCATTATGTGTTTACACTGGGATAACTAACACATGTTCATTACCCTGAGGTACAGCACACGTTTTGTCACTTAGTATAAGTAAGTCCTATTGATCTAATACAGATTTGCCTGAATAGTAGCAGTATCAGTCTCACAGGAGGCTCACTGGAAGTGAGGCCCAGAAAGGGAGGGACGTAGCTAAGAAAACTGCTCCAAGTAAATAAATATCAGTGGGATAATTTATTTCTTTTTCTTTTAGTTTAAACATTTACTGTTTTTGCTATATAACTTAGTCAGACTGAACTCCACTTTGGTATTCTGCTAAAGCCCTCAAATGTCACTGGATATTTATTACAGTGTCATTTAACTGGTAGTGCCTCCTTTTTCTCTTCATATTTTGGAATTGGGTTTCATTTTGGAGATGTTAAAATAAATATGGCTTTTGTGATTTTTGGACTAACTGAGCAGAAGCTCAGGGCCCTGATGGAAAATGAATTCCCTGTTATGAAACTAGACACTGTATTCTTGCCATATGTGATCCCTTGTGACGCAGTAGTCACAAAAAGTGAGAAACAACAGGACTTTAGGGCACTGTTTATCATTCCTTCTGCAGCCAGAACTCTCTTTGACCTGGGAAATTTGGGAGTGCAAGAAAGTCAGGGTCACAGGGTCAGATCATGGTCTTTGCTGTGCTCACAAATGGGAGTGGGGAGAAGGGAGAGGGAAGGTATGTGAGTAGCACTCTTACCCTGTTACCCACACCCTTGGGATAGGAGAACAGTTTAACCAGGTCATTACTCTCCTCCCCGTGGAGGTAGCTGGAGTGTGGGTGGTCAGATGCAGAACTTTGCCCAGAGAGCTGAGTCAGTTCAGAGAAGGACCTAGCATATACCAGGGGAAGGACTGGCACAGCTGACCTCCCTTCTCCGAGTCACATGCTGCCCCCATTTTGGATCAAACTATAAGAACTCCAAGGATTACCTTATGAAGTCTAATATGTACCACAATTTGGGGTAATTTGAGATTATCTCATTTAGGAACAGTTTCTAAATTAATTTTACATTTATATGGTTCGGCTAGATTTGGTTTCCAAAAAACAATGCATGATAATTATCCATATATCCAAAACTGCATAGTGTATATGCACATAGTACTGTTACCAGTTAATTTATGACATGTATCTAGTGTCTCCAGTACCATTCTAAATAAGGCATCCACACATATTCCCCGATTTTTTTTTTAATGCAGCAGCACCTAGTACAATAAGATACTACTCTCAGTGAGGGTGCTAAACACCACTCTAAATAATGTTTCTGATTATGTAACTTAGAAAGACTAAGGCTATGAACATACATTGAAATGATCTGGAAGAATTATTCTAATTTTGGTTTCCTGGTAGAAAAACTTACCCAGAGAAGCCTGAGCAGACATTAGAATTCAGAGCCCCTAAGGGGCAGAGATCTTGCAGTGCTGATGTTGCACAGCCAGGGTGACTCAGTCCACCCAGAGACAGAATTGCAGTAATGCGTAGGGCAGCCCTATGGGCTGACCCAGACTGCTCAGAATCAATCTGTGTCTCCCTGCAGCTTCCCCTTGCCCATTCTGCTTCCTTACCCGCTTCCCAGGGTGCTACCTTCTCCTCCTCAGAAAGAAAAAAAAAAAAGACTTACAGCTCACGCCTACCTTGACATGATGCCATATCTCCCCCAGGAGGCCTGCCTCATAATTTGAGAACCACTGCTTTACATGAATAGAATGTGCCCCATCATTATAACCAAATATTACGTGGAAAGACTGGTCTTTACTTTGTAACATTTGCCCTATATTTTGAAGATTGATGCTTCTAGACTTTGGATTCTTTAGACTGAGTATTAATTTATTCTGTGTAAAGTGGAGGCCCTAACTAACACCTGATTTCACTTTAATCACTAGTAACAAAAATATATATTCTGTTGAACTTTTTATTTTGTTTATTAAGGATTAAGAGATTTTTTTTTTTGGCAAACATGGACACTCTCATTTCCATAGTCCTGTAGTTAGAAACACCACTTGTTCACACACAGCTGACTCTAAATATTTCTGTACTTCAAAGTGAATTCTTTATTCATGTGCTTGTTTAACTTTGTCAATATACTCTCAATTTCTTGTTTAATTTAATAATTCAAGAAGGTAATATGCCAGAACATACATCATTCGGACACATTTATCAATGCATCTTTGGCTTGCAGAAATTGTGGCAAACCACTAATACACTGATTTGCAGATATCAAAAGAAAACAAATATTGTGTGTGTGTGAGTGAAGGAATATGGATGTCTATGATAACATATCAGGACAGTCTACACAGTTGTCCTCTTCTACTAAGGGTCAAGGGAGATGCATAATATACACCTTTTACCAGAAAAAAAACTTTCAAGTTACTTTTAGAACTGGATAGTACTGATCTGTCTGCTCCATATTCCTTTATTGTACCACCTCAAACTATGCTGAGTTTTAGAGATGCTGGAACTCCTGACGGAAAGAGTTTTGATGTCAGTTATTCTTCTTAGGATATGTTCAAGCATTCAAATGAACTGGTAGAAGTTAAACAGTTTAATTTAAGTGGTTGGAAAGTCTCCTGACACAACTCTGTACATGGCATTCATGGTGTTGGCTGCCTGCTCTGCAGACAGGGAGTATTGTGGTGGCACCCAACCAAGGGGGCCCAGAACACAGATCCCAGCATGCTTTTCAGGCTTTAAAGTCTTCCTGTAAGTAGTTGACAGCTCCATTTCCTTCTCCACAACACCCTCTCCCTCTCTCCTAGCTGTCAGACATGCAGGCAGCAGACCTAAACGATATCTGCTGTCTTTTCAGAATTGTCAATACCCTCCAGCAGTCCAATGGATCCTTACCCCTCCAGCATCAGCCAACAGACCCAGTTCCAGTGCAGGTTGGGTCAGGTACCACTGGGTCAGAGTTGGCTGCTGCCTCAGTGCTTGTGGGTTGGTTATGGGTGGATCTGGGTCTCAGGGGCCAGGTTGGGCCAGGTTGGGGGTGGGGAGCCAGGGGGAAGAGGCAGAACTTGGGTCTTCAGTCCCAGCAGGGGCTGGGTCAGGCTGGTCCCTGTTAATGGGGGTGGGGGAGGAGAGAGAAGGAAGGCAGTGGCCTCCATTCCCAGTGCAGGCCATGCTGTTCGAGTATGAGGGATGGGGTCTTGAGGCCCCACCCCTTCCACAACAGCAGCATGGCTCTTGCTGGGAACAGAGCTCTCTGCCCTCCCCCCCACTGACAGGGACTGACCCTTCAGGAAGGGTCCAGGTATAATGGGGCAGGGGGCTCTGGGAAGGGTGGAAGTGGGTGAAGATGGGCTAAGCGTTCAGGGAATGTCAGGAGTGGCCACTCCTCACAACAGATACTCCCGTGTGGAGAATGGGCAACAGCAGCTTTCCGACCCCAAACCCCAGCCCCCAGGTTTTAAATGCTGTCCCCGCCACCCAGGTACTGTGTGACTCAGCCGGAGAAGTTGATTCCAGCCAA
>NW_017729004.1:54038062-54041287 GCF_001723915.1 Gavialis gangeticus | reverse complement strand
CCAGGTATAATGGGGCAGGGGGCTCTGGGAAGGGTGGAAGTGGGTGAAGATGGGCTAAGCGTTCAGGGAATGTCAGGAGTGGCCACTCCTCACAACAGATACTCCCGTGTGGAGAATGGGCAACAGCAGCTTTCCGACCCCAAACCCCAGCCCCCAGGTTTTAAATGCTGTCCCCGCCACCCAGGTACTGTGTGACTCAGCCGGAGAAGTTGATTCCAGCCAAGTCAGAGTGAGTAGAAGGAGGGTGCAGAGTGATGCAGGCTGGGATGCTGGAGACAATGGTGGAGCTTCTGACACTTAGCTAAGTGTACAAGCATTTGTTAAACCAGTCTAACCCCTATTGTACTTGACTTAAATTTCATGGGACAAAGATTAATTTCCACAGGACATGCTATTTTTAGATCTGACTATGCAGGTGAATGCTTGTACAGCAAGTATTTCTACCAGACTAAAAAGGATTTTGTCAGTATAAATGTAATGCTTGTATATACCATTACCGACCAATGAATCAATATGCAGTGATAGACAATATGCTGTGCTGTCCTTTAAATGAAATCTAAAAAAAAGAGAGACATCTTGTCATTAAGCTGTTGATTCAAGTCCTACTGAAATCAATGGAAAAGTTTCCATTGCCTTTGGCGGGTTTTGGATTAAAGTTTCAGATCAGTGACATTTCTCCTAGGAGTATGAAATGCTCAACCATATGTTTTGGTCAAATTCCAATTTACAATATTACTTTTTGCAGGTTGACAATTGCCCTGTATTTCTAGTGGATATTATATTCTTCCCTTGAGCTGGACAAAGGTTTTCTATATAAGTTCTGACTCAAATTTGGTATTAAGAGATCTGTAGCCATTTTAATGGATGTTCCATGAATTCTAAGGTAAGCCAAGGTTTGTTTGCACTTATGTTCAGGGGAAACATTTCTTTATACAGTTAATCTAATCAATGGTAAATGTTTCTATTACCTTCCTACCATAACATCTAGCAGTGTTAGATATTTGTTTGTTTGGATTTTGGTGTCATGTAAAGCTCTGGGTATCTTTGCTGTATGCTTTAAAAACAGTTTCACAGGCAAGCAAAGTAAACAATCCATCAAAGTAGCTCATTTTTGGGCACAGCTACTATGTGTCCATTCAAAAGTACCCCTACTTTGGGCACCCGAGTAACCAGTGGTAGGTGCACATTCTCATTCAGAACAGAGCATCATCTGTCCTACTTGCTTTGCTCTATTACAACAGCGTTGCCAGATTGAGCTGCAGACTGGCTGTTCTGTTCCAAGCCTGTCTCCCTCAAACACTGGGCAAGACATTCAAAAGTACAGACTGGAGCAGGCAAAATGGAGATACAAACCTAAGGGTCAGAAACAACCTGAAAACAGGTCAGCTCATGTTTTTTCACTAACTCTCTTAGCAGATATTCATGAATCAGTACACTGAAGTGCAACTCTTTAAATTTAAAAGGAATACATGTTAATGTGAGAAGATACACTTACTCTAGGAAATGCTTGCAACTAGAGCTGGTTTAAGAAAGTGTAACCAAATTCTGTCAGAATAAAAATGCCATAAACTTCAAAATTGCTTGTAAAATTGGGTAGCTTTTTCTAGAATTTGGTTTTGAATATATTAGATCTTTGTATGTTGTATAACAACATAAAAAGCATAACTAACTAATCAGGTATATTTTGGTTTTGTCACTGTGAAATCTTTCATTTGACTTGAAACAAAAAATGTTTTTGAATTTTCTTTTGCAGAGAATTTCAAAGTTTTCAGTTTTCATTCCAGTTTAGAATAAAGCCACTAAAGACCTTCACAAAACAGACCTTCTGTCCTTCACACTGCTTGACTCCTAATGTCCTCATAGTTTGACTTTGAGCTAAGTAGTGAGATATATATATATATCTTTATATATAGTATGTGTATATGCCCACGTATTTTATACATCTAAAATATGCAACCATGCCCTTTGCAAATAGAACTATGTACATGCAAGTATAGCTGCTTTGCATGAATGTGGTAAAGAGAAGAGAAAATTAGGTGCAAAGTCTGCTGTAGAAAGCCAGTGAACCTTGCTATTGTGGTTTTTTGTCTTCCTTTCTCCTTCAGTCAGGAAGGAACCCAGATATTTTAAATCCTGTGCTTGATTTGCGAAGCCAAAATTTTTGTGGAAAAGAGGGAGAAAAAGTTTTAGCATGTCTTCAAATTCCCTATGCCTGCTTATTTCTTTCTAACCTACATATTTAAATATAGTAGATTCACTCAGACAGTCTTTGGACATGTAAAGGTTACAATCATAGAATCATAGAAAGTTAGGGTTGGAAGGGACCTCAGGAGGTCATCTAGTCTAACCCCCTGCTCAAAGCAGGACCGGGCCCAACTAGATCACCCCAGCCAAAGCTTTGTCTAGCTGGGTTTTGAAAATCTCCAGGATGGAGCTTCCACCACCTCTCTGGGGAACATGTTCCAGTGTTTTACTACCCTCCCTCCTAGTGAGAAAATTCTTCCTAATATCTAACCCAGGATTTCCCAACCAGTGTGCTGCGGCACACAGGTGTGCTGTCAGGCATGTCCAGGTGTGCTGCAGCATTTTAGGCTGGAGCCCAACAGACAGATGGGGACTGTGGCTCTAGCCAGGCAGAGGGTGTGGCTCCAGCTCAAAATGCTGTCTGGCTGGCTGTGCATGCCACCCCACCCCATTGGCGTCTAGCTGGCTGTGCACCATCCTCACTCCCACTCCATGTCTGGTGTGCCACAGTGCTTTTTTATTTAGGTAAGTGTCCTGTGGCATGAAAAAGGTTTGGAAATGCTGATCTAACCTAAACTTCCCTTGCTGCAACCTGAGACTGTTGCTCCTTGTTGTGCCATCTGCCACCACTAAGAACAGTCTAGCTCCATCCTCTTTCAAACCCCGCTTCAGGTAATTGAAGGCTGCTATTAAGTCCCCTCTCTGTCTCCTCTTCTCTAGTCTAAATAAGCCCAGTTCCCTCAGTCTTTCCTCATAAGTCATGTAGCCCATCCCCCTCACCATTTTTGTTGTCCTCTGCTGGATTCTCTCCAATTTGTCCACATCTTTTCTGTAGTGGGGGCCCAAAAACTGAACACAGTGCTCCAGATATGCCCTCACCAGTGCTGAATAGAGGGGAATAGACAGAGCCATCCCTAGGGGTATGCGGGGCCCGGGGCACATCAGCCTATGTGGGGCCGGGGACTGGTGAGCAGTTGGAGC
>NW_017729004.1:53980611-54033062 GCF_001723915.1 Gavialis gangeticus | reverse complement strand
CAGCGTGGAGCCGGTGGCACACATTGGAGCCTGTATAGCACTGTCCATAGGGCCTCCCAAAGCACAGGGTCTGGGGCAGTTGTCCCGATTTGCACCGCCCGCTAGGGACAGTCTTGGAAATAGGCTTCCCTTGACCTATGGGCAACACACCTACCAATGCAGCCCCAAATGCCATTAGCCTTCTTGGCAACAAGGACACACTGCTAGCTCATATTCAGCTTATTTTCCACTGTAACCCCCAGGTCCTTTTCTGCTGCCCAGCCAGTCAGCCCCCAACCTGTACCGGTGCATGGGGTTATTCTGTCCTAAGTGCAGGACTTTGCACATTTCCTTGTTGAACCTCATAAAATTTCTTTTGGCCCAATCCTCCAATTTCTCTAGGTCACTCTGAATCCTAGCCCTACCCTCCAGCATATCTAGTACTCCCCCCAGCTTCGTGTCATCTGCAGACTTGCTGAGAGTGCACTCTATGCCATTTCCCAGGTCATTGATGAAGACATTGAACAAAACTGGCCCAAGGATCAACCCCTGGGGCACTTCACTTGATACTAGCTGCCAGCTAGACATCGAGCCATTGATTACTACTCTCTGAGCCTGATGCTCAATCCAGTTTTCCATCCACCTTATAGTCTATTCATCCAGCCTGTACTTCCTTAACTTTCCTGGGAGAATGCTGTGGGAGACTGTACAAAAACCCATGCTAAAATCAAAGTATACCACATCCATTAGTCACCCGATATCCACAGACCCAGTCATCTCATCATAGAAGGCAATCAGATTGGTCAGGCATGACTTGCCCCTGGTGAATCATCCATGCTTCTCTAGGCTGAGGTCCACAAATCCATTACAATGCACACTACAGCCTGCTTGCAACTTGGGGGCAGAAGCAGACTGGTCAGTCACTGGCTGCAGCATGAAACCCCTGTCTACTGAAATAACTTCCAGTTTTTTTCTGATTCCAGAAAAAACAGGTACCATTAGACCTCCCATGTCCAAAATTTTTCTGAGGAAAATCCAAACTTGAATTCCAGTGTTTAGCCTAACAATTCACCTCGATAATGTTACTAACTCCCAACTGCATCCTTGGGCTGCATTTGCTTTTCTGGGAAACACTTGCCCCAGTGTAACATAATTTATAATCATGTAATTACAGATTGTATTATAATGCACATATATACCAGGAACCAAATTATGGTTGCACTGGCAACAGTAAGTCTGGCATTTTTAAACTACAGAGTTCTTCACTTTGCAATCTTAATAATATTATTTTAAAAACAGTTTTTGTGTGTGTAATTTTCTAGGTATTTAAAAACAAACTGACCCTCTCCCCTGAGAAATTCGGTCATGTGGTTCTACACAGACACCCAATCCTACTGGAATTAGAGGTGGTCAAAAAAAAATTCAAGCTAAGGATTTTTATCAGAATTTGCCAATTTGTTAAGAATGTTTTGTGAGGATGGGCTGATTTTGACAAAGGTTCTGATGACATTTCGACCAGAAATTCTGAAGAGTTAAAGGGAATACAGGTCACATGGCAAGCGGTCTGTAAAGTACAACAATGGTTGCAAACAGCTGTGACTAGGACAAGCACAGGGTCAGCAGCTGCTCCCATATTGCTTTGGATCTAGCTGCAGTTCCCCATCCAGCTGTATCTGGAGTTAGACCCCCAGGTTCTCTTAGGTTGGGAGCAAAAATATCCACTTATAACTCTGAACAAATGAAATCTTTGTCCTTTCCCAGCCTCAACATTCCATGAAAAGGCCTTAGAATGAATGGAATTATCCACCATCTACTTTAGATTGGAACACTGCAAATATGGATCCAAAACAAAACACATACATGTATGTGATCAGAACTAGAAGTGAATTCAAATAAGCCCAAAGTTCAGGGATGCTTTTGATTTGAGGATCTCAGTTTAACTCATAAAAACAGGAATTATTTGCAAAATTCAAATAGGAATCTGGATTTGGATTTGAAATACCAGAAAAAATTATTGGCATTTGAATAGAGAATCTTGGTTTAGACCTTTGCCTGCTCTTCAGGATGACTAGAAATAAAACTTTACTTAATTAATCTGCTTTGAATACTGCTTTAAATTGGTAAGTGATGATAAACAAGATTAACGCCCAGAAAAAACCCAGATCCCCATACCAGGGTATTAGCCGATTTGGGTATTAGCCTCCTTGATCCCTCTAATTATTATTAATACAATTAGATTTAAAATGTTAATACAAACTAAACACCACCACCACCTTGTCATTCACTTGTACAGAACACACTAAATGGTACTATATCCTCAAAGGAGAAAATATTTTCCAGAGGATCAGAGCTTAGAATGCTGATGAAAATGTTGAATACAAATACTGTTACCTCTAAGACAATCTGTCACCTGGAACAGATCTTTTAATGGCTAAGTATGTTTACTTTCTATCTGGTAGGCAAGATATCCAGTCATAAATCACATCAAAAAGACTGAACCAGCAGCTTAGATTACCAATTAAAAGGTTCCCAGAAAGCCGTGACTGCTTGAAATAATTGCCCATACTAGCTGTAGTTCAAGTACCTAAACTTCATGAAAGAATATCAGCTGGGGTAAATCAATATAGCTCTAGCTAAAATAACTCAAGCAAGTTTAGGTTAGTTGGATGCCATGGCCCCATGTCCATGATTTTGTAAAGGAAAGGAAGTCCCATTTACTGTACATAATGTATGCTAAATTAGGAAGATACTGGCTGCCAGGCATAAGGCTGAGTCCCATTATCTGACCACTGTAGGTTATTAAGTGATAGACCACAGAAAACAATGATCTCCACTCCATTTATAAAACTACTAACAATTTTTCATGTATTGGAGGACTGCTATCACTTCTCCGTGCCTTACCTTTCTGTTTTCTGGTCCTAATGAATCAAATCCTTAACCTTTCCTCAAATATCCTCTTTTCTAAACCTCTTACTTTTCTATCATTGTTTTTGTTTTTTGATTCATTTCACTTTGTCTGTGTCTGCTTTCAAGTGTGGTGCCCATAACTGGCCACAGTAATCCAGCTGAGGCTTTACAGTGCTCAGTAGAACGGAATAGTTCTTGGGTCTTGCATACATTACTTTTGTTAACAGGCTGCAGAATGAGATTCATTTTAGTTTGTAATTCAGGATAATCCCCAGCTACATGGCTGCCTGCTTCCCCTTTTATATTTTAAGAGTTGAATTTTCCTTCCTAAGTTTCTTTTTTTTTCACTTGTTCTTTTTAAATATCATCTTTTTGGCTTAAAAGCATCTTTCCAATTGGTTAGGATGAGTTAAAATTCTTGCTATACTCTCTCAGCTTGGTATCATCCACAAATTTCATAAATGTACTCTCTATTTCATCACTTAAGTCATTCATTACTGAAAGTGCTGAATAGATTTGGACCCAGAACAAAGCCCTCTTTGATCCCAGTTTGATAGGGAACCACTAATAACTATTTTTTAGCCCTCCTGGTGGTGATTACATCTAGACTGTAGTTCCTTAGCTTGCTTATCAGAGTGTCATGGGGACAATGTAAAGAGCCTTAGAAAAGGCAAGATGTAGCACATTTAATGCTTTCTGCCTTCTAGAGTAGTCCAGATACTTCATTAAAGAAGGTAATTAGATTGGTTTGATATCATCTGCTTTTGACAAATGTTGAAGGTTTTTATCACATTATTCTTTCCTAGGTAATTGCAAGTTGACTGTTTAATCATTTATCCCAGAATCTTCTGGTCAAAAAAATTAGACTGACTCGTCTATAATTTCCTAGCTTCTCCTTTTTCTCTTTAAGATAGAAATTTTGCCATTCTTCAGTCCTCCAGCACCTTCTCCTTCATACATGAATTCTCAGAGAAGGTAGCCATTGCTTCAGATATTACTTTGACTAATTCCTTAGGCATTTGAGTACAAATCTGTAACAAGGTCCAGCTCCAGGGGTGGCCACGATGCCCCTGGAACTGCCTTAGCTCTTGTCAACTTCACCCTCTTTTGGGCAATCTCCCCTTCCACACCTTGTTGTATTAATCCTTTAGAAAAAGGGAAGCTGCTCCAGGGCTCCCCACGCCTGATCTCACACTCCTGAGCTCAGGTATCTCTTCTATCTGTCTTAAGGACTAATCACATGGGCTCTCTCCTCCCCGGTACTCACACCTTGTAGATGTCATACATACCAATCAAACCATAGCCACCCCTATAGGCTACTAGATCTGTTCATACATACACCAGCCCCTCTCTGGGCTATGTGCATTCTAGCCCCCTTGGTTTCCAGCTGTGGCCCTTCTGGCCTGCAGTCCTTCTCCTTAGACCCTGGCCCTACCTGTAGACCAGTTGAGACACATGGGCTCTCCAGCCCCACCAGTCTCCAGCTGTGGCCCTTCTTGGCTTCCAGTCCCTCCTGAACTCTGGCCCTGCTCCTAGCCAGTAAGACCTATGAGCACCCTGGCTGTAACTGTTCCCAGGACCCTCCGCTGTTTCTCTGGGCCCTCTGGCCCTCCATTCTCATTCTCTGGGCCCTCTGGCCCCTCTTTCCCTGGGCCAGCTTGGACCTCCTTATTTCCCCTTGGACTCTTCTGTAAACTACCCATGTTACTTAGCCCAGCTCAGCTATCACCCAGAAGCTCCTCTCCCATGGCTCTCAGTGCTAGATTACATACCCAGGTCCACCTCTGGGCTTATATCCTGATAGCTCAGCCCCTGTTGGCCATGTGACTCCTAATTGTTCCCTGGTACACCTGCAGGATGCTTCTCAGGCAGCCTGCCTTTTCTTAAAGTTGCAGAAGCACCGAGCCTTTTGCTACAAAATTTATGTAGGACCTGCTCGTTGAATTCATTTATATTCTTTTTTTTTTTAGTGTTTACTTTCCATAGTCTGGTCTGCATTTATTTGTTCCTTATAAAATTAAAACTGTTAACTATCTGGTCACAATTAACTTTTCTTTGTGAAGACTCAAGTAAAGACATCTTTGCCTCATCCATTATTTGCTCTCCTTTCCAATTTAATAATGGAGCTAGGTTTTTTTTTTGTTTCTTCTTATTTCTAATGTCCATATAGAACCTTTTCCTGATGTCTTTTATGTCCCTTGCTAATGGAAACTCATTTTGTGCCTCAGCCTTTCTAATTTTATTCCTACTGTTTGTATGTGCTATTCCTTTACACACTAATCTTTAGTTATGTTTCCCTATTGGTAATTTTTGCATATTTTCTTTTTGCTTTTAGGGCACTGATGAGCTCCTGCTGCCTGTTGGGTAATCAACAAGGCCTGCGGACCGTGCAGGCGCTGCCTGCACGTCGCCTAGTGTATCCTCACCTTTATTTGGGGTGTCACATGCGTCTGCTTCTCCTGCCATGACTTTGATGTTAACGGAGTTAGTTCAGATGTCTGAAACGTCCAGTCCAATTATGAGTCTCACCGGTGTCCCGTGGGTCCTGAGTTTCTGAGGGCTCCCCCACGCCTACACCCTTGCCCGTTCCACTGGGTTGGTGGCCGAGTGTCTGGTCTGGCCACGTATCCACACGTCCACTCAGATGATCCACAAAAGGAAAATAACAATCGAAACAAACACTACGGCCAAGAGGGTTCCCTTGATCAGAGCGGCTGCTCCAGCCATCTGCAGCCATCTTCCAATACCCACTTGCCCTCTGAGGGGTCGAACCCCCTTCTTGGCCTTTGAAGAGCCCCCTTGGAGGGCTTGATCAGTTCCCCAGCTCACTGTTGAGCTGTGCCCCTATTACAGGGACTACGGTTCCCAGAGTCCAATCCTGCCCTTCTACTAGGGTCTTTATGGTACCCAGCTCCGGCTGAGCTCTGTCCGCTCCCGGGCGGTAAATAAACAGTTCTATGTCTTGCAAGGGCCAGCAGACTGTGTTCAAACCCCCCGCTGGGTCTTTGCCCTTTGCCTTTTGCCAGAGGTTCCTACCAGCACTTAGCGTTGCTCGCAGCGTCCTTTGCAGCATGCGCCGGCGTGCTCCACGTCCTCCTTCCGGTTCCACGTTGCCCCCACTTGTTGGTCCCGGTCTCTCTTTTATGCTGGCGAAGGAAGTATCAGCCCCTCCCTTCTCCACACACCTGGGTAAGGGGGATTTCTGCCTGGCTTCTTGGGGCTGCGGACCTGGGGTCCTGGTCCTCTGCTCAGTCTGGGAGCCAAGGAGCCTGCTGGCTCCTTCTTTCCCTCACATATCCTGTCAAGACGCCGCCAGGCGCTTCTCCTTCTTGCCTTATTATGCTCTGTTTGGCTTCTTTACCTTCCACTTCCTTCTCTCCCTTTGGCTCTCGGTTGGAGCTTTCTTCATCACATCGCGATAGGAAGTCCGCCACTGTGTTCGACTTCCCTGGTCTGTATGCAACGTGGAATCGAAAAGGTTGGAGAGCCAGGGCCCACCTCATTATGCGGGCATTATCTGTCTTGGCAGTATTTAGCCATCTCAGAGGGGCATGGTCGGTTATTAATTTAAACTCGTGACCTAAGAGGTAATAGCGAAAGTAGTCCACCCCCCACCGAATAGCTAGACATTCCTGTTCCACTGTGGAGTACCTTTTCATGCTCATTCAGCTTCCGACTGGTGTAAGCTATTGGCCGTTCCACTCCCTCGACCTCTTGTGATAACACCGCTCCTAACACGAAGGCCAAGGCGTCCGTCTGCAAAGTGAAAGGTAGTGCGAAGTTGGGGGTATGGAGAATTACCTCTTGGCACAAAGCCTGCTTGAGGTCTTCGAAGGCTCTCCGCCGATCTGCGGTCCATTCGATGCTATGCGACTTTCGACCCTTAATCGTCTCAACCAACGGGTTTGCTATCTCTGCAAACTTGGGTATAAACCTCCTATAGTAACTTGCACGTCCCAAGAAGACCCGCATTTGTTTCTTGGTTGCAGGAGCGGCATAGTCTCTAATAGCTTTCACTTTGTCCACGAGGGGTCTCACTCATCCTTGCCCCACTAAGAATGCCAAATACTTAGTTTCTCTCTTACCCAGTGCACATTTCTTTGGGTTTGCCATCAGTCCTGCTTGCCTCAGTTCGAGTAGGATGGCCCTTAAAGCCCTTAGATGTTGTTCCCACGTTTTAGTGTATATTACTATGTCATCAATATATGCCGAAGCATACCCTTGATGTGGCGCGAGTATCCAGTCAATCAGTCTTTGAAAAGTGGCCGCTGCCCCGTTAAGCCAAACGGCATTCTTTTAAACTCAAAAAGGCCCCAAGGTGTACCAAAGGTGGTCTTTGGCTGGTCCTCCTTTCTCAAAGGTACTTGCCAATAGCCCTTAGACAAATCGAGCATGGACATAAACCTCGCCTGACCTATGTGTTCCACTAACTCGCTCACTTGTGGCATGGGAAATGCATCGAATTGTGTCAGTGCATTTAGCTTCCGAAAGTCTACGCACAGCCGCAGACTCCCATCAGGTTTGGTCACCGCTACTAAGGGGCTGTGCCATGGGCTGCGGGATGGTGTGATGATCCCTTGAGCCAACATCTTTTCCAGTTCCTCTTTGATTGGTTGGTATCTGTGATACGGGATTCTAAGCCACTTCTCTCGCGCTACTTGACCCTCTTTGGATCAAGTTTATGCTCAACCCCAGCGGCTTTCCCCAGCCTATCGGTGAAGACATCCCTAAACTCTTTGACTAGACCTTGCAGCTGTTGTAACTGTCCTGTCTCCAGTTGCCTCCCAACCGGGACCCTATCTCCATCTCTGGGGTCTTCCGGGTTATCCATAATTTGTCTCCCAAATTCCTCTGGCTCGGGCTCAGGAGAAATCAATAGGCCTTTAGGCTCGTGCCACTCCTTAAGGAGATTTATATGATATATCTGTTTCTCCCTTTTGGCCCCCGAGTGCAACACCTCGTAATCCACGGGTCCTACCCGTCTTAGTACTGTGAACGGACCTTGCCAGCAAGTCAAAAACTTGCTAGTGAGCTAGGCAACAGCATTAGCACCTTTTGTCCTACTCTTAACTCCCTCTCCTTCGCATGCACATCATACCTTTCCTTTTGTTTGTCTTGTGCCTGCTTCAAGTTGTCTTGTGCCCCCCCCCTTACCAACTGAAGATGCTCTTTCAAGTCCCTTACATACTCCGAGGCTCCTCTTCCTGAGTTCGGATCTGCCTCCCACCCTTCTCTCACGATATCTAATAGACTTCGGGGCCTGTGTCCGAACGTTAATTTGAATGGGGAATATCCCAGCGATGCTTGTTGGGCATCCCTAATCGCAAATAGCAAGGGGGGGACCATCAGGTTCCATTTTTTTGGTTCTACCTGTGCGCAGCGGCGTAACATCCCTTTAAGAGTGCCATTAAATCGTTCCACCAGACCATTTGTTTGGGGGTGGTACACCGCTGTCTTTAAGTGATGGATCTGTAGTACTTTGCACATGGCCTCCAATACCAAGGACATAAAATTAGACCCCTGGTCGGTGATAATTTCCCTTGGGATACCAAATTTGGCTACCCACTTCATTAATTCCTCCGCCACCTTGGGTCCTGTAACTGCTCGCAGCGGGATAGCCTCCGGAAATCTAGTCGCGTAGTCTATGAGTACCAACACAAACTGGTGTCCCGCTATACTCCGGGGCAACAGGCCTACTACATCCAAAGCCATCCTCACAAAAGGCTCTCGCACCACCGGCATCGGCTGCAATGGTACTTTGGGGGGCTTATAAGTGCTCACCTTCTGGCATAGCTCACAGACCTTACAGAACCCTTCCACTTCTTCATACATATGGGGCCAAAAGCACCATCTAGCTAAGCGGGCCTCGGTCTTACTGTTTCCTAGATGTCCCCCCAAGGGATTCCTATGATCTAGGCGTAGAAGTGGCTCTCTGTAAAGTCGGGGTATAACTAATTGTGCGAGCTCCTCCCCTTCAGCCTTACCCCGCTTAATCCGATATAATAGAACATTCCGTATCTCCACCCGGGGCACGGGTCTAGCCTGTTGGGGGAGAGTTACCTGTTGGTCGATTCTAGCTTGCTCGGTTTCTCGGAAGGCCCGCAGTTCTTCATTGCTCTCCTGGGCCTCATGGAATCGACAGCTACTGGCCAGCGCCTCTATCTCCAGTTCTTCTTGACTCTCTGGACCGGCTCCAACTAATCCTTCTCTAGGGTTCTCGGAGTCACGGAGCAATGCTACCACTTCAAATATCTCTGGCCATTCTCAACCCAATATCATGGGATACAAAATTTTCTCTTGTAGTCCCACCGGGATTCTTCTATTGATCCCATTCACTTGGACATCCAATAAACATCGTTCAAAATAAGCCTTTTGCCTATGGAGGCATACCATCTGCACCCCAGCACATCGCGGTGCTCGCTTCCAGGCAATCAAAGAGGGGCGCACCAACGATTGTGCGCACCCCGTATCTACGACGGCATGAACTGGCCGGCCTTCTACTCACACCAGCACCTCAGGTAGGGGTTGCACCGTATCGGTCGAAGTGTTCCCCACACCACAGTCCATCACTTCTGTCTCTTGGGCTTCCCGTGGTCCTGTCCAGTGGTCTGTGGTTTCTGGCCCATTTCCTGGCATCAACCGTAAACCCCGAGAACAGTTTCGGGCTATATGGCCCGTTTTTCCACAGAGGAAGCATAACAGTCCTGGAGGACTTCCTTTCTTGCCTCCCTTATTCTCCTTCTCCTTTTTCAGGTTTGCTTCCTGCCCCCTCATACCTCGATCCTGCTGCATTTCCCCTTGGGCCATGTCGAAATGCTCGGCCAATTGCAGGGCCTCTCGGGACAATTTTGGGCAGTGGCATCTCACCCACCTATGGGTGTCCTCATCCAGATCTGCTATGAACTGTTCCAGCAATATCTGGTCACAAATCTCATCCTTAGAGTTAACCTCTGGTCTAAGCCATTTATTCATCAAATTCACCAGGCTCTGCCACAATACTCGGGGGACTCTCTCCTCTCTGGGTTTCTTCCTTCTAAACGCCTGGCGGTGTCTTTTCGGCGTTATAGTGAGTCTTCGTAATACCTCACTCTTCACTTTATCGTAGTCCTGTGCGTCTATCCGGGTCATGGCCCTATACGCCGCCTGGGCCTGACCGATCAACAGGACCCCTAATTGTCCAGCTCATTTTGCTTTCTCTAGTCCAGCGGATATGGCTGTCCTTTCAAAAATTTCCAAAAAGGCCTCTGGATCGTCCTCTTTGGTCATTTTGGGCATTCTAAAGTCCCACAGGGCCCTTTGTGCCCACACCTGTTGCTGGAGCAGGTGCTCCTGTATGGTTGTCTGCCTTAAGGCTTGCTGTTGCTGCTGCTGCAGCACCTGGGCCATCAGGTTCATGGCCTGTTGTAGGGATTCTGTCCCTGTTAATCCCGTCTGGTGCTCCATTTGGGTCCCTCTAAGGAAGCCGCTGCCGAATTCCCGGCCAATGCACCACTGTCGGGTAATCACCAAGGCCCACAGACTATGCAGGCGCTGCCTGCATGTTGCCTAGTGTAGCCTCACCTTTATTTGGGGTGTCACACGCGTCTGCTTCACCTGCCACGACTTTGATGTTAACGGAGTTAGTTCAGATGTCCGACGCATGCAGTCCAATTATGAGTCTCACCGGTGTCCCGTGGGTCCCGAGTTTCTGAGGGCTCCCCCACCCCTACACCCTTGCCCGTTCCACTGGGTTGGTGGCCAAGTGTCTGGTCTGGCCACGTATCCACACGTCCACTCAGATGATCCACAAAAGGAAAATAACAATCGAAACAAACACTACGGCCAAGAGGGTTCCCTTGATCAGAGCGGCTGCTCCAGCCATCTGCAGCCATCTTCCAATACCCACTTGCCCTCTGAGGGGTCGAACCCCCTTCTTGGCCTTTGAAGAGCCCCCTTGGAGGGCTTGATCAGTTCCCCAGCTCACTGTTGAGCTGTGCCCCTATTACAGGGACTACGGTTCCCAGAGTCCAATCCTGCCCTTCTATTATGGTCTTTACGGTACCCAGCTCTGGCCGAGCTCCGTCCACTCCCGGGCGGTAAATAAACAGTTTTATGTCCCGCAAGGGCCAGCAGACTGTGTTCAAACCCCCCCGCTGGGGCTTTGCCCTTTGCCCTTTGCCAGAGGTTCCTACCAGCACTTAGCGTTGCTTGCAGCGTCCTTTGCAGCATGCGCCGGCGTGCTCCACGTCCTCCTTCCAGTTCTGCGTTGCCCCTGCTTGTCAGTCCCAGTCTCTCTTTTATGCCGGCAAAGGAAGTACCGGCCCCTCCCTTCTCCACACACCTGGGTAAGGGGGATTTCTGCCTGACTCCTTGGGGCTGCGGACCTGGGGTCACTGGTCCTCCACTCAGTCTGGGAGCCAAGGAGCCTGCTGGCGCCTTCTTTCCCTCACACTGCCACATTGGTCTCTTAGTGTGCTTCCTATCTTTCCTTTGCATCAGGATAGTTTGCTTTTGTTTGCATTTAATATAGTCTCTTTTTGTAACTACCTGCACTCCTTTATCCCTTAGATTATCTCCCAAGAGACCTTATCTACCAGTTTCCTGAGCCAAAGTGTGCTACAATAATTCCAGTCTCCTTATTGTACTGCTCTTGTGACTTTGAAATCTGTCATTTCATCATCATTCTCTTTCAAATTACCTTCTATCTTTAGAGTCTCAATCATTTAATCAGAATCAATTAAACACAGCTTTTCCGCTACTAGATTCCATCACCTTCTGAAACAACAGTCATCTCCAACACATTCTAAGAACATGAGGGAATGCCTGTGTGTTTCTGTGTTGTTTTTCTAATATATAACTGGGTAGTTCAAGTCCTCCATTAGCCTTCACTTACTTCTGATAGTTGGTCAAAAAAAGCCTTTACTACTGTAACAGGTTGCCCCTCCCAGTGATATCTTCCTAGTACTCTGCACCTTGTGTGGGCACTCTTGGATCCTTCTTTGGGATTCTTATGTCCCGCCCTATATTCACCTGCCACATCTTGATGGCACTTAGGATGATGTTCTCGTAAGCGGGAGGCTGCCTATTGTATTGGATATGTGGGGGCCATTCCCCTATGTGGGACTGACCCCTGCTTTTTCTCTAGCTAGGCCTTCCCGTCTAAACCCACTAAACAGGTTTTAACTTTGAGGCTCTAGCCTTTTCCACTGCCTTGGGGCCCAGGCGCCAACCCCACTGCTGGAGGGCCGCATGTCCCAAACCAGGGGATGACCCCGAGTTTCCTTCCCCTCTGACTGCCAGCAGCGAACTGCCTGCCTGGACTCAGTCCTAGGGTTTAAATGGGAGCCAGGCCCTGCCCCTTCTGGTCAGCTGACTGCTCACAGGTGTGGGTCATTGGCTCCCTCCGGTTACCCTAGCAACCGGCACCTGAGTGCTTATTCTGGCTCTACATGTAGCAGGCACCTACAACTACCTCTGCTGGTCTTTTATCCTAACCTAGTCATGAGCAGTCCCAGTGGCAGCAGCACCCTGGGAGCGCCAGAGGACCTTCTGAACTATGTTGAGCTGGAGTGGTTGGGCCCCACTACACTGGCCAGGTGCATCCTGCTTGCGCCTAGTCTAGGAGGTGAAAGCTTCCCCGCCCCTTGACGCTCTTGCCCACTTGAAGTGCGTCCTGTGTGAGGGTGGTCCTCACTCCCTCATGTCCCCCAGGCTGGTGGAGCTGCTGGCTGGGCGTGTGCCCAGTCTGCTTTTCCACAGCCCACCAGCACCAGCTCTACACTCTCATCCACCGCACGCTCCACCATGCTGCCCTCGCATCCCCCCAGACACCAAGTAGCGGGACACTCTCGGCGAGGGTGAGGCCGATGTACCCCGGTGGCAGAGTCTGTACTTCACCTTGATCCCCCGCATCACTGGGGACCTAGGCTGGTGGCTCCTTCATGGAGCCATCACAATGGGCGTGTGCCTGGCACAGTTTAAGATGGCCCCCGATACATGCCCATTCTGTGGACAGAAGGAGACCCTGGTGTACTTGGTCCTGGAGTGTACCAAGTTGCAGCCCCTGCATCTCCTTCTTCAGAACCTCCTGCTGAAGTTCTGACTGCACTTCTCCCCACACCAAGGCCCAGGACCTCCTGGTCAACCTCCTCCTTGCCCTGGTTAAGTTGGCCATCTGGCTGAACAGGAAGGAGGCTCTGGCTGGGAGGGTCCCCGGGGACTGTGGGGCCTTTTTCCTGGGTCTCCTTTGTTCCCACATCTGGGCAGAGTACTACTGGGCAGTAGCTGCTGGATCACTAGCTGCTTTTGAGAGCCGGTGGGTGCTGGCCAGGGTGCTCTGCTCGGTGTCCCCCCAGGGTGCACTTGTTTTGTCCCTATGACCTCATGAGCATGCCCTGTTTCTTCATATTTTGTCCCCAGAATTCAGTTGGTGGCTCTAGGTCTCATCGCTACCCTTAGGTGGCAGCCACAAGTTCTGTATGGGCTAACCCCACAGCTTTTAGTCACCGAATAGGCCTAGTCACAGTCAACTACCCTGTTTCTCACATCTTCTTGAACTTCATAGCAAATATATACATTCTAGTTTTAAAACACATCTCCCTTTTTCTTTGCCTATCCTTCTTAAATAAGTGTATTATGACTTCTAGCTTCTCCTCTTTATTCCCTTATAATCCTGGCATTTGTGTATAGATATCTCAAATCTTCAGTGGGTCATCCTGTTTTTTTCACTTCTGTTTCTCTTTTGGTCCAACTGCAATTTCCTGTTCTCTCTCCCCCATGCCAGAATGCAGTCCAGTCACTAGATCGTTATAATTATTGTTATATTCTTACTTACAGTCTTACATTGCTGCCCGCTTCAAACCTAATGTAAAGCCCTCCTCAATAGGTTTCCAAGCCACTGCCAAAGATGCTCTTTCCCTTCTTTGTGAGACTGGCCCCTCTCTTCCCAACTTTCCTTCTTTGTAGAACAGTGTTCAGTGCAGTTGAAAAAACTGCAGCCCATCTGTTGACATCCTCTGTTCAGGCCTGCATTAATCTCCAGTATTCATCTGCATCTTCCCAGATCTTTATCCTCAACAGAGTGTTGCCCTCACACCTTACCTGAGACTCCAGAACCCTGCAGTCACGGCTCAAGGTCATGCCTGGCAGTATCATTACCGCCCACACATGGGCTGTATGGGGGAGTATTAAGAAGGCCAGATGCGCCTCTGCAACCTTTTTATGATGGGTGTGGTAACATGGGTGAGGCAGGCTTATCAATCAGTTATTGACTTTGGGTGTCTATTAAGGCCTCCATGTGTTTGTTTATGCCTCTGGATAATAGGGTTAGCCTTCCAGAGAGTAGACTTCTGGTATATTTTTACACATAACAAACAGTGCCTCCTATTCCTGGTGCTCCAAATGAACTGGCTTTAGTCAAAGGGCTTCAGACCTAGCAATTTGATCAGCAGAAGTAAAAATACCTAGCAGTTCTGAAGTATATATGTTCTTTTAAAAGTTTCCTTTATTGTTTCACTTACAAATGAAGAAAAAAAGTCATGTCTGAAAGCAAATAAAGTAATACTTGGATTTTAAGGCCAGCAGAGGCCATTCCGATGATCTCATCTGACCTTCTCCACAACACAAGCAATATCCTTTCACCATGAAGTCCAATAACGTCTGTCTGAGCCATAGCATATGTTTTAGAAAGACATCCAACCTGTATTTAAAGACTTCAAATGATAAAGAATCCATGGTATGCTGTACTAATGGTTAATTGCACTCACTATTAAAACTTGTTCCTTATTTCCAACCGTATTTCTTCCTTTTTTCTTGAAAGAAAGAGATTAGAAAAGAACAGTTCATTTGAGGATCTCATCAGGCTTGTTCTAAATTGTTCACTTGTATTTTATCCTGTAACCCTTCTTGTTTGCTCACCAGCTCAGAACAGAACTACAGCATTAGACGAGTCCCCCACACAGAGACAAAAACTCTTATCTTACCACTTTAAGCTGCAGTAAATGAATGATAATGTCTTTTTACAGAATAACAGGCACAAGCAGAATCATCTCACTGGGAAAAAAGAGATTTCAAGCACAGCTGGCAGCAGATTCTATTCTCTTCTATTCAGGTTCTTCTACACTGCCTATCTTCACAGCATATGAGCACCTTTTAGAATAAAATCATACAATATAACTTACATCAACTCATTAAAGTAAAATTTCTTTTCCATCTTCCACAAGCAACAGGGTGTGCATGTACTTCTTAGTCATTGGTAAATGCTAAGTGGTTAGTGGGTTTTTTGGAGAAGGAAATGAGTTTTATATTAGGACCTGATGGTGGCAAGGTCTGGGGTTATTCCAAGCTCTTTCTAGAATGGCTTCCAGTGTCCCAGGACAGCTGTTGAGAAAGGTCTGTCTTTACATACCTGAGCCTGATTTATATTGTTTGTGAAGAACATCAGCTTTAGAACAGTTAATATCACAGAAGATGAAGTAGACCTGTAGACATCCTTCTTCAGAAAACATTGAAAATAAAAACTGGGAACCTTAAACATAGTTCACTATACATAGGGGACCAATGCATTTAGCATCTTACAGAGATTATAGATCCTCAGTAATCTGTGCTGCTGAGGAGATGAGCTGTTGCATTTGGTACCAGTTGCTGCTCTTTCTAGGAGGATACTTTCAACCATGTTATATTACGTTGTAATAATCAAGTATGGAGGCAACAAAATCTGGTTTTGGTGGAGACCAGGTTGCCATCTGAGAGCATGTGGCTCAATATCTAGATAGACACTGGCAGCAAAAACAGTTTTTGTGGCCAATATTATAAGAGAGCTCATTCTTTTGAGGAGTCTGGACAGGGTGCTAGACTGTGGGCAGACTTCCTTGCATAGAAAATACCAGGAAAGACTCTCAAAAGATCTGGAACAATAGTGAATTTGGTCCATGGTGAATACGAGTCCCTAGGTATCCATTTTCTTCACGGGGACTTAAAATCAAGATGAAATGTCTTTCTAAGGGATATGCACTAGTTCAGCTAGAAGTTACTGAAATACTGATAATAGGAATCAATGCAGAAATTATGGGGTCTGTATCAGGAGAATCAGACTAGATTATCATTGCCTTAAAATCAATGACTCTGTGAATCTCCCTGTGGGTTTTTTCAAAGCTACTGTTAGCCTGTGTATTACAACTAGAATAAAAAGGAAGGGTGGTTTGATGACCGGACAAGCAGTTCAGATTATTTGCTTAAATGTCAGTATTACTCCTGTATTCAATAGGGGTTAGCATTTCATTGCATTGTAGTTATGTAAAATCAGTTGTTTGATCAAAGGCCCGTTCAGTGAAGCATTTGTCTCTCATCTGTCATTGGGTTTGCCAGCAATAACAATTAGCTAGACTTAATTGTATATTTTAACAACTGCTTTCTATTACCAAAAGTTTTGCTTCACTTTTAATGTAAGCTACCTTTCTGCTATATAAGGTTTTAATTTAAAGCTCAAATTCCAATTTTAAATCATCAAACTGTTGAAAATATCTGTCCTGTTACCTTGCAAGAAATGAAGTAAAGCCATAATAGCTCTTTGGGACAGAGACTGTTGCTTGCGTATAGCGCTTAACACAATGAGACTTTCACGCCTGACTAGTGAATCTAGACGTCAGGGTAATAGAATCAATTTAACAACAATAATAACCGAAAAATGCTTTAATGTGCTTTTCCTAAATAAGGAAAATGATGAGACTGCTACTGAGACTGCAGCTATAGCTTTGTATGTGGGAAGGATATCCAAGTGATAAGAGGTAAAATCTTATGATCAAGTATAAAACCTTGTGGTTAATGACTACACACCAGCTTTGTGGAGGAGATATCTATGTGAGTAAGTGCAGAGCTATGTGATAAACGGAGCGGTGTCACTCTGTTGGTGGAAGAAAAAGACTGTAACTTTCACTGCATAATAAAAAGTAAACAATATTTTTTGTACATGTTGCAAGAAACAAACCAAGTCAGAACTAGCCAGTTTGGTATAGCAGAAACTGTTGCATTTGTGCAACAGCAACACAGGAAAATTCTTTATAATTTTAGTATTTATTAATGAAGTCCCCCATTGTTTAGGGGAGTTCAGATCAAATTCCTTTTTAACAAAGCAATGCTCTTACACTGGCAATTCTCCCAAGGTGCCCCAAATTGAGGATAATTCCTCAGTAATTGCAAGGAAGTTGTTACATACCTGGAATTATATGTGTACCAGACATTTTCCTCCAGAGTAGTTGATGTGTGCCTTTGACTTGGCAAGTTTTCAAATATGGAAGGCACTACAATTATAGTGTCGTATACACTTTTAAAATGGTTGGAATTCTAGGGATTTACAAACTGTAGGGTGATAGATCAGTTATTGACTTTGGGTGTCTATTCCCTTGTTCTTTTACTATCTTGGAGAAAAAAAATATTCAAACAGCTGTTTTATAAAATGTACTCCCTATATTTTCCCAATAAATATATTTTTGGCACAAAACACAGTAGAAGTCCTAACAATAGTATTTGAGCTTACTGTAAATATACTTTGCAAGTGTATGAAAGTACCTGAGCAGTTTAAATGGCACTTTTTAAACTTATTTTATTTATTCTGAAAATGTAGACAGAGATAGTGGGTCAGAGTTTAACAACTGGTACCGTCCTGAAAGTGCTCTGCTGTGACTGATTTAAACATATTCCTAAAGATTGTCCAAGGACAAGCAGAATTATGAACCCTTAACAACTCATCTTGATGCTGAGCCTCCCTGTGAAAGCTGAACTAAATCCCCCTTGCTCCTGTGAGTCCTCCCATTTTCCACCTGTTGGGGGGGGTAATGATAATGTTGAGGTGGCATCATTTGATTAGCCTGCCTGCTCCACATATGTTGGTTTTATAAGGCAAGATATCAATAGATGATACAGCAGAGAAGACACAGCAAACTTTATGTTGCCCTGCAGACTCATCCGTCCGTCTTCCTGTTCCTGATACCCATGACATCCCATACATATTGCCTAATTCTCCTGTCTGACACCACTGTTACATCTATGCGTCTCTATTGAAGTCAGTTAACCTATGCTGGCATGGAGTAATGCAGAGGAGAGTCAGTCTCTCTAGTCTTAAGAACAACTAAAAGCATTTAAGCTAAGTTCTACCCTTTTTACACTGGCAGCACGTGTGAACTCATTCAAATTAATTATTTATAATGATGTTGACACAGGAGAAAATAATGCAGCTGGAGATTTGCCTTTGTGGCTAAGATGCTAAACTTACCCCCTGTTTCTGAAAGAGCCTCCTAAACGCTTCCCGAATAATCTTTTCTCAAAATGGTCTTCCTTGATTTAAAAACAATAAAGGGCATGCACATACAGTATAAGGCACAGTGCCAGGTCTGAACCTTTACAGAATTCAGTTGGTTTTTATAGAACTTTTTACAAGGGCAAAAGTGAACTGTGTTAATGATCCTTGCCGAGTTTGATGATAAAAAGAACTGACTGGTGAGCTGATGCAAAACACTGAAACACCTTGACAGTCTTCTTTAGCCTCTTCCAAAGTAACAGCTTGAGTCTTCTCTTCAGGAATTTAATAGCATTGAGGAATTTCCCTTTCTGTGTTTTAACATCCTTTTGCTAATGCTTGGAAGGTTGTTTCAGTGGGATGCCAGTGCATCCTTTTTTCCAGGGATGCATCCATACTGCAGAATGTAGATCCAGATCTAGATCTACAATGTTTGGGAAGGTTTGGGTCTGGGTTTTCATTCAGCCAATTATAGATAAGGACTGTGATGTGCTAGAGAAAGTAAATCTAGGGTATACCTACAAAGTGACACAGATCTAATACTGGTTTGAGCAGCAATTTCTTGAATGTTTTATCGTGACTCAGGTTTGGAGTTCAACCTTGTTCTCTTCCTGAAATCTGATGATTTGGATCCTGGGTTTTGGTCCAGGTCCAATTTTACATGCATCCTATAAACCCTTCAACCCAAGCTTCCATGCAGTGTTTTTTGTTGCCCATGTTCAAGGGCAAGAATGCCTGCTGGCTGATATGTGTCACCCTTTGAATTTTGAATCCTACACAACCAAGAAGAATCATATAGGAGAATAGGGTGGAGCTATCCTGCAGATGTGCTGTTTAGGAGAGAGCCCTACAGGAGTCTGCACAAAGCAGCAAGTTCAAGCAGGTAACTAGAGAGGTAGTCTTTTCCCCAAGGACCATGATAGTCATAATTACAGTCATATAAATCAATATGATGACAGAAAAATCACATATTTCCAGATGCCCATGGTAAACCTCCCTCCTGTAAATTAGAGTTGGCGTTAAGTGTGTGGAGAAATCCTGTAATTAAGGCGACAGCTGCAAGAAGAGCTGCTAGAAAAGGCACTAAGCTGTAACTTTGTTTTCATCACAATATTTTGTTAAGTCTTTTCTTTTTGCTTTATCAAAAGAAAGCTGGGCAGTAGCAGCACTCTCTTTTACAACAGCCCTATTATTCATTTGGGAAAAATAAGAAAAAATTACTCTAAATGAGTTGAATGATTACCTTTAATTACCACTTGCTAACTATGCTATGTCAGATAGATAGATTTCTATATTAAAATGAAAGCTTTTGAAAAATACATCAAGCACATTTCTGTGATTTGTCCTGCCAGCAGATTCCAAGATTAATCCTACCACAGCAACCGTTTGCAGAACTGAGGTCTCAGAATTTCAGTAGGCCTAAGTGATGAGTCCTTTGTCAAAAAGTACTTGTGCAAAAATCATTGATTGACTAATAATAACAATGATGATGTGATGATGATGATGATATGTCAGTGAGACTACCTTTTGCAGTACATTTTCTTTATCCATAGTATGTTTATGGATGATTATTCACAAATATATAAGAATTTTATAAAAGCTATTAAAATATTCACTTTTTTATCATTCACCCAATTCTACAGCCAATCCTTTGCTTTGCAGTAAATTTCAATAATGTGCCACCCATCATTAGACAAATGTTGGCATTATTTTGATTATAAGTTAACATGCAAATGTTATTAATGAATGATAAAACATCCAAGTGAGGAGAAGAGCCTATAGGAAAACTCTGAGACATTTTTCACAATGTTATAATTAAAGTGGTGCCTTGTTTTGTAGAGCACATGTAGAGCACTACAGACTTCCTGGGTTTTTGCAGCCATACAGCTGTGCCAGTACTTCCACAGAGCTCTATAAACATACCAAGTCTCTCTTCAACATCCCTGATGTTACAGTCCTGAGTGCTTTCTTTAGTGCTAATTGTGTTGAGCTGGGATAGAAGCTCGGGGTAATGCAAAGCTTTACATGGAAGCTTTGCATTACCCATCATGACCTAGAACAGGGGACCGCAATATTTTTGTGCAGTGTGCCAAAAATATCTGCAATCTCAGCTTGTAAGATATTGGCATGGCCAGTGCTAACAAGTAAGTTTGGTGCCCGGGGCAAAGCCTGCAGCGGCAGCCTGCTCTCGCCCCACACACAGATCCAGGGGGGACAAACCCAACGATGCTTGCCCAGGAGTGCATGAAACAGTGGGAGCAAGCCTTCACCCATCCCTGTGCCCCCCCAAATGAGCTGCTTGTGGCTCTGTCCTGCACCCGGCCCCAGCTGGGCAGCAGCTGTTGGATCCCCTTTGCTTTGGTGCTTGGGGTGGTTGCCCCGCTTGCCCCTTCTCCCCTCCCCTTCTTTTTATGGCACTGTGAGTGGCAGGGCAGATGGCAAAGGATCCAGGAAGAGCCCAATCCTTGTCGTGGCAGCACAGCCCTGGCCCCTTCCCCATCATCCATCCTGAGGTGTGAGTGCACCTGCAATGTGCACCAGCAATGAGCTGGGCCAGGGCTCTGTGGACCCCAGTGCAGCTGCCTGCAGCCTCCTGACTGCCTGTCACCGGTGGCCCAGGCTCTGGGCAGACCTCTGATGCCCATCGTAGAGCCTGGACTGCTCACAGCAGGTGGCAGGGAGGCTGCAAGCAGCTGCACTGGGGTCCATGGAGCCCCAGCCTGCTCATTGCCAGCAGTGGGCACGCATACGCCTTCAGGCAAACAGCGAGGAAGGGGCTCAGGCTGAATTGCCACAACAAGAATTATGCCCCTTGCAGCTCCCCCACTGTCCTCCCTTAAGTGTGCCTTTGTGTGCTACACTCCGGCACATGCACCAGGGGTTGCCTACCCCTGCCCTAGAAGCTGCTTCTTATTGATGTGACATTTACAGAAATTCATTAGAACCTGAGCCACAATCTCCTGACTCAGTGGTATCTGCAAGCCAATGGAGCTAAACCAATTTGTCTACCAGTGTTGTTGCTTTGTTTGTTTTATAACAATATAATTTATCAGAATTATAATATAATTCTTCAGTGATGAATTGGTTTCCAACCAATTTTCTTTTCATTTTATATTGAACTCATGGATTGGCAGCTTGTTAATTGTACCATATACATGCAAATGTTGTGTTAAAATGTAATTATGGAGTTAAGTGAAATCAACACAAGGCAAGCATGTTCACAGATATAGCTGAGGAAATCCTTTATCAATGGCTCCTCAGGCCATCTTACTTTGTCCCTGCTCATTCTTGAATCAACCCTCTGTTTTCTTCCTTAAACAAACAGCATTATCCCAAGAAAAAGTCCGTAGCACAGCCTGAAGCACCTTCTGATGTGTGCTGCGATCCATAGGCCCAAGGGAATTGCTATAGGAAGGATAGACCTCTCAGAGGCACTCTTTGAGGACGTACACAGTGTGTGGGGGGGAGGGGGGGTTAGGGGTGCAGTCTATCTACCAACCTGAAGAAAGGGAATAGAGTCTATAGCCCTGAAGGAAGCTTATGTTAGGTGACTTCAATGAACCATCCCACAATGGAACCCTAGAATGAACATTAAATTGAGCTTTTTTGCTTCTCTGCCAGGGAACTATGAAGCATTGTGCCAATTTCTGCAAATTTCTTTGCTGCACAGTTTTAGTTTAATAGAGTTCCTGGTGCCTCCATAGTTTTAATATTGCTGACATTTTTTGGTGAAAAGTGATAAAGAATCATCTGATATTGTTTAAAAGCTGACTTTTATTTTGCTTTTCTCTTACTCGAGCATATACACAACCCATAATTTATTTGGAGAACAATCTGTGGTGTGATTTTGTATCTAAAAGTGAAACTGTTCTGACAGCTACAGGTTGAAGACAACTGTGTTTAATTTTTTTAGCTTTCATTATTTAATATGCATGCCAAATCAGAAGCATTACAACTGTTGGAATCAGCTTATGGAAAGCTAAATATTAAAGTAAAAATGTTCTGACTTGGATGTCAGATTGGCATTTAAATCCATCAATATAGGAAAATCTACTGTTCAGAGAAACAGGATGCAGTCTAAACCTTGAAATGTAATTCGATTCTATAAAGATGCACTGAAACCCCATATTGCAAAAGAGTTATCAAGTATTATCTTGAGAACTCATGGGGTGCATCTACACATAGCCCTATGGAGATGTAGCAATGCCCTTTCTCACTGCCTACACGTGATCACAAGCTATATCACTGTAGCAGCATGCTCCCCAGGTATAGTGTGTCACTACAGTGCTGTAATGGTGAAATTTAACTGTGCTCTGTGCACACGGCACAGTAACCACTTATACCACCATAGTAGTGTTGTCATATAGCAACCTATAGAAGCACCCTTGCAGGTCACATGATGTCCTGGACAATTAGAAAAGGGTAAATATGGTGCCCATCTTTGAAAAAAGTAAGGAGGGGCCTTCAGTTTGGGAAATGACTGGATAGTCCGCAGTGTTGCAGAAAAGGAGCTCAGGACTACATTGCACCACAAGCTAAATATAAATCAATGGTATGCTCTGGTTGCAAAAATGCGGTAAGTGATTCCTTTACTTGCAGGTGACAAGGAAAGTGTAGGATTGTCACCTGCAAGTAAAGGAAAGTGATTATTTCACTCAATTCAGTGCTGGTGCAGCCTTACCTGGAGTACTGTGTCCAGTTTTGGGAACCTGCATTCAAGAAAGATATAGGCAAATTGGAAAGAGTCCACCAAAGAATAAAAAACATGGCAAGAGGTCTAAGAAATATGGTTTATGAGAAAAGGATAGAATACCTGGGATTATTTAAATTGGAAAAGAAAACACTGCAGGGGTATTTGATAACAATTCAAATATGAGAAGGATGATTATAAAGAGGTTGGTGATAAATTCTTCTCTGTGGTTCCTAGGGACAGGGCATGAAGCGAAGGTCTTAAATTACAACACGGGAAATGTGGGTTAGATATTAGGAGAAACATTCTAACTATGAAGGTGGTTAAGCATTTGAAGAAACTACCAAGGTGGGTTGTGGAATCTGCATCTTAGGCTCTAAGGGCAGATTAGACAAACACATATATTGAATGGTTTAAACAAGGGTGATGCTACCTTGAGGAAGGGGTTGGATTAGATGACCTCCCGAGGTCACTTCCAGCCTTATTTTCCTGATTCCATAATGCTAAATTAATTTAAAAAGCCTGATGCAATTCCAGTTGCAAGTTTTCAATTGACTTCTATGTGCAGTGGACTGAGCCATTAATTCCAATGTTTATGTACAGATCTATGGCTTGCTTTAGATGCTATTGCTTGACAATTCTAGCCACAAAGACTTTGGGTGCATGGTGTCTGGATCTGCAGCTGTGTCTATATGGGAATAGGTGCCTACAGCCAATAGTACACTAGCTATTGGATGCGGGGCTGTAAGATCTTTAGAAAAACAACAAGAACCTTTAGGCTTTAGAAGCATGCAGATTGCTGGGGCCTGTATTATATAGAATTATCTACAGTTGCTTAAGTATCTGGTTATATCTGAAAGTCTGCATGAGGGATCTGATCTCATAGAAGGAGCTCATCTGTGTAACCCCATTCATTTTAATTGGGATTACTCATATAAGTAAGGTCTGAATGATAAGGCCCTTTATTAATACCAGTTGTGGTAGTTATCACTATTTGCATTTCAGCCAAAGTAGTTCAACTTAATATTGTAGCCCGCTTTTGTACTATGACGTGTCATAGACTGTACCATATCTGTTTGACCAATGGTTCCCAACCTTTTTTTTTTGTGACCCACTGCTGGGCATGGAGTGCGGAGGCAGTGCCTGGGACCAGGGGACCTCCCGGCATGCAATGCCGTTCATCCTTTGTGTGTGGTGTCATTGGCATTGCCCCCATAATCCTCATTTGGGTCATGACCTGAGGTTGGGAACCACTGGGTTGGACTGTTCTACTCTGGCTAAGTACTCCAGGGATGTTAGGAGAAGGTTAGATCGTATTACAGATGGCAACCCAATTTAAGGTAAGTCAGGATGTGGGGTGTTAAATGGGGGAATGGAGGTGATGGGGGGCAGACAGGCTGGGAGGAGACTGAGGATCTGTGGGATCCACAGGAGCAATGCTGGGGGCAGGCATGATCTGTGGGAGCTATGTAGGCAGGTATGATCTGCTAAAAATAGCTTGGTGCCAGGTAAGCATGGATAGGGAAAGTGCATCCCTGGGGCTGGGGCCAGCAGCTGAGGTTTACCAGCCCTGGGGCTGCACATGTAACTGTACAGAAGTTCCATGCACTGGTCTAACCTACATCAGGTAGATCTGATACTACGTGGATCCAGGTCTATCTTAGACTGGGTTTGGCCATTTTTAGACCAGTCTGTGTACATAGAACTTCTATACTGTTATGAGTTTAGATTCGATTCCTGACCACTGATACCAGGTCTGAGTGTAAGGTCGGTATTAGGGATGAGCTAAGTTAATTTGGATGGCTATTTTGAACCTGATCTAACTTCCTCCTAACCCCTGTGAATGTCTGTACTTAGCCAGAGTCTGTCTTTAGAACTGGAAAAATTATTTACTGCAAATAACAACTTGGGCTGTTTCACTTTGAATAAATGTTTCCTGAATAAGTTTTTTCTTATTATTTGACTGCCTTTGTCAAATAACATTCAGCAAATAGCTGACTATGTTTTTTATTTCTACAGATTGGCTGCAACTACGCATGAAATTAAGGTGATGTAATGAGCTTCAGAACAGTTTGCTCCAGTGTACACTGATACTGGGGGCAATGTTTACACGTGTGCCTGGGACAGCAGAACTTTGAGCTGGGGTAGAGCAGCTCCAGGCTAACAGCAGACTCGGGGGGCTCAGCTGTGGGCTTCAGGTGGTGGCATCGGGTGGCAGAGGGGCTGGCTGAGGCCCAAGAGTGCTTGAAACTGCAGAGCTGTGTGGCTAGGCAGCAGGCAGGAGTCTGGCCCCCTACTGCCTGGGCTGACCAGGAGGCCTGTGCAAAGCAGCAAGTATTCTCTTCTGATTCAGATTCAGCTGATTTGATATGATGATTCGAATTACTGTCCCAATTCGATTCGGCCGATTCAGATTCAGAGATTTGGTGCCGATTCAGAGATTCAGCCATAGACCATAATGGAGAATCACTAAAATAGCTATAAATTTGAATTTTCGTGGCATATTCAGATGAAAACAGCAGGGATGGTAGCCCCTTCTGAGGGCATGAAGCCTGCCAAGTTTTAAGGAGATAGGTGCAGGGGTTTCTGTGAAAGTGCATCTCAAACTGTTGAAAGCAAAACTCACATCACTTACATGTGTTAAGGCAGAGTGGGATGAAAACAGCAGGGATGGTAACCCCTCATGAGTCCTTGCTGCAAGCCTTCTGAATCTCTGAATTTCTCTGAATTGACTCAGAGTCTTCCAGTTCAATTCAGACCTTTTAATGGCTCTCCTGATTTGATTCGGATTCGGAGACTCGGCCACTGAATCAGGTCAAATCTCCTTCAAACTGAATCAGCTACTGAAGCTCTATACAGTCCTACTGACCTGGCAAAATGTATGCCCACAGCCACCGGCTACACAATACCTTAGTCACACTTAATTACTCCACCTACAGGAGAGTTAATTAGTTTACTGCGCCCTAACACCGGTGCATGTGTAGACTGTGACACTTTACTGCAGAGCTAGTCTACTCTTCAGTAAAGCATATGAGTAGATGCACCCATCACCAGGTAAGTTATTTGTGAATCATTTTTTATTTGATCAGGCCTATCTCTCATAGCTAGCAAAACAGAGAGAGAAAAAAGAGAAATGTGTCATAAATAATAGAAAATATAATGTCACTTTTTCTTCCTTTATTTGTACCATTTATGGTACTGGAAGGAATTGAAGGAAGAAACAATTATACTAACTAACTAAATCCATGAGTACAGTTTGCTTGACTGAATATATTCAGTTGTAAAGCACTATCCGTCAGAAAGTGCACCTTCAGTATACTGTAATGACCAAGCCAATTTATTACTTCATCACATAAGCACAACATCACAGAAGCAAACTGAAAAGCTCCACATGAAATTTATACTGTGGTTTTCTTATACAGATTTCTATGTATTTTACAGGCTGTAAGAAATTAAAGTGGGTTTAAGTTGTGCCACTAAAACATTTCCATTGCAAAGCTTCAAACTGAGGTATGTGTAAGAGCCATGGAACTACTCTGTGTTTTATAGCACCATTTAAATTGAATGTTATATTTACAGCTTTCTCTTTGAGTGCACATTAAGATGATATTGAACAGAAGCAAGCAAAACAAAACCTTTGGTTCTCCTGATTTCAGGAGAGCTGGAAAAAAATTATGACTTAGTTGTAACAAAAGCCTCTGAGCGGACGTGGAATCCCAGTTAATGATATCCTGTAATCTGATCCCAGGCAGACACTGACAGCTGTTCTCAGAGCCCTAATGAACTGTGCACATTTACAGATCACTGATTAGCAGAACTTGATACTGGTGGGCACAGACAAGTCCTAACACTGTTTGAAATAGCTTTGGTGGTATTAAATAACAGGGATCTGTTATCATGAGATTACCTGTCTGTAAAATTCCTATTTATCTTCTTTATGCTGCTCCTTTTTTCAGAGACAAAAACGGGGAAGATTTGTCATCTTTTATATTGCACCTGTTGCCTTAACTCTTTAAGGTTCTTTGACAACTGGATTCTCCTGTATCAAATTGCAAGTGGTGTGATTCTGCAGCAAACATCTAGAATGAATGGTGAAGGAAATGCAATTGCTGTGCTAGCTCCGTGTTATTGACAAAACGGGGCACACTTGAACTCTGATGGCACTTACTTTTCATAGCTGCATTTTCTGGATATCTGGAGAAAATTGAAAAGACCCCAGCACAGAAAAAAATCTGAGCCCTTATGAAACAAAGTCCAGGAACATGACAGTAGTAGGCAGGCAGACAATGTCAGTTCCCATTATTAAAAACAGGGTTAGCATAGCCAATTATGTTAGCTGGAACACTGACTCCACAGAATCCTTCCCCTTCATGCTCTAGCCACAGTCCCTTTTCTTCTCTCCCTACATGGATACCAAATTCTCCTCCCTAAGCTGTCCCTGAGCTTTTGACCTCCATCTCTCTGAACCTCTTTTTAACATTTAACGTTACAAAAAAGAAGAGAATTCATAACATTGGCTCATTTTCAGTTATGGAACTTGTGCTGTTCAACATGTATCTGCTATATTTGGCTGTTCAAGTGAATTGTTGTAATTCTGTATCTGCTGCATTAACTTCAGCTGCTCATACTGCTTGTACCCATACCTCAACCTACTGAGGGGGAAAGAACATATGGACTAGAGCCTGCTTTACTTTTGGATTGTGATACAAGGTAATAATGTAATAGGAAGCCTCAAGAAATGGGGCAGTGCTAGGATATAGGGAACAATGGCTTCTATATTGTCCCATGCACCACATCTCCCAGGTATTGGTGGCTGCTGGGTCATGTTGGTGCCTACCAGTAAGCAGTGCTTCTGTAAGTAAGGAATGTATGACATGAGCATAGACAATGAGGACCTTAGTTCTCTATGGTGTAGGACTTTAATAAATGAAAAAGACTGAGTTTAGAACAGAAGTTAATATATCCCACTTTATTAAAACAATCACATTGAGTCATAGCATGGAACTACATATTAAAGTATTACTTTCCAAGAGCATAAGGGAATGAACAACTTACAAATCAGAAAAGGTTCCATATAATGATCTTGTAATAAATCCTTCTGCAACATGTATAAGCTGTAAGGTATCAGTTTTGTTCCATGTATGTAAAAAGCCATATTTTACTACAATAGAGGCAGACGAGGTTCTTTGGGTAGATGTGATATCTTTTATCAGACCAATTAAATAGACAAAATAAAAGATATCACATCTAACCAAAGAACCTTGTCTGCCTATGTCCTTAGACCAATACAGCTACAACCAACAACACAAAACAGAGGGCATTTAAATTACGCTTACTTACAACATGGTTACCCATACCCCCTGAGATCATTTTTATCAGCTTCACCACTTTAAAAACAGCTAAACTATTATTTGCATGGGAAAAATGTGATACATCTAAACTGACTCAACTGATCATTCTGTAAACTAAGAGTTGCAAGAAAATAAATTGAATCTGTACACAGGGCAAGACATAACCATGCAGAGATTCTCATGTTCTGTGCTGGAAACAGGATAGCTACATTAGCATGATACTATGCCTGAGATAATTAGCTCCGTCTCTCTGATGAAATAGCTTAGATGTAGCACCATATGAAAACATTTATATTGCTCCTGGTTCTGGAGCTTGCATTCACAGAACTAGCTAGGGTATCTGTGCCTAGCTCTGTAAAGACGTGAAACAGAGGCACATTACACAAGGTGAAGCAGAATTTGGCTATAAATAAATAATGTACAATTCCTATGTTTTTAATCTTACAGATCTGGCATTTCTACTAATATTTTAATAGCGGAAATGAAAGTGTGGATGGACACGCATCATTTGAGATAGAAGGCACGATATCTTTTGTATCATGAAAATGAGATCCAACTAGTACTAAGCACTCACTGAACATATCTTTCTGTAACACTGTAACTTGTATACTGGGTATAAATGTCACCTATGAAAGTTATCTGAAACCAAAAAGACAGTTCCTAGTAGCCAAAAAATGGTGTAGCTTCTGGCTTTGGCAGCAGAGAAATCTGTTATAAACCTCCAGAGTTAATTTTATTTTGTCTTGAGCTTTATTGATGTTGTAGGACCGCATAATTTCAAATGCAGAAATAAAAGAGCTGCAAAGTATTGAGTGATAGGAGATCAATGACATGTTCAGGGTATCCAATCAATAACATTCTCCCACTAGGTCTAAAATAGTCTACAGTCACTTAGGGCAAGTTACTAGTCTCCCTATAAATCTGCAAGTAGCCACATGTAAAGAGGCACAGAACCAGCCTCTGCAAAATGTCTGAGAGCTATACCATGTTTTGTTTCATACCAGGCAGAAGTGCATATGCCCCTCAAGAAGGTTTGCCTGGCCTCAGCATAGGTACAGGAGAGTCAAGGAACTGGATATGCCCCCAGATATATAGATCCTTCCCACTTGGAGCCAGAGGTATAACTAATGAGTTTCATGTCCTGGGAAAAAGTCCCCTCTGCCTGTTGTCTAGGGGGCATACTGAGTGCTGGGATGAGAGTGGAGGGGAAGGAAAGTGGTTTTACCTGCCCCAGTTGTCCCCACACCTGGCTTCTATGGCCAGGTGATACAGGGTAGTGTGCCGTGGCAAAGAATGGCGGAGCCAGGCAGCACCAATCTGGCGCCCCCTCTCAGTCAGCACCCAGGGTTTGTATGCCTCTTGCCTCACCCCTCTTCCAAGTTCTACTACTGCTTTGAGCTATGGAAGACCAGAGAGCAGCGTGGGGTTTCTTAACATAGAAGAAAGAAGTTTATTCTGGCAGAGGAAGGGCCAGAGTAGGAACCGAGGATCTGACCCTAACAAATGTTGCTCTTGCACTTTCCTGTATTCATACTAATACACATCTGCACCTGGTTTCAACAAGTAAAAGATTTCCAGGGCCACTGGTTTGGTGCCGCAACTGCTCTCAACACCAGAGCAGTTAAGAACAAAGAACCTAAGGACAAAGACTGTCTGTGGCTTTGAGTGTCACTATATTACTCATGAGACACATTTAGCCTCTGCTTTTCACACAGACTGTAGGACTTTGTCACAGGAACAGGAGAAAGAAAAACATTTTGTTAAACATTGAATAACGGAATTTAAAATGTCATTATCAGGCCACTGGTGACACTGACACCCGGATCCTGCCCTATCCTTGTATTGAGGGCGGAAAGGCACATTGTTAGATACAACTGCACTCCAGTGATCCTTGCTGAGGTCAAAGCCCCCATAGGACAGTTATAAATTAGCACAAGTTAGAGTTGTTGGGTGCTTGTACAGGCAACGGGGGTTTAGTTGTTTAGTTCTCCCTAAATTGAAACGGTGGGTTTTTAAAAATCCACCGTTTCCACCATTTAAATTTAGGGAGAACTAAACCAAACTAAACTCCTGTCATGTGTACAGACGGCTTAAAGGGCCTGATCCTTAGAGCCTACCTGTCTCCCAGTGGCGGGGGAGGAGGGAGGGCAACATGCCAGTGGGCTGAGTGGTCCCTGAGCTGCGGGGGGCTCCGGTGCTTCTCTCTGTGGTGGTGGTACCCCACAGGCAGCACCTGCCCACTGGCACCCGGCCCAGGTGGTCCCGGAGGGTGCTGCCACTGTGGAGGGAAGCACCAGGCCCCATGCAGCTCAGGAGCTGTGTGACCTGGGGTCAGCTTGTGCAGCCAGGCTTGACTGAAGGAAAAAAACAAAATGCAACAAAGAGTCTAATATATATTTTTCTGCTGGAGTCTGCCTGCCTGCCTGAGCTGTGCAGGGCCCAGTGCTTCGTTCCATGACTGTGGTGTCCCCTGGGCAGGTCCCAGGTGGGCTGCAAGCAGGCAGGAACTGCCCGGGGGGCTCCACAACTGTGGAGAGAAGCACTGGACCTTGTGCAGCTCAAGCAGAAAACAGGCTGTGGGAGAGAGAGAAAAAAAGATCAGGCTCCTCACCGTTTTTTTTTCATTTTCTTCAGTTGAGCCTGCCTGCATGAGCTTCCCCCAGGTTGCACAGCCCCTGAGCTGTGCGGGGCCCAGTGCTTCCCTCTACAGTGGCAGCAACCTGGGACCTCCCAGGCCAGGTGCCAGTGGGCGGATGCCAGGGTCCTGCACAGCTCAGGGACTGCTCAGCCCACTGGCAGCTCACCCCGCCTACCATGGGAGAGGCAGGTAAGCTCCAGCACCCTGTGCACTGTCCCTGCCACCTTCCTGTCACCTGGGACCACCTGGGAATGGCTGACTTGCCCCTGGGGCAGAGAGGCAAGGTGGCAGGAGGGTGGCTGGATGTGCTGGGGGTAGGAGAAGGTGGTGAGGATGGTGCATGGGGCACTGGAAGCCCACCAAGCCGGATCTTCCATGAGCACATTGGCTTCCAGCACCTTGTGCACCATTGCACTTTGTTACATAGCAAACTAAATATGAATGATGCATGCCACTGGAGGCCAGGGGGCAAAATGAACACCCACAGGTAGTGGCAGCAGTTGTGGCAGGGGCATGTCAGCAGTGAGCGGGGAGCCCCTGCAGGCAGCCACGGTGGTGTTGGTGGTGGTGGGGTGGTGGTAAGCACCGACTGGTGGTTGGCACCCACCTGCAGATGCCGCTGGCAACATCAGCAGTGGCTAGTGGTGATTGGTGACCACCTGCAGACACCGCCAGCGGTGTCAGCAATGGGGTGGGGGACAGTGAGCGGCAACCACCTGCAGGCACCGCTGACAGCATCATCAGCTGTTCCCTCATGGGGTGAATCACTAATCTCAGGAGGTGCATGTGCACCCCCTACATGTCACCAGTGAAACTAAACTATCTTGGATGGTTTTTACCTTGCTATGTAACAAAGTCATTTGAAGCAGAATACGCCACCAAGCGTGTAAATAGCAACATCATTAAAGTGTTGTGCATACAAAGGCTGGTTCTGAGACTGTTCTAACTTTGGTGGTGGTCAAAAGGTCATTGGATAGCCTAGGACATAGGCTTTAACCTATATCTAATATACAACTGCTGTCTCTTTGTTTGTCCAGTGGTGCTCTGGAGGATTTGAGGAACCTGGCTGGGTATGTGCTTTGAGCAACACTAGCCTGCCAGCCTTATTCCATCCTATAGGACATGTGGTCAAAATGGTTTCCTTCTATGTTGCAGCCCAGAGACAGGGTGAAAGGGCTCCATATATTTTCTATTTTTGAGGGAACCTGTGGTCATAGTTTGGCTTTAAATTAGAATCAGTTGTATTCTGGGAGATGGTTTTAGCATTCTTGGAAAGATTCAGTATGTAAACAAGATGAATATTTACTGTTGCATATGTGTTTAGAGATGCTAAAGCAACTTTTCAATGCTATGATTCCTCCCCTAATATTTCATACTTTATTACACATTTAAACTCATTGCACCATTGTCCAAGAAAGCTTTTCATTAAAGTACGTAGCATTTATCTGTTTTGATTGTGATACATAATGGATACTCAAATGAATTAACATGCTGGAAGCAGACATAAAAGGTGTCTTTTTTCCATCACTGGTCTATAATGTCTGCATTATATCACTGAGCAGGTACCATTAAGGTTTCTGTCCATTCCCATTAGACTCACTGGCTAAATTCCCTTTTATTTCAATGGGAGCATGAACGGACCCTAAATCAGTCTGCATATCTGAATGAAAACATCAACTACTGCATGTTTTGCCACAGCCAGACTCCTTTTTCCCCTCAGATGTATTGTAAAGTCTTTGCAGCATATCTGATAATGGTGTTTATGTTTATACAGGTTCTCTATTGTTTTTCCCTTGCTGCAGACTGTCTAGTCCTGACAGCTATACTTCCTGCTTCCCATTATGGAAGTCTCCAAAGGCGGTTTCATTCTGTTTTGCTTGCAGTTAGAGAGAATTTCATAAGGTTACACAGTACACAGTGCAAATCAAGTTGCTTTCAGTGCTACAAGTACAGAAGGGAATCTGAAAGCTGCCAGCATAATTTTCTCCAACTTTTGTATTGTGAGTGTTAAACATAATACACATCTGGGGTCACAAGCTGTCTTTGTGTGCCCCCACAAATGTTTAATCAGTTATACTACAATGTACTCAGCAAAATAGGTTAAACCTAAATCTCAAATCTGGACACCCACAAACTTCTGGGAAATACAGCTCTGGCTCAGAATTTGGACTCTTATATTCATAGGTATCCATTTACACCATTTTGTATCTTATGCTGTCATTTACATCTACGCAAAGTGAGAATGACTTTTTGCAGCCACCTTGTACATATGCTGCACAGACTTAAAGGATGGAGGAATTCCTCCACGCAAGATGGAGGAATCATAGAATCATAGTCAAGGTGACTTGACTAAGCCCCAAATTCTAAGGCCAATGAGTTTTCAGTTGTAGATTTAGATCAAAATTAATATCTTAACTTTGCATTTTGAGTCCCAAGTATATAAGACCATTAACATCATGAACAGTATTAATACTTTGCTCTCCACAATGATGTGTATTCACAGCGTGCAGAGCATCATGCATACGTGACCAATATTTTTTAATGAAAGCATTAAGCTGGCACCTTTATTAGGTCCAATCAACTGAAAGACTAGGAGGTTAGACAGGTGTTGCAACTGTACCCATGGCAGATTGCTTTCTAGTCCTTTTCAATTTATTTAATGCACACTGCTGTACATTTCCTGATCACATCTGGACTGGGCTTGGCAATATGTAGTAGCATTTCCTACTGTGCTGGGGATCGTGCAAAATCAGACGGTACTATTTGACCACTGGTTGCTATGTAGTATTCTTGGTGATGTAAAAGTCATACATTGCCCTTCCAGAGTTTTCATCTGTGCATAATCGAGTGACCACCTGTGCATAATTTTCTTAAACTATGGATTAGAATCCTATGAAAGACGGTACAAAAATGAATACAGCAGTGGGAATGAGCTTCAGAGATCAGTTATATGAAAGGCAACATCATTTCTCAGTAGGATTTATATTTTCAGTAGGTGTAGAGAACTAGTTCTTTTCTTCTGCACCTCATTTTCCTGTAGACTCCTACTTGCTAGACTGGGGCATGTGTAGATGAAACAAGGGGCATGTATGCACAACATTTTAAAGCGTATTAAATGCTTTTGCACCACTTTAATGGTATTTGCACTTGTTGGCGGCGTATTGCACATTAATTCCAGCTGCTATAGCACATTCGGCAGTGTAATGCACCTTACATGACTTTGGGGCAGTGAAAACTAAACCAGCTCTGAGGAGTTTTAATTTGCAGCCCTACAGCAGTGGAACGAAGCACCAGGCTCCGTACAGCTCAGGGGCTGTGCAGGCAGTCCATGCAGGCAACCTGGCAGCAGTCCAGGAAGGCAGGCTCCACCAAAGTAAAAAAAAGCAGCAAACTCTGTTGGGACCTGGTCCTTACCTCTGTGGCTGCAGTGCCCCCTGGGACTGCCTGAGCTGGGTGCCTGTGGGCAGGTGCCACATGGTTGGGTGGGGTGGGGAAGCTGCTGCCATGGAGGGAAGCACCAGCCCCTCCTCCCCACCCCACAGCCCAGGAACCACTCCACCCGCTGGCAGCTCTCCCTTCCCTCCCTGCCACCAGAAAGGCAGGTAAGACATGGATGTACACGACATGGGGGTTAACTTTGCCCTAAATTGAAGCAGTATTTTTAAAACCCACACTTCAGTTTAGGAACCCCATTTTGTCTACACATGCCCCTGGACATTTGTGCAGAAGGCCCCTATTTCTGCTGTTGCTTATCGCTAAACAACACCTGAGCTCAGAAGATCATAAATGTCTGACGTGCCTACTCCTTCTTGTTCCCTCCATGCAATTGATTAGCTGCTAGTGCTCATGTGCTTCTTGAATTGTTTTCAACTGGAGCTGGTGCTAATTCCCTAAGATCAAACCCTTAACATCTTGATTTGAATGGATAGTTTTGAAAAAAGCTGCTCTGGCATCTTGGGAGCATTTTAAAAATTGGATTTTGCCCTTTTGTTAAAGTTTCTGTTTGGGGAAAGCATGTATCCTCTCACTGTATGACCTCCTGAGATCCTTTCTAGCCCTACTTTCCCATGATTCTATAGTGCCAGGCAGCACTGTAGGAAGATGGGCTATGTCAGCTTCATAACCTCCCAAACCAGAGGGAGTGTAGCTGATTTAGTGCAATGCAGTATATGCAGTGCACTTACTAGCTCTGCTGAGAAGCACAGTCTATTAGTGCATTTGAAGGTGGCTCCCCAAAATGGTGTAGTCATCTTAGTGCAACATTGGACACATGCAAATACTGGCTCCATACTAGGCAGTATTGTCTCAGTTTAAATTGCCCTAATTTTACTAGCTTTAAGGTTCTGTTTGTGTGACTTCTTGGTAAGTGAGGCCTATTTCAGGCCTATTTCTGTGCATGATCCACAGATGATATTGGTCTATTAGAAGCCCTGTTAAGAAGCTGTAAGCTTTTAGCTTTGGATGCCCCTTGTACCATGAATGGATTCAGTCCACAGCCAAGATGATGAGTTCTCATGTTTACATCAGCTAACATTGTAGTATTTCACCTCCTATGTCCCTAGGCATCTGCCCACCCTTCCATCATTCACCAGTGCTTTCTGTGCCAAATACTGCAGATATCCCTACAGGTATTTTCTGGATTTGTGAGAGGCAAATGCTAAGCTTCTGTTGCCGCTGCCTCCTTTGACTCTTCATCTTATTGCCCAAGTGACTAGTGGAGGAGTGGCATTCCCACAACAATTTAAACTGAAATGCACTGGACATTTCAGAGTGACTTGTCAGTGTGTGACCTCCTGTTTACTTATTTATTTTGCTTCTTGGTAGACCCTATGCATTGTTAGTGCCCCTGACACTGGCTGCTCATCCAGCAGACACACTTTAGGAATCTTTTCTTTTCTGAATCTATTCTATTCTGTTTTTTTCCCCTTTCCTTTGTGTAAAGGGTATGTTCTGGCTTTGTGGAATCCCTGTAGCAAGTTGTGAATGATGTATGAACTGAAAAATCTTTGCCTGGTACACAGTAGGAATACAGAAAGTGCTGTGCAGTCACTGCTGTGCTGTTTTTTTCTATGTATACAGGCACACAGTATTCATCTCATATTCATTTTGACAAGCCTTCAAGCTCAGAAGCCTTGGGATGGGATGGTTTGTGTATAAGTGCACCATTGGCTTGTAGTGGAATATATTTCAAAATATCTGTGCATAATGTACCATGAGGAAAGAAGAGTTTCTCTTTTAGCTCTAGCTCATGTGACAGCCTTTTTGAAGCTGGAGGTGCTCCTGGGTTTAAATTCCATAAAGCATGTATATGAATCATCACTAGGATGTCTGTATGATACAAATTTGTGTTCAGACAAGACTTGAACACTACTATGTATTTAGTTATTTTGTTTAGAACTTGAGGGCAACTCTTTCTTAACTGAGGTGAGTACTTGATATTCTTTGTTTGCTACTGTGACCATCTATGATGGACTCAGTCCTTCTGTTTCCACTGGGCACAGACCTTTGATTTTGTATTCGGTGAAGTGCACAGATGGAAAGAGAATAGGAAACGCAAAAGAAATCCAAGTACAGATTGGAGAGAATTTTCCTTATCTGTTAGTAGCTACATGAGTCATATCTCTTTTTGGATTCCTATTGCTAACTTGCAGTGGCTTTAGACTTTTGATTTGCCATGCTGCAGTACCTGAAAGGGACTCTTCTGTGATAAGATGTTTTTGCAAGACAAGTGCCACGAGAGGAAATCTCATTTGATATCTTCCAGTTGTATCAGGAGGTCCTCCTAATGTGGAATGTATGACTTTGTTTTTCCTTAGTACACTATTAACTAATAGAACTTGTTTTTGATACCACATCTCTAAATAGATCTCACAGTAAACAATGTGGGCTTAAAGGATCTCTTCCATTCGCCTTCTAGGTAATGTTGGACAAGTCACTTATCTCTCTATGCCTCTATCTCCTTTTCTTAAAATGAAGATAATGAATCTGACCTCCTGTGCAAAAGGGCTTTGAAATCTGATGATGAAAAGCACTACCTAAGAACCAGGTACTTTTAAAAAGAATGACTTACAAATCCATGATAATTCTCTGTAAGAATTTTTGCCCTGTGCTTCTTCAAATGCATTCTTCTGAAATATTTACGAGCTGTAAGCAATTACCTGGTTTTTACTGGGCTAGAATTTGGGGAGTTATGCATGGAGCCTCATACCAGCCTGGCCAGAACACAGTCTACTATACATACTCAGTAGACATTGTGGACACTAAGATGGTCACATTGTACATGGAGCAGGATCCACAGCTGGATTATTGTCATTGGATTTTATTCTTTTTGTTCAAATCTTGACTTAATACTGGACATTGTTAAATCGTTACTTCAAAGTAGATGTACTTCTTCACTCCTTCTGTGAATTTGGGCAGCTGGATTCACTTTTTCCTATTTGCATTCATGCTACTTGCTTAGTAACAGTGGGAAAGACTACAGCATTAAAACACATACCCATTGCTCTCTGACAAGCCAAACTTTAAAATGGCCCCTTAGTTTTACAAATCACTACATCCATTGTAGAATAAGTCTTAGAGTGTTGTGATGAAATGAAGAAAGTGAACAGTCTACATTGATCTACCGGGAGTTCCTAGTATCCAATTTTGGCACCATGCTGCAAATTTGCAGCACACCAAATGGTTGCATGTGAACTGCATGCAGACCACACATGTGTGCTTGTCTGGATGTGCTCACTGAGTGATTTTAGCTGGAGATAGGAGAGGGAGTCTGGAGGCCCCAGCTGACTCAAAAACAATGAGTAAAGTGGCTGCCAGATGGGAGCTTGTGGGCCTCATGTTAACCCCTTGTAAGGTACATATATCCCAAGGCCTAAATGAGAATGTTGCTTGGCCTTGCACTTCATAGTGGTAAAAAAGGGGGGTATAAAGATTTAGGGAAATGAGACAGGAACTGCAGACAGGTTGTCCAGGGATCATTGCAGGGGTGCACATAAGAATAACAGGGGGAGTTGAGAATGGAAGAAGAGCGGGGGTTGGTCTATACAAAGCTGATGCTGCAGGAGGTGTATATTCAACAGCAGAGGCTCTAGGATTGGTGGATACATTCAAGTGGCTAGTAGGGGAACTATAGGACAGTTTGTGAATATGACAGGAGTTTAGAGGTCAGATTTCTCAGACCTTAAAGAATTTATGATGATCTGCACATTAGGTGGCACTTTCAAAACTCTATACCCCAACCAACCATTTAAAACTGGTTCAGTCATACAGGATGAAGTTGTAAGAGCTACAAGAAAGCTGCCTGTACCACCATCTGTGAAGTATATCTGGGCCTGCTCAGATTAAACAGGAATTGTTCTCTTTGTACCTGCAGAAGAGGCTACAAGTGTCAAAAGCTAGTTGTTCTTTCAACAAACTATAAATCTTAGTGTTTATTTAGTGGCTTCTTTCAACTAAGTGGTTTGACTTCCTTTAAAATTTTAGCAGCAAATGCTGGATGATTGAATATATTTTTACAATTTAAATTATTTTATAGAATTCTATAAATTTAGATCTTAGTATACATTGTCATAATTTCAAATACACTTATTCTTAACGAGAATAATGGGACAGATTCTATTCCATCTATTAGGTGTGTAATTTGCTAAGATGCCTAAATGTAATTCTATTCCACCCTCCTCAAGTCCTGGAAAATCCATTAACGCATCTAATTTTGTAACAATCACCTTTTTACCCTTCAGAATGAATCACCAAAAAGAAGCAAGGAGCAGGAAAATCTATCGATCTTTGTATTAACAGTTTTTTTTTCTTGGACTCTAGCAGGGTGGAAGAGCTTCTGGCCCAGTGGATTTAAGTAAAAAAAAATCTTCCTGGTCACATTGTGCTGCTTAATCTTGTTTCCTGCTGCTAAATCATATTAAAAAGGAGTCACAGCTAAATTAACTTCCTAATAGTACATGTAGGCATTAACTGTAGTGTTACAAACATTTGATATGATCAGAAATGGGTAGGATGTCTTCGATGAGACAACCTCCTGATTGAGATGTGGTTCACACTATGAAAAAGCTGAAAAATCCCTGGTTTAAGGGCAATGCCCACATCAGACAATGTTCTTCAACATGTTGGTATTTCATTTCTTCCAAGTCCTATACTTTTTCCCTCTAAGATGAAGAGTAAATGATCCAGTAAGGGAAATTAAAATGACCTATATCAAAATGATGGTCTAAATCTGGCATGGGTGCAGATATGAGTTAATTTAATATGTCTGCATTGGAAACTTAGCAGTGTACTATCAATGAGGCTGTCACTAACAATCTTAATCGCATTCACTTTATTGTCTGAAACAGCCCCATTAAATGTGTTTTAGACCCAAGTCTCCTGGCTGTAGGAAAACAAAACATTATTCTCTCTCTCTGCAAAGAGGAAATGATCAAATAGAATTCTTAATATAAGTCATATACCACAAATAAATCTCCCACAATGAAAAGTGTATAAAAGCAAACCACTTTGAGGCCACTAGTAGGGCTAGTTTGTAGTATTTCTGATACAGCTGCAGTCAAGCCTTTCTCTGTGCATTCGGCATATTAGAACATTCTTGACAATGGATTATACAATGTAGTCAGAGCTTTCCTCTTTCTAAGAATATCATTACCACAGCAAAACACAGTGTGCTTTGCACACTCTGGAATAGGATGCACTGGGCTTCAGCACTTGGTGTTGTAAAGTACTTCCTTGCACTAGCCTTCAGTGATTACTTACAGATATTTACTTTAGCACATGGCATATAGAACATTAAAAGGGTTTTGAAAATCTCTCAGTTTTTCAACTTCTGAAGGATTATTAACTTCAAAGTCTGAAGAAATGTCGGCCTTCTATGTTTGGAAATGCCAGCAGCCTTTGCATATCCCCACCGCAGTACCAAGCAACCCCCAGCAGAGAGGAACGATTACTGCCTCGGTGGCGTGAGGATGGCTTTTGATCTCCTAACATATTGGAAATTACTTAAAGGTAAGCCATCTGGTAGCTGAGGAACAAAAATAGATTACATCACACCCTGCTAGAAAGATTGTGTTAAATCCTATGTATCTAGGCTTTTAATAATTCTATATTAAGTCAGCTAATAGGATTAGGTACACATTTTCCTTAGGCTTATTTCACCAACTATTAACAAAAAACTTTTTTTGTGGTGATCTGTAAAATTCAGGAGTGTTCCACTGTGAATAAAAAGACTTCTTTCAAGAATGAAGCATTTCTTCAGATCACAATTGCTCTCTAAAGGCACTGACAGTCAGAGAGCATTTTCAGGGTGGTGCATGGGGAGTAACAAGCACTAAACTCCTTTATTGTTAATATATTAGTGTTAATCATTAATGGTGGATTGCTGTACTAGAGTTTTATGGCTGAACCCATGTATGGTGAAACCCATCTAAAAATGTAATTCTAGGAACTGGCAAAAATAACTTTTTATTAATGGAGGTGGCCTGCTGATAAATATATAGCAGACCTGCTCCATGTGCACTTGAGGAATGCTTTGGTTGCTGCCTGTCATGACAAGAGATTACTTAATAATGGTGGCATCATACACAAACTTCACTGTTCATCACCATTATGGTAGTTGCACTTATGCACATTCTGGACAAGCTGACCATGTTATGTTTATATATAGCTTTTTGATACTTCTGCCTATTAATTTTTTAATAAATGATGAATGAATCATTTTGATTAGCTCTAGCTGTGACCATCAACATTTTTCAGATACATTATTTTTAATAAACAATCAATGATGTGTTTGTGAATAATTTTACGTTACCCACCAGGGCATGCCCCTCAGAATTAAGATAACTTTGTCATGCTCCAGATGACAAACAATTATTGCATCATCTATGGTTTCACACATAATTGTGGGGAATAATTCTTCCTGAATAATTCCCTTATTTCAACGGCAGTGGAAAAAGCTACTCAATATGTATAATGGGAAAGAATTTGGTTGCATATTAGCAATATTTCAGCACAAACTTATTTTTAAACCTATGAGTAGTTGACTCAAAGACTTAAGGTCACTAGGCTATGTACTCAGAGGGAATTCCAGCACGTCAGTGCAGACTCGATTAGTTGAGATCCCTATGTGGCAGGCTTGCTGCTTTTGCCCAGCAAGCCTGGCTTGGAGAATGACGCTTTGGATTGGTGGAACATTTCCACCAATCAGGCAACAGCTGGGAGGGGCTTGCCCCACTCCTGCTCGGAGGTTGGGGAGCAAGGAGCCCCTGGACCTGATTGAAGACTAGCTTTGCAGGTCCAGCAGACTTCATGGGGGGGGCCTCCGGTGTAAATTAAAGCCCACCATGCTCAGCATGCTGGGCAGATGCAGTGAGGGATGGTGAGGAAAGAGGAGCTTCAGGAGAGGATCATCATTGGGACCCTGCCTGAGCCTTGACAGTACATAGATCAGTGCACAGCGCTCAGGCTCTGGGAGGTGCTCAAGGCGACTTGCTCCTGCAAACCTGGCAAGCGGCTGAGTGAGGCAGTACATGGATCAGTGGATGGACAGCTGGACCTGGGAGCAGCTCGAGGCTGCTTGGGCCCCACACGGTGTTCAGGTCTGCGCATGGAAAGTCAGTCCTGGGAGCAGCTCAAGGCTGCTCAAGTTAGCCCTGGCCCTATGCCGGATAACTGGAGCCCCGCAGTGTAGCTCAGCATTAAACTAAAAGAACCCTGGTGCCCAGAGCAGGGCTGGGGAAGGGGAAAGACCCCCAGTGTGAGGCTGGGGAACTGGAGCCAGTGAGGGCTTGGTTCCCATAGGAACTTCCTAGGTGTCCAACGCGGGGCCCAGGACCCAGAGAGAAGTACCCTCAACTTGAGGCCAATGGCTCCAGGAGGCCTGAGATGGTGTGGGGGCTCAGAGGCCAGATCAAGAGCCCCCAAAGGAATGGCCGTGACTTACCAGGAACCCAGATCCTGCAGGAGGAGTGGGCAGGGGGGAGGCCCCACTCACCATGCTCTCCAGGGTCGGAGGGGAGGAGACCCCAAATATACACTGGGGAGGGTTCTGTAGAAACCCCAGGGGACCTAGGGGGAGAAGACCCTATCCCATTTGAGGGACCAAGTGGTTGGAATCCAGATAGGGTGCGTCTAATATCTGGTATAGTTATGTTTCCTAGTCGGTATCTATTGTTACAAATAGTTGGGTATATTAATTCTGTATAATGGGCTCTGTAAGGATGTCTTTATTAGGTAATACATTTGTGGTACAAACTTGCTGGATTTACTGTCCTGGAATCCAGCTCTCTTCTGGGCCTGAGGCATGGGTACTTACCCGAATATCCTCCCTAGGGCAGACTTCCTCTTGCTAACAGACCTTTATATGTATATTTATGTCTATATCTGTAATTGTATCTATCTTAAAGAGTTTTATATATAAATGTTGGTAACTCAATAAATTGTATATAGTTAAGCACTTTGGGCCTGGGCTAACTCTACAGAGGAAAGAGGGATCCGCCCAAAATTCCAGCATCCCTCTCACATCACCCCCTCCTGCCGACCCATCCCATCCAATTGAGAATAGGGCATACCCTTGGCTGTACCCGGTTTACACCCATACTTAAAAAAAGGTGGTGGGGGTGCTTGAACTACAGCTCATTTGACATGAAACGATCCGTAGTTGAAGCACCCCCACCCCCATTTTTAAGTGTGGGGGTCCTGATACAGGAGACACAATATCACTTTAATTAGAGTGGCTCTCGGAGCTGCTCTAATTAAAGTGCCACCCCTCCTCCCCATCCCCAAAGCACATGTAAAAGTACCCTCCAGTGTGAGGTACTAATTCAGAGATGGGCAAAATACGTCCTGTGGGCTGGATCTGGCTAGCACAGGGACTTTGTCTGGCCCGTGGTGTGTCCCTTGGTCTTTCCTGGCCCAGGTACTGTCCAACAGACCAGCTGGAACCTGCATATACAGCCCCAACCCAGCCCAACCCTGGCTAAAGTAATATAGAAAAAGGAATACAAAAAAAAAATGCAGGAGCATAGCTCAAGTTTGTTGGAAAAGAGCAAAGCTACATCTCTAACAAACAAAACTCACTAGACCTGATTTTCAAGGCAAATAATTTACAAGCACATACCAAATAATGCACAAATGTTAGACTTATTTAATTTACCACATTTATCTGATTATTGCCTTTCTTTAGAAACAGGGCCAATAACATGTTGACAGTTGCAGAACAAGCATTACCATCACACTGCTGATGTGTCTCTGCCTTACCTGGAGGAATCTCCTGCTGGAATGAAAGGATAGTTCATTCTTTCACTTTTCTCAGATAAAACCATCAGCAAAGGTAGGATCATTTATGGACAGTAATGAGACTAAAGGCCAGAACCACATAAGAACTTAAGCAAAATTGAGATTCACAGAATCTCTGCTTACCTGCCCAAACTTCACAGGAATCTTGATTTTTAACACCAAATTTCTCCAATGGACTACTGTTCTGCACCTGGACTAGCCGGACTTGTAGACTGGTTCTGTAAATGTGTGCACGTGCCCTAAGTTTCTGCCAGTGGACATGCATAAAACTGTATAAGTTATGACAAAGCTGCTCAGATCCATAGTTTATGCTCTCTGGGTGTGGAATATCTGGATTCAAGTCCCTGCTCCAAATCAGGCAGACTACAACTTGAAAACAGACCTTCTTGACAAGTGCCCTGATAATTTGATTATTTGGTATGATGAGGTAAGAACCTTCTTTTTTTTGGTAGGAAAGCTATAGCCTGGTATAGGAACTTTGCTTCAGGAGGGGGTTAACCTCTGAGAATCCTAAATACAGATAAATAGTTCTCTCCAGCATGGAGATAGATGCCTAACTTTCTTCGAAGGGCAGGGTCTATGCCAGGGATGGACAAAGTCCAGCCCATGGGCTGGATCCGGTCAGCAGTGGACTCCATTTCCCAGCTGCCCCTGTGCATGGCTGGGGCTGGTCTCCATGGCAACCGCAGCCATGACCTTTTGTGCAGCTGCACCCGGGGTCTCCATGGAGACTGGCCCCAGACATGCAGGCAGGGGCTGATGGGAAATGGAGTCCAGCTTCTGGCTGGATCAGCCATTTTTCCTGCCCCTGGTCTATGCTCTGCCTATCTCCTTGGTTTTTCCTGTGGATAGTTTAGGTGCATCCCTGCTCATTTTTTTTCTAGACTAAAGTACAATAACATATGGGTGTCCTTTCCAGAAAAATAAATCTGTTGCTACCTCCTGTCAAGGTCTAGCTGATATCTTTTTAGAAAGTAATGGCTCCAGAGACAGTCTTTTTTCTGTGTTGCATTCCTCATAACCTTCTACTAAAATTTAAATTTGCTTATTCAGCCTGGACCACCATATAGACTGTTGTGCTCTTGCCCTGCATTTGTTTATACCATGGTATTCATCATGGATCTTCAACATCACTTCTTCCCAAAGCCCCTAAGTGATCACAATGGATCTTCCTTTAATGAGCAGACCATTAGCTATGTGGAGCTCATTTTGGTCCTGCCAACACGTTTATAGGCCTTTTGGAAGTTGTGTCCTGTGGCCCCATATGTTTTGAACTAATTTCTAATAGGTGCCATCCTTCCATTGCTCATTTCTAATTTGCTCAAGTGTAGTAACAAATGTTGGCAATGCTGTCAGAACACGGTCAATATATATATAATAAATATATATAAAAAAATATTTTTTCCAAAGTTACTTCTTGTATTGCTGACTGACTAACTGATGCTAGGGATAGAGTGTCTGCAGCTATGAGTAGTTTCCCTCGTAAAAGTTCAGTACTGAAAGAAAATCACATTAGTCATAGTTGAAACTGTTGAATTATGGGTGGAAGGTAATCCCAGGCTTTGGATCCCAGGAATGCCACCAGGGATTTTGATCTGATCCTATTTTAAAATTCAGTCCAAGCAAGTAAGAACTGAGCCATTCACATGCACAAGTGACTGCTAAGGTTTCTTTTTCTACTTGAGCATAGTGTTACTCAGTGTTTGTAAGACATCTTGATATAAATACAATAGGCCTCTGGTGTCCTTCTGCCTGTGCTTAAATGAGTACTGCTCCTAAACCATATGACAATGCATCTATTATGACTACTGTAGGTAATTTACAGAATATTGTGTTAAGATAAGTGATGATGCCAATAATTCCTTAATTCTGTTCAATTACACTTGTTTTGTGTCCCCCAAAGATCCACATATTGCTTCCATTAAGGCAGTCTCTTAAAGGTTTCATTAACTGTACTAAATTCGGCAAAAATTTTCCAAACTGATTGGCCATACTCAGCAATTGTCTTCTGGCAGGAATGTCTTAAGGTTTAGTTAGGGCACTAGTGGCTTTATTTTGTCTGGGTCTGACTGAATTCTTTTTTTGCTAATGATATGTCCAACAAATTTTATTTGTTGCTTCCTGAATTCACATTTTTCATTCAAAGTAAGACCAAATTGTTGGAAGCATTGCAAAACAGCATGTAGACATTCACCATGTTCCTATTTATTTTTGCAGTATACCAACACATTATCTGCATGGCAAAGGATGCTGGGCAGGCCATCACAATCTGAGAGATTCATTTTTGAAAATGCTCTGGTGCTAACAATATGCTAAAAGGAAGCCGGTGGAAACAGTATCTCCCAAATGGGGTAATGAATGTAATTAATAGTCTAGATTCTTTAGCAAGAGGATTTACAAAAAAATGTACTGTAGCATCTAATTTTGAGAACAGTTTAGTCTCTGACAATGGAGCCAATGTCTGTTCTACTGCAGGAAACGTGTCTTTCTCTGCATACACTTTTGTTAAGTTGAGTAAAATCCACACAAATGTGAACTTTTCCACTGGGTTTCAGTACTAACGATTTCTGCACACCAGTCTGTGGGTTCAGCAATTTGGGAAATAACTCCCATTGCTTCCATTCTCTTTAATTCTTCCTTGACTTTCTGTTGTAAAGGAACAGGGATGCACTGAGGAGCTGTCAGAGCAACTGGTTAGTGACTTCACCAATTTCATTTTATATTACCTGACAGCTTCCCCAAGCCTGTGAAGGCCTGAGGCTACCTCTCTTGTAAAGTTTATGTTCTGCCGTTGAGTCCAGTTTCCGTACTAGGTGTAGTCCTTGTATTGCTGGCAATCCCAGTAAGGGAACTTTTAACCATTGTCCAAAATAGGTTGTGAAAATAAATTTCCTCTTCCTTCCAAGTTCCCCTTGAACTGGCCACACACTTTTAATGCAGTATTACTTGTCCCTCTGAGAATATTAGCTGACCTTTGCAGATCTCTGTCCCAGGATTAATCATAATATTTTGCAAGGATGACAGTAACTATAGCTCCAGTGTACATTTTGTATTTATTGATTTGACTATTGAGATCTATACTAGTGTACCTACTTGTGGATTCTTTTATTGAGAATATAGTTCCTAGTAGCATAGACACATTATCATCTGATGCCCTCCTGAATTTTTCCACTAACCTGAATGATCTGCACTGCCTTGCAAAACATCCTTTGTTTTGGCATCTCATGCATTCTGTATTTATTGCTGAAAATTGTTGCCAGTGGTAGCTTGGTGTTCTGCTGCATCTGCCACACCTTTCACTGCTTTCACTATTAATGTTTCTTGATTGTTTTTGCCTCGTTTTTTGCCTTAGTTTTATATAGTATCTTGTAGATGAGGTTACTTTCACCTCTAAGAGCTTCTCTCTTTCCATATCAATTTTATCTGATGAAGTTTTCAGTACAGTTACCCTGTATGACATAGTGCTGTTTCTTTATTGTTTTTTGCACCTTAATTTTTGTTATGACTTTTGCTAGTTTGAGTTCTGGATCTGAGTTTTGCTAAGAAACTGGCATTTCTGATGGCTAGAAAATGGTATTTAGAGGTTTGTTTTTGTAAATTGGCTTATAGGTAATATATATACATGCATTAGAATAATGGTCCAGGGTGGTAGCAAAGGTTAATTGGTCTAAAGGCCTGGTCACACAGTCACACAGTTCTCACAGCCTTTAAGGCAGAAAGGGTGTCTAACACAATAAAGCAAATATATATACACTAGCCTGGGAAATTGTGGGCATATAACACCTGTTCCATAACGTGAGATAAGGTGGCAGCAGCTCACAAGGCCCAAGAAAGTGGGGGGGGCTGAGGTACCAGTTTTGGGGGAACAAACCGTATTAGGAAAAGACCCAGAAAATCCAAATTAGGATGTATGCATGTGATGGGCTTGTGAAACAAAGGAATATGCTGACAGGACAGAATGTGGACAGTATGATGACCACAGAAAGACCAATCAGCAATAGCCATGGATGAAGAGTCATCAGGATGGGAAAGGAATATAAAAGAGGGATTTTAGAGCAACAAAGGGTTCCTGAGAAGGTTTCCTGCCCCTAGGAGGGGAATCCAAGGCACCACGGACAGAGGGCATGCCACCAGCCCATCTCATCCACCCCACTGTGGTGGGGGGAGGCAGAGCTCAGCCTCTCAGCTCCAGGCTGCTGCCTTCTGACATTCAAGAGAGAACATCGGAGTGAAGCTTGCCTCCCAGCCAGATGTATCTTGACTCTGATGACAGCCTTAGGATTGGTACCTATAGAATTGCTTGCATTATTCTTTTCTGTTATCACTGTATATCAATAGATTTTCCTATTATCAAATGGAAAGGTCGTGGTCGCTCTAAGGGTTTTGGGTCCCCCCAGAACAGGGCATCTGGGTCCTAAACCCAGTGCTAACAATGCCTACAACATATTCCTTTTTCAAAACTCCATTATTTCAGTGCTCTGCAAGAGTGTATAATATGAACTAATATTTATATTAAATTCTATAATATTTATATGGCTGCTGGAAACTTATATGACCTCTGAACCAGAAGATGCCTAAAGTCATACCGCTTACTGAGCCACAGATTTAACGTTTGCTGTTTTATGCTTGAGTGAATGGACCAGAATTTCAACTAAGACATCAGCACATCCAGGACTGACATGAGGAATTTTCTCAAAGACATGCCAGTTTAACTGGTGAAAACCTGAAGGCTAATATTCACCCAGGTCTTAATTTAAATGTAAAATGTCTCTGTTTCCCCTGGTTGGAGGAAATACAAATCGCAAATGTCTTTTTTATAATAAATTTGCTTTCCTTTTTAAGTTGTTTTTGAAGTGGCCCCTTCAAAAGATTATTATCTTTGTCACAGTTGACAAGCTTGAACAAGACAATGCCTAGTATTTAACACCACATAAACTGCAGAAGGGAAAATATTCCCACTAGATTTTTATGAGAGAAAAGGTTGTCATGCTTTATTTGTTATTTGTCCTAATTCTTCACTGAGGGAGGAATTAATGTATTTTTTAACATAAATGTTATTAATTGTATGTATCTACAGCTCTCTCTAGTGACAAAAAGCTCATAAAAACTGTAGCTAAGATCATTTAGAAGCTGTCTGTTATTCCTTAAGTAATGCAAATGACTTGATGTTCTCATTTTAATTCACTAATCTTTTCAAATCAACACAACCAGGGCCAAATCCTGCCACCCATGACCTTAATCATTCAGAATGTAGTCATCCAAAAACTGACTTGATTGAAGTCAATTTTATTAGAAACAGTAAGTGTTAGTGGCTTTGTAATTCAGTGGCATGATGTAGTGTTCCATCAGCTGTACCTACCATGGACAAGCTATCATCCAGTTTAGACCCTGTAGTGATTTGGTCCTCCAAGGTACTGAGCATCACCTGTGACATCTATTGAGGTTGAGGGTGCTCAGTACTTTGCAGGTGTTGATCATTCTGGAGTGTCAGGCTGTAGATGATTATCTGGAGAAGGCTTTGGTCCTTGGATAAAAATAGCAGAATTCCAGGGAAGATGATTCTTTTTGCATGATCTAAAAAGCAAAATTCTCAATAGAAAGTTGACTAGTCTGATTGGTTTAGCTTTGATTCTTCATGAACTTAAGCACAGCATTCTCTCAAGTGCTTACTCTGAATATATTCATTCATTAACCTCTTTTTTTCCTGAAGTTTTAGCATGGGATACCCCAAATCTCTAAAATGATGAAAATGGCCAGTAGACTTAATGTTTTAAACTTCCTTTGAAACTCAGGATAAACAAATACAGCATTTATCCGTCTCAAATACAATACCATACTTTCAGATTTGAACGACTAGCTGTATTATTGCATCATTATAAGTTCTGGATATTGCATAGCTTTTAGATGGATCTGTCAGTATAACCCCTACTTACATTCTCTCACTTCAGGATGCTTTTCTTTCTTGCCTGAAACAAAATGGCAAGCAAACTGTTGAAGCTCCCATGACTTTTGACCTCACCGAGCTTTGTTAGAGCATCTTATCTTTACACAAAGCCCAAAAGGATGTATAGGACACTAGAATCAGTGTACCAAAAATTCACTGCAGTCTTGAGTCACAGAACTATAGGCTAAGAAGATGTGACATATATTTCCATATCAAAACAGTAAGAACCTTTCTTTCCCCTCTTCACCAATGCATAACATCCCAAAAGGCGAGAATGGCCTTCAGCTAACACCGATCAATTTTCTTTCAGCTTCAATCACCATTTAATTACTGTTGACTTCTTTAACCTTTTTCACTTCCTTTATGGATTAGGTTCCTTTATATTCTATTGCCATTTACATTTTCTGTGACATAATCAAACTTAAAATGATATGATAAAATTTTACATTTTTCTTCTTCCTTCCTGCTTTTTATGTTAAATTTACTTCAAAAAAATAAATTATTTCTTGAAGGAGAAAATATTTTTAATGAATTGACTTTTAACTTTATCATCTTATGGTATCTGAACATCATTTGGCAAGTAATTGCTAACCAAGTAATTGCTCAGATGACTGCATGGTTTGCTGAATAAAAGCACTCACTTTTCACCTCTGGGCACTTTGGCTGAAAAAATAACATGCTACAATGCTTTGGGTGCAATGAGTTTTGATGACTGAGCTCAGTCTTAAGCCAACACTCCACATTTCACATCCTCTAATGAACCTCTTCCCAGATAAAATATAGCCCAACTAATATTTTCTTTTGCTTAATAAATGTATGAAATGAATAATTTCCACAGACATGGCTGTAAAGCAAATCATAAAATTCTGTCCAGGTCATCTCCATACAAATTGTATATTGGGTCAAACTTACTGATATTATTGGGACTGTGAAATGTGGTCTATTATATAGTACGTACTTTGCATAATAATCTTCTGAGAGCTTAGCTGAAGTATTACTTGACTTGAATATGTGATTACTTTGAAATAGGCACACATAACACATATCACCTCAATATTGTCCCTTATTTCACTTCCATCACAGTCCACTCCTTTTGCAGGTTCCTTTCCTTCAAGTTACTCCATTTGGAGATTCTCACGTCCTCTTCTCCCCTGAAGCCACAGTACAGTTATTCAAACATATGGAGAAGTTCACTGGTTGTAAGCAGGGCAAGGGATTGTCTTGGTATTTCATATCCATATGTTTATTCCCATCTATTCATTACTGGTGGGGCCACATCTAGAGTACTGTGTTCAGTTTTGGAAAGGATGTGGACAAATTGTGTTCAGTTTGCCACTACAGAAAGGATGCGGACAAATTGGAGAGAGTCCAGCGGAGGGCGACTAAAATGGTGAGGGGGCTGGAGCACATGACTTATAAGGAAAGGCTGGGGGAACTGGGCTTATTTAGTCCAGAGAAGAGGAGACTAGGAGGAGACTTAATAGCAGTCTTCAACTACCTGAAGGGTGGCTCAAAAGAGGATGGAGCTAAACTGTTCTCAGTGGTGACAGATGACAAAACAAGGAGCAATGGTCTCAATTTGCAGCAAGGGAAGTTTAGGTTAGATATTAGGAAGCATTTTCTTATTAGGAGGGTAGTAAACACTGGAACATGTTACCCAGAGATGTGGTGGAAGCTCCATCCTTGGGGGTTTTCAAAACCTGGCTAGACAAAGCTTTGGCTGGGATGATCTAGTTGGGGCTGGTCCTGCTTCAAGTAGGGGGTTGAATTAAATGACCTCCTGAGATCCCTTCCAATCCTAATTTTCTATGATTCTATATCAGACTTAGAAAAAACAGGCACGTGTTCCCAGTGTAGCCCCAGGGCTGGAAAAGCCCAGCTGCTAGCCCCAGCCCTGGGGCTGTTTTTTTCCTACCCCTCCCTGCCCCAGCACCAGGCTGTTTTTAGCTCAACGACCCCTTTACCCATCCTCAGATGGACAACCCCCCAACCCCTCTTCCAGAGACCAGCCAGTCACTCCCCAGCCCCCAATCCCACAAGCTGCTCCTGGAGCCAGTTGTACTGGCATTTACTGGTGCCAGGAGTGCAGGGAGTAAGTCGTGGTGGGGAGAGGGACAGGCAAGATCAGGAGGGGGGTGGGATTTGTTAACTAGGGGGTCTAAAATAGCCCCTAGTCCCAGGGATGGAGAGCTCTCTGAATCCCACCAAATCTCTCCCCATGGAACTGCCAGACTCTCCCGCCCCTCCCCACGTTTGTTTAGTCAGGTTCCCAGCATAGGAAAACACCAGTAAAACTGGTCCTACGAGCAGTTTGCAGGATCAGAGGCAGTTCACCACCATTGAAGAAGGGGTCTGGGGGAGAGGGTCTGGGAGGGTTTTGTAGGATTGGAGAGCCTCTCTGATTCTACTTAACTGCCCTCTGATCTCTCCAAGCCCCCCCTGTAGACTCTGCTAACCCTCTCAACCCCCCAAACTCCTCTGTGCACCCTACTAGCCCCCCAAGCCTCCAAGTCCCCCTGAATATCTCTCCTCATCCCACCCACACCTCCCCCTATCTAGACTTATCTTAGGTTGAGTGGCCATTTTTAACCTGATCTAACTTTCCCCTAAGCTCACCAAATGACTGTACATACCCAATATCTAAGATAGGCCTGAACATCCAAATCCAGGATTAATCCTTTTATAGAATAGTGAGAATTGTGATGATACCTGAAGATTTCAAAGCATAAAGTGAAGTTCAGTATCCAACTACTACAAATTCTAACTGCCTTTGGACATATTTATAGCAATATTAAGTATAATCCATACATCTTTTCAGTTCTCTTATTTTAAAAGGAGTCATATATAGAAGGAAGTCCAAGAAACTCTACTGACCACCATTACAAATTAGCAATGAGTGTTGTGAGGTGAAATTAATCAAGGTATCTGTGATGTTCCTGTATGTGGTGTTATATTGTCCCTGGCCCTGTCCTGGTTGCACAAGTGGATGCCTTTTGTGTCCTTCATGCCCTGCATAATGGCCAAGGCCAGTGACCAGGGCACAACTAATTTTTAAAAAGTTTAAAAGTTACATATAGTCCATGGTATCTGCAGGCTGGTGCATAAAGGAGAACATTGCCTATCCTTAATAGATGTTTCAGCCTGTGTACTTTCCATAAAACAGAGACTATGAGAAGACTATCTCCCCTCCCCACTAAATTATGAGAATTTTGTTTTTTAGAATCATAGAAAATTAGGGTTGGAAGGGACCTCAGGAGGTCATCTAGTCCAACCACCTGCTTAAAGCAGGACCATACCCAACTAGATAATCCCAGCGAAAGCTTTGTCTAGCCAGGTCTTGAAAACATCCAAGGATGGAGCTTCTACCACCTCTCTGG
>NW_017729004.1:53979010-53980521 GCF_001723915.1 Gavialis gangeticus | reverse complement strand
CAGACCACTGCTCCTTGTTCTGTCATCTGTCACCACTGAGAACAGTCTAGCTCCTTCCCTTTGGAACCACCCTTCTCATAGTTAAAGGCTGCTATCAAATCCCCTTCAGTCTTCTCTTCTGCAGACTAAATAAACCCAGTTCCCTCAGCCTCTCCTCATAAGTTATATGCCTCAGCCCCCAAACCATTTTTGTTGCTTTTTGCTGGACTCTCTCCAATTTGTCCACATCCTTTCTATAGTGGGGAGCCCAAAACTGGACACAGTACTCCACATGTGGCCTCACCAGTGCAGAATAGAGCAGAATAATTACCTGATCTGTTGACAATGGTCCTACTAATGCAGCCCTGTATGTTGTTAAATTTCTTGGCAACAAGGGCACACTGCTGACTCATATCCATCTTACCGTCCACTGTGGTCCCCAGGTCCTTTTCTGCAGAGCTGCTGCTTAGCCAGTCAGTCCCCATGACTGGTGCATAGGATTGTTCCATCCTAAGTGCAGCACTTGCCCTTGTTGAGCCTCACGAAATTTCTTTTTGGCCCAATCCTCCAACTTCTCTAAGTCACCCTGAATCCTAGCTCTACTCTCCATTGTATCTACTACTCCCTCCCCCGCCCCCAGCTTGGTGCCATCTGCAAACTTGCTGAGGGTGCAATCCATCCCACTGTCCAAATTGTTAATGAAGATATTGAACACAACTGACTCTGGGGCACTCCACTTGATGCTGGCTGCCAGCTAGACATTGAGCCATTGATTACTACCCTTTAAATCCAATAATCCAGCCAGTTTTGTATCCACCTTATAGTCCATTCATTCACCCCATACTTCCTCAGCTTGCTTGCAAGAATGCTGTGGGAGACAGTATGAAAAGCCTTGCTAAAGTCAAAGTATATTATGTCCACTGCTTTCCCTGCATCCATAGAACCAGTCACCTCATCACAGAAAGCAATCAGTGTCGTTACGCATGACTTGCCCTAGGTGAAGTGATGCTGACTGTTGCTAATCACCTTCTTCTCCTCCAAGTGCTTAGAAATGGATTCTTTGAGGACCTGCTCCATGATTTTTCCAGGGACTAAGGTGAGGCTGACTGGTCTGTAGTTCTCTGGATCTTCCTTCTTCCCTTTCTTAAAGATGGGCACTATATTTGCCCTTTTCCAATTGTCTGGGACTTTCCACAATTGATGGCTACAAAATGATATTTAGAAGTTTGTTTTTAGGAATTGGCTTGTAGGTAAAGTAGATATAACATTAGAACAATGATCTAGGGGAATGGCAAGGGTTAACTGATTTCTAAAAGCCTGTTTGTCACATAGTTTCACAGCCTTCAAAGCAGACAGGGTGTCTGAGGCCAAGGGGTATACACATCCTGGAAAATTAAACACATCCAAACTCTATTTCCATAATAGAGATAGGCCTGGCTTTAGGGCTCTAAGGTTACAATGCGCACTTGCAAAAATCTTTGGGATTTCTGGTTTGGAATGAAATGACCAAATTAAGGTGTGTGCATGTGATG
>NW_017729004.1:53973435-53974010 GCF_001723915.1 Gavialis gangeticus | reverse complement strand
CCATACATCTTTTCAGTTCTCTTATTTTAAAAGGAGTCATATATAGAAGGAAGTCCAAGAAACTCTACTGACCACCATTACAAATTAGCAATGAGTGTTGTGAGGTGAAATTAATCAAGGTATCTGTGATGTTCCTGTATGTGGTGTTATATTGTCCCTGGCCCTGTCCTGGTTGCACAAGTGGATGCCTTTTGTGTCCTTCATGCCCTGCATAATGGCCAAGGCCAGTGACCAGGGCACAACTAATTTTTAAAAAGTTTAAAAGTTACATATAGTCCATGGTATCTGCAGGCTGGTGCATAAAGGAGAACATTGCCTATCCTTAATAGATGTTTCAGCCTGTGTACTTTCCATAAAACAGAGACTATGAGAAGACTATCTCCCCTCCCCACTAAATTATGAGAATTTTGTTTTTTAGAATCATAGAAAATTAGGGTTGGAAGGGACCTCAGGAGGTCATCTAGTCCAACCACCTGCTTAAAGCAGGACCATACCCAACTAGATAATCCCAGCGAAAGCTTTGTCTAGCCAGGTCTTGAAAACATCCAAGGATGGAGCTTCTACCACCTCTCTGG
>NW_017729004.1:53965080-53973374 GCF_001723915.1 Gavialis gangeticus | reverse complement strand
CCAATAATCCAGCCAGTTTTGTATCCACCTTATAGTCCATTCATTCACCCCATACTTCCTCAGCTTGCTTGCAAGAATGCTGTGGGAGACAGTATGAAAAGCCTTGCTAAAGTCAAAGTATATTATGTCCACTGCTTTCCCTGCATCCATAGAACCAGTCACCTCATCACAGAAAGCAATCAGTGTCGTTACGCATGACTTGCCCTAGGTGAAGTGATGCTGACTGTTGCTAATCACCTTCTTCTCCTCCAAGTGCTTAGAAATGGATTCTTTGAGGACCTGCTCCATGATTTTTCCAGGGACTAAGGTGAGGCTGACTGGTCTGTAGTTCTCTGGATCTTCCTTCTTCCCTTTCTTAAAGATGGGCACTATATTTGCCCTTTTCCAATTGTCTGGGACTTTCCACAATTGATGGCTACAAAATGATATTTAGAAGTTTGTTTTTAGGAATTGGCTTGTAGGTAAAGTAGATATAACATTAGAACAATGATCTAGGGGAATGGCAAGGGTTAACTGATTTCTAAAAGCCTGTTTGTCACATAGTTTCACAGCCTTCAAAGCAGACAGGGTGTCTGAGGCCAAGGGGTATACACATCCTGGAAAATTAAACACATCCAAACTCTATTTCCATAATAGAGATAGGCCTGGCTTTAGGGCTCTAAGGTTACAATGCGCACTTGCAAAAATCTTTGGGATTTCTGGTTTGGAATGAAATGACCAAATTAAGGTGTGTGCATGTGATGGGTTTATGAAGATAGGATTTTGGCTGTCAGAACAGAATGTGTACAGTATGATGGCCACAAGAAACCAATTAACAGTACCCAGAAATTAATTGTCATCAAGGGAGAAAGAATACAGAAGGAGGAGTTTTCAGAGCAACACATTGGCATTGGTCCCCAACCTCCAAAGTTGCCAACATTGGACATTCAAGCAAAGAATATCCAGGTGTACCAGCTGGATGTACTGCTCACTTTGTGTATATTCTGGGCACTGGGGGATCTTGGGTAATGTATTTTGTAATCATCTTGCTTGCTTTGCCTGCATTACTTTTATTTCCTATCACTGCGTATCAATAACATTGACTTATTATCAACCAGAGGAATTGTGGTTGGTCTGAAGGTTGTGCTCGCCCAGAGCAGGATATCAGAACTGGGTTGTAAATCCAGTGCCAACACCAATCACCACAGGTTTTCAAAGATAATGGCCAATGGCTGTGCAATCAAATCAGCTGACTCCCTCAGTAACATCAGAAACATTGCATCTGTCCTCATGGACTTGTATACATCCAGCTTGTATACATTCACTACTCATGGCTGCTCACCTTCTCCCCAACCTTTGCTGCCCGGTGAAGTAGTCTGGGAGCTGACCTTACCTTTGAAGACCAAGGTAAAAAAGTCATTGAATATTTCAGCCTCTTCCTCATCATTTGTCACTAGGTTGCCTCCCCCATTCAGGAAGGGGCCCACACATTCACTGATCTTCCTCTTGTTACTAACATACTTGTAGAAACCCTTCTTGTTACCCTTCATGTCCCTTGCTAGCTGCAACTCCAATTGTGCTTTGGCCTTCCTGACTTCATCCCTGCATGTCTGAGCAATATTCTTATATTCCTCCCAAGTTTGTTTTCCAAGCTTCCACTTCATGTAAACTTCCTTTGTGTTTAAGTTCACCAAAGAGTTCTCTGCTAAGCCAAGTGAGTTGCTTGCCACATTTGCTATTCTTCCTGCACATCAGGATGGTTTGTTTCTGAGCCCTCAGTAAGTTTTCTTTAAAATACAACCAACTCTCCTGCTCTCCTTTCCCCCCCAGATTGGCCTCCCATGGGATCCTGCCCATCAGTTCCCTAACAGAGTCAAAATCTGCTTTTCTGAAGTTCAGGGTCCATACTCTGCTGCTGTCCTTTCTTCTTTTGTCAGGATCCTGAACTCACTCATCTTGCGGTCACTGCTGCACAACTTGCCATCCACTTCTACATCCCCCACCAATCTATGATAAAAATAGGTTTAGGCTGTCTGTCTGGAGCATTCTGATTGGTTGTTTTGGTAGCCAATCACAATGCTTACTGAAACAACCAATCAGTGTGCTCCAGAAAGGCAGAATAAGCACGTTATTATTATAGATCCTGAGGCATTTAATAATAAGAGAATTATCCAAAATACATAGATGAGGGCCCATAGGCAACTGGTAGGGGGAGGTGGTGGGGACACGTGCACCCCCTGACAGGGCCGTCCTCACTGCTGATGCCTCTGACAGTTTCTGCGGGTGCTCGCCAGTTCTGTCCCTGCTTCCAGCTTCTGCAGGTGCTCACCAGCTCTGTCCTTGCTGCTGCCACCACCGCTGTCTTCTGTGGGTGCCCCCCACCAGGCTCAAGAGGCATCAGTCACCCATGTGAGGGCCTTTATACCACAGGGGACAGGCCCACCTGCTATTGCTTGTCCTACAGCACTGGAGATAAGATTGAAAACATTTCATACCCTGAGCAAGTCAAGTAGGAAATGACTGATGGGCAGAGCACTTTGTTACTTGTGTCAAGAACCACAGTGTTTGCTTCCTGGTGCATCAATAATTGCACAATGTAGTATTGAAACAAAGCTATTTAAAGACGTATACTTGGAGCAGAGAAAGGAAAATATTTCATGTTTCAGGAAGTGGTTCCTCAGAAGATAGTCATCAGCTATTGTATTTCCATTTCACAAAGCAGTTTTTCATTTTCAAACATGGAGTATGTGCGCTCACAACTGTATGCTTTTGTTATTGCAAGTGTTAAAATAACATTCATCAAAGGTGATCAGTCGAGCTCAAAGGGAGAGTTTTCCACAGCTCATTCATTTGGAATTGATTTGTTTTTCTGAGAAAAGCTATAAGAAGATGCTTCACTGGTTGGGGAATGATCACAAACTACTTTCTGAAGTTACACTTGGTGGCAAATCAATCAGTTCTAGGTTAGGTCAGAGTTTCCTGGTAACAGATAGCCTCCACTTCTTCATTGCATAGTCTCAGAATGAAAGATGAATAAAAATATCCATAGGGTAAGCCCTGAAGTTCTTACACAGGGTAAATATATGTTGGCTTCATAGTGAATATCTTTAAGTTGGCATTATATTATTGGATTTTTTCAGAAGAGAATTGGCATATTCCCTCACAGAGAATGATGTTTTCAAGCATTGTTGCTGATTGAGTGTGCTGAGAATATACAGTAGTCATGGACTCAGTTCATTCCAGTTAGCTCAACCAAGGTTGGAGCTCGTGGTGATGGTTCAAAGGTGAGGAGGGGATTAAAAGAGGAAAGGGGAAGGCGAGGCAGTGAATGCATTCTCCTGGTGTACACATAGTCCCAGCCAGCATTTACAGCTACCACTGTCTGTTGATTTTTAAAAACTGTCCATTTAATTTAATGCATTCTTTCCCCAGTTTAAAGCTGTTCGTTTTGTTACTTGTTTTTCTTTTTCCAAGTCACCAATACAAGGTTGTAAATACAAAAGGAATCAGTATTATTACCTACAGTATTTTGCAACTCTCCTAATAAGAAAACATGCAAAAAATGATTGTTATAAAGCCCCAAACTCATACAATGTGTAAAACCAATTTTACAGCAAAAGTTGATTTTTGTGTCCTAGTACTTCTCATTCTTACCTGTCCAGAAGCACTTCCTGTCAGCAGTGCTGTATTTTTCAGTCTCCAAGATATTTCCTTTTCCGCACAAGCTGCTTACTTTCTTAGACCATACTGGATGACTATGAGTTTATTCTTCTGAGCTGCTATACTGAAGCAAAGACTTTTTAAAATCTAGCTTAACATGTCTATATATCAAACTATTGCATTTTTATGTGGGGGCTTATTTTTGCAAATTTACTCTATTATTCAGCTATCGCAGACAGACAGATAGGGGCATGGCTCCTCAATATTCCTCAGCACACCTGCTCATGCCTGATGGCACACCAGTGGGCCGTGGCACGCTGGTTGGGAAATGCTGTGCTAAATCTCAGTACTACATATGTATACCCAATCCTTAGGTTTTTCCTGTTTTACAAAAATGAGATTTAAAGCCAAGGAAAGCTCTCAAACCTCTACAAAATGTGTACCCAAATATCTCTGCACAGGCTTTATCAGAAATCTTTATATTTAATGCATAAAATATTACTCACCCTGTTCATTTACCACTTATGCATTCTGTATGTATGTATTGGCTCAGATGCGACTGGTTCAATAGATACCTGGGGAAGGGGTGTACAATGTTACCTGACAAACTTCTTTAGATATGGTGTACTAACTGAGTTGAAAAGTAGCACATTTTTCATGAACAACGAAGTGGCAGATCCCTGCTCAAAGAAACTAATTGTGGGGATGGGGGTGGGGAGGGCAAACAGGAGAGAAGAAATACAAAAAGACACCTCTTCTCATTAATTCAATGGCTGGTGTGAGTGCAGTCCTAATATAAAGAAGAATGCAAGCTGTAATGAACCTTCTCAGACTAAATTTGCCATGGAAAGAAACAAGTCAATAATGACATTCTCATTGACACGTTTTGGGAAGATGGTGGGTTAATAAATAAACACTGAAATACCACACTGAACATGAAAGCAAAGGTATTTAATTGGAAATATAGCTTATCTATATATCTATTATAATAACATCTAAAGAGAAAATAAATCTAAATGCAGTGACAATACCTTTTTTTACAGCTTCATTAGCAATGCACACTAAAAAGTCATTACCTCTGCTAAATATGTACAAGTTTCAGAGATCTGCAGAGGAGCTAAATAAACTCACCGCACCCTTATTTTGAAAGGCAACTCAATTTAGTGAATAGACTACTGAGCAAATGAACCATATAATAAATTCCATCACCCATTTTCTGCTTTCTTTTCAATCCAGCATGGGTATGACCCAAAAGGAATACTACACAATACTTCACAGCACCTCCTGTAGATAGAGAAACAGAATAAAATGCCGTAAATAAGTCTACAAATCATGAGTAATAGGCACATGTACTCATTGCTAAATGTTCAAAGGCAGTTAGTGTAGACTTCCCACAGCATAGATAAATAAAAAATGAGCTTCGGGATTTTTTTAAATTTAGAAATAAATTATTGTTGCTGTAAGAGTACACATATTGTCTTTGGAAAGTCAAGAGTTAGTGTTTGGATGAAGTTAAAAAGTAACCTGTAAGTTCTCAGTGAATTCAGAGTTTAGTGAGGAAAGGCCCAGCCAAGGCTAAAACTCAGATCCAGGATCTTCCACAATGCCTAAGTTTCCTCAAAGTAATCTCAAAAAATTGCCCATGAGGACTCTTAAATATCATATAAAGTATAAAATGAAGAGTATTATTAATGGAATAGGAAGGTATTTATTCTTGTTAGTTGTATTTACATACTTTCAGATCCGTTCTGAGTTCATATGTTCAGCTGGCTTTCAAAACATGCCTATAAAATTTACAGGTGCCACTTTTTACTGATTAATAAGCATGGATGTGCATATGTAACTTGTCATTTACTTGTCTAAACCCATATTTTGCTTGCAAACAGATACTCCCCACTGGAATCTATTTCTATAACTGGTCAAACCAAAAACCCTGATCCGTATTCTGCCAAAGAGTGTTGCTCAAAATCTGGATTCAAATTTGCAGCTGACCCATTTCTAAATAAAAGTGTTGTAGTGTTTCCGAGAAGGTCATTCCCAGTTGAGATTGTGGTTGCATTGGGATCAAGAACTGTATCTATTTTATCCTGTGGGATTTCTTTGTTTTTCCCTCTGGCAGCATTCACACTCTCTTCCTGAACTAATGTCTCATAGTGATTAAAATGATTTACCCTTTTCTTAAGAAGATTTAATCACTAGTTTTAACCAAACACTAGCAGTTGCTAAACCCAAATCAAAAGGATGTGCCAAATTCAACCAGCATAGATAATTTCCCAATGTAGACTGGGTACAGAACAAATTCAGTACTCTAATTATGTTCTTGAGATGTGCATTTGGGTAGAAAATCTTATATTATTTCACATATGAAGTAGGTTGCCATTTGTTCTGTTTTTGTCAGTATTTCCTCAATAAGTCTTGTCTATTTGGCTGAAGATGTCACATAAATGCGTAGTACTGTATAGGATCACGTTATGTAGCTTCATGACAACCCAGAGGAGTTTAGTTAACGGGTATTCTGTTTCAACGATAATTGAATAATTCATTTCCAGTGAGATTTGGTCACTGTGAGTTTTTAGTGACTTACACTGGGAAACAGAGATTTAAATAATAAAATAGGGGGATGTGTTGATTCATTGTAAGCATCTCTAACTCTGAAAAGTTGTCATCACATCACTCACAGAAAATGGCCAGAATTTTGAAAGCCATTTTCAACACCCCCAGGTCTGACACAAGAAAGCATTATTCTGCGCCCAAATGTCTCTTTGATCATTTCATTAATTAATTAAAATAAATAAATAAAGCAACCAATATATGAACATTTTCTTGAGGTGTTGATTACATGCAAGGCATTTCCTGACATGAATATTAGTTTTGATACTTCTGAAACTGAATGTTGATTATGTAAATAGAAACATGGCTATAAAAAGCAGGGAAGTGAAGAAGACCTTTAGGGTTCTGAGTTTCCCTACCTGAGGGCAAAACAAGCGAATGGGCCTTTAGCACTCCCATCTCTGATGAATTTATGATCCTCTGTATCTTTCTCTGTGAAGAAGTGACAGAGCAGCTTGGAGAATTGGTACTGCATAAGAAAGCAAGGGAGTGAGTACAAATTACAAAAATTCCAAAGAGGTTGTCATTTTGATTAAAGGGCAAATTTGGCCCTTCCTTCATGAAGCCCCAATCCACTTGAAATAAAGGGTTTCACTCCTGAGAGTGAAAGGAAGTTTTTAAGAACAGGTCAGACAAATGCTTAGGTGAGATGATTTAGACAGGGATGATCCTGCCTTGAGCACAGGGTTGGAGTAGATGACTTCTTGAGGTTCCTGCCAGCTCTATTTTTCTTTCATTCTATAATTCTAAAAAGTGCATAATGCCATCAACAAAAGCAAAATGCATGACAATCTAGTGGGATGAGTAAAATGCAACAGCAAAGGAGCTAATAAAAAAGGCTTTCAATGATCCTAAGGAGGAAGGAGAGAGAGCTCATGGCTGAGGTCCAGCCTACTTTTCCGTGATAGTAACTTAAAAATAATACACAAAATCACATGGAGTCAGTATTCTCTTGGCCATTTCAACAATGAATGAATTTTTGTGCCTTGGTCTTTCAGAAGTTTATGCCACTGAATTCAAATCTATCAGCAATTCACAAATCATGTGAATATTTAAAACAGAAAACTGAAAAGTTATCTGTCTTAATTTTTACTAGTTTACTGATGCAGTTATTATAATGAGCCCAATCCTTTGTACTGACCCAGGGCAGCCTTCCAGCATCTCAAAATGGAACTAACTGTATCTTAGAAATCATTTATCAGTACCAATGGCTTTAGTACCAAATCCTGAAATTGGAGATGTACTTACCCAGAGACTGATGGATCAGGTCCAGTGTTGGGTGAAGGACATCTGCTTTCATTATTCTTCTGCTTGTCTCTTGTATTATTCAGATATTTTCTTTACTTTAATGTTTCTCTTCTTGATTATTAATGCATGAAGGATGCTGGCTGTACAGTTCAGAACATGACAACACCTGAGAAGCCCCAATGAAGTCAGGCATTGCTATGTGTTATTTATAGGATTTTAGGCATTTCTGTATTTCCCACAATTTCTGGGATTTTATAATTAAGGAAGAAAGACTCCCAGCACAGATTCAGATGGTGCAGGAAGCCCCCTAGTTCTGCATGTGACCTATTTATGCCAGAATTCCTCTTTAATCACAAAAAGCTTCATGTTGTAGGGGGTCAGAGGCAGAACTAGGGGGCTTCCTGCACCATCTGAATCTGTGCTGGGAGTCTTTCTTCCTTAATTATAAAATCCCAGAAATTGTGGGAAATACAGAAATGCCTAAAATCCTATAAATAACACATAGCAATGCCTGACTTCATTGGGGCTTCTCAGGTGTTGTCATGTTCTGAACTGTACAGCCAGCATCCTTCATGCATTAATAATCAAGAAGAGAAACATTAAAGTAAAGAAAATATCTGAATAATACAAGAGACAAGCAGAAGAATAATGAAAGCAGATGTCCTTCACCCAACACTGGACCTGATCCATCAGTCTCTGGGTAAGTACATCTCCAATTTCAGGATTTGGTACTAAAGCCATTGGTACTGATAAATGATTTCTAAGATACAGTTAGTTCCATTTTGAGATGCTGGAAG
>NW_017729004.1:53956832-53960080 GCF_001723915.1 Gavialis gangeticus | reverse complement strand
TAATTAAAAACAATGTATCTGAGCAATTTAAATGCAGTTTAAGATGGCAAGGACAGAGATAGGAGCACTTCAGTGGTTTCAGCTCGTCTTAATATATCTGGACTCTTTGGGTGCCTGTAGATGTGCAGGGATGCAGCTCCAATATGCTGCAACTACTTTAATCAAGCCTGCTGGAGTGTGTTAATTACCGTATTCCAGCAGCCTCCACATCTCATGTACTTAGCATCCCTGAACTTCAAAATGGTGATGGTGGCACTTTAATTAAAGCTCGTCCAATAAGCTTCAGTAAAAGTGCCCTTGCCACTGTTTTGAAGCACCGGATGCTGAATATACGATACTCTGCAGGCGCTTTAATTAGAGCAACTCGCAGAGCTGCCCTTTAATTCCAACAGAAGCCATGAATTCCCATCTCCACTACTGCCTAATGCTGTGAACTTTTAAGTTTGGTTATTATGATTAAATAATCCATGTAGCAAGTAACAGAGTCCAGTGATATAGAACAGCAGACAAGTAGTTAGGAGAAATGGTTTGTGTTAATAGCTCTGACAGTAAGTATGCGCTTTAGCAGGCTCATCATCTGTGTGCCTTCTTTCCTCGTGTATAAAGAAGGCATAATGATACTATTCTTTGTAAGGTGCTTGGAGATCTTTGGATGAATACTGTTGTATGGATGAAATGTGACCTCCAGTCTGGGATTAAAACTACCAGCACTTTTTAAATCTACTTAGTGATCATTCATTGGAGTAATTCTACAGGTCTGTCTGCAGACATGGGCATCAGAGCAGAATGCGTTGGAGCAGACTGAATTTGTCCTGAGAGCCACTCTAATTTCGGGTCCTGGCTCCGGAGTGAGATGCACGGGTGAAAGCTCACTGCGGCCTCATGAGCCTTGGGACCCCAAGAGAGACCCCAGGACCCCCTAGGATCCCTGACAAGCCCTGGCCTCACAGCTAAGCTGGAGCCCATGGTAGAAGGGACGTAGACAACTGGGAGGAGTCTGAGTGGGCCAAGGAGGGTCACACCCCCCTTGCCTCCTACTTGGCCCAGCCCCACAAGGAGCCACGCGACTGGGCTGCCGGCACGTGAGCCAGGTTGTGGGGAGTATTTAGCTGTCCCCTCCTTTGGTGGGGGGCAGGGTCCCCCCTTAGCCTCCCAAGAGCAGTGCAATACCAGCCAGCCCTTCTACACATGTGTGCAGTTTAAAAAGGGCCCAGCAATGGCAGAAGCCACATTCAAGTACTGGCTCCAGAGTGAGATGCACAGGTGAAATCCTGCTGTGCCCCCGTGAGCTCAGGGACCCCAGAAGAGACTCCAGGACCCCCCAGGATCCCTGATGAGCCCCAGCCTGCCCACAGTTAAGCAGGGGCCCATGGTAGGAGGGACGTAGATAGCTGGGAGGTGGCTGAGTGGGCTGAGGAGGGTCACTCCCTCCAGTTCCTACTTCACCCAGCCCTCCAGGGAGCCATGCAACTGGAGCCTTGCAAACAGGACACACAAACAGGCACGCTCCTGGGCCTGGTGTGTGAGTTAGCATGGGAGTTTGCGCAGGAGAGTGAGCAGGAGGGCCCGCGGCCTTGCCTGTGAGCCCCCTAGGGTAGGCAGTCCAAGCCGCAGCCGGCCTACCAGCAGCATGACGAGGATGGGCACACGCTGCACCCCAAGGGTCCCTCTGGGGTCTGCGCCCTCCCCCTCTGGCACCTCAGAGACCTCCACCCAGACGGAGCCCATGGTTCCAGTCTCCACGCAGAAGGAGCCCCTGGCTCTTGGCTGCGGGGGCTGCCTGTCACTTTTTCAGGCTCTGGGGTCCGAGAGCATGGCCGCCTCCCCTTGTGAAGTCTGCTCCCTTTTGGGGTCTCTGGCGCACCAGCTGGAGGAGCTCCAGGCTGCAGTTGAGAGACTGCACGCCATCAGGGATGGTGAGCGGGAGATAGACTCATACTGCCAGGCACTTCTCCCCCGGGAGGCAGAGGGTAGACCATGGTCACCTTCCAGGACAAGGGAGGACCAAGGTGGTCAAGGGGCAGGACCAGGCCAAGGGGTTGGGTCAAGGTGGTCAAGGGACCCAAGGCCTGCCACACCAAGGTCCCCACTCGGCTGGAGCTTTGCAACAAGTATGAACCTCTTGCAGCCCCAGCAGATTCTGCCAAGCTGCCAGCTCCTACAGGCAACAGTCTCAACTGTAGCTACCACCCCTGCTCTCCCTAAGACAAAACGCAAAGTGTTTGTCATGGGAGACTCCCTCCTGAGGGGGAATGAGGGGGCAATCTGCCACCCTGACCCTTTAGCCCAGGAATTCTGCTGCTTCCCGGGAGCCCAAATCTGAGGCATTGTGGAGAAAGTCCCTGAGCTGCTCTGGCCCACTGACCACTACCCTATGCTCCTCATCCCTGTGGGCACAAATGACACAGCATGGACTGCTCCCAGCAGGGTCATGAAGTGCTACAGAGATTTGGGAGTGGGGCTTAAGGGGCTGGGGGCACAGGTGGTGTTGTCATTGATCCTCCCAGTTTCGGGCTATGGGCTGAGGAGGGAGAGGAGGATCGAGGTAGTGAACCAAAGAATGCAGTGCTGGTGTTATTGTGAAGGCTTTGGCTTCCATGACCACAGTCCGTTCTTTGGTAAGGGAGGCAGTGAGCTGCTGGGAAGGGATGGCCTCCACTTCTCTCTGCTGGGGAGGAGGCTCTTCTCAGCCAGACTGGTCAACCTGTTCCACTGGGCTTCAAACTACGCCTGCCAGGGGATGGGGGGACTACTGCCACTGCTGGCCCACTCAGGAACCCTTGCAAAGCCAGCAGGCCAAGGCACTTAAGGGACCCTACCCCTGCCCCAGCCCTGGAATGATCTGTAGGCAAGATAAGGGTCTCCAAAGGGACACTTGCATGCCTGTACACAAATGCCAGAAGCTTGGGGAATAAACAGGAGGAACTTGTCTTCCTGCTAAACACAAATAATTACAATGTCATAGGGGTAACGGAAACCTGGTGGGATTCCACCCATGACTGGGCCACAGGTATAGACAGCTATACCCTGTACAGGAGAGATTGAATGGACAAAAGGGGCAGGGGTCATAGAATCATAGAAGTAGGGTTGGAAGGGACCTTGTAGATCTTCAAGTCCGACCCCCTGCCTGGGCAGGAGAAAAAACTGGGCTCAAATGATCCCAGCTAGGTAGGCATCAAGCCTCCTCTTAAAGACCCCCAGGGTAGGAGCCAGCACCACTTCCCTTGGAAGTTGGTTCCAGATCCTAG
>NW_017729004.1:53955582-53956131 GCF_001723915.1 Gavialis gangeticus | reverse complement strand
CAGGGGTGGGCTAGCAAAAACAGGATGCGCTTCAATACTGACAAGTGCAGGATGCTGCACTTGGGCAGTAGTAACCAGCAGCACACTTATAAGATGGGAAACTCCCTTCTTGAGAGCATAGAGGCAGAAAGGGATCTTGGAGTCATTATTGACTCCAAGATGAACATGGGCCGACAATGCGAGGTCACGGTTGGCAGGGCTAACCGGACTTTGTCGTGCGTCCCCAGGCGCATCTCTAGCAGGGACAAGGAGGTGATCCTCCCCCTCTATGCAACACTGGTCAGGCCACAGCTGGAGTAGTGTATCCAGTTCTGTGCGCCCCACTTCAGGAGGGATGTGGACAACATTGAGAGAGTCCAGAGGAGGGCCAGCAGTTTCGGGCGGGGGGAGTGCAGCTCTCTATGTCTAGGAAAGCTATGCATCCCTGCAAGCCAACATTGGCGCCCAGGGTAGACGACTGGAGACCCTCTGGGTTAAAATCCATGGGGAACATGGCACAGGGGACACAATGGTGGGAGTCTACTACAGACCCCCTACCCAGGTTCAAGA
>NW_017729004.1:53949270-53950582 GCF_001723915.1 Gavialis gangeticus | reverse complement strand
TTGACCAGGAGTTCACCAGGGAATTGGCTGAGGCTGCACACTCCTGGTGCATGGTTATCATTGGAGACTTCAATTACCCAGACATCTCATGGGAAGAGCACTCAGCCAAATCCAAGTGGTCGCAAAGCTTTCTCTCATGCGTGCAAGAGCTCTATCTGACACAGGAAGTCTATGGGCTAACGAGAGGTAAAGCACTGCTCAACCTGGTACTGGCAGTGGGGGACAACGTAATCAGTAGACTAACAATCGAAGGGAAGCTGGGTGACAGTGACCATGAACTGATCACTTTCACAATCCACCATAAATCTAGCAAGTCAGTCAGCAATGCAGATGTCCTTGACTTCAGGAAAGTTGACTTTGACAAGCTAAGGAGGCTTGTCAATGAGGCCTAACTGTGGGACACCCCTACCCATTACGGAAGAGGGAGGCCTGGGTGAGGGATATCAATGCTCACCTCATGAAGGAACACCTTGAGAGGCTGGATACCTTCAAGTCAGCCAACCCTGACGGTTTACACCCCCGGGTACTCAAGGAGCTGGATTGTAGGTCCGCCCCCGGCCTGGGTCTTCGAGAGCTCCTGGGGGTCTGGTGAAGTGCCCAAAGAATGGAAGAAGGCCAATGTGGTGCCTATCTTCAAGAAAGGGAGAAAAGTGGATTCAGCAAACTGCAGGCCCATCAGCCTGACGTCTATCCCAGGGAAGGTCTTGAAAAAGATTTTCAAAGAGGCCTTCCTTAACAGACTGGCTGACGGCAACATCCTGAGGGATAGCCAACATGGGTTTGTTATGAGTAGGTCTTGATTGACCAATCTTATTTCCTTTTACGACCAGGTAACCTATCACCTGGACAAGGGAGAAAAGATTAATGTCATATATGTTGACTTTAAAGACGCCTTCAATCTGGTATCCCATGATCACCTCTTGGCAAAACTGGCTAACTGTGGCCTTGGCCTCACCACAATCTGTTGGCTAGGGAATTGGCTTCACAGTAGGACCCAGAGGGTGGTGGTTGATGAAAGTCAATTGTCGTGGTGCCCTGTGACCAGTGGGGTCCCTCAAGGCTCTGTCTTAGGGTCTATACTATTTAACATCTTCATTAATGATGTAGACGTTGGTGTCAGAAGCAGACTGGCCAAGTTTGCCAATGACACCAAACTCTGAGGTAAAGCGTCCACACCTGAGGACAGGAGGGTGATCCAGGCAGACCTTGACAGGCTCAGGAAATGGGTGGATGAGAACCTGATGGTGTTTAACACTGAAAGATGCAAGGTTCTCCACCTTGGGAGGAAAAACCTGCAGCATGCTTATAGGCT
>NW_017729004.1:53945736-53949024 GCF_001723915.1 Gavialis gangeticus | reverse complement strand
AGGGGTGCTCACCAGGATCTGGGGGAACGTCTGTTTACCAGAGCTCCGCAAAGGATGACAAGGTTGAACAGTCACAAACTCCTCCAGGACCATTTCAGGCTGGACATAAGGAAGAACTTCTTTACTGTCCAAGCCCCCAAAGTTTGGAATAGACTGCTCCTGGAGGTAGTTTAAGCACTTTGAATGTCTTCAGGAGGCATTTGGATGTCTATCTTGCTGCAATCCTATGATCCCTGCTGACTTCCTGTCCCTGGGGCAGGGGGCTGGACTCCATCTTCTGAGGTCCCTTCCAGCCCTAATGTCTATGAATCTATTAATTAAAATGCCCCTCCACCCCCTTGCCACCCCAGAACATGTGTAAAAATGTCCATTCTATATGCTATAGGACTGGCACAGAAAGTCACTTGGAAGGTGGTCTGAAGGAGTTGGCTCAGAGCAGTGATTTGAAACCAGGGTAACAGGGCATCAGATCCTTTGAAGGGTGCCAAGATGTGTAAGAAGATAAGTGAGGACTCAGGAAAGAAGCAGATAAGCTAAGCAGATATGTGTGGGCTCAAGCTTGACCCTACCTTACTGATCCCCGACCCCCACTGCCCCAGACCCTCTGCGAGGAGGTAAGCAATGTAATCCATAAATTCTTTTTGAAATTGGGTGTCATGCAATTCACAAAAGTTATGAAGGGGTGTCTCAAGTCCAGTGAGGGGTGTCTCAAGTCCAAAAAGGCTTAGAACCACTGGTCTGGAGAAAAAAGCTGTGAATTCATTCATGTATATGGCTCCAGTTCCCTGGATAGCTAGCATGGAGAGGCTGAAGTTGCTTTCCTATCTTATAGACAGGAGTAGCAGCTGTGACGAAGTTGAACTCTGTGTTGAGGCAAAAAGACATTTAACCTCTTTTCATTCTATGCACACAGAATCCATTTACATTGCGTTTATGCAACTTGAGTGAATTTCACCATATAAGAACTATTAATCACCACCAACTAACTTCCTTCCTTTAGTCACTGTAATAGTGATTTGCTAAGAATATTTGCAACCCATTTTATGACTTCCATTTTTGTTGACTAAATAAATATGAGTTCCATTTTTTACTATGACTTCACCTTCTAAGGCTACCTTTTTGGAAAAGACATTTATTTTCTTTTTATTTCAGACGTTATGATCAAAAACTAAAAGAATGTATGATGTATGTCTAATACTGTGGTTGTTGGCACAGTAGCTTAAAGAAAGTAGATATTTAATAGCTGCTTTGGACTTTACTAAGTAAAATTATATTAATAAAGTATTTGTTTTGATTATGCAGCTAAAACCAATATGGACATTGTAAAAAGATAAAGAATAAAACAAACAAAAAATGTATTCCTGAATAGATTGCAAATTTTATTAAAAACAACTTTCTACCAATACTATGAAGTACTGTCAGACTTCATTCCAGAAGATACTTTTTGCTAATGGGAATATCTCTGGGTTGGGTTTAATAGTTGAATTATTTGTTGCAAAGCTTTTATTCCTCAAATGCCTAGCTATCTTTTTTTTCTATTCAGAAAGTGGATACCAGCTGGTCACAATTTTTACAAATATTTCTATGATTCAAAATTGCTTCATGGTTTATCCTAATATTTCAAGCTATGAATTTACCAAACATTACCACAATCATTTTTTGTTTGACTATTGGAAATTCAGTCTTGAACTGTGAGACTGATTACTTGAGACTGTGTTTGTTTCTTTTCTAATCTTGGATGGCCTACACTTTATTCATCTAAAAGACCTTTGAAGAGTAGACAGAACACCTTGAATTTAGGTGTTCTTCAAAAGGGATAAAAATTATATTTAACTCTAAGAGCATTCCAGAAATATTACAGCTAAACCTGATGATGGAACAGCCTCCTGTCTGGTACTGGAAGTGGAAAATTTGAATGAGTGATGTGAGAATGGAATATGGTGGGCTGTGAGTGATGTTTCCAGACAAGCTGTTTGCACTATTGGGAAAGCCTTTTAGTGAGGGTCCCCATTACAGTATTTCTTTGTCCAGGAGATGCCTGTTGGAAGGTGCAATCCAGAATTTCTAATAAGCAAGAGACTGCCTGTGCTCGAAGAAAGGAAAGAAAGCAGGGGTACTTGTTTTGACAAACTGTAAGAATATAGACATAGGCAGTAAATTCAGAAAATGTATTATGTAACAGGTGATGGTACGTTTGAATATACTGTATTGTCATGTACTAAGCATGGCTCAAATCTTCAGGAATCCATGGTTTAAGTGGAAAGACAGAAAAGCAGAGGAAAAGAGATTGTTAAAATGTTAATGTTAAGGTGGAGGTTCTAAGCTTTAGACAAAGAAAGGAGTTACTAAATGTAGGAGGGAAAGCAGTAGATTACAGCAAGCAGATTGCTGCGTTAGCCCCTTGGCTCCAGTATGTCTACAAAAACCCACCAAGAATGAATTACACAAGGCAAGTTTTGGAAACAGCAAGATAGGCCTGCATGGAAGTTTTGAGCTATCAGTTTCTGGAACTCAGACAAACATGTTGTAATGAGAAATCCATGCAGCAAACCCACTTCAACTTTAACCTTGGATGAAGGAGTGTTAAAGTTGGAGTGGATTGCTGCATTTGAATTGTTCTCAGCTTGTTCACATAAAACAGAATGTACCAGCTGTTGCCCTTTTAGATCATCCCCCTTTTGAAACGGTTCTAAGTGTTCCTGTGTCCACAACCTAGGGGAATAAAATAGAACAAGAGAAATGAGTTATTTGTTAACGTGAGCTGAATCTACTGGAACCAAGCACTGTGGGACAGCTAAAATCTCCTTTGGTAGCCCAACTGTAAGTACTTTGATCAAATGCTTGTAATCATAACTGCCATGTCGGTGCAATCATTTGTAAATGCTGTAACACTGACATCCAATATGCAGCGAGCAATTGTTATAGTATTTTAGAATAGTCACACAAGACCCTTCCCCTCACTCTGCTCTTCACATCTGTGTGGGCACCCTCCAACTGCTACACTGGGTGCTGTACCCCCTCACCCCCACTGCTGCGCTGCATGGACACATGAGTGTGCAGGCACAATTCCTGTCCCTCAACTGCAATGCACGGGGGTGCAGGCACCCCCACAATGCTGCACTCGGAAGCTCCTGCAGATTTCTCCCCCTGTGCAGCCCCAACCTCTTCCACCTACAACCCAAATTATCCCCAGTTTCCTGCATTGCACTGTACTGCCCGCCTGGCATGGAAGGAGGAAGTGGCAGCTGGCAGAAGGAAGGGATCCTGAAATGATGCGGGGGGGGGGGG
>NW_017729004.1:53939336-53945650 GCF_001723915.1 Gavialis gangeticus | reverse complement strand
GGGGGGGGGGGGGGGGAAGTGAGCATAGGAGTATTGGCTGGGTGAAAGCCCAGGGGGGCACAATTTAACCCCTTGTAGGCTGCATAGAACCCACCGGCCACCAGTTGGATAGCCCTGATTTAAAGTAACCGTATAACTGCTACTGGCTGTTGGACTTGTGCAGGAATTTTACTGGAATCACTGATGTGGTCAATCTAATTCCAGCACAAACCTCAAGGTCTTTGGCTTTCCTTTCAGAAAATGAAAGCCCATACCAGTACAGTACTCGGCTTTCTCCAACCATCTGTCACTGCCCAGGGGATAGCCCAGCCTTATGGGATATCAGCTAATTCTTTCCATTATCAGATCTCTCCTGGAGTCATACTTCTTTTGGGACATTTATGAACATAACCGTCTTATCCAGGAGGGTGGAATGGGCATGCTGAGGATTGGTAATCCATTTGTTTTCAGATTATTCTATGCACTGTAGTCCAGAATCCCATCTTGCACAGATGAAATTCCATTGGGCCAGATCCTGTCCCTAGTATTAAACTGCAGTCTAGACTAGTGTCATGACTTACAGTGGCATAACTACATATATACATGAATGCATCTGATACATTTAGCATCTGAGATTCATAGGGGAAAATGCATAAACCGGTTTAAAAATAGGGGTTTCCTCCTTTTCAGAGCAGAATAATGCAAAACCTGTATCCTGGAACCAGAGTGATGGACTTCTTGCTAGCTGTGGTTTACCTCTTTTCCTCTAGATAACCAGTGGGCCAGCTTCAAGAGGAGGGGCATCAAAGGTGCTTTCAGATATCTTGTCGCCATAGTTTGAAGGTTAGGGCACACTGCTGGGATATAGGAGCTATAGCTTCAAACTCTGAGACTTTCCTGTGAAAAGCTGAACTCAGCTTTCCTATGAGAAGTTTCTGTGAATCTGTTAGTTTCTATGGTACTGCTCTGTCCTGACTTATCCGAGGACAGTACATCAAGGGAAACACACATACAAAATTATTCAAAGTAGTAAGGACCAAGGCACTCTGTAAGGAACAACAGAAGGATCTGGCATGATTGAATGAACAGACAACTATACGGCAGGTGCAATTCAACATAGATAAGTGTAAAGTGATGCACCTGGGCAAAAATAACCCAAATTATTTCTACATTATGAGGGGCTCTGCATTAGCTGTTACCACACAGGAAAGAAATCTGGGAGTCATTGTGGACAGTTCACTGAAAACACAGCTCAGTGCTCAGTAGCCATCAAAAAAGCAACCAAAATGTTAGGGATTATTAAGAAGGGAATTGTTAACAAAACAAAATCCTAGTGAGGAGGGCTTTAAACTAAGTTCGCTGGGGATGGATACCAAAGCCCTGAGGTAAGTGAGGAAATGGAAGCAGTACAAGTAGGGAGCAACAAGGGAGGCTTTCTCATTCTTCTTGAGAAAGTAGGGCAATCAGCTACTTACCTCAGATGTCTATACAAGGATGAACAGAGTCTGGGAAACAAACAGAAATAATTGGAGTGAGGCTCCGCCGGCTCAGGGTCACTGCTCTGTTCCCCCGCATGGTCTCAGGAGGCATGTCCTGGAGCTGGCAGAGCCTCACCCGGGGCAGGCAGTGGCTGCTCCCTGAGGTGAGGCAAGACAGGGATGAAGGCTGGGGCGGGGGGCTGGTGAGGGCTCCGCCGGCTGCAGGGAAGTTCTCCGCTCCCCGGCCCTGATACGGGGGAGCGGAGCACTTCCCTGGAGCCCATGGAGCCTCCGCCAGGTTCCCACCCCAGCCTCTCCTGGTGCGCAGCCTTGAAAAGGCTGTGCATGGCCACACTTTTAGTTGTGCGCGGCCATGCACCTTAGCTGGAACCTTGCCTCCAGCGTGGAACACATGTATAGACACCACATAGTTCACTCTCCCTTTCAGCATCTCTTTCTGTCACTTTGTGGCACAGGACACTGGGCAAGATCAACCTATGGTCAGACCCAGCAAATGGCAATTGTTATGCTATGTTCTTACTGTAAGATTGAATACAATATACTACCATATTTACTCTAATATAAGACAATGCTGAATATAAGATGAGCCCCTCAATAATTTGACTCTACATATGGAAAATTTATAAATTCCTTATAATTTTCCAGGTATAGAATCTAATTATTTGGAGGTTTACCTTGAATTTGTCCCTCTTCCACTGACACAGAAGGGGAAATAAATCAGGGGGGTCAGGTAGCTCCCTTGCCATCTGCCCCCATCTTCTTCCCTCTGCAGCCCTTCTCCTTCTCCCCCTCCCCCTTTCTGTCTGGCCTTGCTCTTCCTGACAAAATCTTAAAACACTGACTTTAAAATAAACACATAGGCAAATGATTATGGGTTCCTATAGACTTAGTTCATCTAGAATTGATGCATTTTACCGTTTTTGAAAGTGCTACAAGTTTTAGCTCAGGTATTTTAGAAACACACTTTTAGGCAGCACTTTTGTATTTACTTGTAAGTCCAAATGATGCATGATATTAGTCGGAAGCCAAAAGGCTCCTGATTTACCATATAGTTCACTGGGCTGGGCCTAGAAGAGTCAACAGCATTTCAAAACATGGTGACTCCACAGATTAGCATACGTGGCTACTCCAGATGCCCCTCACAAAGGAGCCACGTGCTAATTAGCCCCTCACACATGACTGGAACTGGGTGTTCTTGTCACAAGTCCTGGGATCCGCCAGAACTTTCTATGCAGATGAGGCACAGGGCAACCTGGTCTAGCTCTACCTTATGGAAAGCAGGCCCACACTAATCATATGTGACAGTCTGAAAGAGGGGGGTGACAGAGGGATTCTGGGTGAACTCTTTGGGGCCCCATTTGGTGATGTTTGCCAGACATTTAAGGTTGGTGAAGAAACAGGAGTCATTAGAAATGGAAAAGTAAGGCATAGCTCAGCTGTGGGAATGAAGATGAAATGTATTTAATGTAGTGGTTCATCATGACTTGGAAAAGAGTTGGTGCTGAGGGGCACTTTGTGCAATATATATCTTAGTCAGATAGGTTGCACTCCCCTATCCCTGTGCTAGGGTCTGATCAGTATGTTTACCCAATATAAGCTGTGTTTTTTACGTCTTGTTCAGTACTGGTTGCATTTAATTAGCTTTATAGTTGGTTTCCATTACTGAGCATATGTTGCTTTTGGTAGCAGTTTAATGATATACAATGTATTTCATGAGGTTTCCTTGAATGGAAATACAAAATGAAAAACTTTTTTCCCCATGCTAACTGGGAGGAGGGGGGAAATCTCATATTTGAATAAATATGATAGATTATTTAGTTCTTCAAAATGCTTATCAAACTAGTGGAGAAAGACAAAAGATCAACTACAATAAATTTTCCAAACAATTTAATATGCATTTGTCACATGTGAGGACAAGAAAGATGTGAACCAGGGACAGGAAAAATTTCCTCAATTGTGTTTTTTTTCCTTCTGAATGTTTTCTACATGCCTCTAAGTCCTCAAAATTCCTCTGACGTCTTCCACCTTTATGGCTATATTCTACAAAGATCTTCCTCCCAGATCAAAGATTTACAAATGGTGCTACTGGTGCAACCAAAGGATGTGTGAAAATGTTTCTCTCCCACTGGTCTGCTTGACTTGCCACTTACCCCAGGTTTTCTCACACTTCATAGGAATGAACTGTAGTCTCCACCTGTGCAGTATTCCTGAATTTCAATTTAGTCTTTCAGTAGAAAAATCAAAGAAATCACAACTACAATAAGAAGGAAGTAGAGGAATGGTACACATGAGCTGGGGTGAGCTAATAACATCAGATGGATTTGGGGAGACAGGATTCTCTTTCTTTGTCACTTACTGCAAAATTAATGCTGTGAGAATATACTAAGTATTTTACCGTGGGATCTGGGAGCTATTACTCAGTAGTTCAGTCTCAATAAGTATCTATTTAATACTCAAATTGGCATTTATATAATACAAACTAATTGTCCCCATCAATTAGCCTGTGTCAATAAGCTAAATTACTGTTTCAGGCACTTCATTTACTGCTTCATGGTTATACAGTGCAAGCCATGCTGGGGATGGAAAAATGAAAGAGGGAAACAAAGAAGAAGACCTGCCCCCCAAAAGAATAATCAACCGTGGTTGCACAATGCCCCATCTAGAAGCTATTCTTAACAGTGGATACTTGTTCTTTTATCTTGTAGGTTCTATAATACAGTGTGAATCTTACTATCAAAGTGGATTATTTACAATATGTGAAACAAGTTGGTTAGATCCACATCCAAAAAAAAAGGACATAAGTACCAATGTGCAATTTAAACAGCATGTCACCTACCTAAATCCACTTGGAGTTAAACTAGCCATCCCTATACCTATGTTCCCTGAGAGACACAGTCTAGGTGTGCACCTAACAGACCTGACAGAACTGAGTTCAACATACAGCATGGGAGTCATAGTCACTTTCATCAAGAAATAATGACAGTTGTGCCCACATTTTAACACTCTGGTGGACAGAGAACTCACTCAAGGAAGTGAGAGACTTGAGTTCTGAGTTCTCAGTCTGAGAGGTTCAAGCTAACATCTATCACCTCCCAGGGGAATATTCACACTTCTAGGCTAGAGTGAGGCTGGTATGAAAACTCTCATCTCTCCTATTGAATCTGTATTGCTCAGTACTCAGGAATGCAAAATTCATGGGACCAGAGAAAAAGTAAGCAAACAGAAACAAGACTTCATGACCTAGTGACGAGAAGTCTTGGGTTCTAGTTCTGACTTTCAACATTCTTTATGTTTTGTATCCAACAACTTTTTAATACAAAATACATATTGTGGCCACCTAGTGGTTAGGACATTTTCAGGGTTTCAGGAATGAAAATGTGAATTCAAAGCATTCAGTGGAGCAGCATGCCCACTGGTGTTACTGCCTTAAGCAGGAGGCTACACAGTAATTCTCTCTCTGGCCCAATGAAGCAACCGTAACAGGATGGAAATGTATCATCACAGATCCTGGTTTTCTCTGATAAACTCCCCCTTTGCTCCCCACAATTTTTGGATTAAAAAAGTAACCCAAAATCCACATTTTTCCATGATCAAAATGAAACACTGTTTTTTTAATCATGGAAAAATGTGGATTTTGTGTTCCTTTTTTTAATCCAAAAACTGGGGGGGCGTTGGCAGTATCAGAGAAAACCAGGATTCCTGGAGATCATACACACTCCCTCAATACAGATTGTCCCACAGTCTTGTGGAAAATGTGGAAATAATTTCCTTCAGGGAGAGAAAGAAGCTAAACTTAGGTTTCCCATATGTTGGTTTATAGCTCTAATTAATGAAGTGTTGATTAAAAGGTCACCATGCTATGCTATTGGTCATCACAAATACTGTGAGGCTCAAGAAGGTGTATTTGGCATCTCATTAATAAGTAGTTTCAGGTTTGCAGGTCAGAAACCTTACTACCTTCCCCCAATTCTGTTCCCCAGGGTGCTCTCATTAAGGACTTCTTCCCTTCCATAATCAACAACAGATACTGATCAGATGAATGGCTCTTCAATCTGGGATATTTTTTGATCAAAGACCAAAGTGTTCAAAACAACCATTCTTGACCTTCAGTATGCTCACGGCTGTGTCATTCTTGCCCATACTGAGGAAAACCTCCAACTCACTCTGGATCTCTTTGCAGAAGCCTACCAAACTTTGGAGCACTCTCTCAAAATCAAGAAAACTAAAGTGCTCTATCAGCCTTCTCCAGGCCATCAGTGTTACCCCCTCCATAAATTAGCATTGATGGAAAGAGCCTGGAAGTAGTTGAATATTTCCCTTACCTTGATGGCCACCTCTTTCAGCAAGTGAACATTGATGAGGAGATGCAGCACAGGATCTGGTGCACAAGCGCCTCCTTTGGGAAATTGCTTAGGCATGTTTTTATTGATTTAAATATCCAGAAAGACATCAGGATCCAGGTCTACAATGAAGTCATCATTCCTGCTTTCCTTTAAGGATGTGAAATGGGGGTGACCTACCATTGTCACCTCACCAACAATGCTGCTGGAAAATCCTCAGCATCAAATGGGAAGATTGCCACACAAATGCCAGCATCCATTGAGTGTGGATGTCCAGCTCTTGACTCCCGAAACAAATGCAGTACTCACAGCTTAGCTGCAGCCTGAAATCTCACATTGGCCAGAGGAAATACTACCAGGCCATATTGAAGAATACTTCAAGAAAATCAATGTTGACATCAAGAGCTGGGAAAAGCTTGCTACCAGCTGACTCCAGTGGTGTTACAACCTCAATCAAGATTATGCTTAGGGGCAACCAACATGGGTTCATTAGAGG
>NW_017729004.1:53936271-53938832 GCF_001723915.1 Gavialis gangeticus | reverse complement strand
ACCTTGTCATGCATCCACAGATGCATCTCAAGCAGGTCCAAGGAGGTGATCCTCCCCCTCTATGTAACACTGGTCAGGCCACAGTTGGAGTACTGTGTCCAGTTCTGGGCACCGCACTTCAGGAGGGATGTGGACAACATGGAAAGGGTCCAGAGGAGGGCCACCCACATGATCAGGGGGCAGCAGGGCAGGCCCTACGAGGAGAGGCTACGGGACCTGAACCTGTTCAGCCTCCACAAGAGAAGGCTGAGGGGGGATCTAGTGGCCATTTACAAACTAGTCAAATGGGACCAGCAGGCATTGTGGGAGTCCCTGTTCCCCTGAGCACTACCAGGTGTGACTAGAAATAATGGTCACAAGCTGCCAGAGAGTAGATTCAGACTAGATATCAGGAGGCACTACTTCACTGTCAGGGCGGCTAGGATCTGGAACCAACTTCCAAGAGAAGCGGTGCTGGCTCCTACCCTGGGGTTCTTTAAGAGGAGGCTGGATGAACACCTTGCCGGGGTCGTCTGAACTTCCCTGCCATGGCAGGGGGTCGGACTTGACGATCTGCTCAGGTCCCTTCCAACCCTACCAACTACGAAACTATGAAACGATGAAGTGGCAGCCCACGTTAAGATAAAGGGTCTCGCCTTCAAAGCAGAGAAGAGAGAGCAGAGGAAGAAAATGAAGAGAAATCCCAGCCTACAGCCTACTCTTCCCTGCAGAAAGACCTGCAACATCTGGAGACAGATATGTATCTCAAGAATTGGACTCTTAAGTCACCTCAAGGCTCATTAGTGAACCATGGCAGAGATAATCCTTGAACTGAGGGATTGTTACCAATGTTGATGACAAAACAGCTTTTGCAGAAGTTTTGACAGCAGCCGTCCTGTCAGCAGCAGCAGTAAAAGAAGAACATTGACTAGTTGTTTGTGCAGGATCTTTCCTTGGATCAACTTCCCTTTAAGCAGCAAAGGGCACACATTTAAGTAGATGTGTCAGTTCTGACAGGATAAAAAGCAGTGTGGGATGGCAGCAGGAGAATTGTCAAGTTAATGGAAGCTCAGTTCACAAGATACATGATATGCATTGGATTATTCTATAGGATGCATGCTATCTGGCTGGTTAATATGCAATGAGAATAAAATAACTTCACTCATAGAGAAGCCTTCATAGGATAATCACAGCACAAATAAGGGCGGAATGAAATAATCCAGCCTGCACAAATCTGTGTTTGTTTCCTTTTTCTATAATGATGGTACTGCTTCCTCTTCTTTATGCTAGCACTTGGAAAATTCCCTTCCCAAGGCAATGAGAATGGCAGACCTACACTGAGGTCTGTCATAAACGTAGCACGCGCCCCTTTCAGAGCTTGGGGTTGAGTCCCAGGCTTGAGATCCTGCTGTTTTGATTAGTGAAGCCCATCCACCAATCAGAAGGCAGCAGGAGAAATAGTCATGCCCCTTTCCTGAGGGGAGGGGGAAAAGAGCTGCCCTGGGCCTGATTGAAGACTGTAAACTTTCAGGTCCAGAAGACTTCAGGGGCGGAGCCCTAGAGCACATAAAAGGAGCTGCACGCCCAGCACAAGGGCAGATGCAGTGAGGGACTCAAGAAGAGGGAGCCAAGAAAAGGTGGGGAGCTCTCCCCCAGCAGGCAATAGGCCCAAGGCTCCTGAAGGTGACACTGGAGGAGCAGCCTTGGGAGTGGTGCGAGACTGCTTGGGCTGTTGACGGTGCACAGGGACGGTGCATAGAGACCTGGCCCTGGGAGCGGTGTGAGACTGCTTGGGCCCATCATGGTGCACAGTTTGGTGCATGGAGCCCAGGCTTTGGGAGCCGCAAATGGTGGCTTGAGCCTGCAACCCCAGCAGGGCCCTGGGGGCCGCAGTGAGGCAGCTCAGGCCCCATCTCCCAGCAAGTGGCCATGTCCCACAGTGCGCAGGGTGCGCACAGGCCCAAGCCTTGGGAGCCAGGGAGCCGTGGAGGCTGCTTGGGTTAGCCACCCGGTGTGAGGATAGCTGGCCAGAGCCTGAAGGGCCTGGCCTGTGCTAAGAGAGCCCTCAGTGCCAAGCTAGGGCACAGGGAAATAGTAGCGCTGCAGCGTGAGGCTCAGCACCCAGGAGCCAGCAGCAGTGGTGCAGCATCTGAGAGGAGCTGAGCCTTCAGTACCCAGACTGGGACACAGGGTGGGGAGGAGCCCAGTGGCATGGGAGAGGCGCTCCAGCAGAGGAGAACCCATTGAGCTGCGCCCTAACCACCACCACCTGAGAGAGCGTGAGTCATTGGGCCCTTGGGTCCCGCAGGGGAAAGATGTTTGGGGTGGGCAAACCCAGAGAAGGGGCTGGGTGAGCAGCACCCTTGCCTAGTCAAGGCTGTAAGGGAAGCGGCCCTTGGTGCTTCATGGACACCCCCCACAAGGGACCGCATTGGAAGGAGGACTATCTCTTGCCATGGGTCAGGGACTATATTAAGGAATAGGTGTTATTAAGATTGTTCGTGTTTGCTGCTTATATTTTGTAATTGAAATGTTGTATTGTGATGGTGTAAATAGTGTTATTTAGGGTTTGACCTTGGTTA
>NW_017729004.1:53922026-53936084 GCF_001723915.1 Gavialis gangeticus | reverse complement strand
ATAGATTGGACATCCACAAAAACTACTTCACAGTTAGGGCGGCTAGGAGCTGGAACCAACTTCCAAGGGAAGTGGTGCTGGCCCCTACCCTGGGGGTCTTTAAGAAGAGGCTGGATGCCTACCTGGCTGGACTCATTTGAGTCCCGTTTCTCTTTTGGGGTTTTGTGTTGTTCTCCCGCCCTGGTGGGGGGTCGGGCTAGAAGATCTACTAGGTCCCTTCCGACCCTTAATCTATGAATCTATGAATCTATACAAGCTAAAAAAAGGCATCGTATATCAATAACGGATTTAAACCAGATGAAGATCTGGCTGATAATATTTTAAACCCATCGCAGTGTGAACAGAGATAATTGCAAGATCTCCTTTTATGAGACACACTGGAGGATCTTGCAAAATCTATTTTCCTTAGTAGAATGAAATTGTGCTACTGGCACAGCTTGTGACACTTGATTATATATATATAATATTTGGCACTGAACTTTTGTAACTTCTGTAGCTTCTATAACTGTAAGAACATAAGACGGTGATGGAAAAAGGGCCCAAGGCCTAGAGCTCATTTGATACTCTGTTTGTGAACTCTGAATTAGATAAGTAGAATGGAATTATAAACTTACACTGAGTGGGACATGTGCTTTACTGGGTTTGATGGGTAAAACTATTGAAAGCAATAGAGCTACTGTCATTACATGTGTTTTGAAATGGAGGAGAGGATTTTAATTGTCAAATATTTTCTTCCTCCGTGAATGCTATGTGAACTAAGGAGTCTCTTCTACAAGACATTACATTAATCAGAAATGGAATGCGAGGTCTGTAGCACTGTAGTTGATACATCCATCTATGAAGTTTCCATTAACTTAAAAGCAAAAACATTTGCTGGAGTTGAGAGCAGCTTGCTGGCTGATTTCAGCAGCCTGGACGTCTACAGAAAATCAGCTCTATCAGCAGTCAGCTAATATTAGTCTAGACAGTTTAAGATCATGAGAACAATTGAACTAGACAAAAGAGACACAACCAATTTGTTTAAATGCCCTGTGTAAATATGTCACACTTACATTGAAATGTGAACCATAAAGAAAATTTGGGATAGGAGAAAGTGACATATTTGTCTCTGAAGCACTGCTACTAATCAGAAAAATCCTGTTAAGAGCTATACATGACCACGTTGCTAAGCAAAAATAGGTTCTAGTTGTCGTTTGGAGGCTTATAATTATTGATTTTAATGAGGCAAAGTCATACATTAGTGAAAAGGGTCTTAGTTTATCATGAAAACATGACATAGCCAACTAACCCCTGAAAAACAGTAGAAGTATATGTTGCTAGTTGTAGGATATATATAAATCCATTGTGACACTGTAAATGATTCTTTCTAATTGTCTATTTTTTCTTGTTTAAATTAGGGCTTAGAATGCAAGAATACTTTCCACTGGATGTTTGAGATGATGAAATGGGCATTTGCCTTTCAGTCTTATTGTAAAATACATGGAGTGATACAGTATTTCAGTTGCTTGTCTATCTTAAAGGAGCTTTTTTGTAATTACGTATTTCATGCACACTAATTCCAGTGAAAATATCTGCTGTAAGGAATATTTGTTATAAGACTTCTGTTTGCTGATATTCAGCAAGGGGCTCATCCTAGTGTCAAAGAAGTGCCTTTTTGTGTTTCTGCTGTAGCTAAATTATATAGAGCTTTGAAAATTACTATTTGGAATACTCAGCAAAGGATAGCAACAAATGCTGCAACATTTAGTTCCACAGAGCTAAGCCAGACTTTTCTAGAGTTACTCTTTCCGACTGCTAGGGCTGCAATTAAATTTGTGAACAAAAAGAAAAAGAATGGAAACTGTATCTTAGAGCAGTGTTTCTCAACCTGTGGGTCACAATCCAGAAGTGGGTTGCAAGAATATTTCAAAGAGTTGTGAGCAAATGCCAGAAAAACACATGAAAGTGCAGGTTTCCCCTTGCAGGCTGGCAGCGTTCCAGTCTGCAAGTGGCTGCTTGGGATGTGGCCAGAACGCACCCAGGCACGGTTGTGGGAGCAGTGCCAGCAGCCAGATGAAGGTAAGTGTATGGGGAGCAGGGGTTAGAGGCCCAGGGTTTGGGGACTGTCAGGGTGGTGGGGGCAGTGTGTGTGTGCATGTGTGTATGTGTGTGTGCGTGTGTGTGTGGAGGGGATGGGTGTGGATCAGATACCTGCCAGCACTGGGGGAAGGTGGCTGGGTGGCTGCAGGAGGGCAGGCAGGGCACTGTGGGTTAGGCACTAGCAGGGCCAGGGGGTGTGGGTTGGGACAAGCCATCAATCTTTGCAAATGCAGCCTGGTACAAAAAAGGTTGAGAACCGCTGTTTTAGAGGATGCAAAAAAGCATTTGCAGGACCCAGCTCAGGTTTAGGCAGCTTAGCTAGGTCCTTAGTTTAAGCTACCTAAACCTAAGTCAAGATCATCACATGTAAGTGTTCACTGCTTGCCAGAATGAGGCACAGGCAGCCAGAGGTAATTAAGTTGAAGAGGGGCTGGTGGGTCTGGGGTGAGAGTTTTTAAAGCATTCTGACTACAGTGCATAACAGGAAGGCTCAGAAGGAGACCAGGTGGTACAGGATGGGGTGAATCTAGGAGAAGGGGAAATAGAGGTAAGCTGAGGGCTAGGAAGAGAACTAGGTTTAGGATATATGATTAGGGAGATAAGAGTGGAGGACAGACTAGGAGCCTTGTTACACATTAATTTTGGGTGGCTCCTGGAGCTCTGAACCCCTGGATTGCCCACATGTTAACCTCTTTAAGTGGCTTAAAGTACTCATTATGCAGCTCAGTGTTATGCCAATCCACGATAGGATTATCTCTGGTCTGCACACCCCAGATCCTGTTCCATTAATGTGTGGCCACTCCCCACAGAAGTGCTGCTTAAATTGAAGTCCTCCAGTATTTCAGAATACAGTGGCCCCTCCCCCACCCTCCTGTTCTGCGGGCTGTCACATCCCTGTCTGCCTAATGAAGTGGCCCAGGGACTGGAGCGACAGCTTTTCTATTTCCCCTGGCCTCCAGCTGCCCCCAGTCCAGGAATGGCATCCTGAGGCAACTATCCCCATCGGTGCTGAGCCTGTCTGGGTGAGTGGCCAATGCTGAACCCTGTGCATCCTCCCCAACCTTCCACCAAGCTCTGGGATGTGGAGGAGAGTGTGGCCAGCCTCAGAGAGCCCCAGACCTAGCAAGGCTCTGAGAAGCCCCAAACTCTAGTCCCACAGCTCTAGCAATGCCCTGCTCCATGCACCCAATCCATATGCAGCCCAGTGGGAACTGGCAAAGACTGCTGCAGGATGGCAGGCAGGCTGCTGCTAGGGAAGCCACTGCTCTGGGGCAGGGTGGCTGCAGGTGACTCTGGACTGTAGATGCAAGCCCCTGCCACTGCCTGTGTGGACATGGGAGTTGGCTGTGGGTGGATTCCACTCCCAGCTCTGGAACAAAGACAACTTGCAGGGTTGTCTGCACCAGCTGCCACTGCACCAGCTGCCACTGGCATTGCCACCAGCTTCCCAGGGCCAATGCCTGGGGGTGTCTGTCTACTTGCCCTGTGCACTGCTTGTCTGCTCCTGCCAGGCCCAGGGGCACCAAGGAGGTGTGGGGGGAGGGCATGGTTGATGTGGAGCAGAGCTGAGGGGGAGTGGGTGGGAGGAGGGAGAGGCAGGAGATCAGCTGAGCCCCTCTCAGGCTAAATTTACTTTGGTGCTGGGAACAGCCTAAGGGATGTGTGTGGTTGGGAGATACAGCCGGACTTGTCTGACATCAAGCCTGGAGCACGTGGGTGCCAGGAGCTGAAAGCCGGGAGCTGGGAGCCAGGCAGGCAGTGACCTCCCTGTACAACCCCACAATGAGTCCCTCAGCCTCACTCCGAGGGACCCCTGCTGCCTCCTTCTCCTCCCTACAGTCTAGAATGGTGCTGCTGTGGCAGCTGAGGGACAGACGAAGCATAGAGAATCATAGAAAAGTAAGGCTGCAAGAGACCTCCCTGCTCACCAGGCCTGTAGTGTCAAATCCTGTACAAGTGGGGGACAGTCAGAGAAAGTTCCTAGACTAAAGGTGTGCATGCTAGCACTAATCCAATCAATATTTGTACAGCTCAAAGTACGTGTAACAAGGCCCTAGGAGAGAGAGGACCAGTAGGAGACAAGAGAACTGGAGAAAATAGGTGTCACAGAGTCCCCTTACAGGAGTTGTGCTCAACTTTTTGGCCCTGTAGACAAGACGAGTGGCATAGGGGTGGTCCTTGAGCTGGATCAGACTCAATGTACCAGGACTGAGCCATCGTGCCTGGACTGGGCCTGTACTGGCTCCTGTGTGCCAGTATCCAGCCTCACACTACCCCTTTGTGCTGTCCTAAGATCCTGCCCCACCTAGTGCACTGGGATCAGACTCCAGGGCCCTGCTATGCCTCTGCCCAGTCTTGTGTGTCAGGGTTAGGCCCCAGGGTCCTGCATCACCTTTGCACATTGTTCTGGTGCCCCATACCATGTCTGCTCAGACTTGCATGCCAGGATAAGGCCCTGGGTCCCAGCAGGATCCCTTTCCCAGGATCTGGACCTTGGGTCCACCTTTGTGCAGTGAGATCAGACTTCAGGGTCCAACTCCATATTTGCCCAGATATGTATGTTGAGATTGGGCCCTGAGGCCTCATGCCACCTTTTCCCAGCCCCACATGCTGGGATCAGGCCCCAGAGCCCCAGGCCTCCAGCACAGCAGGACTGGACTCCAGGGCCCTATGCCATATCTGCCTGTTAGAATGCTTACTGCTTTCCATTTGACTCAACAATTCCTACCATTAATGCTTTCCATTTAACTCAATAATCTTGTGTGTTGTTCAGCAAATCAGTTAAACCAGACTGTACATAGGTAGCCTTTAATTGTTTCTCATTTCTGGGTACTCAGTTTAAGTAGTTTGGTATCAAATTTGCAGAAATGCTGAACTGCTGAAGAAAACAGTAGGGCTTGTTATATAAATATAAAGTACTGTAGTAAATTTAATACTCAAGAAAAAAAATCAATAACTCAGATAGAAAGACACTTTCAACATTTTGTCCCTAACTTCTGCAATGTGCAGAAATCATCCAGAGTCAGTAGATCTGAGAGAAGTCAGCTTCATTCATTGTCTGAGTTCTAATAAACAGCAAAACAAAGGCCTCTGCACAGCACAACCAGTTCTATCAGGCTCTTGTGTGAGCCCCTGAAATGCACAATCACCTACACTCTGGGCACGTCTACATGTGCATTTACTGTGCAGTAATTTACAGCTCAGTAATTTACAACTCAGTAAGTGGTTTTTAGACCTGTGTCTACCCGTGTAGGTATTACAGTACAGTAATGCTATGTATGCACTGACTTGGGAGTAAAGTTACTCCCAAGTCAGTCCATACAAACAGGGTTACTGCACAGTAATGTATCTACATGTGTCTGACTGTGCAGTAACTACTACTCAGGAGTAAATTTGCTACCTGCATCATGGAGATAGCAAATTTACTGCCAAGGCAGCGTAAGCCATCATAGTTACTGCACAGTATGGGCAAACATGTAGAAGTTACACATAAACTGGTTTAAGTGATCAGAAACTGGTTTAAACCTGTAACAGAATAGAAGTTCAGTGTACATAAACCAGTTACAAAAGGGCTGAAACTGGTTTAAGATAAACCTGATTGAATATAGTATCAGACAACTGATTTGGGTCAAACCAATTTATTAAACTTCTATCCCAGACCCCTTCCTGGTTCAAGTTAAATCAGAGTCCCCCAGCATCACAGTATGCTTTCCAACCCTGAGCTGAACTGTGCTGTCTGCTCCAGAGAGCAGAGCTGGCCCCACCCCTTTGCTTCCTAGCTGGAACAGTGAGGGCTGGATGATAAGAGTGGGGGGGGGGGTGCAGACCTGGCTGGGGATGCAGCCCAGTCTGCAGGGAGGGACTGCCCCACCCCAGACAAACCCCAGCTGGGGTCTGGGGCCAGGGAGGGGCATTAAACACCCCTTCCCCCACTCAAACTTATTGCTGGCTGCAACTATGGACTACAAATCTCAGAGGCACTTGGAAGCAGGAAGAAGTGATGAGCAACCCTGCAGAGTCCTACTGCTGTGATTGTGGACTGCAAATCCTAGAGAGCTCAGGGGCAGTAGGAAGAGAACGTAAACACAGCCAGAGAGCCATGCTCTAGCATCCCCTGGCTTCTGGCCTAAGCCACTGCAGGCATGTGGCTGCATTTCATAGATTCATAGCTCATAGACATTACTGGCTGGAAGGGACGTCACGAGATCATCAGGTCCAGCCTCCACCCCTGCTCTAAGGCAGGAAAGACTGCTGAGGTCAGATGACCCCAGTGAGGTGTGCATCCAGTCATCTTTTGAAGATCTCCAGTGAAGGTTACTGTACCACCCCTGGGAGGAGTCTGTTCCAGACTATGGACACACAAACTGTGAAGAAGTTTTTCCTAAAGTTTAATCTGAAGTGATTTTCTATCAGTTTATGACCATTATTCCTAGTTTTCCCCTGGGGTGCCTTGGTGAACAGATGTTCTTTTAGACACTGATGTTCACCCCTTACTGATTTAAAGGCTGCCACCAAGTTTCCCCTGAGTCTTCTCTTTTCCAGGCTGAAGTCCCATGTCCTTCAGCCTCTTCTTGTATGGTCTGTTCTCCAGACCTTTAATCATTATTGTGGCCCTCCTTTGGACTCTTTCCAGCTTCTCTACATCCTTCTTGAAGTGTGGCACCCAGAACTGGATGCAGCACTCCAGCTGTGGCTTCACCAGTGCTGAGTAGAACAGGAAGATGACATCCTTAGTCAAAGGTATCCTGAATCAAAGGTAAATGTCAATTCACTTCTGTTTCAATTTAGTCTGTGCAGCTTAGACTAACCTGGAAAGACTGAACTGATTCAGCCTTGGGCTTTTTGACTGTCTGTACCTAACCGTGTAGACACGCGCCCATACTGCGCGGTAATTTTCAATCACTAAGTTACTAAGTACCTAAGTTACTGAGCAGTAATAGTGCACATGTAGACGCACCCTCTGTGCCTTAATGGTCTGAAAAATAAACATTGATACAACCTCTTCACACAGGTTTGTTGTAAAATGGAATTCATTAATCCCTGTGAAACCTTCAAGTGTCAGAAAAATCCACAAGAACCAAATCAGTCTTTATCCAGTGCAAAGATTGGCTGGGGTGTAGTCAATAAGGCAACTTACCAGACATTGAATGATGAGAATAAAAAGAATGATTGAATCTCATTGAAAAAATAATGTGATTATGCAATTAAATAGCCTGTACTTCTATTTCTATGTTCAAAGGGGGTGACTTAAAGCTTGTATAGGCAATCTTAATTCTGGCACGTTTTAACTTTTGAGTTCTTAATTTTGCAACCCGAATGGTCTATTAATAAATGGTTTCCCAGGTGTGTGTGTGTGTGTGTGTGTGTGTGTGTGTGTGTGTGTGTGTAAAAATATACCTGTATAAATGTATACAACTGTGACAGGCATATCAGAGATAGCTGTGTGACAAGTGCCACACTAGGATATGGAATCCTGTATCTTTTTGTCTAGTCGCTCTTCAAATTCAGCTCAGGAACGGTGACTGAGCCATTATTCCCTGAAGTCTGTTGTTCAGTAGACTACTTGAAATAAATCGATGGTCTCCATCCAGTTCTAGCAGACATTACAAATTTCAGTTATGACTGATAGTAACTGGTACCCTTCTTGGCAGTTCCAGCAGAATCCAAATGCTAATTGGGCATGGAGATGATACTAACCTCTCAGTCCGAAATGTGGTCCCTTCCTAGCAAAATTGAGGGCTATTAATAGGGTAGAGAAGGGAACAGGTGTCACCCATGTTAAACCTTTCATTAGAAAAACAGACTTCCACCTTTCTCCTTCCAGCACTCCTGAGAAGCTCACTTAAATATTAATTAAAAAATCACAGAGGGACCTCATAAATTACTCTGAGGAACTGAGGTGGGGGATGTATATGCTTGGAGCCTATTCTTTGTAAGCACCATCAGAATTTGGACCAAAAGAAAAGCGAAACTTTTCTGGGTTGGCCCCTGTGTAGCAGAAGACAATGCTGTTTTCTCTTGGAAAGTGGAGCCTTTTCAGCTTCCTTGGATTGTGACTATGGGAAAGTTTGGGGAGCTGAAGCATCCTTGGTCATGCAGCAGCCCACCTTAATGTTTTTACTAGTTTTACTTCCTAAACTTGGAAACAGCTTCAAACTACTATACAGGCTGCTTGGGCATTTTGAAGTTTTAAACAATAATTACCTTAATTGTTTTGTAAAAGAAAGCTCTCCCTCCTTTCCTTCCTGGATCTGGAAAAGCAGAATACAGAAAACGAACCAAAAGCAAGCAAATGAAGAAAAGAAAAAAGCAAAACCAAAAACTAATTACTGTATTTTTTCTCTTTTTATACCTTGCTACTGTAGTACAAGTACATAAATACCTAGCAAATGTATGTCCCACTATGAAAGAGAAAGGGTAAGTAAACTGACTCTAGGTATCAAAGTTATTACCTGTGCTGTTCCTGCAGTAGCTCCTTTGTTCAGTGTTCTGATTTTCTAGATTCAGTGTAATTTTATTAGCTTCCTAGAACTTGAGTATAAAAACAATAAAATTAGAAAGCAATTATTTGTTCTAACACTTTCACTTACATATATCACCAAGGTGTATTATTTTATTTCTAATTATAATTTTTCTCTCTCTAAAAAACCTCTTAATATGCTTTCCTGGAAAAGCATATTAATTCCTTCAGCTTTAATTCTACATGAGGCTGATATTCTCTTTAATCAACAATACTGCACAGAATCAAAGAAAAAACACTGATATATATTTTATTGGTTATGTTTTATCCTTTTCACTTGCATAAAGACCTATTTTTCTGTACTTTTAAACATTTTTTAATTTGAATACCTTTACATATATTCACACGCCTAGGCCACATATCTGTATTACTGGTGTGTGTGTGTGTATGTGTGTGTTACACATATGCTTCTATGCATATGCAAACATTTGTATACAGAGAATTTTCAATTATTTGGAAAGTACATCAAAGGGCATTGCTATTGTTATCCACCAGCTGTGACCAGAGCTGTAGCTTTAACTTCCTGCATTTAATGAGACAATATATTAGTCTCTCTATCTCTCTTTCTCAAAAAAGAAAAAAAAAAATCTACATTAAGATCAGTAAGGGAATTATGTAAATAAAATAGCCAACCCTGATGAAATAGCAATTATATATCTCAGCAGCTGTGCACTTCTGCTCATGATAGATGATTAACTAGAAAATTGTTTGCAGATTTGTTTTACGAAGCATTTGGTGATTTAGCTATTTAACTCTGAAGGCTTAGCCAAAAGTAATTAAAATGCTTAGGTGGGTAGAGATTGCAGTTGGTGCTGTTTTAGCAAACTTATAAAACATAAATTATTTTAGAACTACCATTGTACTAAGAGAATATCTGCAAATATACTGAGGCCCCTGTGATTTCAGATATCTAAGTCAGAAATGTAAAATCTGAAGAAACCCTGTGCAGATACAGCTTAATCCTGCAGGTGTTTCTGAACATGCCCAACAGTACTTCTGTCTTCACAGTTCTAAGCAGCTCACTACTTCTCTCATACTCAACACCCCCCACCTTCCTGCCACCTAGGGGCCTAGAACGCCAACTCTGGTGTAACTTACATGAGTTTTCTACACCAGTGTAAGTTATACAACTATCTTTAAGGACAAACTACCAGCTCTGCCCAGGTTAGCATTCACAGTAACCACTAGGGTGCCAAACTAATAAAAAAAAGATTACTAATAATCTGTAAGCTTTTTACTGAAAACAAAATGTTGTTACTAATATATGCTTTACATAATGCAAATATAACCCATCTGCCAGACCCTGGATGGCAGTAACAAGGCCTGTGTTCAAATTTGGAGTTTAACACCAACTTTCTAAATCTGGCTCAAGCCCCCACCCAGAAACCTGGGGCTTCGCACACCCCACCCAGAAACCTGGGGCAACAAATGTTAACTGGGTGCTCTAATGCTAATAAACTTCCCCACTCGCAACCAATGTTCATCCAAAACAGGGTTTATTACAGGGGGAAAGGGAACAAATATGCAACCTTAGAGATACATCTCAATCATTAAACATTAAATAAAACCCAATTAATAGTCTCAGTCTTAACTGACTGCAGCAATAGTTTTAGACCATGCAAATTTGTTTTACGAAGCATTTGGTGATTTAGCTATTTAACTCTGAAGGCTTAGCCAAAAGTCATTAAAATGCTTAGATGGGTAGAGATTGCAGTTGGTGCTGTTTTAGCAAACTTATAAAATAAATTATTTTAGAACTACCATTGCACTAAGGGTATATCTGCATAACCCAGACCAGGGTTCCCCTACTCATTTTCACACCCTGATACCCCCAACTGAACCCCACAACCTGCACCACAGCCCACCCCCCAACATTACCCTCACTTGCCCCATTGCCTCTGTCCTAGCAGAGACCCCCACTCACCGCCTCTCACCCTCCTGGTCCCACAGCTCCAACCTGGCCACACTGCTCCCCTCCCAGTCCTGCCTGGTGCCTCAGTCTACCCAGGGCCACATGACCCTGGCTCCTTCAAGGTGAGCAGCCATTATGGGCAGGGAATAGGATGCAGCAGCAAAACATGGCTGAGTGAAGGGGAAGGGAAAAGGGGCTACACAGTCTTCTGTGGGTCACAAAGCTCTGCAGGTGCTGAGCTGTGCTTCTGTTTAGACACCAGGCACTGCATTTTCTGTCCATAACACTTGCATCCAGCCTCATTCCGACAATGGATCTTCTATCAAGCTTTCAGTTTTTTTTTTTTTTTTTTTTTTTTTTTGTGGGTGTTTCAATTTTTTTACAGACTTTACAGATAAGTGTTTTATCTTCTTTTTTTACCGGCAGACTGTCTTTAACTTTATGGACAGTTGGCAACCTTGATAGCCACTATTACATTGCCTTGACACGTGGTGGCAGAAGAGCTACTTATAGCCTCTTTACATTGAGCAAAAGCCACCCTGGGAAAGAAACAGATACAAAACACCATTACTGGTATAACTTGTACCAGTGTAATTTTATATCTTTCTTTACCGCCACACTGCATGCATCTACACATACTATTAATGCAATTGAATAAGTTTTGGTGCAGTTCATGTTGGGGTTTATTGCTACTGGGTGCCACATTTATACAGGTCCACAGCACATTGAGCTGGGTCAGAGCAGCCCTGGGCTGGCAGACTGACCGGTCTCTGCCAGCCCAGGGCTGCTCTGACCCAGCTCAATGTGCTGCAGAGGGGCTGGTTGGGGCATGACAGTGCTTCAGTGTGGCACTAGCTAGCAGGCAGCCCCCACACTGAAGCACCTTGTGCTCCATCTAGCCTTGCCAGTGTCTACATGTGCATTGCAGTGCACTAAACGCTGCCATAGGATAGTATTTGCTTGACAGGTACTAACCTATGGAAGCATTTATTAGTTTACTGTGGCCTAATAGGGCTACACATATAGAAGCTGAGACCTTATTGTGGAAATAATTAGGCAACTCCATGGTAAATGTCTCCTCTACCTGCACCCATTGGATCCTAGTAAGTTACACTGAGATAGTCCATATGTTGTGTGTCCAGGCCTTTTTTTATACTGTTCAAGGACATTGGTATCCACATGCCATGTGTCCAGTCCCTAGGTGTTCGTCTAGTGCCTATAATCTTTGATCTGATAGACATTCTCAGAGCAGGCCTAATGGATTGAGCACTGAAGAAAAACACAGCTGAGGCCCCCTGCAATATACTTTTGCTCAATAGCTTAGTGATAGAGAAGTGACCTAGGATGGGTATCATCAACCTATGGTCTACGGGCCAGATCTAGCCTGCCAAGCAATCGGATCCAACCTGTGAAGCATGGGTATTTGTGGTGATTTTGTTGCAGGAAATGTTTGCGGCAATTTTGTGGGAGGTCAGCACTATGGGAGGTGCGCAGGAGAGCAAATAGGGAGTGCATGGTGGTGATGCACTTTGGTGGCAGGAGAAGCAATGGCAGCGCTGGCCGGTGTTGGAAGTGATAGCTTATGTTCAGAGCTAGCTCTAATGAGGCTGCCTGTCACTCCAAAAGGTTGCCAACTTTTAGTGGATCTTTAGATACAGCCCCGTGTAAGAGCCATCACATGCTGTATTATCAGGAGGAGCTCCAGGAAAAAATTGTGATGTGTAGTTTAATTAAGTCAATGTGGTAATAAGCCTACTAAAAATTAATCATGTACTATGTTTTACTGGATCAGGGTCAAATGGCTTCACCCCTTGCAAGAACCAGCCCTGTTATGTCACCATTTACTCTGCCATGGTTCCACCCTCCTCTCCTATCATTGCTTGCTTTCTACCTGCCCATATTTTGCAGGTTGTATAGTACCTTCTTCCCTCATGCTCAGATCTATAATCCAGGAAGGTCTCACATGGCCACATGTAAGGCCAGGCTTCTCCCGTGCATAGCCGTACTGTGTCTAGGCATCAGTTATTTCCATGAACACTGGTCTGTTGATGCCATTACATAACAAGCAAAACTAATCTTTAATTACCTCAAGGAGTTAATTACCACCTACATTCTGTGTGAATCAGATAGATGGGTATGGCTGCATATAGTGCAGAAGTTCTCAAACTAGTTTTAAGTAAGTTAGTTCCTGCAGCAAAAGCAACTTAGTGACTAGTAAACTAATCTATTCCGGTTGTTAATGGGTTGTATATTCTTTGAAAAGTACTGTTTTGGGTTTGTGTGCTATAAATGGCTAGAACCTCTCCAACTCTGCTTTATATAACAGATGACTTTGCATTACATGATATAGCCTCCCCCTAACTTCTTTATACTGTATAATTGACTAACAGAGTTTTGAGGTGTCACTTATTTTGCAGCCTTACTTATAGGACACAATTAGGGCCCTAGCCTTGATTATTCATTGGTCTCTTCTGCTGCTACCATTTGTAAATATTGCAAAGGCACAGGATTTTGATAACCCACATTACCATTTCCATTTTAAGATATATTATGCCATATTAAAGTGTGATCATTTCTTTAAAAATAGCTATATAACAATTAATAAGACTTGTGAGACAGGAAATACATGTATTAGCTATTCTCTCCAGGAAAACACACAGTCCTGGAACGCTATTCCTTTCCCTCTGTCTTCCTTTCATACTCCAATACAGTCATTCTTTTGATGTGTGCCTGTTCTCATTTTAAATCATAAACTCCTTGAGGCAATAATTGGTCCCTTTGCACATGGGGACTGTGATGCATAGCACTAGAGACATAATATTAATAAGCCATGCCAACTATCCTATTCACATAAGGGTAACAGGCCAGGTTACCAATTTGTCAAGGCAATAATTGGTTTCTCAGATGGAAAATCCTAGTAACATATCTCAATGAGGTTAACAGGACAGGGTTACTGCTTAGGGAAGGACTGACTGTACTCATATCTGTGGCCACCAAACTATAAGGGGTGTTGCACATTTGTAAGTGAAAAAAGAATAAATCTTGGTTTGAGCTTCCTATAGGGCTTCTGTGAATCTCATCAGGTGAGCTGAGCTTTTTCTTTACTGCTGTGTCACAGTGGCCACCAATAGATTAGAAAGCACTGTGGGACACTTTGCTCTGACTGTGTTAATGGACATATTGATAAAGGGCAAGCTAAGTCCATGCATTTTTTAATTTCACATTTTTCTGATTTAGTGGAGAAGATGATGACCATATCCCATGGAGGCTTCAACTGGAAAGTTTGTTTAAAGAGACACTTTTCTTGTTGGCTAACTCAGAACATAAAATTAGCCCATTCCAAATTAATGCTGTTTGGGAGGTTGGGGAGAAGGCTTTTGTTTTTTAATTTTTAAGGAAAAAATAATGCAATCAAAAAATCAGTTTTTGATGTGAAGATCATATTTATTCTAAGCCATCTACATGGGCTGTGGGAAATTTCACCTTTGAATGAGGAAGCAGCTTTTCCAATGCCTATGTACAGTGTCATCAACTTCTGCAGAACCAA
>NW_017729004.1:53899586-53917026 GCF_001723915.1 Gavialis gangeticus | reverse complement strand
AAGATCATACTTATTCTAAGCCATCTACATGGGCTGTGGGAAATTTCACCTTTGAATGAGGAAGCAGCTTTTCCAATGCCTATGTACAGTGTCATCAACTTCTGCAGAACCAAAGCTTTTTTTTAAAGCAGTTTCTAGCCACTATGGTTGGAAAGCAAACAAGAACCCCAAACCAAAAAACAATAATAACAGACCCTTTAATATGACTCAGTTGTAAAAGCGTTGTCACAGATGCTAGGCAGGAAAGGCAGTTGCTGTTGCAATACTTTTGGGCCTGCAGAAGGAGCTCTATTCATTCTGCCTCTGTTCAATAGTGGAACAGGTAAAATGTAGCTATCATATTCGTTGTTCTCTTATACCTACACTAAAGGCGAGTAACATCAATACCCATCAATACCCATTGGGCAGCCAGTGTATTGATATTTATACTAAGGATAGGCCAGTAGATCTTTGTCTGGTCTACCAAGTTTTCTTGGCAATACTGTAAGACTGATGTAAATTTATCTGTGTAGGTATTAGAGGCATGAACTGCTAATAATAAACAATTTATTATTAGTCTATTATCTGATGACAACGTATTTACACTTTACCTTTCCTAATATGGCTTGCATTCAATATCAGTATCATTGCTTGCTTCTGGATATTCTTCAGTTTCTCTACATCCTTATTAAAATGCAGAGCCTGGGACTTCACACAATACTCCAGTGAAGGCCTAAACAGTGCTGGTAGAGTGCTACCTTGCATGTCTTATTTACAATACTGTAACATCTGCAAACTTAACCAGGAAGTTCTCTGTTCTGGCGTTGAAGTTATCGGTAAAACTATTAAACAGCAACAGATCCAGAACACACTCCTGAGGAACTCCACTTGAAACTTCTTTCCTTTCTGACATTGATCCATTTGCAGTTACTCTTTGCTTAGTTACTCAGCCAATTATGTGTCCACCTAACAAGAATACTACCTCACCCACATTTCTCCAGTTTACTTATGAGGCTATCTTGTTGGACTGAATCAAAAGCCCACTGAAGACTAAGTAAATTATGTCCACTACATTCTCTTCATCCACCAAACTAGTTACATTGTTAAAAAAGGATATCAAGTTGGTTTGACATATTTGGTTCTGAACAAATCTACATTTGCTGCTAGTGATCACCCCTTCCTCTTCTAGGCACTTGCAAAATAATTGTTATATAATTTGCTCCAGTAATTTCCCAGGAATTGAAGTTAAGTTGACCAGTCTATAATTCCCTAGGCCCTCCTTTTCTCCTTTTTAAGGGTGGGCACTATGTTAGCCCTCCTTCAGTCCTCTGGGACCTCTGCTGTCTTTCATGACTTTGCAAATATTTCCATGGCTCCAAGATTCCTTCAGCATCCTGGAATGAATTTGGCAGGATCTGACAACATAAATTCATTGAAATTTATCAAAACCTTTCTGACATGCCTCCTTACTTATGCATCTGCAGCTCTTCTCCTTCTTCATCTCTAGTAGTTTTGTTATCTGTCTGATCACCAGGGATCCTGGTTTTCTCTGATAAAAAAAAAATCCCCAATTTTTAGATTAAAAAAAGTAACCCAAAATCCATATTTCTCCAAGATTAAAAGTGAAACATCACTATATATATATATATTGATATTACTTTTTTTTATCTGAAAATTGGGGAGTTTTTTTAAAAGAGAAAACCAGCTGATCACAGCTTTTTATTTTTTCGTGAAGACTGAGGAAAGTAGTCATTAAGAAGCTCTACCTTCTTTGCATCTTCTGTTAATAGCTCACCTGGCTATTGAGCAGTGGACCCACAGTTTCCTCAATTTTTCTTTTTTGTCCACACATTTATAGAACCTATTCCTCCTGTCTTTAATATTCCTTGCCAGTTGTATATCTTTTTTGCCTTTGCCTTCCTTATTTCTTCCTGCAAGTTCTTGCTATTCCTTGGTATACAACCTTAAAGATTTGCCCTTCTTTCCATTGATGGGCCATTTATCTTTTAATTTTAAGACAGCTAAGAAGCTCCTTGTGTAGTCTGCTGAGTCTCCTGTGGTTCTTCTATCTTTCCATAATGTTAGAATAGCTTCTTGTTGAGCCTCCAGTGCCATGTCCTTTACAAGCTGCTAGCCCTCTTGGACTTCATTATTCTACACTCTGTGTAGACTTTTGACTTTATGTAGTACTTCTCTCAGTTTATTGAAATCTGCCCATTTGAAGTCTATCATCCTTGTTCTGCTAATCTCAGACCTTCACTTCTTAGATCCCTTTCATGATCACTTCCGTCCAAGTTTCCTATCTGTTTACTCTTCAGTGCCAATCCCTCATTATTGGTTAGAACAAGATTCAAGGTGGATGATTCCCTAGTTGTAGCCTCAGTGTTCTGAAACAAAAGTTATCCTCTGCACATATTAAGAACTTACTGAACAGTTTATGTTTTGCTGTATTATTCTTCCAGTAGATATCAGGGGAATTAAAATCCTCTCATAATACCATCACCCCTAGGACTCTTGAGATTTGGATATTCTTTTTACCTACTTGAAGAATGTCTCCATTCACCTTTTCTTCCTGATGTAGTAGTGTATAGTAATCCCCACCATATTATGACTATTGTTCTTTTTCCTTTTTAATCCTTTTTTTTAACTAGATAGACTCATATCTGTTGCATTCTTCTTCCTAGGAACAAGTATATGTACTTTTGACACATAGTGCAGTACTACATTCATTTTTTTCTGAATCTACCCATACAAAACAAGGTATATCCCTCTATATTGGTGATGCGTAGGGGGTGCACATGCACCCCCTGCAAAAAGGACCACCAACACTGCCAGCAGTGCCACTGACACTGTCACTGCTCACCACCCCTTCCCTTTCTGCTGACACTGCCGGCAGCATCTGCAGGCGGTCCCTGACTGCTGCTGGTCACTGCCAACGCTGCCGGCAGCATCTGTGGGTGGTCGCTGACTGCTGGTCAGTGCTTGCCACCTCCCCCACCACTGACAGTGCTGTGGCTGCCTGTGGGAGCTCACCGCTCACCACTGCCATGCTCCCACCACCAACGGTACCACTGCTGCCTGCAGGACCTCGCCATGCCCCACCCAGCCTCTGGGGGCATGCGGCTTTCATGTCCCTTTATATTCATAGTTTTCATGGTAGTTATTGCACCAAATTTCTGTAATACCATGTTCCCATTAATCCTTGCTTTTATATATAAACATCTAAAATACTTTGCATTTTGCCCTACTGGTTTTCATCTTTCAACTCTTTTTCCCCTTCTTCTCTTGGATCTTATTCCTCTGCAACAGAGGAACAGTGACCAATGAGGTTTTTTTGTTATCTCCTGTAAAACCTAGTGTAAAGCCCTCTTCATCATATTAGCCAAATGATGCCTGAAAATGCCCTTCCCAGTCTTCATCAGATGGATCTCATCCCTGGACAGCAATCCTTTTTTCCCCAAAACATCAACTTGTTGTGAAGGAATCCAAAACCTTCCTATCAAAACCACCATCTGAGCTATGTATTTACCTCCATAGTGTTAAAGTTTCTCCCTGGGCCTCTATCTTCAATGGGAAGGACTAACTTACTGCATTCTAAACCCCTTTATCTTCCTGCCAAAGCCTTGCAATCTCCTTGGATCCATTCAGGGTCATTATCAACTGTATCACTGGTGCCAACATGACAAGCAGGAAGGGATTGTAGTCTGAGGGATAAATGAACTCCAGCAATCTTTTTGACATTCTGGATTAGGGCTCCAGCAGACAGCAGTATACTCATGGGGCTCCAAGGACAGACAACACATTGGTTCTTCTCTCTTCTTCGACAGGAAGGAAGTCCATGACCACTACCACCGTCCTCCCCACTTTTCAAGTGTGGTGGTCATAGAATCCTGTTCCTTGGGGCCTTCTCATCTATGCAGTATAACTGTGATCCTTACTCTCCAATGTCCCCATGCTCTCTTCAGAAGATCCCATACAGAGAACCTGAAAGCATTTGCTTAGTTCATTTTCTGTCTTTTCAACCCCAGGGATCTTTCTTTTTCTGTCAGTCGCATGATGCCACTTGTCTCCTTGTTTTTCAGCCTCTTGTGCCTCCTATCCAGAATGTTTACATTCTTTTCACTCCCAAATAGGGTTGATAGTTGTGCCTGCAGTACTCAAATCATTTCCTCTAATACAGTCACCAGCTTTACTTGGAGTAGATGAAGTAATTTTGGTTCTGTGCTATATGAAAAAGTACTTCAATTGTGCAGCTATCACCAAATACCATTCTCTTCCACCTCATTGCTTGTTTACACTCCAAACTTCTTGTTCCACATTTCCAACCTGTGACAAGGTGAAAGTGAGTGCATCTACACATGCAAATAATCTTGGAGTAATGAGTAAACTACTCAAGAGTAAACTCTCCCAGGCATGTGTGTACATGTGCAGGGACACGAGCAGATTTGCTGCTCCTAGCAGCAGACTGCTCCCACTCCCTGTGGCCAGCTCTGTCATGGGGCTGGCACTAGGATATCCTTACCTCCCAGTGCCAGCTCCACAGTTGTGGGGCCAGTGCTGGAAGATTCTTTTCTCCCAGCCCAGGCCCTGTGACCATGGGACTCAAGCTAGGAGATAAAGATCTTGGAGCAAGGGCTGGGAGCTCCCTGCTGGTAGGACAGGAGGGTATTGTCCACACATGGGCTCTGGTAGCAGAGCCTACCCTGGAAGCATGCAGCTTCCCTGGGCAGGGAGCAATCTCCTGTCACCTGGTACCAGGCTGACCAGAAGCAAATTAGCTCCCAGTCAGGTGTTTACACATGTGCTACTGCACAGTAAGTAATCTTGAGTAAACTTGCTACTTGCATCTGCAGGTAGCAAATTTACTCACAATTAGAGCCAATTACTGTGCAGTAAGCATCTGCGCATAGATTCATAGATTGTAAGGTCAGAAGGGACCTTGGAAGATCAGTGGATCCAGCACCAAGCAGGAATGTACACATGGACATATAGACATTAACATTTACTGTACAGTAATTAGCTTTACTGAGCAGCAAAGCATCCCATGTATATATGCCTAATTAGTGTTTCCAAGCAAAAAACTTCTTAGTTGACCAAGAAAGAAGCAAAATTCAATCTCCTGCCTGCCATCTGCTCCAGACTTGGTTTGAGCCTAATTTGCATCTTCACAGAGCAACTTTTTCACAAATGACTTTTCTTACCCAGGAGAAACGTACCGTCTCGGTTCTCCTGTGAAATATAAACAACTACAAGAAAGAAGCAAAGTTCAGCATCCTGCCTACCTTTAAACACTTTTAAGGTAAACAACATGCTTCTGCTTTCATTCGAGCCTAATTTGCATACTTTTGGAGCAGCTTTTCACAACTGAACTTTTCCAACCAGGAGACCCATAATATCCTTCTGCTCTTCTGTGCAATATGAAGTTTCATTTTCAACTGAGATAAATTTTACAATCTTTGACTTCAACTTTGCCTAAAGAATGAAGTTTGAACCCAAAAGCTTTCAAATAAAAACATTTTTTGCAACTATCTACTTAGTCTAATAAAAGACATCACCTCTGTCTCAAGAGTTTTGGATGTCCAAGTAAAAAGACATTTCTTCTTTCAAAGTATACTTTCCTCCTCCTCCTAATTGCTGCTCATGATACCAATGCTAAGACAATTCATATTACAGTTTTAATATTGCAATTGCCAACCATTCAGAAATCCGGAATAGGATTCAACATTGGGAGACAGCCTTAAAAATAACAATATTTTTTCAAACATACATGTTTGCTTCTTTTTTATTGGCTCTCTGATTTTGGAACCACGAGAATTTTACTCTGGTTACATTTAAAGGTCTCCTCAATAATCATGAGAACTAGAAACTTTATCTAAAATGAAAACTGAGAATGATTTGTCTTCAGGAGCTGAGGATTTAAGAAAAAGATCAAATATTGTGAGACTCACAATAAAATCATAAGAGTTGGCAGCAGTTTAAATCACTGGCTCTCTCACTTCCCTTGTCTATTCCTGTCTCCTAACAACTAACACCTCAGTTTCAAATAACAGCCAATATGCAGGATATCAACCCACAATATGGATGCACAAACAAATTCAAATTTTGCAACACAGAGGGTGCACCTGCATATTCCTTAATGCACTGTAGTTACTGCACATTAAATTTAGTACTTACATAACCAAGTACTAAATCAATGCACAGTAACTAGTGCTACAGTGCAGTAGTGCTGACACACAGCTTTTTATTTATGCTAACTGTGCAGTAGCCTAAAACTACTGCACAGTAGTGTATTAGCATGGGTTTTGCCCTCCACACTGCTGCACAGTGTTATTATGCTACAGCATGGTGAGCATCTCATGTAGCTGCACCCAGACTGACCTTTTCTCATAGTCTCCAATGTCAGCTCCCTTCCTGACATGTTAAAGTCCAGGGAATGAAGAACAGAAAGGTTGTTCTTTAGACAGAAAAATTCAATAATTTTTCTACAGAGAAAGCTTGGATTTTATTCCTTATTGCTGGTTGCATGTAGGCAGGTAGAAATAATCATGCTGCAAAGTGATCTATGAAGCTGAAGAATGATGATTGAAAAGCTGAAGACACTGTTTTGAATTTCCCTAAACTCCAGCTAGTTAAATACTGCACTTGAAGGCTACAGATGTAATGATTATACAAATGTTACATAATTAGAGTAGGCCAATGATTTCTTCATGCAAACCTTTTAAATTGAATCATTAGGTTTAATCTCAAACAGTTTTTTTGCAGATGTATATTATATTTCAGTTCTTGCTGAAAACTCAAAAACACCCAAACCAAACATTTTTTAGTTATTAACAAGCCCTTTCAGAAAAAGAGTTTTGGGTTAAGAAGGCCCTTTTTTCTTCAGGAAAAGATACTATAACCCAATGTATTGTACAAATAATAAAAACAAGCAATGCATTTATTTATTTATTTTTATTGCCATATTGCCTTGAAACCTTGGTCAGTGGTTGGGGTTGTATTGTGCTTGCTACTATAACAAAATCTTTCCATGGCCATTGGGCTTACATTCAGAGTTGGACATGAGAGAAATGAGCTAGAGGTCATGAAATAAAATAATGGAATTTAGCAAGAAAGCAAATATCTGAGCTTGCCATAAACGCTGTAAAATAAAGATTCTCAGAATTGTATAATTTATATTACATGCTGTGAAAATATGTACATTATTAAACTGTAGTGCATATAATAATATGTACTAAAATATATAACGCTAGATATGTTTTTCAAAAGAGGGCTTGAAACGCATAGAAATTAGCTCAGTATCTCAAAGATACTATGAGAGAGAAGTCTAGATTTACAAGGTTTCAACAGTTTCAGTTTAGATATTTTGTGAAATTACTGTCCTTGACAGAATATATAAGACACTCCTCTCTTTTTTACAATTAACTGAATATAGTAAGTACATCATGATGAAACTTTGAAAGGACTGAGATCAACTTATTGTTTGACAAAGCTAAAGCAAAAATGGTAATCAATCCCTTGGCAATGGAAATTTTAAATTTAAAATAAGCTTTAACAAAGCCTTTGAATCTTCAAACACTTTATCTTTAAGAAATTAATGGGTCCCTGAAGAAGTCTTATTTCCTTTTCTGTTTCAGTTATGTATACTTCAATTATATTAATCAACAATGCAGAAAAATAACAGACAGATCAGCTTTCTGAAAAAAAGCATCTCAACATGCCTCCTCCCATCTTCTTCCTTTCTTCAGCATTTGATTTTTAAAATGCTCAGGATCTTATAGATAAATTGTTTGTTTTTAAAGTTTTGTATATACCAATTCTGCTTTGCCACTTTGATATTACCCTCCTCCAATCCCCAACCCAATCCCCTCTATAGACAGCAATTTTTGTTGACTGCAGCAACACCTATTGATGAAAGCAGTACTGTGCAAAAGGTTTCATTCAGCTGAACTTAGAACAGCACTGAAGAGTCCTTCAAATGTTTCTCCCTTTTAAAGGCAATTGGAACTTTATGGAACATTTTCTTTTCCCTCTTAGGAACAATTACCATCATGGTCCCCAAGCTACCATACCAGCCTCTGCCTTTGGGCAAAAATGAATATATTTTTCAAGTTTCACTACATCAAAACCTCCTAGAAGTGACCTTCTGTGTAACAGGTATAGATTGTTGCTGCCTTTATTGTGTCTTCTCTTAAATTCCATCATAGTTATAGTTTCAGTCTAGCTTGGCTTTTCCCAAACATAAAAAGAGACTTTGTGTGAACTGTTGACACTGTTTTCCCCTCAAGGTTCTTTTGCTCTCCTTATAAACTGAAAGCCTAAAAATAAATGTTTCCTAGGTTCAGATTTCTGGCTAGAATCTTCTTGCATTGTTTTGTAACTAGCATTATATCCATCAGTCTAGCTGCATTTTTTCATTCTTGTGATGTGTAGCCCATCCTTCCACTACTGCTACCTGGCAGCACCATTGTCCAAATAGGTATTAGCATTCCTATTAGAACTGCCAACATTAAGGGTTTATAAAAACTCAGGTGTAAGAATTTGGTTTGGTTGAGACGTATCAAGTTTCAGCCTAGAATTAAACTACTTTTTAACGTAATATAAACAAAGCTGATGTATTTTGACATTTATTTACATAAAATAAATCTCTAAAAGGTAAGTACTGAGTTTTCTAGACACTGGGCAAGGTCTCTGCACAGGACCTGTGGTGACTCAAAGTTCCTCTGACTTCCTTTTCCCCCAGGGGCAGTAACCCATGCTGGGCATGTTTACACATGCAATTAATGTGAAGAAATAAACTCTGGTGCTTATTCCTACCAGATTTTATTGCTCCTGGATGCGCCATTTGAACATGTACTTGGGACTGTAGCACATTGAGCTGGGTTGGAGCAGCCCTGACTAGCAGGGGGTCTCAGGGGTCAGCCTGCTAGCCTGGGGCTGTTCCCCCTCAGCTCAACATGCTGCAGAGGGGCTGGCTGGGATATGAGGGTGGTTTAGTGTAAGGCTAGCTGGCAGGCAATCCCTGCACTGAAGCACCCACATTCTCCAGCTAGCTGGGGCACCGTCTACATGTGTGCCACTGTGAAGTAAAAAACTATGCAGCAGGATAGTACTTGTATTTACAAGTACTATCCTGCTTTGGAGTAAATTAGTTTACTCCAGCCTAATAGCTCCACACATGTAGATGCACAATGTTTACTGCAGAGCTTATTAGGCATCTCTGCAGTAAATGTCTCATATAGATGCACCCATTAATTAAGAACGAGCATAGCTGGGACCGTAAAGGATAATCTGATTCAATGTATCCTCTCAGAATCTTTCTACCTGGGTGTGTAAAAATACACATCAGCATTGCACGATCTATCCAAAAGAGCCTATGAGTGACCATCACTCATGGTTATGATTTCAGCTCAGTAACAAGGGGTAGATCTAAATCTTTAAGGATATAAAGGATGTAGCTAGCTCTGTTTGGTAAGGAGGTACAGGTGAGGGGAATTGGACCCCTAGGCAAATGCCCAACTGGGAGCACTTAAAAAAGGGCCCTCACTGAAAGAGAGAGAGAGAAAAAGAGAAAGAGAAAAGGAGGTAGTTGGTCCTTGGAGAAGTTGGAGAACATTTATGGCCTGAACTGAGGCAATGTTATTCTCTTACAATTTCCTTTGTTCAGGGTACTGGGCAGAGGGGCCTGAATTTGTTGTGTCAGAAGAAGGCTCAAAATAACTGACCTGGTTTTCTTCAAACCCTGGAAGACGTTTAGCTGTGACTTGCACTAAATGAGCTAACAGAAGGCATGATGAGCTCACAGGCTCCAGTGGTGCTCACAGCAAAGTTAAAAACTAGCCCTAGATGTTGAAAATTTCCAAGGGGAAGTAGTCAACTGCTTTCCCTCAGGTGAACTGCAACCTACTTTGGAACACACTAGGGCGGGTTTTCATGGGGTACACAGTACACCATTCTCTGAGCTAACAAAAGCAAATTTGGCCTTTTGTGCCAGTACCTTAAAAAGTATCCCCCAAATCAAAATAAAACATTTTGTTGGTGACCAGATGGAAAGACAGAAAAATACAACTTTTTAAAAATTACATGTCAAGAATCAGCTTCAAACCCAGACAACCCCAGGTTAAAATGCCTTGAGGACAGAGAAACAGTGCTTTTCAGAGTTCAATGAGCATGTCTACACATGCATATTAATTCACTGCAATAAATTTCAGAGCTTATCACACCAGAGCTTATTGATCCTGGGTGCATGTATACATGTGTGCCTGGAATTGCAACACATTGAGCCAGGTTAGGGCAGCCCTTGCTGGCAGGGGGTTGGGAGGTCAGCCTGCCAGCCCGGGGCTGCTCCCTCTGGCTCAATGTAGATTCATATATTCATAGACTGTAAGGCCAGAAGGGACCTTGGAAGATCATAGGGTCCAGCCCCCTGCACCAAGCAGGAAAAATAACTGGGGGCCAGGTGACCCCAGCAAGGTGACTGTCCAGTCTCCTCTTGAAGATTTCCAGGGTAAGCCATTGCACCACCTCTGGAGGGAGCTTATTCCACAGTCTGGACACCCTGACTGTGAAGAAGTTTTTCCTAATGTTGAGCGTGAATCAATCTTCCAGGATTTTGTGGCCATTACTCCTGGTTTTCCCCTTGAGTACCCTGGTGAACAGTTGCTCACCAAGCCCTTGCTGTACTCCCCTAGTGTTACGGTAAGCTGCTACCAGGTCCCCTGTCAGCCTTCTTTTCCTCAGACTTAAGAGTCCCAGATCTCTCAGCCTTTTCTCATATGGCTTGCCTTTTAAGACTCTGATCATACAAGTGGCATTTTTTGGACTCTCTCAAGCTCGTCCATGTCTTTGTTATAGCTCAGAACTGGACACAGTACTGCAACTGTGGCCTCACCAGTGCTGAGTAGAGTAGAAGAATCACTTCCTTGGATTTGCTGGAAATGTATCGATTGATGTATGCCAGAGTATTATTTGCCCTACTGGCTTGCACTGCAGGCTCATATTCACACTATGGTCTATTATTACCCCTAGGTCCCTTTCATTTGTGGTGCTAATCAGTTTCATGTCACCAAGCCTATAGATGTGTTGGGGATTGCTTGTCCCAAGGTAGAGCACTTTAGATTTCCGGATGTTGAACTTCATCAGGTTCTGATCTGCTTAACTTGCTAGCCTGTCTAGGTCCGCCTGTAAATGTAGCCTATCTTCAGGCTTCCCCATAACTTGGTGTCATCCGCAAACTTGGCCAGTGAGCTCTTCACCCCCACATCCAAATCATTAATAAAGATGTTGAAAAGTACTGTACCGGACATGCTGGGGAGAGGTTGGCTGAGGCACAAAGGTGCAGGGCTAGCTGGCAGACAGCCCTGGGACTGAAGCACCCTCATGCTTCAGCCAGCCAGGGCAGTGTCTACACATGCATTGCTATGGAGTAAATTAGTTTACTCCAGTATAATAGGGGAACGTGTAGATGCATAATGTTTACTGTGGAGCTAATTAGTTAACTGCACAGGAAACGTCTCATACAGATGTACCTAATTAACCCTAAAAGCCATGTACTGACCAAATACAATTTTTACTATTTTTACTTAGGAAACAATATTATTACATTCAAAATTATTATATTCACGATTCCACTTTGCAATCATCCTGAACAATTTATTTTGTAAATGTATTTCTGTTTATCAGTTGTTTAGACATATTTTTATATTTGAATTTTACTCATGTTATTAACTTATTTTAAAAATATAGCCAGCTATAAATGAAAGCATTAAAAAATTCTGGTGAACAGGACAGTTGTACAACAACAAGAAATGAATTTATTGAATTAATTGAAAATAACATTAACACTTGATTATGAAATGAGATCTCCAAAGAAATTACAAGAACAATTTTGTTGGTAAAAATGAATGTGAATGTGGGTGTGTTTTACAGAAGTTAGAAAGAATACCTTAAATATCTGCATGCTGTAAAATTCTGCTGTTATAAATGTTTGGAGATGCAACATTGTAAGATGAGTTCAGACATTTTTAAAATCATTGCCTAAAAATATAAGACATAACCACAAGGTCTTGAATATTCACAATGCTACCAAAATTTAGGTGGCATTGTGTTGAATTTCCATAGTATTTCAGTGATTCTTTTTTACATAAATTATGTTTGTATATCCTTTTTCTTCCATTGTTTTAATGGAAGAAAAGGCTCCTTATCTGCTTTAGAAATGTTCATTACATATATCTGGTAAGAAATCAGGCAAGTAGATTTGGTTGTAGTTGTATAGTGATCAAATGCAAGATAAGCATAAAATTATGTAAGCCATGCAAATACTGGCAAACATCTAGATGACCTAGACTTTGTTAATGACATTGTGCTGTTGAGCAATGTCTCTGCAACCTATAAACAAAGACCAACAACCTACCAAAAATAATAAGCTAACCCCAGTTTCAAATCAGCTATGCCAAAACAAACATCTTCAAAACCCAGATATTAAGCAGAACCATCATACTAGAAGGCAGAATTGTCCAGAAGGCAGAACATTTCACTTATCTGGATAGTAGCGCACTAGTCAAAAGAAATCTCAATAGCGAATTGACAACAAGGTTAGAAAAGGCATCCGACACCAGAACAAAAACAAATATAATGTGAGTGCTAATATATGATTGTGGGATCTAGCTGGAGATTAATCAAAACATTACACATGAAACTAGATGCCTACAAAAGATTCTGGGCATTATGTAGAAAAACTTCATCACTAGCAAACAAATCCAAGAAATCACCAGCCAGCAGTTTTCCTGCATCAGAATTAGTAGGAAGCACTGGATGTATTTGAGGCATGTATTCTGGGTGCCTGGAGACAGCCTCCACACAGAAAAATTGAATGGTAACCAACTGGTGTAAGGAAATGAAGACATCTAAGAGAAGTCCCTTGAGCAGGTAGGGAAGACCATTGGGTCTCAACACTATGGAGCAGATGGAAGCATCAACAAATGATAGGAAGGGGTGCAAAAGATTTGTTTTACCCTTTGCAGCATTATTGCTTCTAGGAGGATGTCCTAATGATATAATACAATCAAACACATATATTGTAGATTATAGATATTATAGATTATAATCAATTCAAGATATTTAAAAGTTTCTTAAGATAATATACAGCATCCAGTAATGAAAAACTCAGTTAAGTAGCTCTACAGTCTTTAGATCTGATTCTCAGCAGTGCAGCTCCCCTGCTCCTCACATTTTCCTGAGACTGGTGTGGTCTGAGGAAAACCTGGGCTGTTCCAATCCTCTTGTTCCCAAAGGGACTAGAGAAGCAGGGCAAAAGCCTCCTACCCACTTCTCACTCTAGAAACTTCAGAGTGAGAAGCAGGCAAGGGGCTCATAACACTGCTCCCTTGACTTGGCTCCCAGTGATGTTGGCAGCTGCTCTTCCCCTCTCCTCCCAGTCTACAGGACATATGGAAGCAGTTGCCCTCTTGTGCCTTCTCCAGACCAAGGTGGCCCCCATTTCTGGAAAGCACAGGAACCTTTCTCCCATGGCTCCACTTCTCCTGGTCCCCAGGGGATGTGAAGCCATAGGAAAGTATGCAGAAATTCATTCTTATGGGAGAAACTCTCCCTGGAGTTATTTCTACCTGGTTGTAGTAGGGTTATTTTTCTCCTGGAATGGCCACTTTTGCTTGGGGAGAAAAACCTGGTATGTCTGCACACTTATATTTTCTTTCAGGAGAGCAGCCATTCTCCCAGAGGCAACTGAACACCTGTATAGTTTCCCAGTGATGTTAGTGGAGTAACTTCCATGTTTCTTAGTCAGGCAAGAGGTCAGATATAAATCTCTATGAAAAAAGAAGATATATTTTCATGGCATGAGCTGGTGATGTAAACAATAATTTAAAATGCTCCCAAACCAAAACTTTGGGAACAACCCCTCTCCCTCCACACAGACAAACACACATTTTTGCTGTCATTTAGATCTGGAATGACATCTGTGGGGCAAATTGTCTAATCCAGCTGGGATATGCTCAGTGTAAGACCTCAGTAAAGGGGACACGGGTGGCTTATGCCAGTTGACATTCCCTGTCCCAGTCCTGGTACTTGAATTGGTTTAAATTTTTCATTTGCATTTTTTTCCACAAAAAATAACCATCTTCTCCAAAAAATGAGTGGACAAAGTTATGTAAAAAGCTGTATCTTTTTGCAAAATTTTATTCTGTTTTAATTTTTTTTCAATATTTTGAATTTCAATTTCCCAACTTTTCCCACTGACTGCTCCACAATAATTGAGGTCTGCCATTTTTTTCTTTTTTCCATTCTAATACTGAGTTAATTTTCAAACTTGCTCTCCTTCAAAAAATTATAAGGTTATAAAAAGGAATATGCACATGTCCGTCTTCTATTTTGTAATATTAAAAATGTTCTCCAAGTCTGAAAAGTTTTCACAGTAGGAAAAAAAAAAAAAAGAAAAGTGAAGAAGCTTTTGTTATCAACCAATAAATTCTAAACATCATTTTTTGTATTGTACTTCATGACCAAAAATGGAGAGAGATGGTTCTCTAAACAATTGTGAGAAACTTAAATTGTGAGAAATTGTTTTATGCAAAACCTGCAAAATGGGAATATCTTCACTTTTTTTTAATGTTTCACAAAATTGCTTATCCATTTCTTAAGCAGTCACCCAGTCAAATCCGACTTAGTGGCTTCCTAGTCAGATTCCATTTTACCTGACCATCTGTCCTATAAGTTTAGGGCTCAGAGGAACTGGTTACATATACATGAGACACTACTGTGCAGTAGCACTGGAAAAAAACCATGCAGCAATGGTACTGTGCGGTGACACCGGTTACTGCACAGTCATTTTGTCCTTGCATAAGAAAGTAAGAACATTCAGGTCTGTGAATCCCAAGTAATGGAAATGGCTTCCCTGAAGCCCAAAAGTAGTTTATGTATCTTGTTAGTATTTCCTAATGGTTAAGTTGGTGACTCCTTGCTCAGCCTACTGATTTTTGTGGATCCTTTCTGAACACCCAACTCTTCGCATTCATTTATAGCAAGCCTGCAAACCTAATATGGGACCAGAATTTTGAGGAGGCAGCAAGATGCCTAAAATACAGATGTTGCATAGCTCACTGTTGCTGTAGTGTCTCTTTGAAGAACAACTTTCTTTCATGTGAATGGTTCTCTACCATTGTAATACATTGGTAGATTAAATCATTGTCATGTGGCGGGCCAGTAGGGGGCACTCCTGCATTGAGCAACCCGCTTCACTGCACCTGACCCCCTTCCAAGCTCCTAGTGCCTCCCTGGCGGCTCTTCACATCTGGCTGACCCCCTGCCTGGAGCACACCGGCAAGCCTGGTGATAATGCTCCCACCACCCATGGTCTGGATTGATCTTGGCCCTGTGCCACCTTGGAAACACAGGTCTAGTAGTCTTTGAGGAATACTTGACCCACTGCAAGAACTTGGGGTGCTTCCCTAAGTCTGAAACACAAATAGTGGTCTCCCTTAGTCAGCCGAACCAAGGGGACCCCAAGGTCCTCTCCTAATAAGTCTCCCATGCTAGGTACAGAGGAGAACTTTATTGGTTACAACGAGTAGGTTTGGAATAGGATACAAGGTAGAGCAATATCAGAGAATTACCTTAGAGCAAGCAGTGGAATGGTAGCCTTTGATTATGCATCTGTACTACTGCAAGATATGTATCTAGTTAGATCTCAAGTAGTTTGCTCACAAGTATCATCCAGACGCAGGTGATTTCCTCTGGAGGCAAGCAGTTCATTGACCATGAGTTTCAAAGGACAGAGCAAGTTTCAGATGGTTCAGCTTCTCTGAGATTTCCCATCATGGCTGCTACCCTGCATCCTGGGCAGCCCTTAACTTATATAGACCTTATGACCTCATTTATCTGACCCAATGAAGGCCAGCAATTGTTGGCTGCTAGCCAACCAATTTGAAATGCTTCATTGGCTGCCGGGTACACTGGCAGGGTCTCTGGCCCCCTCCCAGTCATGATGACATTGCTTAGGGAGTTTAAGCCCCCACCCAGGTGTGTGACGCCACTCACATAGGCAGAGGGAACAGGTTTCCCCCTCCCTCAGGAGTGTATCCAGCTCACGTTACAACTCAGGGTTAACTGAAGCTGATAGGGCCAGAGGTGTCTGCCCTGTGCAGTGACCATGGTAACCAAATTGTCCGATTAGGCATCCACCTGACAGCAGAGTTTGGGGAGAGACAGAAATGGCATTCTGCCACATGCTGTACTGTCTCTTTAAAGATCTACTTTCTTTCATCCACCCAAGAAATGTGAATGGGACTCTACCATTGTAATACATTGATAGATTAAATCATTGTAATATGATTTCCCTTCTTTGATGGAACTCAGGATACTGTCATTTATCCCTACCAGAGATTACTTACCTGTAGGGGTTATATAAATAGTCCAGGAGAGCAGAGTGGTAAGGTTGTATGAGGGAGGTATGAGGGAGCTGAAGCAACATTCAGCCAAATCAGCCCTTTCAAATGTTGGCTACTAAGGCAAAGCACTAAAAAAAAGAATGATGAAGGAGCGTTGTGTGAAATTACAAGAGGATCTGTTCTCTGGAAGGGTGGACACGCTCCAGAAAGGAGCTAGTCTACCCTGAGATGAGGTACTAACAACACGATTTCTTCAGGTCTTCCTTCGGCTTTGAATTTTTATTCTCTTGTATTTGTTCTGAGTTCTGAACAAGGGGAAATGGAGTGCACACAAATGTGGGAAAATAGCAAAATGGCTGTACAGTGTACATAAAAAAGTAGTTTGCTGGTACATTTATAAGCAGACAGTATGAATGCTTTACTTACCTTTGACTGCAGACTTTGGCTGGGGATTATTTTTGCTGCATAAGGATATCAGCTGCTTCTGAGCCACAGACATGTAAACAAAATAGGTCCCATTCATTCTATTGACTGAAGAAGTAAATCAACAGTGTTTGAAGAAATGCTGTTAGGAATTTTACAGTTTTAAAACATAGTCTGGAAGGGTACAACTTACACAGCATTTTGTATTATTCCAGATATAAAATTAAGTCATCTTTTAATTGCAGTAATTTCAAATAAAGTCATTTTCTGCTCTGTTTTATAATGTTTCTTTTCACTGCATTAATATCTGCAGTCATAATTACAATGTCAAGTTCAAGACATCTGGAAAGCGAGGGTGAAGAGATAGAAAAAATATTACCTATGGGGCAAAAAGATTGAGAGAGCTATTCAAACACGCAAGTGATAATATATTCCTATATTAATCTGAATAATTTCCTGGTTTCTATCTTAATATGCAGAATAGGGAATTTTGGGTCCCTAAAGTACTGATTTGGTCTGAAAAATTACATATACTGTTTTTTTGCAAGCCACCAAAACAGGCAGAGACAATTTCTGTTAGTGTTCACATTTTTTCCCCCACCCCAATGCCTCAATTTACATTTTCACTGGCTGGCTTT
>NW_017729004.1:53892624-53894586 GCF_001723915.1 Gavialis gangeticus | reverse complement strand
AACCATCTACTCATCACTAATGTAACTGCTCATCATTGTCCTCTTATTGTCCTGGATATGAATAAATCATTAACCTTATTTTATTAATGAGGCCTAGCTAACAATATTCCCAAACTGGCTGTGCTCTCATATCCTTAAGCACTCTGGATAAATGTTTGTTACATTGTTGTGGAAAGCTTGAAAGCAGTATCCGGAGTGTGACACTTCAGGCTTACTGGGCCTGCTATAGGCAAACCAGAAAGAAATGGGTTAAATTGTTATAAAATCAGGTTTATGATTTTTTTATTGCAATGTCATTAATTATACTTTGCACGTACAGTATAGCACACCTTTTATTCTAGCATCATAAAGTACTTCATAAATATTACAGCAAGTAACCTTCAAGCATCCCTGGAAATAGATATTATTCTACCCATCTTATAAAGGGGCATGCTTTGGGAGGCAGTGTTATCGAGCACATGGGATACTAAACTAGGACACAGAAGAAATGGCCTCTGGTACTAATCTGTAAAGGTGCACCAATACATCGGTCCATATCGTATTGGCACCGATAAAAGGAAAATTGACATTATTGGCAATTGGCTTTTTTGGTTGACATGGCAGATAATGTCACTAATAAATGCCACATGCATAGAGGCAGCCGCAGCATGCATATGGCCAAGAGTGCAGCCCAGGAACTTAGACAGCACCATCTAGTCAGTAAATCTGTGGGGGAAAGAGGCCAAGGGGAGGGAAGGGGTATGGGAGGGCAGATCGAGGCCCCCCACGGTGAGGGAGGGGGGCCCTCGATCAGCACCCCACCAGTTACAAGCTTGTGGTTGATGATTTTTTCAAAGATTTTCCCCAGGATCAAAGTCATACTGACAGGCCTATACTTTGAAGGGTCATCCCTCTTCTGGTTCTTAAAGATGAGCAACACATTAGCCTTCATTTGGGACCACACCTGAGTTCCATGACTGGTTGAACAGCCTTGCCAGAGGCCCCGCTATGAGTAAAGGGCTATCTTTCAAGACTCTCGGGTGCAGGTTGTCTGGCCCAGCTGACTTGAAAACATCCAAATGCTCTAAGAGTGCCTTCACCTTTTCAGGGCTGATTTTATGTGGACTATTGTTATCACTGTATTTTCAGGGTCTCTAGACAGGTGACAAGTTCACACCTGGGTTCAAGAATACTGATGTGAAGTAAGAATTAAGGAGCTCTGCCTTTTCATGGGGATCAACTGTGGGCTCCCCCTCCATATTCAGTAGGGCACCCACAGCGGAGCTTGATTTTTTCTTGCTCCCTATGTACCTATAGAAGGACTTTTTGTTGTCTTTTATTTCGGTTGCCAGCTTTATCTCCATTGGCCTTCCTTGTCTCATACCTGCAGACCTGGGTTGTATGAGTATACACTTCTCTGGATGCTGAACCATTTTTCAATTGCCTCTATGCTTCTTGTTTCTTTTTGAGAAGTTTCCTGATGTCCCTGTTGAGCCAGGCGGGTCTCTGGCTCCTTTCCCTCCTTTCAACTGCATGGGGTTCTTTCCTTCCTTTCCCTCCTTCCGACCGCATGCCATGCCCCCTGCCTTCTCCACCCCCACTAGTGTGGGCAGACTTTTTTAAGTTCCAGAAGCAATTGAAAATCCTGTGTCCCTGCTCAGAGGCATGCCCCTCCCCTCCAATTCATAATCCCCTGCCTACCACTGCTGCTAGCTTCACTTCTCATGGGTGGGGAAGCTCAAGAGCCAGCCAGGAGGAGTTTGGGCTGGACTTAGCTGTGGAGGTGACAATGGCAATAGCGTGGGGGAAGAGTACTCCCCACACAGCCCAAAGTAGGCACACAGAAGAGAAGCCACCCCATCCATCCCTGCTACTGTTGTCCCCATCCCCAGTTGAGCCCAGCCTCCATGCAGTCAGTAGGAACAGCTTGGTGTTTCCCTGCCCCTGGGACAGAGGGGAAAGGCAAATGGCGGTGGCAGGGAA
>NW_017729004.1:53868971-53887624 GCF_001723915.1 Gavialis gangeticus | reverse complement strand
AGGCACAGAGAAGAGAAGCCACCCCATCCATCCCTGCTACTGTTGTCCCCATCCCCAGTTGAGCCCAGCCTCCATGCAGTCAGTAGGAACAGCTTGGTGTTTCCCTGCCCCTGGGACAGAGGGGAAAGGCAAATGGCGGTGGCAGGGAAGGGTCAGGGAGTGGGTGTGCCTTTGAACAGGAAGGGGAAGGGAGTGAGGATTTTCACCTGCTCTAGGGACTTCATAAAATCCCCAGAGGCTCTCATGGTGCAGTGCAATCCAAAAGAGGAGTGCAGCTGTGCCACTGTACCCCCTCTGGCTCCATCCCTGGCTAGGAGGAGCAAAACTGGGATCAAAGAAATCATGGTTATTGGACAGTTGCAAGAGAAAATTGAAGCAACCAGTCGGCAAATATACTGACTTAAACATCATTTAAGGGTGATAGTTCTAATGGAACCAAAAGGGTATGTCACTGTTCTTGTTCCTTTTGTATTATCTTGTTCCTTTTGTATTATACAGTGTGAACTTAATGTAATGCACTGTATTGTGACTGTGCAACAGCAAGGGAAGAAGCCCCGCTGACTGGATTTGGACTCATAGGTGGAGGGAGAAAAAATTATTTGGCGGGGGGGAGGTGAGCATGTGAGCACGCCCCCCCAGAAGGTAAGTCTTCAGGGAAAAGGGTGGGGGGAGGGAAAAGGGCCATGGAGTGGGAGGAGGGAGTAGGGATGGGGCAGGCCTTGCACAGCTGAGGTAGGGAGCCATGAGCAGCTCATCTGGGGGGCATGGTGAGAGGGTACTGCACACGCCCTGGGAGGGCATGGGGAGCATGTTTCCCCCCATCAGCGTGCGGCAGGGCAGGCTGCCAGTGAGGGCTGGGGCTGCGCCAGGCTGTTCCCAGTTAGGGGCTGGGCTGGGCTGGGCTGTGCCCACTGGGATGGGGCTTGACTACAGCAAATTTTGGGGTGGCTGTAGCCCCCCCATAACCCCACTCCCAGTGCCACTGAGGCCCGCCCCTAGTGCAGTCCAGCCCAACCCAACCCAACCCAACCCAACTTCCCTTCACTGGTAAGAGCCCGGTGCAGCCCTGGCCCCAGCCCACAGTGGCAGCCTGCCCTGCCTCATGTAGATCTGGGTGCACATGCCCCACAGCAGCAGGAGCCACTCAAGTCTCAGTCCCGCCCCACCCCAGCTGTGCAGCACCTGCCACTCCCCCAGCACTAGCCCCAGTCCCAGCCCCACTCCTTCTTTTACCACTGTGCACACACCCCTCCCCACCTCTGCTGCAGCTGCTGGACTCTTGTGGTTAGGCTGCCTTGTGGCCCTACTGCTGCCCTGTGTTTTGGGGGGGCTAAGCCCCATTAGCCCCCCACCTTCCACTGCCTATGTTTGGACTACGACTCCCAGGAGTCTCCAGGGGGAACAGTTTTGCAGAGGTGTGCTGAATGCGTGCAGACTATAACCCCCAGAGACACTGGGGACAGGGAGACAAAAGGAAAAGGAAGCAGGAAGCAGCAGCAAAGGGAAATGTGATCAGAGATCCTGGAGGAGTGACGGAGCTGGGACTGCAGTCTGTAGCAGCAGGACTTGGATGTGGAAGCCCATGCAGATGGCAACTGAGCACTCTCAGGACTAAAGGCTGGTCTGAAGCACCTCCAGAGATGTGGGAGGGTTTAAGGTTTCTTGTTTATATGTACCACAATAGTAGCACTCACCATCTGTTACATGTTCTTGAGTGAATTCACTGCAGTGTTACTTCTTATTACCTGTTACCTAGCTCCTAAGTGTTAATGTTTATTTACCTGTACCTATTCCTTTTCTCCTTAGCCTGTTGGCTTGTGACCCTAACCCCTAGCATTTTCTATGTAAATGGGGGAACTTCCATTTTTGACTTCCTGTGCCAGTTCCTGGGGTTGTGGGGTTTGGTACACTTGCTTTTAAGGTTTCTTTTCCTGAACTCAGTAATAATAACGATAACCTGGGATACTAAATGTTGTACATAAGCCTCAGAATTTATCTTGGAAATATCTTTACCACTTATTCTGCATAATGGCCTTACCTTGCAAACAGGGAGCATCACTGAGTTGTTACAGTGTGGATGAGTATGTGAAACATCCTGCCAAGTCATGGAATTCAATGTTATATGACTGATTCTGCCTCCATCTTTAGTTCACAGCACTTCACATATTTTTGGGGTTTTGTTTTTCTTTTTTCTTTGTTTCCAACAACAACACAAGTAAAAATATAGTGCTTTAAAGAGAAATATGACAATACATCAGGAAGTGGGATTATGCCCTAAATGCCCCACTATTATTTTACATATGCACTATTCCCCATAGGGAGGATAGCAAGAATTCGGTTTGCATTTGGGATATTACCAGAATGAAGGATCTATAAATACTCAGATAAATCAGCATGATAGTTCTCGTCTTCATATTATGCTAAGAAAGAATTCAGGGAGTGTACATTCCTTAATAGTTCATCTTTGTTTTTATAATAAAAGTATCTTTTTTGCCACAGCGGTAAGTGAAGAAAAGGGGTGCCTGGTGCCAATGAACTCTTGTGCTTTGCTGAGAATGTTTGAACACTATTGTTTTTAATATTTAAACTATAGAATTGCATTGCCATGTAGTCAGAGAAATAACTTTTGTGTTTAAATATTTCATGGCTTGTTGGAGTCTAACTGAAGGAGAAATGTCTTTAATACATTAACATTTCAGAGACACACCCTTATTGGAAAGATTTTGATAAACCTTGAACATGTTAGAATTGTTCTATATTGCACAAATTTATAACCCATAGCATGACTCACAAATAATCCAGACCTAAAAGAGGATCTTTTTTCTTTTGAATAGTACATTTAGATTTTTCTGAGATGAAAACCTTTTTATTTAATATTAAAACCCTTGTCAATATTTTTAATAAACCCAAACTGAAGGACTTACAGCAAACCATACTATTTTTGTCTAAATCTAGATATTTGAATGTCATAAAAATCAATCTATAATATTCCTAAAATTATAGAAAAATAGGGCTGGAAGAAACCTCAGTAGGATGTCTAATCCAACCTCCTACACAAAGCAAGAATATCCCTATTTAAACTATCCCAGAGCAAAGTTTGTCTAACCTGCAATTAAAAACTTCTAGTGACAGAGATTCTCCAGGTAATCTGTTTCAGTCTTATCCAAACTCATAGCTAGTTAGTTCTTCCTAAATCACTCTTATTGCCAGTTAAGCCTATTATTTCTTGTCTTGTTCCCAGTGGACATAAAGAACAATTGATGGCCATGAGCTTGATTCTTTTCTTTCAAGGCTGTAATCCAATTCCCTATCAATCTTCACTTATTTAAGCTAACTAATAACAATGCTAATTTTATTGCTCTATCCAGTTTGTCCACATCTTTTCTGAAGTTGAGTGCTCAATGTAATGCCTCACCAGTACTGGATAAAATGGGAGAATTACACCCTGTGACTTGTATTTGTGAACTTAATTGTTTATTTTTAAGCACAGTTTGCATTTGGCCATATTTAACTTCATCCTGCTTATTTCAAACCATTTTTGCAATGTCTCAAAGTCATTTTGGATCCTAGTTGTGTCCTCTAACATGCCTATTACTCCACTCAGCTTTATGTCATCTGCAAATTTAATGTGTATACACTCAATTCCATTCTCCAAGCCACTAACAAAGATACTAAACAGCACTAGACCCATGACAAGGGACTGTACTTGCTACATGCTCCCAGTTTGCATTTGAACCATCAATGACTACTCTCTTAGTACTTGTACCTAGCCAGTTAAGCTTTTATTTTACAGTAGTTTCACCTGCACCATATTCCCTTAGCGTACATAAGAAATTTTTGTTTAGACCCTAGACACTAATGATGTGTTTTGGGAGAAACCTTAATTAACCTTCTTTAGAGGTAGGACAAAAAGTACAGAGGCCTGAGGATAACTGCACTTCTGACTCAAACATTTCCTTTTTAATTTTTCATTAAAATGTAATGACATGAAATGGCAAACAAAACAAGACACAGCTAATGATTTGAAGGCACCCACAACAGATGTTTTTTAAGCACTAAGGTTTTGTTTTAAAACTCCATGGCTCATAGACCATTTCCAAATGGCTGGCCCTAGGCATTTTGCTGTCTTGAGTAAGCTTTTATGATCATGTCATGCTCCCATCACATCCTTCTGCTCTTGTGACTCCTGCTCCCCATTCCAAAAATTTCCCAAATTTTTCCCTTACTATTTATTACTTTCCTGCTCTCCCTTAAGTGTTCACACATAAGGCAGCCCATCCCTATCATTTCCCTGTTTGTATCTTAATAAACTGCTGCCACATCCATTTTCACACATCTCTTTCCTCCATTCCCCCTATCACATTTTGATCCCTTTCTCCCAGCTCCATTGTGAACTAATTCTAGATCTGTTTTTGCCTTGGTCCACTTATGCCCCCTTCATCCCCACCCCATTCCATATCGGTCTACTTTTATTCTTCCTCCCCACAAATCATCTTTATCTCCTTTGTGTTTTCTTTCCTATTTGCTTCTTTTTTCAGTTCTTTCTGTCTCCACATGCTGGAGCCAGCTGGTGCTCAGACCCGTACACAGCCCTACCTAGGTCAGCTCATGCTCAGTCACTAGCATGGACCGCATGGACTTAGGTGGGGCAGCTTTGCAACCAACTGGCATACAATTTGGGCAGCAATCATCTGCTTCCTAATTTTTTCAAATTAATATTTTTAGAATTTCAGGACATATTTTTACATAGAAAATTCACAAATAATCTGTATTTTTTCACCCAAACTTAAGAGCCCAAGGCTAGATCCACCAAAGACCTTAAGAGGCACACTGCTCAGCAGTGTTGGGCACCCTGCTGACTAGCAAAATTCTCGACATTGAGTTGGGCACCTTGATTCCTTTTACAATACATGAGGAGAGTTAGACACCTCAGAATAACACACACAAAAGCCAGCCTTCTGAACAGAGTGCCCCCTAAGCCAACCAGAAGAAAATACTTCAGGCTAACTCTAGGCTGTAAGGAGGTGCCTCCCTGCACCTTGAGAATTCACTCTCTCCGAGAGTTACATGCCTGAATCAGCCCATTCCCACAAAGCATGGTTGGGGATATGTACTTTTGCCCATTAACTTAGTGAACACAGCATGAAATCAAGATGTTGGAGACTAGGGTCAATTCCCTGAACAGTTAGGTCACTTGCCTGGGAGGATGAGGACTTGGGCTCCAGTCTCTGCTCTATTATTTAACTAGACACTTTATATATAATACTTAAATATTAATTGGACCAGAGATTAAAACCCAGATTTCACCCTCTTAATTAAGTGGGAAGTTTAAACCTGGATCGCTCATACATTGGGCAAGTGCCCTGGCTGCTGTTACAGAAGATATTACCTCCTCCCCCTTCTGTGCTTTGTGGAAGGCCTAGTCTTGTAAGTTTGTTCTTAGAAATGCCTATAGAATCAGGCCCTTTTGGAGAGAGAGGTGCAAGATAGGAATAGCTCAGTGCTGTCAAGATGTAGGCAGCTCCAGGTGTACCCAGAAACAGACATCTAGGTGCCTAAAGAACACTACTGGCATAAATGTAGGCACCTAAGGACTTTAAGGCTAAGTACAGATAGTCAAAAAACCTGAGGCGGAATGAATTCAATCTTCACAGGTTAGTCTAAATTGCATAGGTTGAACTGTTAAGCAAGTAAACATACATTCACTTTTGATTCTGGAAATGCAGCCACATACCTGCAGTTGCTCAGGCCAGAATTTGGGATGCTAGAGCATGCCTCCCTGCAGGGCTGGAGCAGACAGTTTGGGTCAAGTTTGCCTGCCTACCCTGTGAGGGGGGGAGGTGCAAGGGATGTGCATCCTGGATGCAGGGGGACTATGAGTTAACTTGAATCTGGAGAGGATCTGGGACAGAAGTTCAATAAATCAATTTAATGTAAATCAGTTAAGTCTGATACTACATCTATCCAGATTTATCTTTAATCAGTTTTTGCCATTTGGAAAGTGGTTTATGTGGGCTGAACTTCTGTTGTGTTACAGATTTGTACCAGTTTCCAATCACTTATACTAGTTTATGTGTCATTTCTGTCCCTAGCCTAGGTGCTTCCAGGGATAAGTGGCAGCAATGTAGGGGTTCTGAGGGCCAAAAGTTTGGACTCAGGTGCCTAAAGTATTTAAGTGGCAGATAGATTCCTAATGACTAGATCTACAAAAGTTCATGGGTATCTAAGGCCAATGTTTAGATACTCAACCCTCTTCCCCTATCATTTAACTATGGGGGTGCATAAACTTCCTTGCACACCACAGATCTAAGGCTAGAATAGTCACAGGGGAGACTTGGGTTCTGATCCCAGCTGCCTGGCTTACTGTGTTTTTTATTTGATAACTGTCTAATGTAAAAATACAGAAACAATCCAGGAAGCAGAACTCACAGTTTCCTCACTGGCAGGTGAGTGTCAGGCTCTCTTCTTTGTTTATTGTCTGGGCAGTGACTTTTGCTCTCTTGGGATAAAGGAGATACAGGTTTGAATCCTTGTAGGCCTACAGCCCAGGTCTCCGACTTCCCGGGTAACCAGTAGACTATTAGGTAAAATAGTCAAGTCACATCTGATCATTCATGCCTACTCTCAACAAGAGGAATAGGTAGTCAAGATGCAAAGTGAACAGAAGTCTCAGATGCGAAGCTTGAGTCAGGTGCCCATCTTCCATAGAAGCACAGCAATTCAGATACTCCAGCATACAGTGTTTTCTCTGCAAGGCTAAATCCTTTTGTGGTGCCAGCCCAGAGTGCACAGCTTTGCAATTTGTGATTGCAAGTGCCCATATGCAAAGCAGCTGTAAGCTTTCTGTGTGTAAGACAGTGTATATGGAATTTTAGAGGAACCCACAAAAATGAGAGCCAAATATGCACATCTGGGAGTAATATTTGGCCCTTTATGCTTTGGTCCTCTAGATTAATGTTGAATTTAACTATTAAAAATACACAAAAAAGACTTAAGCAGTACCCAAAAATCAAATTCAGCCATGGAAAATAAATGGTCCCACAATTTTGTTATATTCTTGTAGCCACAAATATTCCACAATGTGTACAGAATACCTCTCTTAGTAAGAAAGCTGAACCTTTACTTTCCATTTGTAATCCTCCACACTGCAGAGACTACACAAATCAATATATCTTGGCCTAAGCTTATCTAGAAGCCCAAGCTGAAGACATTTGTCAAAAAATAGAGATGGCATGCACTATGAGCATTATAAGTTCTCAGATGACATGACAGACTGTAAAATAAAGTATTCTTTGACTGAGATGTAAAAATGCTATGGTGTAGCAAAACATATGCAAGCAAGAGCCCAGTGAAGCAAAAGAGACCACTGTTTCAGTTGTATCACTGCACATAGCAAATACATGCTGTTGACTTGCACATATTGCCAATGCTGTATGTCCACATGTAGCAAGATGTTTTGTGCATACACTATGTCCAAATGTGGTTATTCATATTATATAAAGCTCTTGTATTTCATTTGCCAGGGGTCCAGTGAATCCTAAAACATATCAGGCTCACAGGATCCCCTTTTGTTTAATGCTATTTTAAAGACCCCACTATTATGCCAGTATCTATACAGTGGCCAGATGAAAGCAGAATGAGATCATTCCTACTCTTTCAAGACACAATGGAGGCCAACACTTTAGATTTTATAAAATAACTTTTTACTGAATGTTAATATCAATAAAACAATCCATGAGTTTTCAGTTTAGCGAAGCCTATAGAGCAGAGGATGGCATTTTATGCCACATTTGCAAGTCAAACATAGTAGCATTTTAGTAATACTGAAGCCACAGAAAGAGAACTATGTTGAAAACATGATCTGCTCAAAAAATTTCCCCACTGAACATTTTCCTAACTTAAAATTTTGTCAGAATCAATTTTTTTCCAGTAAAAATTTTAATGAAAAAATATGATTTTATGGGAACATTTGAAACAAGAGCTTTAAGTTCAAAACAAACTGTCAACATTTTGAAATGTCTTGTTTTAGGATATAAACATGTTAAAATGTCAGAATTTCATCCACTATACAGCTCTATTAGAAACTAGAAGCAAAAGTGAAACTGTATAATTTGCTGACACTGGTAAACATCCTGATCTAGCCCTGTCTTATGCTTCACAGCACAAATAGGCTTAGTCATAGAACTGACTACCGAGAGATGGGTTCAACACGAAATTCCTTGTTTGACAAAACCAATAACTTTTTTGCAGAAATGTACTATCTTACAGGCTCCTGGAGTTCACTAACAGAAGCGATAATGGTCTTGAGTTAGGGACCCTGTTTGGGAGCATGGAAGTTCTGGGAGCTTTGGGTCTGACAGGTGGTCTCAAAGCTGAAGCTCCCAGCTCCCAGCAGAGACCCTGTAAGTCCTAAAAACCCTGGACTGAGCTTGCGCTTCAGGGCTCCCTGTTCCAAGGCAGGAGGCAGCCATGGTTCAAGCCAAGGCTGAGTTTCTATATTGCCCTCTCCAGAGCAGGGAGTCTGCCTTCAACTCCCAGTGATTCTTGGAAGTGCTGTGGAGGGGTTGGACAGTGGGTGCTCCATTCATTTCAGAAAATAATTAAAGGCAACTTTTTGAGTTTTTATAAATTACTTTTCCCCCCCCAAAATCTTGTCTACAGGGGATTTCTAGTGCTCATTCCATTTGGGAAAAACAAAGCAAAGCAAAACATTTTGTTTTCAATTTTCCAAGGAACACAAATTCTGGATTTGAAACAGCTCCCAGTGATCATAGACAAGAGCTGCAATGCTCCATGAGTACCAACTTTAGAACAGCTACAACAGCCTTATCCATACTGTAGAAAGAGAACCATTTAATTCATCATGCCTGCAACAAAGATGGCAGGGAGTGGTGGCAAAAAAGGCAGAACAGGGCATGTCTACACAAAAAGTTTACTGCGGAGCTCACTAATTAGCTCCACAGTAAAGTCTCAGTGTCTATGTCTGCAGCCCTGTTAGGCCAAAGTAACTAATAAATGCCACTGTAGGATAGTAGTTGTCAACACAAGTACTATCCTATGGCACGATTATTTAGTGTGATGCAATGCATGTGTAGACACTGAAAGGGCCGGCTGGGGCATAAGGGTGCTTCAGTGTGAGGGCTGCCTGCCAGCTAGCCCTGCACTAGTGCACCCTTATGCCCCAGTCAGCCTCTCTGCAGCACACTGAACTGGGTTGGAGCAGCCTTGGGCTGGTAATCTGACCCCCCAACCCCCTGCCAGCTGAAGCTGCTCCAACCAAGCTCAACATGCTGCGGTCCTGGGCACGTGTGTAAATGTGGCACCCAGGAACAATAAACTCTGGTATAAACGGTGCTGGAGTTTATCCAGTCACCTTAATAGCACATGTAGACACACCCACATAGTTGTATTCTCCTTCTAAGGAGCCAGGAACCTTACAGATGGGCGTTTGAGTTGTAAATTATCATATAACCCCCCCAACTGTTTATATCAACAAAATACATCAGGCTAATAATTCTGAAGCTGATTTCTGCATGGGTCAGTTTTAGTTTCCTCCCCTTTTCTGCCCAGAACTTATGGAGTAGCATAAAATTACTAATTGCCTTTTTATGCATAAAAGTTGGAATAACAAAGCAGGATTAGCCATATAAAGAAAGAGAGAGCATTTTGGAGGTAGAAGTCAAGGCTGGAGACTAGCAATGAAATGCACAGGGTTTTTTTCCCACCCTGTGAAGCCACCTCTGAATTCATTTATAATTAGCCAGCAGCACTATTCATTACATTGTAGAACTGCAATATTTGTCATACAAGATTCTAACCAGCTTTAGGTTTAGGTTTTGACCTAAACATTAGCCCTATGTAATTTATTTCTTATGATGGTAAAAGAAGATATTAAACAAAGAAATCATGTGAGATGGAGCATAAAGCAAAAGCCTATGGATCATTTTAGATTTGCTTCTATTTACATTTTAAATCAAGACTCCGATGCTGATCTGTCTTAGAGACAGGGAATGAAGCTGGCCTCCCACAGCAACACCTACCAGTAATAACAAGCCTGAAAAACAGACTTTCCATCTAGAGGGAATACAAAGAAAGAAATTGGGGTGGATGCCTGGCCAGAAGGGTTTGAGGCAGACAGAACCTAGCCCATAAGGTGAGCAGACCTGAAATGGAAACCCCTAGGCTCTGCTAAACCAAGGGGAAAAGTGACCCTGACAAATGTTTGACACGGAGACCCAGAACCTGTTAGGTAGAGATACTTGCCTGTTAACTACCAAGCTGCAGGACATGCTGAGTGAAAATTGTTTAGTTCTGACTTACTACTAGGATTTCTAGTAGCTGAAACTTTAAGATCGTTGATATTTCTATGGTGGGTAACTTGGCCTCACTGCACTTTTTTTGGTCATTCTCATAGTGGAGCCTGTACAGTCTGTCAGACATTTGCGAAGTCTTGTAATAATCAGATGCATGAGACCAGACACTGATTTGCCAAACCTCATTTATATGAAAACTATCTCAATATGTTAACTGCAGCACTGATCCAAAACAGAAAGTAATCTTATATTCATGAATGCATCTATTGTGCATGTTTTTGTCTGATGGCTAGGTACCAATAATTTGGTAAGCGACATGAACAGACACTTTCTCCAGAAGTTCAGTCTTGCTGGTATATTAGCTCCAGTAATATAAACTACAGTGACTTTCTCTCTAGAGTACTATTATTTATGCATGGCATGGAATAATGCCTAGCAGGAACGATGAAAGGAAGAAAAGTGCAATGAGCTACAGTATATATGATATGACCTTGTTAACACTTCACCACAGTGCAATCTTTTTGTACTTTCAAGCATGATAAGTTAATGCATGCTGCTGTGAGACCCATCAGAACTGACAGATAGAAATGCATTTTAAAAACCCAGTTCGGTGACAGCCACTTTACCATTAAGCAAAATGTATAATGGACCTGAGAATGAAGATGAGCAACCTTACAGTGGCAACAAAAACCCTCCATGTATCATTCTGAATATGTACAAATATCCTGCAGCTTCCATTTGCAGAGTTCACTGAGAATAATCCAAATGTGAAACGTGTTGTCACAAAGGATTCAAAGTTTAATCTAGGAATCATGAATATTACCATGACAGCCTGCCAGTTATCTGTGAGTCAAAGGTATCAGAACCCATACAGAAAATGCACAAATAGAGATGTTATAGCTAGTCATGGAAGAGGTTATATAGCTAAAGCTTTGTGTATTTTTAATGCAGGATCTCTCTTAGGAATAAATCTAAAAGGAATGAATGACATGTTAATAAAGTGCATATTTTCAAATGCTATCACTATCTCAGCTTGCCCATATTCTACTTTATGAAGAGTTTTCCTCATAGTTTCCAGGACTGTATATGTGACTGAGTGGAATATTATGGGGTGTCTGCCCAAATGACTAACTTCTTGATCCAAAAAATATAGATGTTAAAATGACGAGCACATTATAGATGCCTTGGAAGATAAATAAGAAAGCTTTTTCTTCAACTTCATCTCCTATCCAGATGGCAAGACTTCTGAACATACATAAAATTGAGTGTTGCTGACACTCTAACAAGTAGGAAAGCTCCCGTTGATTTCTAAGGTGACTTATTGGTGGGTGCCTGCCTGCAGGCCAATTTCATTTGGCCTAAGGGCAGGGGCCCACCAATTAATTGCATCCAGCTCAGCCCTTCGCTGCCCCTACAATCTGAACCTGTAACAGAACAGAAGTTCAGTGCACATAGACGGGTTTCAAAATGGTGACAGCAGGGGGTTGGGGGCATGTGCCTGACAGCCAATCAGGTATGGCCCTGCTCAACTGCCCTCAGAAATGTCCGGCATGCTGGGTGGTGTGCAGGAGTGCCCCTGCCTTCTGGCCTGGAAAGTTCAGGCATTTGCCTGCTTTCCCCTGCAGCCGCCTCCCAGGGATGAATGTGAGTTCTTTTTTCTCTCAATCCAGTCTTTGCAGCTTAGAGAAACTCACAAAGGTTGGATTGATTCTGCCTCATGCTTTTTGACTGTCTATACTCAGCCATAGGTTCTAAGCAGAATGCCTCTGATTTGGAGGGTCAAGGTTTCTGTGAACACATCCTGACACATCCATGATGTGATTTTTTGATAGAACTGAGCACCCAACATGCCATTTTTCAGTGTTTTTCAAAACTGGGCATAAAATGTCTTATACTGGCCACAGAGAAACTGATGTACCCAACTTCAGAGGCAGCTTTTTGGAAATTGATCTCTTAATAACTGTCTCATCATTTTCATCATATAGACAAAAAGAGTATAATACTTAACTCTCAGACTCATTTTGTATACTAAGCTGATGATGGGGCCTTGAACTTTTTCACTCTGAAAGGGAAAGTTCTTTCCCAAGCTTCTCATTCCCATTACTCAGTGTTTCACTCTAAATCAGCAAGAAGTACGTCATAGGTAGGGCCCACTGCAATTCGGACCGGAAGTGTGCAGCACCGTGGCTTCTTTAATCTTGTAGTTCCCCTATGTGTCCCCCAGCTGATGTTTGGCAGATGGGCCCTATTGGCTCTGGTGCTTGTTGCTTGCTCCTGAAGACTGGGAGGTGAAAACTGTGGTTTTAAATATGCCATGGTCTTTGCCTCCCATCCAGTCAGCAGTAGGGCCACTGGGGCCCCTTTGACAATTAGCATCAGGAGGCAAAAGCCACAACATATTTAAAACTGCAGTTTTTGCCTCCCCAGAAGTCAGGAGCAAGTGGCAGGGTGGTGGGGGAGAATGGGACAGGCATGAAGGAGAAACTGCAAGATTAAAGGCGTTGTCATGCCACGCACTTCTGGCACAGTTTCCTGTGGTCCTGGTCCATAGGCCATAGTTTTAGAACCACTGCATTTAAGTCCATTTGTAAATTGCCAGGATCATAAAAAGTATTACCATCTGTATTATGAACTTGGTTACACAACAATTAACAGTTTATCACCAGCTGTGCTACTGTAAGTTACAAGGGAGTTAGCATCATTTTTAGTAGCATCACTGCAAATCTACAAAGCACTGCATGCCATTTTAGAACAATTCAGGAAAAAGCCCTTGTTAGCACAGCACATTTCTCTACTTTTACTTGCCCTACTTAAGTAAATAATGTTCACAATATTTTCCTTACTTTTGAATAAACTATTGACTGAAATCATCACTACAGAGAAATACACTAACGCTGTCCCAGACAGTAATGGAGCTCTTAGGCTGGACTAGGAGTACTGAGGTAGCATTTATATTGAAGGCTGTAGATTGAACTGATTATCCCTCTTCAGCTTTTCAGAAGTGCCTAGACAGACTATTGCCAAGTCTTACCATTAAACAAGAAGACCTGATTTTTGGTCTTTAATTTTGATTCTCTCATTGGTTTGCATTTTTTTTCCAAATCTAGGTTAATTCTTTTTTTACATCTGCCTTCTTAAGAGATCAAAGGGTTCATGTGCTGTACAAATGTACATTTCCACACCCATTCCTATTGCCAACATGTTATTTTTTAAGTTTAAAATGGCACATTATAACATGTGAAATCAGTTTTTCACAGAGACAGCAGTAACGTAGGCACATATTTCTACAGATTAATAATTCCCTTTACTGTAGGTTTCATGAATTCTTCCCTTTCCCCTTTCCCCACCCCCACTTCTTAAAGTCCACCTGTAGTCTTTGCACAATGTTGTACAGTTATACTGCTGAAGAGAAATTTTTTCCTTTAGAAAGCAAGAAGAAAACAAGAGGAAAATTGGTAACAAGCACAGTTTGCTTCTTTTTTTTCCCTAACCCCTATCATATTAACATTTTTTAAAATAGCACTTTTAGACTGACTGAGAGGGACTCCTTATTCTAATATCCTAACGCCTCAAAAAAGAATTTTCCTACCTTGCCACAAACAAGAGAGGAGAAAAAAACCTAAAATTAATCACTATATATGGATGAGCTCTGTTGAAGGAAATTCATTAAAAATATATCTAGTAAGCTCCACCCTAATGGTATGCTGATTCTAGCTACACTGGGTGTGTCTACACATGCGTTTGATGCAAGAGCAGTTTACTCATGAGTAAACACTTCCGGGCAGGCGTCTACACATGCAGAGAAGTGGGAGTGGATTTGCCCCCCCCCCCCATGCTCTCTGCTGTTGTGACCCAGGGCTCAATATGCCTGCAGGCTTTTAAAGGGCCTATGGCGGGGGCTGCCATAGGGGGGGCCAGCCCTGGGGCAGGAGAGGCTCCAGCCCTTGGGCCCTGGGGCTGAACTCAGGCTGGCTCCCTAGTGGCAAAGCTGACCAGGAGCTGCAGGTTGGCATCTTCACATGTGTTACTGTGCAGTAACTACTTGCGAGTAAATTTGCAACTTGCATTTGCAGGTAGCAAATTTACTCCTGACTTGTGAAGTTTACTGCACAGTCTACACATGTGCACATGTAGATGTGCATGCTTACTGCACAGTAAACTACACTACTTCTCAGTAAAATGTGTCATGTAAAACCCACTAATGATGTTATGTTATGTTATGTTATGTTATGTTATGTTATGTTATGTTATGTTATGTTATGTTTCCAGATCTCCATTAGAAATATCATGGTCAAGTGAATAAACTATGGACATTAATCCCACAATGTTTTCTTGTAACCAAATTTTGAGTCCATCTAGATGGCTGCACTGCATAAATTGAAAAAAAAATATGATTCATTTATTTGCCTTTGTAACACAATAATCACACTGATTTATTACCAACAGGCTACCATACCCATGTGAAGTAGTTAACTGGGAAGCCACAAAATAGTTATGTTGCTGCAATGTTTAATCAAAGGAGATGCAGGAGGACAATCCAAAGACCAAGAGCCACAAACGCACAATTATAATTAATTGAAAAAACCTCTTAACATAGCTGCTGAAAACTTCCACAGGCTTTACCAGTATTTTCTATCATAACCCAGAAAGCATCAACCACATTCTTAGTCTAACCCACACTCCCCTGTGCCCTGAAATGATGGCTGGAATGTTCAATAAAATATAAAACTACTTTACTGGGAAACACTGCAATAAGTTCAGCTGTACATTTTGAGGATCATGAACATGCAATGCTGTTCTTCTCTACCTGTTTGTTGCACCCACACAAGTGATCCACTACTCATACTTTCAAAGACTGGAGTGTAACTGGAGGGACAGTGCAACACACATGTATTTGCACACAAAACCAGCATAGCTGGTAGGTCTCAGGTTTATCAATCTCAACAATATCCCTTTCGTGCTTTGCTTTTCTTTTAGGCTTGTTTTGAGATGAAATATTTTTTCTTCAGTACCATGAGACCAATAAAATAACAGACTGAGGCTTCAGTTATTGCAGTTTCTGAACATGAAACAAAATAACATTTATGGGAGGGAGAGACTATTTCAGTTCATTTTTAATACCTTGGGAGCTGCTGAAATGTCAGGTATCCCATATGTCTTTGTACAAAGAATTGTCAAGTAATGAAGAAAATGGCCTCCTTTGGCCTCTGGCAGTGGAAATGACTTTTTTATTTCAGTGAGCAGAGTAATTGCATGGAGATTCATGTTCTTGGCTCACTTATCTCTAAGAATGAATAAATATATATTGGTGCATATACATGCATATACATCATATGCACGTATCTTTCTTTTTTTTTGTTCCATTTGTTTTATAGGCTGCTACCGGTGACCTATGCAGGTCAGTTAGCATAAAAAAAACACATTTTATGAACTTGATTTTTAGAATTTCTGCTCATAATGTGGGACCTCAAGGGAGGAAGGAAAAGGATTGCAAGTAATATCTAGAATAAATACCAAAATATCAGAGATGTAAGGAGGGTGTTCTTAAGGCTCAGAGCCAAGTCTATTTTGGTCACCACATTTTTTATTACTTCAGTTTCCCTTTTTTACTAGCTCTTCCCTTAGATTATTATATTTTTGCCCATTATTCCACATAAAATAGCACAAAACCTGGCTATAGTTTTTCCACTGAAGTTGCACAGCACAGGAGGCCAAAGAGAGATATTGTAAAAAAAAATAACATGCTCATAAGAATAGTATGCAAAATAAGAACATGTCTTCTCACAGAACTAATCATTTAGTTTAGCTTGCAGCATATTTACACATAGGCCTACATTCCCCTGGCAACATCTTCCCTATAAATTAATTTAATTAATAGCATGTATGCATCTTTATTTCATATGAAAAAGAAAACATCTCACACAAAAGAGAAGCAACAAAGGAAATACATAAGGTAACTGAACAGAAAATATACTTAGCATAATTTTTCCATAAATTCTTCCCATGTGTATTTAAAAATTGTTAATAGGTACCACAGCTGCATTTCTTTAATTGGTTGTGCTGGATGACACATCTTGGATGACTACATGGATGACTACATGTGTTCTGAGATGGAGTCCACCCACAGAAATGTTTGTAAAACCAGCTTCCAGAAGAATATATGGAAATGAATGATGGCAGCAGGATCTGAGTATGACCCTCTAAACAAGTAAAAAAATACAAAAGCTTGAATCATTCTACAATTCCCCACAGAATAGAAGAAAAACTGTATTATGTTCCAGGTAGAAGCATGATCTGAGACCCTCCATACCCCTCAGCTGTACATCATATATCTGTTTATATGGGGTTTCTGATCTTAGGAACATATAAAATAGGATCAGAAGGCTCTGTGGGTCTCTGAAGCCAGAACCCTGCTATCTCAGGGAATGGATTTGCAGAATCTCAGGAATTTGTAAATTCCATTCACAAATGTATCAAGTTGCATCTTAAAACTTGTTAGATTGCTAACCTCCAATATCTGTACTGGAACATAGTATCCCTATTGGAAGGCTGTTCTGGAACCTTACTCCTCTGATAGCTGAAACCTTCCTCTGCTTTCCAACCTGAATTTATTAAGGCCAGCTTATACCCATCTGTTCTTATGCCAACGTTGTCACTTAGCCTCAATACTTCTTTTCGTCCCCTGGGAAATGTACCTCTAAAGAAGAGTCACATCCCATATCATTGCTCAGCCTTTGTTTGGCTAAGCTAAGCTTTTAATTAGGTAAGCTTTAAACTAGCTTCACTGGGGGAAGGGGCTGCTTCAAGTGGAGAGGATGCTTCACCAGCATGCAGGGTGACAAGAGGAAGGGAAGCCCAGGTAAGCATCAATGTCCGGGGAGCAGGGGGCCACAATTGTCCTGGGAGTGGGAGGGAGGCACGTGCACCCTCAGGAGGCCTCAGGTGCCTCTACACTAATGCCCGTAGTATGGGGAGTAAGCAGGAGGAACCGTGCCTCCTGATTGCAAGTAAGAACCCAGACTTAGAAGGGCTCACAGAAACCTGGTGGGACCCTACCTACGACTGGGCAGTGGGCATTCGGGGACACACCCTATATAGAAGAGACAAGACAGAGAGGAAAGGTGGCGGGGTTGTGCTCTATGTCAAAGAGCACCTCACATCATCAAGGATTAGCTTCAGGTTAGCGGAGGGTCGGGCAGAGACACTATGGGTAACACTACAAGGAGAGCATGGCGAAAGGGATCTTACAGTGGGTGTCTACTACAGACCACCCAACCAAGGGGAAGAGCTGGACCAGGACTTCTCCAGTCAGCTTATGGAGGTGGTTAGGTCAAGGAATGTTATTGTCATGGGTGACCTAAACTACCCAGACATTTGCTGGGAGGAGCAGAGAGCCAGGTCTGACTGCTCGCGTAGGTTCCTGGCTGTATCACAGGACCTTCACCTTATCCAGGAAGTGCACAGCCCCACTAGGGGTAATGCCTTGCTGGACCTGGTCCTGGCCATGGGGGATGACCTGGTGAGGGGACTGCAGGTTCTTTACCACCTGGGCAATAGCAATCATCACCTGCTGGATTTCACTATCCAACGCAGGGCGCCAAGGGCTCATACCAAGGCTAAAGCCCTTTACTTCAGAAGGGCCAACTTCAATGAGCTTAGGAAACTAGTGGGGGAGTCACTGAGGGCCCAGAAGGTAGAGGAGATGGGAGTCCATGGGGGATGGCTGTACCTTAAGGGGACGATCCTCCAGGCCCAAAGGCTAACAGTCCCTGAGAGAAGCAAGGGGGGTGAGTGTGCTCAGAAACCCCCTTGGCTCAGCAAGGGCGCTCAGGAATGCCTGAGCACTAAAAGGGGGGTGTTCAGCCAGTGGAAGGGAGGAGCTATCACCAAGGAGGTGTACTCCTTCTTGGCCTGTGAGTGTAGGAGGGCTATTAGGAAGGCCAAGACAGAGATGGAAATCAGGCTAACGTCCAAGATTAAGGACAACAAAAAGTCCTTTTTCAAGTACATTGGGAGCAAGAAGAGGGCACCAGGCAATGTAGGGCCCCTGCAAGATGCAAACGGTAATCTTGAGGCTATGCCAGACAAGAAAGCTGATATTTTTAACAGTTTCTTTGCCTCTGTTTTCTTGAACAGGGACTGGGATATCCCACCTACCAGAGGTAGGGACAGTCTTGGGGATAGCTCTGTCAGGCCTTCAGTCAGTGCAGATGTAGTTAGGGATCTTCTGGAAGGGCTAGACATTTTTAAATCTGCAGGTCCAGAGGCCCTCCACCCAAGGGTGTTGAGGGAGCTAGCAGGGGTCATCACGGAGCCCTTGGCCCAGCTGTATGAGCATTC
>NW_017729004.1:53868341-53868924 GCF_001723915.1 Gavialis gangeticus | reverse complement strand
GGGGATTGGAAACTGGCTAATGTGGTCCCAATTTTCAAGAAAGGGAGGAAGGAGGACCCAAGTAACTATAGGCCCGTAAGCCTCACCTCAGTGCTCAGGAAGATCTTGGAGAGAATCATCAAGGAGCACATCTGTGGGAGCCCAGCAGGGGAGATCATGCTCAGGGGCAATCAGCATGGGTTCATCAAAGGCAGGTCCTGCCTGACCAACCTGATTTCCTTTTATGACCAAGTAATTAAATCCTTGGATGATGGTGTTGCTGTGGACGTAGTCTTTCTAGACTTTAAGAAGGCCTTTGACACTGTCTCTCACCCCATCCTCATCAATAAATGAAGTGACTGTTGCACTGATGCCTGCACAGTTGGATGGATAAAAAATTGGTTGATGGGGCGCACCCAGAGAGTAGTGGTGGATGGGTTGTACTCAAACTGGTGAGATGTGAGCAGTGAGGTACCCTAGGGCTCGGTCCTCGGGCCCACGTTGTTTAACATCTTCATCAGCGACTTGGAAGAGGGGGTGGAAAGCACGCTGTCCAAGTATGCTGATGACACTAAAATGTGGGGTGAGGTGGACACACTTGAAG
>NW_017729004.1:53861673-53863341 GCF_001723915.1 Gavialis gangeticus | reverse complement strand
AGCAAGCCAAGTGCTTTTATTCTCTTGTAAAATAGGCTCTGACTATTGTAGTAGTAGCCCTTTTCTGTACCTGTTCCATTTTTAATTCATCTTCCTTGAACATAAGTAACTAGAACTATACACAGTATTCCAGATAAGTTCTTATCACGATGTAAAATCATAGCATCATAGAAAAACAGGCAGAAGGAGCTTAAGAGCTCATTTAGTCCAACTCTCTACTTAAAGGAAGATCAGCCCTATCCAAACCGTAACAATCAAGTATTTGTTCAAAACTACTCTTACAAACTTTCAAGGATGGAGAGCCCACAACTTTTCTAAGTAATGTGTTCCAGTGTTTAACTACCCTCATAGTTAGATTTTTTTTCTTATATCTAACCTAAATCAACCTCAATATAACTTAAGCCCATTACTTCCAGTCCTGTCCCAAATGGCCATAGAAAACAATCAGTCACTATCTTCTTTATATGAAAAACTTGGAACAATTGGGGAAATTGATCTACTATTATACTTAGAGGTTTTGAAATCATTACACACACACACACACACACACGTACGCACACGCACACACACACGTATGCGCACACGCACACACACACACACACACACACACACACACACACATATACATTAGGGCTGTGTGAAGCTTTAGGTGCTGATTCGATTCAGAAGAGATTCAGCCCTATTCGGCAGCCAATCTCTGAATCCAAATTTTATCAGGAGACCAGTTAAAATGTCTGAATCAATTCAAAGCTCTCCAAATCAATTCAGAAAAGATCTCTTTCAGAGCTGCTCTAATTAAAGCATCCCCGTTCCCCCCACCTTCAGAGCACAAGTGCCCTTATAACCTAAACTTACCTAGACTATATCCTCAGCTTCCTTAAGAGAATGACATGAGAGAGTATTGAAACCCTTACTAAATTTGAAGTATATCACATCCATTGCTGTCCCCAGTATTTACATGGCCTCTGACTTTGCTAAGAAGGAAACAACGTTGATCAGGTGTGACTTGCTGTTGACATCCTTATTGCCTGTTTTGTATCAACTCATTATACTCTGGGTACTTAAAATCAATTGTTTGATGATATTTCTAGTATCTTTCCAGGTATTTTAAATGGATTGGTCTGTAATTCCCTGTGGCTTCTTTTTTTTATCTTTCCCAGTCCTCTGGGGACTAGTGGGGCCTCCATGAGTTCTCAGTAGGAACACCAGTTGCTCTGCATTTATTTCAGTCAGTTCCCTGTCTACTCTATAATGAATCTCCTAAGGCCCTACCAATCTGAAAACTTTTAGCTTATCTAAAAAATATCTAAATTTTTCTGTCCCATTGTAGGCTGATTCCCTATCACTTTTCCTTGCTTTTAATTGTTCTTGTCATCTGGCAATTGATCTTTTTTGTGAAAAAGTAAGAAGAGTATTAAATACTTCAGGCTTCTCCAAATAATCCATTTTTCAGCTTACCCTCCCAACTTAGTAAGGGGCCCTCACATTCCTGGTCATCCTCTTACCTTTAATATATTTCTAATTTTTGTTTTTACTCATATCCCTTGCTAGCTATATCTCAGTTTGTACCTGGGCCTTTCTGATGTTATTGCTATGTACTCATACTACATAATGGCATTAATATTTCCTTATCTTTACTGGAACTACCTCCTCTGCTTATTTTACAAA
>NW_017729004.1:53854651-53856673 GCF_001723915.1 Gavialis gangeticus | reverse complement strand
TTGCTAGCTATATCTCAGTTTGTACCTGGGCCTTTCTGATGTTATTGCTATGTACTCATACTACATAATGGCATTAATATTTCCTTATCTTTACTGGAACTACCTCCTCTGCTTATTTTACAAATATATTTGCCTTTTTATGGCTATATCACACATCACATTGATGGTTCATAATCATCTTATGATCAGATAATATATTCTGGTCTTTCTTCTCACTTCTTGTTTCCAAATGATGTTCTTGCACAAAAAAATCTGCCTATATTGGCACAGTTCACAATGTACCACAGGGATATGCGGTTGTTTTCACACGGTCAAGTTAATCCCTTTTAATCTAAGATGTACATAACTGAAACTATTACTTATTACATAGACAAAGGACATGAAATGTGCTGGTTTCCAACAATATAAATTTATCAGCTCTCATTATTTAAACCCTATTCAATAGAAAAAAGAATGTATGCAGTTTGGATATTTCTCAGCTAATGAAGACAATAGACTTTCAGGAGATACTGCATAGGATAAATGCTTACCAAGGCTTTTGAAGAGAGAAGTAGTGAGGCCTGTACAAGGATAGGACTTGTGGGAGGGTTTGTTCTGAACTGACTTTTTTGTTGTGGGGGGGAAGTGATAGCTTCAACCTGCTGTGTCTGATTTGTCACTGTACCTGGATGTCAGCAGAACATAAAGTTCATAAAGTTCTAAAGTGAATAATTGTATTTAATATCTTTATAAAATTAAATAAATATCCATCCACAATAGGAGGACAGGATTGTAAGATGGTTTTATACTGGTATCTTTTCCCATTCAAATATGGATCTTTGATCTCATAACTGCGAGGTGCTGCAGAAAGCTGCCACACATGGGTATGGTTCAGCCCTCCTCAACAAGAAATAGAGCTAACAGCCCCACATGCATTCAGTTTAAAAATATGGACAGCTGTTCCATCAAAATGAGTTTCGGTATCCTAGTAAGAATTGGATTCTGTCTGTACTGGCAGACATGGAAGGACAGTCCACTACACACATTTAATAACAATGACACATCAGCTGTTATATACCTAGTGAAGAGAAGTATATTACTATTTTTCCACCTGTTTCTATTCTTTCAACTATATCTTTTTCTCTATTATACCCACAACTCTGAGGGTTTTCTACCACCTGATCAAGGGGCTAGCTGCTTATATCCACTTTCATTCCTTTTTCCTCCTGTGACCCCTTTTCTCCAAGTATAAAAATGTATCTCATCTTTCCTTTGCAGCTACAGGATAGGAAAGGAGCTACTATAACAGATCTGTATGATATGACCCTTTTTTGCCTGATTTGTCTGATGAAAAATGTATAAGCAAGTAGAATGCACCATTATCCCAAAGCAATTCATATATAAAAGGATAATAACTCAACTAACTCTGCAGAGGCAGCAAGTAGCTTAACTATAGGGTTTTTTTGTTTTCAAGAGACTGACCTTCTATCATAATTTCCTAGATCACTTCCAATGTTTATTATAAAGAATAGGATGAAAAGCTTTAATGAAATCTTAGACTCAACAAATAGTGAGTTTCCTCAAAACAAAATAAAAAAATAATAATTTGAAGCAATATGCCCACAAATTAATCTACTGAGTAAGGCTACATATAAACAATACAGATTTTTTCCATTTCTGTCAGGAATGAGAGCCAGGCATTCGAGGACATAAAGCAATTATAGATCTATTGATCAAACAAAATGAAAACCTTTGTTTGCAATTAAAAATTAATGACAGTGCCAGGCTACAGTCATTTAAGGGCCTCCAATCTCTACCGAAGCCAATGGGATTAAGAAAGGAGAATATAAAGTTTAGGTGGATATCATAAAGAAGTTAAAAGAATTGTAAAATAATTGTTCTATTTTTCACCTTCTGCTTAAATTTCATCACTGGTCCATCCTTTTCCTTGTAGACATGATGAGTGAGCCTCAAAGTTATAGGTTTGATTCAGGTAGATTTCCAACATGTTTCATAGTTTCATAGTTTCTAGGGTCGGAAGGG
>NW_017729004.1:53853079-53854640 GCF_001723915.1 Gavialis gangeticus | reverse complement strand
GTCGCCCAGGTGGTCAAGCACCCGCAGCCCCCTCACCAGCATGTAAATGCTTCTTCCAGCTGTACTGTAATTGTTCCAGTCCCAGCACTATGAGAAACTGGGATTCTATTGAAATATCCTGCATCTCCTGCTTCTACTCAGGTGCATCATGCCAGTAGTCTTTCCGTCACTCTAGCCAGAAACTGAATGTGTAGAGCTATGCAAAATTCAAACTACTTTTTTTTAAAAAGTATCCAAAAGTATTTGTAACCAATTCGGGGTTCAGGGGTGCTCAGCAGCAGTCACGGCCCCATGCATTGCCACCACCTAAGATCTGCCCAGTTACGCCTTTACCTTTGTTAGCTTGTAGATCTGGGCATTACAAAATAAACCTACAATATATGCTCTATGATGGAAGGAGTTTATGGCTATATAATTTGGATTTAATAATCAGTGGAATTAAGTAGGTGGCTAGACCACAGCTATTTGGAAATAGTAGTTGTAAACACAGTGAACTAAATAGCTTTCTAAATGCTTATAGGCAATTATGTGAACACCAAAATCCTTCACCCACTATAGACATTTAATTAAAAAAATCCAAGTTATTTTTCATCTTATATGTTACAAGTTCTGAACAAGAAAATGTCTTTGGCTAGATTGTAGCAATCTCTTTAAAGACTACAGCAGGCCATACTCACCCACTTAACTGAACTGGGATATTTCTTGTTAAAAATAAAATAGTTTTAATTTTTTAAAATTCTATATCATTTTATTAAGAACACCCAATCAGGGATGAAAGCTTTGTCCATATATATAAGGATCAACAGTTCTACATGAGCATATGTATTTCTATGTGAATATTTCTTTCTTTCTTAAGCAGTGGGGCAATAAAAGCAAATTATATTTTGATGACCATGACAAAAAAGATTGAGAATATAGTTTTTACTGTTTGTATAGGAATAAGGTCTCTATCACAATTTGTGAACAGAGATCTATGTAATACATTCCCAATAACATCTAGTCAAAATTTTGAGGACTTTTTAAATGGAAACATTTTCTGTGCAATTCTGGGCTCCACATTTTAAACAGAAGAAGTTAGAGGGGGTCCAGAGACCAGTGACAAAGATCAAAAAGGGCTTGGAAAGCAAGCCATATGAGGAGAGACTGAAGGAGGTAGGTATACTCAACTTGAGGGCTTCAAGAAAGAAGGGGGAAAGCACCTTTTCTTTCTTGCTGCAGAGAGTAGGACATGGACCAATGGCTTGTTGAAGCAAAGTAGGTGTAGGCTGGATATCAGGAAAAACCTCTGCACTGTTAGAATAGTTAGGCAGTGGAATAGACTGCCTAGAGAAGTTGTGGATTCTTTCAATGGAGATATTTAAGAAGAGGTTGGACAGTCACTGGTCAGGAATGATCTAGGCATAGCTATGCACACGGTCTACTATGGGTATTTTCCATGCTTCTGGGTTTGCTCATTGACCCCTGTCCCTTTTCTGCTACATGGGTCATCAGGGTGTTTTTAAGCTTTCCCCAGAGGCATTGGGTATTGGCTGCAGCCAGGGCTGGGAATTTTGACTGGGGT
>NW_017729004.1:53835157-53848079 GCF_001723915.1 Gavialis gangeticus | reverse complement strand
GCTATGCACACGGTCTACTATGGGTATTTTCCATGCTTCTGGGTTTGCTCATTGACCCCTGTCCCTTTTCTGCTACATGGGTCATCAGGGTGTTTTTAAGCTTTCCCCAGAGGCATTGGGTATTGGCTGCAGCCAGGGCTGGGAATTTTGACTGGGGTCTGCCAATGCTCCTGCTGGGACCAAAGCTGGAGGTTCCTGGCTAGAGGGTCTTACTCTTCTGCTCAGGGTCAGACTGATTGCCATACTTGGGGTCAGAAATAAATTTTACCCATGGTCAGATTCGTGTGGGCTGTGGGGAGATTTTGTCTTCCTCTGCAGTGGGGGCCATGGCCCTCTCCCTGTATCTCTTAAGCATATATTAAAAACTTTTGACAGAAGCAGGACATTGGCTGCCAAGACTCCCCTGCTTTACCTGTGCCAGGCTAGGGTGTTATGTCTTGTACTGTGTCAGGGCTGATGGCAGTTTTACAAAAAAAATAGATTATGGATTGTATAGGATGGTTTAGATAGGGATGATCCTGCCTGGAGGATCCCTTCCAGCCCTTTCTGGAGGTCCCTTCCAGCCCTACTTCTCTCTGAATTCTATTATTTCTATGGTTTTAAAGGATGTTTTTAAAAATTGGAAAATGGGTGTTTTGTCTGGAAAAAATACTTCAAATTACTCCCCCTTTTAAAACACTATTCCAACATTCTTTCCAATGGAAAAAAATACATTTATACTGCTTAACAGCTGTAATAGCTTCTTCTACACTTTTCCTAACAAAGGAAAAAGGGAAAGAAAGTTAAAAAAATCAAATTAATTAAACAAGGCCTGTAAATACATTTTAAAGCTAAAAATGAATGTTAGAGAAGAGAGGTAACAGTTCCTAGAAAATAGACAAAGTTGAACGAAGTACACTAAAATTTGTGTTCTAGGAAGCATTTCAGAGGTGGAAAATCTCATCTGTACTCACCTTCAGAAACAAGTAAGTCAAGTGAATTTAGTAGATCTGGCTATTTCTTATCTAGGAACAGACTTTGCATTTGTCCTTGGACAAGTTGTGCCTATGTTTGTCCTGGAACGGAAATCTCCTAGAAGCAGCATGTACACATATCACCCTTCTAATCAGGATTTAGTGAACAGCTGAATGCAGTTCCACTTTTCTATTTTGCTTCAATGATGCAATCCTGAGATAAACATTCAAATACACTTTGCAATGTCTTGGGATAAATTGTTAGTACTTCTTACTCTGTGAATTATTTGATCCCAGGACAATGGACATCTGAACAATTGCACTTTTTCCCAGGATAAAATGGTTTCTCCCAGGACAAATATATTGCCTGTAGCCTTATTAACCCTATTATCTAAATGCATGAGGTCATGTTTTTACAATACTAACAGCTGTGCTGAACAGCTGTATCATCTCCTAACAAAAGTGGCTGAAAAATTCAGTACAAGCTTCTTGTCTGATACTCTAAAATCATTATGCATTTGTTTCAGAAAAGCTTTAGTTTCAGTATGTTTTAAATATCTTATTAAAAGATTTTGCCTGCTATTATCATTTAATCCAATGTGATATTAACATTACCTTTGACAGCACATAGATGAAAATTCCATTTGCCTTTCTGGATTCATAGGACAGTATTTTACAATTGTATGTAGAGCAGTGACTTGCAACCCATGTGCCATGGCCTCCTGGGGTGCCATGAGATCCTTTTAAAGGTGCCGTGCAATATTAGTATTTTTAGGTGTGCAAGCACTTATCCAAAGATTTGAAAAGAGAATCCATAATGTCAAAGACATTCTGACCTGTTGTAGTGTAAGTTCGCTGAGATGGAAAAAATGCTCTATTATTTTTCTGTAGTCAAAAAATGAGTGAAAACAAAGAGCTGGAATTTTCCTATGGATGCCTTGAAGCTAAAAAGGTTGAGAACCGCTGATGGAGATGGTAGAGTCAGCAATAAACCCTCTGTATTTCCACGTGGATAGGTGAAACTGCTGTCAAATCACTGTTCTTCTCCTTATTGGTAGTCCCAACAGACAGACTGGACTAAACCATAGAAGTGCTTCCTTCATGGGTGCAGGTAGTATAGAAACATCATTTAATACGCTCTGGAGTCAAAACTGTTTAGTACTCTACAGGACGCTAACTTCAGGGTCACCACTCTCCCCTTTAGGGAACTAAGCAGCCAAGTTTTTCTCCTCACAAAAAGTTTCTCTTCAAGGAGTCAGACAGCAAATTGAAGAGGTCTACACCAGGCTGTGTTGTGGTCTTCAAAGAAGGTGGTTTCTTTGATGGTAGAGAGGTCTCTTATAACATGTTTTTCAAGTTACCAAAATAGGAAGTTGGAGGAGCAGCAAACTGAGTGAAGTTTCCACTTGTTATACAAGCCTCCTTCCCTTCATAGAACAGTACTTCTTCAGCCATTGATTTTATGGGTAGAACAGAGGAAATAGGTCTCCTATTACAATTTAGAAAAAGAAATGAAGTCACAGAACCCATAGGCCCTGTGATCATGGCAACAAACTGACAGACACTATTTGTTACTATTACTTGTTTTTGGTAGTAGTAGTCATCATTGGCCCCTCGATTCAAGGATGATCTCTGCCATAGCTCATTGATGGATCTTGAGATGACTTAAGAGTCCAATCCTTAAACCACAGACCTGTGTGCAGAAGTTGTAGGTCTTTTCACAGGGAGAGTAGGCTATAGGCTAGGACTTCTCTCCTTTTTCTTCCTGTGTCCTCTCTTCTCTGCTTTGAGGGAAAGGCGCTTTATCTTTATCTGCTTGGTTGAGGTTATGGTGCCCTCGGAGTTGTTTGGCAGCCAGCTTCTCCCAGCTCCTGATGTCAGCATCTGCTTTCTTGAGGTATGCCTTCAATGTGTTGAGAATCAAGCATCTGCATACAATGTCTGGTCCAGATAAATTGATGTTTGAGGATCACTGACAGTGCCGGTAACTTTGGCTTCAGCAAGGATGCTGGCATTTGTGCATTGATCTTCCCATGTGATATCCAGAGGCACTGCTGGGAATACCTCTCCAGGCTCTTGAGATGACAATGGTAGGTCACCCACATGTTGCATCTGTAGAGCAGAGTGGGGATGATGACATCATTGTAGACCTGGATCTTGGTGTCTTTCCAGAGATCACAATGAATGAAAACATGCCAAAGCAATTCCCCAAAGGAAGCTCTTGTGCATTGGATCCTATGCTGGAACTCCTCAACAATGTTCACTCTCTGAGGGACGTGGCTACTGAGCTGGGGAAATTCTCAACAGCTTTGACTCCATATCACCTCCAGGATATTTTCCTCAATGGTAATTTGGGGAGGTGGGGGAGGGTGACATTCATGACCTAGGTTAATTTTGAAAGACAGGCCCAGAGTTCAGTAGGCTTCTCCAAAAAAGATCAAGGCGTGTGAGATTCCAGGCAAAGTAGCTCTGAGGGTCATTGGGACACACAAGCCTCCTCATCACTACAATTTCTCCGTCCATGAAGAAGGGTAGTAATAGTAGCCCCAGTCATGGACCAGGACCCCATTATGCTAGCTACTCCTGAAGTCCAGAACTAAGAGATAGTCCCTACCAGCAAGTAACTTACAACCTAAGAACTCAGCAAGACTAATGAGGTTTTTTTCTCATTTTCTATTATTACCATGTAACATAAAGGTGAATGTAGCTGTGATAGTCCAGGAAATGTCCAAGATGCAATAATTAATAGTTCTACTCAATGCTCAACATAGGGAAAGAGCACAGATCTTCTCTGTAGGGCAAAACTTTTACAGTAAGGAAAGGAGAAAACATGAAGAATAGGAAAGAAGTAGACAGTGCCATGAATGAGACAACCAAGTAATGTTATTGGAAAATAGTACATTTCAACCATTAAAATATATTTTAATAAATAGCCTTCTAGAAATACGAATGTAATAAACCTAAAAATATAATCACACAGAGTTAGGCGTGGAGCTCACTCTGGAATGCAGACTGCAGGGAAGCTGGCACAGAGCAGTTCAGTTTTGAACAGGAAAATAAAAAAAACCACTGAAAGTTTTCTGTTTTCATTCTCTTTCAACATGCACTCAACATTTATAAACATTTTTGTGTGGGTGGCTTACTCTTCCTCCCTTTTTGAGTAAAGTCTGCACAGCTGCTTTATTTCTACAAGGGGATGTGTCTGTTCCATACATATCATCATCAGCTATATTGTTAACAAAGGGAACAAGAAAGAGAAAAAAATATTATTTGCATAACCGTAGATCCCTAGAGGCCTTTAATCAAGAGTAGGCCCCATCATGCTAGACACAATGCAACAAGAGACATTCTGTGTTCTGTAGAAATCATGCGGGAAGTGAGTGGATGCAGACAGTGATGAGAAACAACTGGTGATAAAAACTATGGTGGTGAAAGGAACTAAAGAAAATGTTCTGATACTTAAAGATTAATATTGCCACCCCACCACTCCTTACAGACAATCTGTATTATCTCATGTTAAGTGAAAAGTGGTCCAAAACAGGAACCTAAGGTCCAGGTGAATAGCACAACTGTGAATAAGAACCAAGGAAGCGAGCCTCACCCTGTCATGGATCTAAAACCTTTGAATTGGCAGAAGGAAGATTCTCCCAGGGCAGGACAGTGATAAATTCATAAAGTTGTCCCCAGCCCTGGCATAGAAATATGTGGGAGGCAGAAGTGGCATACTGGTGGGCCTTCAGGATGTTGCACTTCAGAGTTTCTTGGAAGAATTGAAGTCCACAGGGTAGCCCAGGGAGGTTGCCAAAATTAGATAAACCTATGGAGTATCTAAGCTTTTCCCAGGACATCACCTCACACTAGCACAGACCATGATAAGGAAGTCTCTTCAGGCTATTTTTATCCCACCCAGTTTCCTTGGGCTGTGATTGCATAAAAGTTAAGTTTAAGTTCAGAATGTAAAAAGCATTATTTATAGTGCACTAAAATCCTATGTACACACTTTGATTTAGAAGTAAAAAGACCTTCATTTGCTTTGGCCTAACCCCATTTGAAGGATAAAAAAATACACCACAGAATCTCTGCCCTTAGGTGTCTTTCAGTCAGGTACCCTCGATAAATAGTAAATGGGTAGCATTATTGATCTCCAAGTGTAAGAACATTCTGTTCAGTTTCTTGTGCCATACTTATTGCAACTGTATCTGTTTGCCTTAGGAAAAGATTATTTTATAAAAATGTGGGACTGCCAGGGCCTTCCTGGATCATTGAGACCTATATTCTGCATTTGCAGGCAACCACATTATGGGTGTGTCTACATGTCACTCTATGGCAACATAGTGCTATGGCAATGTAGCGATCACACAGGTCTACACATGATCGTCAGCTACATCACCATAGTAGTGTGCTCCCAGGATATAGCATGCCACTACAGTGACATAGCAGCAAAATCTAACCATGTGCCACCTGCATGGCACAGTAACCACCTGTACTGCGCTATGCTTTAGTACTTCCAAAAGGAAGTACTAAAGCATGGCGCCACAGCAGCATCACCAAACAGTGATGTGTAGATATGCCTTATATGTCTCCATTTATAAATGACCTTCTGGTGTAGATCCAGGTAAAAATGGAAGCTATATTGTTCAAGATTTCTATATATATTTTACAACTTCTGGGTGTGTTTTTATAATTAACTACATTTAAAAGGCATTAATATCAGGAAGAGAGGAAGGCCAGAGGTCTTCTTAACTCACTGTCCCCTCACACTCAGGCTAGTGAGTTCTCATAAGAAACCTGACCCGGTATATGAAATTTCATAAGATAATTTATTAGTAACCTACTTTCTTATTTAGCTTAGGAAATAAGCTTCTTCTAGGAGACCTTTGCTGAGGTTTCCAAGTAATGGCCATGTAGATTACAATTTTCATGTTTGAATGACCTGCTGCTGTACAGGTTTGCCTCAATTTATGTGGTACATGTGTTCCTGGAGAATGGCTTATAAATTGAATTTGCATAAAGCAAACCCACTTTATAATGTAACAAATAGGGATAGGTTCTCATGGTGGTGAGGGAGGCTGGGACAGGGAAGGGGTGAGGCCACTCCCAGGGCTGCACAAGGCAGCAAAGCAGAGTGAACAGAGCAGCGCTCACCCCAGCCCCTGCTGCAGTGGCCCTGGGAGTGGCCAGCATCAGCTGCCTGCAGCTACTGAGCTGCACCGTGCTCCACCTGTCCCCACTCACTTCGCTCCTGGGATGCAGCGTGCTGTGGTGCAGGCAGCTGGTGTCAACTGCTCCTGGGGCCGCTGCAGCAGGGGCTGGGGTGAGTGCAGACAAGCAGAGCCCCGGGCAGCATGGAGCACAGTACAGATTGTCTGCGCTCACTCTAGCCCCTACTGCAGTGGCCCTGGGAGTGGCTGGTGCCAGCTGTGGAGGGAACTGTCAGAGGTGTAGTGGGGGCGCGTCTCTTGTTGCTCTGTGCCCCCTGGGAGGGCTGCGGGCTGGGGGGCTGTGTCGGGCTCTTCCCAGGGGGCACATGCCCCTGGATCTGCATGTGGGAGGCTGGGGCTGCCTTTTCTGGGCATGCGTTGGTCTCAGTGTGGGAGTGAGTCAAGTTTAAACTAAAGTACATTTTTTTTGCCCCCTGTCTGCAAGCTGCCTTAGTGATTATCTTACAGAGAGGATGAAGGACCAACCATTGTCATTACCAGTTAAAATTCTTCTTTAGCTCAAGGGTCAGGAACTCTAAGCAGAAACATTTTAATCATGGTGTACTTTACTTGTGAATTATTATATAATTGTGTCTGTGGTCCGAATACATACATTTCATAGAATCATAAAAAAAAAAAAAATAGGGCTGGAAGGGACATCTAGAGGTCATGTAATCCAGTTCTCTGCCTGAGCAGGATTATCCCTATCCAAATCATCCTACACAACTCTGTTGTCCATTGTCTAACTTCTGATCAAAATTACTCAGTCAGCCCTGACAGAACACAAGATATAACACTGTACCCTGAAGCAAGTGAGAAAAGATATATACCCTCTTCTTTAATACAGCCCTTGAGTGCCTTTGCTGCAAGCTGAGCATGCATATTTCTTTCAAACTCTCTTCATATAGCTTGTCTTCCAAGCTCTTTATCATTTTTGTCAACTGCCTCTGGACCCTCTATAACTTCTCCGCATCCCTTTTAAAATGTGGATCCCAAAACTACATGATGGGTGTGTCTATACATGAAGCTATATCACTGTAGCAACATGATATGGTGACATAGTGTCAGCAGTCACAAACTGTAATGCTGCAGCTATATCACCATAGTGATACACTCCCCTGTTATAGTGCATCGCTATGGTGACATAGTGCCTAAAAATAGCTATGCATGGTGCACATGATGCAGTCTGGGGTATTACTGTGCCATATTTTAATACTTCCAGAAGGAAGTGCTAAATGATGGCACAGTAACAATGTCACCATAGTGACACATGTAGATGTGCCAACAGTATTCTAAGTGAGGTCTAACCAGTGCCAAGTAGAGGGGCATTGACATCTCCCATGTCTCGCACCTAACGCTTCTATTGATGCATCCCAAAACCACATTCATCTTTTTGTGTGTCTGCATCACACTGCAGCACAGACTCATCATGAAGTCTGTGATCTACCAAGACTCCCAGGTCCTTTCCTGTGGTGCTGCCATCCAGCTGTGTGTCATCCATTTTGTATTTTTTATTTTTTCTCCCAAGGTATTTGTCAGCATTGAACTTCAGCACCTTGTATTTGTCAGCATTGAACTTCATCCTGTTAGCATCAGTCCAGCTTTCCAATCTGTCGAGATCCTTCTGAATTGCTCTTCTATCCTCCAGTGCCTTCACAATCATAATGCTATGTTATACACTTGATATAATGATAAGATTTACAGAGCATGAGCTCATCCTCAATGAAATAAAGTAAGTAACAGGTTAATTTAAACAGCACTTCAATGATAATCTTCATGTTAAGATAAAAGTTGGATGGAATCTTGCCACTTCTAGAGTGTTTGGGGATCCAACTTATGATCAGATCTTTGGAGCTGACAATATAGGCAAATCTTTTTTAAACACACTTGTCAACTCTGTCCCTTTATCCTCTATGATGATTTTCCATTCTTTCCATTAAACCCTCCCATCAGAAAAGAAAGAGAGACTGGCTTCTTCCAGCTCCAGCCAACCTCCTTAGCATTCCCATTCTCATCAGAATACAATCACTGGGCTCCTATACACCTGCAGGGAGCCTGCTCTGACACACTGTAATTCCAGCATGTTCGAGCAGATGCGATTAATCGAGTCTGCCGGAACGTGGAATTTGATGTGCTGCAGGAGCCTCCAGCATCACATGTCCTCATGCTGAAAAGTGGTGGTGGGGCACTCTAAACTAAAGCTTATGTGATGAGCTTTAGTTCAAAGTGCCTGGCACCATTTTTCAGCATAGGGATGCTGCTACACATGACTCTCCAGGCACTTTTAATTAGCATGGATCTCAGAGCTACGCTAATTAAAACACCTCATCCCCCACTCCCCCATGCCTCCCAGAGCATGTGTATAAATTGCCATTGATGTGAATGACTTTCCATTGTTATTAGTCTGGTGGGCAGAGGCCTTGGCAGTATTGGCAGATTCCATATACCCTGAAACAGTCCGTAATACAATAACTTCCCTTAATAACTTAATCATTTCAACTAGAATTCCTATATGGCAGGTAGATAGATGCCTCAAATTGTCACAGCATTGTGCCAAGATTACAAACTTTTAATTTAAAGGAAAAAATTGTACCTGGCCAACCCGTGGTGACTTCAGTTAATACATTATAATGTAAATGAGCCATTATACTAACACAAGTTGCAGATGTAAGTGGCATTAGTGAAAATGAAGCATCCATGCATGTAACTCGTAAAGCCACCACATTATTTAGTACAAGATGAGCAGAAATAGGCACAGGTCAGGACTGAGCAGGAATATTGCATAAGGAAGATTGCCTAGTGTCCCGCTCATTGACCCTAATTTGTTCTACCATCAATGTGTTAGTGACATGTTCATGAGCACTAAAATTACTCAAAAAAATTGAAGGTAGAGGAAAATCACGTAACTCTTCTCTCCCCTCCATACTCTCTTCTTTCACTATTGTTTCCTCACTATCTTTTCAGAAATATCATTCTCTGTACTCTATTTTTTTGCAAACTTGCTTGCTTTTGAAACTCTCCCTTCTTCCTTAATTTAACACCAGGATGACCCTAGCCTTCCCACTTGCACTTGTTTCTACATTTCTCTCTCTCTCTCACCATGTAAACAAGAAATAGAAATGTCATGAATCCACAGGTTTCCTCACTTTTTTCCATTTATTTTTATTGCAGTCCCCATCTGCAAAAGCAAGTAAAGATGAATCCAAGTAGAGATGAGTCCCTGAAGTTTGAGAGAATTCAGGCCCAGAATGTGTCTTGGGCCATGTTTTGAAAATGAGTTTCCATCTTTTACATAAAAGAACTAAATATGTTTAAGGCATGGTACACTTCACACTCTGTTAATGGTTCCCAAGCCCTTTTTCTTTGTCTCACTCCTTCCTGCTTTGTGCAATAAACTTCATAGTGAGATAATAGAAACAAACCAAAGTTTAGTGGCTAAGCCCAGGTCCTGACTGAATAATGTCTCTTTCTAACTACTGCCATTAAACCTTTACTTGCAGAAGAACAACAAATTCACCAAGTACCCTGTAAAACAAAGAAACATATACTCCTTGGCAACCAAGTTGTTGATTTTTTGTGGAAACAACAGCCAGAAAGGAATTTCTATTAGTAGGGTTGATTCAACCTTTTTTATTTATGAAGATGTTAATGGATTATGTGAGAACAAGTCAAGCAAATGTACATACAATTACATTCATACAGTAGGCTGTTCTTTGGCAGCTTATTTTAAATAACTCTATAGGACTATCAGGGTGTCAGTAATGTTGTCCAACTCTACAAACTCATGACCACAGTACACTGAAGACATTTAAAATCTGGAGAAATAATATGTAGGCTGAGTGGATCACATCACTGTTCAGGGAATTGGCTTCTTATAGTTGATCATGTATTTCTGTTAATTGGACCTTAAATAATAAGCATTGTACTGAAGAATATTCACTTCTGCTCTTTTAGAAAGATATGTTTTCTTTCCAGCGTTATATGCATTGCTAAGTTTAGTGATATTGATTCTACAACTGAGGTATAAAGTAAGTCGAAATTCAGATCGGTTGAGATGGAGAGAAATCAAAAGATGGATGCTGCAGTGAAAAGGCACAGACCAATGAAAGTTAACAAGGCATTGCAGTGACTTCAGTATATAAACATTCGCTTCTGTTTGCTGTGCTTACTTGTTGTCTTGTCTCTTACATCTAGTTTAAAACATTTTTGGACAAGAGCTATCTTCTTGTTTGGCATTAGTGTAGAGCCTAGCACAATGGTGCTTCAAGATCTAGAAGCTCTGGATAATAGTATTATATAAAATAATAAACAACAACCTCTGTTCTGTACCACTCAGTGATGCACATCTACGGACACAGGCAAAGAGTCTTGTTGTTCTATGTGGTGGCACAGTCACAAAATAGCTAAGGTGACCTATACTATTGGATAAAGCAGTTTGGGCTTGTCTACCCTGCTAAGCTTAAGAGCATTGCTGAAATCCATGCCCTTCACATACACCCAACCCAAGAAATGAAGCAAAGGAGCTGGCTTAAAGTGGCTCTGATCACATGCCATAAACAACACCTGAAACAAAGGGCTAAAGAGTGGTGCTAGCAATTGTATTCAGGGCTGAGCTAAGGCAGCTAAGTCACTTCTTTTTTACAAGTCTCCTCTATGCCTCAAAAACAGGTCAGTTCATGGACTTCCACTACATATGCATGAATTCAAATCCATCAAACTCTTCCAAGTAATACAAAATAAGTTAGGACTTTATGAAGAAAGCAAATCATCTACTAAAGAGGTAACAGGCTCCTAATGAGAAAACAAAGAGAAAGACACAAGAGAAAACAAAGCCTCAGGAAGCCAGTCTAGGCAAGGAAAAAGTAGGAAAACATGAAAAAGAAGCACACCTGCATGGTGGGGGCAAATACATATGTATAAAGCTGAAAGAGGATGCCATCATTCTGCTGTACTCTGTATTGAATCTTTAACTGTAAAAGAATATCCCTCCCCGCTGCAAGGGCAGCTGTGAGGCAGCTGTTATGTTTTAGTTCAGATAAAGAATGTTACAGAGTGAGGAGGAAGCATTATGTTGCTCTCTCTGTGTCAAGTCAGAGATATATTTCCTCTTTTTTTTCCTGATCCCCTTAAACTGAAATGAAAAGTAACTAACCTGGGAAAGCCACTTTCACAACTTATATAACACATTCTATTTAATATAATTCCAAATTCCAAGCCACAGCAAGAAAAAACTGAAACATAGTAGTTGTTACGATGCTGGTGCTCGTATCTAAATTACTTAAAGTTGTTTTGTCTGAAATTTTTACATATCTCATCCACCAAGGAAAGAAGGCCATATCACAGATGTATATCTAATTTCTATAAAACTATATGCTCCTACTAGGGCTGTGTGAAGCTTCAGTAGCCAATTTGATTCAGAGGAGATTTGGGCCAATTCGGTGGCTGTATCTCTGAATCAGAATCAAATCGGGAGACCAACTAAAAGGTCCAAATCAAATTGGAAGCCTCCGAATGGATTCAGAAAAGATTCCGCATCATTTCAGAAATTTGGCCATAGACTAAATAGGCAGCAGTCCTTGATGCTGGACGCAGCTGCCTCCAGCTGGTAAGTCTGTTGTGGTGGGTGGAGGGAGGAGGGAAGGGGCATGGGTGGGGCAGATCAACACCCCCACAGCAAAAGAGGGATTGGGGCTGGGACAAGCTGCCCAGCCAGGGCGCAGGGCATGGGACTCAGGGAAGGGAGTAGGGAGGGGGGGGGTGCAGGATGTGGGCACAGCTGCCACTTGCCCAGCCGGGGCGGTGGGGTGCAGGAAGAGGGTGTGGCCGCCGCTTGCCCAGCCGGGGTGGGGACATGTGGGATGTGGGCACAGCAGTGCTGGGGGCAGGAGCTATGCCCTGCTGCCACATGCCTCCTTCCACCTGAAGTGAGCTGCATTGTGCCCTCACCCCACTGCCCCAGCTGGGCAAGTGGCAGCAGGGCATAGCCCCCACTCCCAACACTGCTATGTCCTCATCCCGTGCCCACCCCCCAGCTGGGCAAGCGCCTTCCATATCACTGCATAATTATTCTTAGATGGGACCATAATTATTCTTAGATAATAATTATTCTTAGATGGGACCATCACTGCATAATTATTCTTAGATGGACCATATTTCTACTGACCTTTATACCACCGACAACCCATCCTTTGAACACCCTATTACACTATGAATGAGTTAAGCCAGGTGTTCATGCACATGAAATTACTCATAAAATAAAACTGACTAATCTCATAAGAACTAAATAAGAATTCAATATTGTTTAAAAATGGACCAATGTTTAGCAAAAGCCCAAATGCTTGGCATCATTCAACTATATCATAAGGGAGACATTGCAAAGCAAATACACAAGGCCAATATCTGACCTGTATTAAATTTCTGGACATCAATGAGATTGTAAAGGTGTAATTGAGGACTGACCTTGGAACAAACTAATGCAGGTAATTAAATGTTTGGCTAAATTATGTTCATGAGGGGGTATACGTGAGAACTATATGTATGCTGCTCTATAACAATATTGTCAGCTAAGAAAGAAACTATCAAATTTAAGGAAACCTGCTATGAATATCAAATACAGCATTGCATCCTGTCATCAATGTGATTTGATCAAACCTGACTTTTGGGTCCAGGAGGGCACCCAGAGTCCCCCCGTGGCCAATTGCTAAACCATTTCCAGTCCATTTCTGGGTCCACTGCCGAGCACGCAGGGCCCCCCGTGCTCCTGTGGGA
>NW_017729004.1:53833321-53833534 GCF_001723915.1 Gavialis gangeticus | reverse complement strand
TACTCCCTACACTTTAACTCTCTCTCTCACCTTAATCTTCCCCACAGGTACCCCAAGCACATATATACATACCATACCTTCCAAGTTGGGAACTTACCTATGTGTAGGTGGGTTTTATGTGTGTGAACTGGTGTGTGTGTGTGTGTGTGTGTGTGTGTGTATAATTATGTGCATGATATATGAATTAGTGATCTGTGTATATGTACTGAGTGT
>NW_017729004.1:53828913-53833158 GCF_001723915.1 Gavialis gangeticus | reverse complement strand
TGATATGTGTGTTTGTATATGTGCAATTGTGTGTGTGTGTGTGTGTGTGTGTATGCACCTAATTGATATGTGTGTTTGTATACGTGCAATTGTGTCACACCCTCCTGTCTAACAGCACAATATTGAGATCCTGAGAGTTGGTCTGACCCCACAAGGCAACAAAGCCACATCTATGGTCAAATCGCTGATTCTCCAAATCAGAATCGAATCTTCAGATTTGGATTTAGCCAAATTGAATCGGGATAGTGATCCAAATCAGCAAATTGAACCAGTGTCCCCTGAATAGCGTCAAATCTGAATCTGAATTGAATATGCACCGCTACACACACCCCTATTCAACTATAGTTACAAACATAATACAAGGCTATCTATAATACCAAGACTATAATATAATTTTTGCCTCTTGTAGTAATCTCTTGCTTTTTGATTATCTAAATGTTTGTGGCACTTATGTTATTATCATTATGACACAACTGTATATAGCATTACATATCATCTAGCCATATGTGCTTATATATTATTATTGCCAGTTTGCAATAGCTATAATACACGGTTCTGGTTTTACCATGACCTTACACTTGTGCAGACATGAATGCCAAAAAACTGTAAGGTGTTACCATTTTGGTTTTGTAGCACTTTGTTCCACTTTTTTTACAGTGCAAGTAGCTAAACAAGGAGCAAAAAATCATACTCTAGCTGTAAGATTCATAGATTCTAAGTCTGGAAGGGACCTTGGAAGATCATCAGGTCCAGCCCCCTGCATCAAGTAGGAAAGACAACTGGGGTCAAGTGAGCCCAACAAGGTGACCATCCAGTTTCCTCTTGAAGATTTCCAATCATGTATAATGGAAGCATTTCTGGTGAATTCTCTTTAATTAACAAGTTTTGGAATAAAGATACATAACCATTAAAAATGCACTGAATGGTTAAGGAATTAAGGGTTGGGTATTAAAACACAGGTACTGACATAAATTATGCCTATACATTTGAGAGAGATAGTCACAAAATCCCCCAAATGCTCTTATTTTAAATCTCATAAGGTGACTTTCTGAGTATCTTTTAAAAATGTGAAATTGTTTCCCACAGTGCCTTAAGAAAGCCACAATACCTTTTCAGTTACAAAAGGCTTTGTACAGATTTCCTGAGAAGATTGAATAAAGATGGATATTTCCATTTTTTATGAGATTTTTAGAGCCTGGATTTGAAGCCAGCAGCATGCAGACTCTCACAGGCTTGTGAAATATTTGAAACTTTGAAGTGGAAGAAAGGTAACAGAGCTTCTCAAAAGCAAATAAACTCCGGTTTGCCTCTGCAAAACCCATCTATGTCAGTTATGCAAAGGATGGAAAATAGACAGGTAGCTCCAGAGCTTTTAATATTTCTCAGAAAGTTAAAGAAGTGCAGGAGTAGTGATACTCCCTGTCAAAAGTATACATTTGGCAACCAATGTATGGCCCAAAAAGAGGTAACACTCTGAGTTTAAAAAGGAAAGGCTCAGTTCTGCAGCTCATACTTTCAAATAAAACTTCTGGACATCAGCAGGAGGACTCTTGTATTATTCAAGGGAGAAGCTGCAGAATCAGGTCCTATAAGATAATGTGTCCAAGTCCAAAGAGGTAAATGAAATGGGTTTGATTGTTTTACTCCAAAAGACAGGGAACTGACATATGTTTGCTTAATGACACAATGGGATCCAATCTTTAATCCCAACAGTCATGCCTCCTACTATGCATGTAGCATAGCAGAAGACATAATTCTTGGAATTGAGGGTTAGATCCCAATTGTGCCACTGCCAGTAGGGAGCCCAAGGCATAGGTTTGCAAGTGCTGGTTGTGAGAAGTCAATCAACTCCCCCCACCTAGCAGCTGAAAATCCATGGGCACCCCTGCCAGAACCCCAGGATCAGGGATCATCCCCAGATACCAGGGTCCCAGTGGATGTCTAAAAACCACACATGCAGCTGAGATGTATGCATGGTTTTTAAATGTCCTGGTATGTATGCAGCCTATTTGTACATGTCATTTTCTGACATGCCTGGTGCACAGAGACCCTGGGATGAGAGAGAAGCTTCCTGATTCTGCTGTCCCTATGCAGCAGAACCTTTAAAAACCACATGGGCACCCCAGCTACAAACATGGGCTTCTGCCATTCACGACACACAGGGACATCAGGATGACTGATCTTACTGATCCTGGATTCCCTATGACCAGGATGTCTAAAGAGTCTTCCTTTTAAAGTACAGGGTGTTTTCAAGTGCCTTGCTCTGCAGCCCCTGCAGGACTGGCGTCCAGGTCCAGAGGGATCTGGTTTCCCAGTTTCTGGTGGGGAATATCTCTCCTCTCATCAGGGAGTCTTGCAAACCATTCCCTGAGCAGGCCATTTTTGGCATTGGAACTAGGGCTGTCTTGGTCCTAGGGATGACCCCCATCCCAATGCCAATGTTGATAATCAATTGATTGTACAAAGAGGTTTCTATTTATGGCACTTTTCAAACAAGCCACAAAGATGTTCCATATATTTTGTGGAATATCTTTGTGGCTGGTTTGCCACTTTGTGGTGCCGTAAATCAGCTGCATGTATAGCATTGTTACTACTGACGGTTTGATTAACATGTTGATTACACCATAAATGTGCTGTGTGCCAGAGGACAGAGTATCACTTGCAATTTCTTTTACAACTGCAGCATATAAAAGGAATAAGCTGAAAGCCCTGTCTTGAATTCAGCAAGATACTGGGAGGAGAGTTCCAACCTGCGGCTCACCCTTTCTACCCTGGAGTCCCTCCTTGGCACATGCTGCCAAGTCAATCAGTGCCTTGGCAACATTAAAGAATGTATCTCCATTAACCTCATTTTAAACTGGAACTTGAGTAACAGCTAGTTTGCTAGCTCATTACACCACTTAGCCTTACACAACCTAATATAATTACATTCTGTTCCAACTCTGTGGTATTTTGTTGCTCATTAACTGTGATAGACTTAATTAAAAAACAAGGTTCGCCTCAACCTTATCTCCTCTTATACTAAACCAAGCTATGTGCACCTCTTCAAGACAGAATTATGTACTTGCCTCAGTCTTTTGCCCTTTGCATAACTTCTTTACTGGTCTGTCCTAAGCAGATAATGATACTTGGGATATTCTGTGATCAACCACTATTTAAAACCAAATCCATCAGGTGCCTTTACACATGATGATTTTCACCATTTAAAGCTTTCTAAAGCCATAATTTAAGAGAGGGTAAATCCAAGGAGACCCCAGGATCTTGGGGCAGCAAAAATGCAGGGCCGGGGCTGGGGCAGACGCACAATGCACTCAGCACATGTCCCTGCCCACAAAATGGGGGCTCTGCCCAGCCCTGTGCTATTACTGCCCCCAGATGCCAGGGTCTCCATGGAGACCATTTGGGAACTGAATGGGAAGCATGCTCTGCTGGACAGACATGATCAGAGAACCCTGCACACGTGGCTCCCAGCCAGTCTCCACTGAGACCCTGCGATCTTGGGGTGGTGACAGTGTGGGGTTGGGCCAGAGCAGAGCTACAATCTGTTGCCTGCATGCCCCTACCTGTTGAACCCCCACCAGTCACAGAATATGCAAGCAGCAGATCATGGCTCTGCCCTCGGCCTCACGCCCTAGCCCGGCACTCTCCCCACCTCACAACCCTGCCTTGTGATTATGGCCTTACCTACCTACCCCTCCCACTCCTAAACACAGGTCCCAGCCTGCCTGTGGCCCCATCCCACATCGGGAGTTTTGGTGAGTTGTGGGGGGGAGGGGTTAACCTGGCCCATGATACCTCAACAAAACTCCCTATGTGGCCCACTGGCCTATATAATTGCCCACCCCTGCACTAAGGCAAAAGTTGAATTTATCCTCAGGCAACTTTGGAAATGGGCTTCTCCATAATACAGCATTTGAAGCCAGGACAAAAACGTGATTTATAGGAGCCAATCAAAGATAAAAAAAAAAAAAAAAAAACCCTTGAAAAGATAAGGGGAAATGTCCTCTGGGCAAAAAACTAAGTATTAATGTAATTTGGATTCAGGCTGATGATCCCTGTTTTTTAGCTACAACTGCAGGGAGAAGATATTAAGCTTATTATCATGAGCTTCATAGGGTTATCAAACTTCTTCACTAGACGTTTCCTTTTCTTTCAATTTAGACTCCCTGATTTACCTTCTAATGTTCTCTAAGCTCTGATTACTTCCCCTCAACAAGGAGAATGATCTTGTGGGTAAATATGGAA
>NW_017729004.1:53821638-53823913 GCF_001723915.1 Gavialis gangeticus | reverse complement strand
AAAAAACCCTTGAAAAGATAAGGGGAAATGTCCTCTGGGCAAAAAACTAAGTATTAATGTAATTTGGATTCAGGCTGATGATCCCTGTTTTTTAGCTACAACTGCAGGGAGAAGATATTAAGCTTATTATCATGAGCTTCATAGGGTTATCAAACTTCTTCACTAGACGTTTCCTTTTCTTTCAATTTAGACTCCCTGATTTACCTTCTAATGTTCTCTAAGCTCTGATTACTTCCCCTCAACAAGGAGAATGATCTTGTGGGTAAATATGGAAATGTAAATCAGACCTGTGTTCTGTTGTCTGCTATCTCACCAATTTCCTGTATAACCTCAGGCAGCCCCACATCCTCTGTGTACCTCAGTTTCCCTCTCTGGGAATGAGGGCAATATTTCCTTACAGGACAAGAGGTAAGTAAAGCTTAACTAATGCTTGGAAACTGCCAGAGAAGTACAAAAAGTTATTATGTTTACTTAAATAGCACCTTGAGGCATGTGTAGATGAAACAGGGGCCCTAAATTGAAGCGATGGATTTTAAAAAACACCACTTCAATTTAGGGCCCATTAAACCCTTGCGTCGTGTACACACCCAAACTTACCTGCCTCTCTGGCAGTGGGGAGGGCAAGCTGGTCTGGGTCCCTGGGCTGGGGCTGGTGCTTCCCTCTGTGGCTGCGGTCGCCACCCCTACAGGCGACACCCACCCGCAGGCACCCAGCTCAGGCGGTCCCAGGGAGCACCATAGCCGCAGAGGGAAGTGCTGGGTTCCCGCACAGCTCAGGCAGGCAGGTAGGCTCCAAGGGAAAAAAAAGATGAGGTGTGCCACTTTTCTTGGGTGGAGTCTGCCTTCCTGGGCTGCTGCCATGCTGCCTGCATGGGCTTCCTGCAGAGCCCCTGAGCTGCATGGAACCCAGTGTTTCACTATGCAGCTGCACCCCAAGTCATTTAACGTGCATTACACCGCCAAATTTGCTACAGCAGCTGGAATTACTGTGCAATACTCCACCGATGTGTTCAGACACAACTCCATTAAAGTGGTGCAGAAGCATTTAATCCACTTTAAAGTGTTGTGCACACATGACCCTCATTTAATCTACACATGGCCTTGGATACAAAAGGTCTGAATCACTGTGAAGACAGAAAATACCAGCTTCCTGTGTTGGTCACACCTGTCTCTGTACCAAATGTATCTCCTTTCTACCCTGATACTGTATTTTATTCTGTTATTTTACAGGAATCTTTACTCTTCAGCAAGCTTTCTTGATTCATCTGGAGGCCAAGATCTGAAAAGAACTAAAACCAAGTATTTGATATTCATATGGTCAATAAAAACATCCTCAGTTTCAATAGATTGGATAAAAAAATATGACATAAAAGGACCTTGATGCTTCAAGGTGCAGTCAGTGATTGAAGGCAATGGAAATAATTTTCCCTCGAGCAGGTTATTCCTCTGGGGCATCTGGTTTCTGTGGTCTGAAATCTGTGGTTGGAGATTGGACTGCATGGACCACGAACTTGATCTGATATTACAATTCCTATGTTACTATACTAACCAGGCTGGGCATTTCTGAGTTTCTTTTTTCCTCAAAGGAAATACTTTAAATTATAGGGAAGGTACCATATAATGCAAGAGACATCTAAATTAAAATTACATCTGTTTTAAGCAACTGAGAGATATGCTCAGATGTTGGGTCACATCCTTGAGTCTGGCTGGGCTAGACTTGCTGTAACAGTCAGACAAGCATTGAGGAAAGGAGAGAAAAAAATTAGTATGACACTTTTTTTCTATTTCTTGATTGATCACAAGGCCAATCTGGCATTCAGTGAAAATTACAGAACCCTCACTCATACTCAGCTGCAGTAGCCTTCATAAGTTCATTCTGACAGCCAGTACTCTTGCTATATCTCTCTTTCTTCAGTGACATTGCCTTGATCAGGGTTATCCAACTGATAGCCCACAGGCTACAGGTAAAAATTTGTGGGCTTGAGGGGTTAATAAGTGGCCCCCAAGCCCCGTCCAGTTGCTGTGGCCTGTGGCTAGCACTGGTACAGCCCATGTGGCATGCAACCTCTGTTAGCACAGCACACATGGCATACCAACCTCATCCATTTAGAAGTTGGGCACCCTGGGCTAGATTGCAATGGAACAGGGAAATGATAGCATAGGCCTGGTTGTGCCAAGTCTTTGTCATCCAGAGATCCATTTAGACGGAGGGAAAATGGAGATAGACAGTTTTCCTGCTGCCTGACTAGCAGGGATCCTGGTTTTCCCTGATAAA
>NW_017729004.1:53819882-53821627 GCF_001723915.1 Gavialis gangeticus | reverse complement strand
GGGAGTGGCTTCCTGCTGCTGTGTGCGCTCCCAGGGGGAGATGGGGGGCAAATGCCCCCCAGGTATGTGTGTGGGGCAGGGTCAGGTGTGGGTGGGGTGTGATCAGGCTCCCTGCCCTATTGGCCTCTGCGGGATCAGGCTCCCTGCCCTATTGGCCTCCCCCAGGGCTTCTGTATCCCAGTGAATGGGACCCAGTGAGGCAGCTCCACGTTACTCTGGTGACATGCTCCCTACCCGCCCTGGAGCAGTGGGGGCGGTGGTGCAGGTTTGTGCTCCTTGCTGCACTGGGGCAGACAATCAGTGCAACACCAGGGCAGCAGTGCGGGTAGCCCAAGCCTGCAGCAGGAAGCCCACACCCACCCCATGCACAGATCTGAGGGGCACTTGCCCCTCTTGCCGCCTAAGAGTACTTGCAGTGGCGAGGAATGCCCCCCCCCACCCCAGACGAGACACTCACAGCCTGTCTCACTCCTTGCTGGGGCCCTGCAGTGGCACATTGCAGCCCTGGGCCCCAAGCCCCATGTGCATCGCTCAGCTGGGAAGCAGCCTCAGCCACGGCTGCAGCCAAAGCCGCAGCTGCAGCTCTGCCCAAATCCCTCTCTCCCTCCCTATGGGGGCCTCAATTCCACGCCCCCTGCTGTGGGTGCTGCTCTCCAGGCTGCCTGGCAGCCATGTGCATGTACCATGCACTTGGCATCTGCTGCCTGACCCTTCTCCCTCCTCTCACTCCCCCCAGCCCCTTGCAGGCTGGAACTCTGCCAGCTTGCAGAGACCACTTTGCAGAAGAGCATAATCTGTGTGTTTCTCTGTTAAAATGAAACATCCACATTTTTCTCAGGTAAAAGGAAAATCCATGTTTTTTTTCTGTGGGAAACAGAAAACCTGGATCCCTGGTAATCAGTCACCACAGCAATGGAGGGCTGATAAAGAATTTGCAAAAGTTTATCTGAAATAAAAATCTGCAAATGTACTTGGTAAATATTTTTGATCCTTGCATTCACCTCTTGTGAACATTCAGTGTAAGTGAAATATTATCTGCACAAACTTTAGTCAAGTGGGAGAAAGTTTCTGGCTAGTCATGCAAAATGTATTCAGACTGGCTCTATGGAAAAATCTTTCTAGGTCTAGGAGTCAGGAAATGGCAACAACACCACCGGGCATCTACTCAACACCTACTATGTGGATTTCTTTACAAGACTGCTACTTTTTTGAGTCCCTAAATGGAAGCTGCACTATTGAATAATGTAGCTATGATTTTGGATACTGCATTATTTTGAAAATCTGGCCTCGTGTGTCTTGAAAGATGTCCAGTCACAAAGTACAAATACTGATTCATGAAAAATGAATAGATAGAAGAATAGTTGCAGTAAATACTTCTTGTATCCTTTCTGAGCCAAACAATGTTTCCATAAATCATCAGATTATTTTAAATCTTTTTAAACAATTTACAGTTGTACAAAGCAAGATAGTTAGTGCAAGAACAGAAAAAGCTAGATTCATCATGTCAGACCAACCTGATTGCCTTCTACGATCAGGTCACAAAGGCCATGGATGCAGGTGTCACGGTGGATGTAGTCTTTCTGGACTTCAGCAAGGCCTTTGACACCATCTCTCACCCCATCCTAGTTAAAAAACTAGGTGACTGTGGCATCGATGCCTACACAGTCAGATGGATTGCAGATTGGCTGAGGGGTCGCACTCAGAGGGTGGTGGTGGATGGGTCATATTCAACCTGGGGGGAGGTG
>NW_017729004.1:53801915-53819780 GCF_001723915.1 Gavialis gangeticus | reverse complement strand
GGAAGTGGTGCTGGCCCCTACCCTGGGGGTCTTTAAGAAGAGGCTGGATGCCTACCTGGCTGGACTCATTTGAGTCCCGTTTCTCTTTTTGGGGTTTTTTGTTGTTCTCCCGCCCTGGCGGGGGGTCGGGCTAGAAGATCTACTAGGTCCCTTCCGACCCTTAATCTATGAATCTATGAATCTATGAATCAGATTCATTATTTGAATCATGTATTTTACTCTGTTATGGTTAAGACACGGTTTCTGGGTTGGGATATCTTCTTAGTTAAGAGAAGGAAAGATAGTATGAATATAATGAATTTAAGTTGCAATATATATTACAGGTAGGAATAATATATACTATATAAGTATTAATATATATTACAGGCACCAAAATAATATGTATAACACACACTAATTATTATTAAAGTTACCTAACACTTCCCATTATATCAGTTTTGGTTTCCAAACTTTAACCATATTAAACTTCTCAATTCTAAGTGTCTGTCTTTGGCTCAATGTTTTAGAAAATTTCAGCTACAACATTTAAACTCTGTCAAAGAACCAAGGTTGGGGAAAAGCACATTGTTTGTTAATATTAAAATATTCTAGCCACCTCTTATTTGAAAAGACCTAGTTTACTTTGGAGTACGGATATTAAACTTGACTTTTGTTGCTGTAATATAACTTGGCCAAATTATAAGTCTTCAGGGAAAAAATCAGTTGCACATGTGCAGTAGAGGCTTAGATGTTAGCAGCTACTTTCTACGAAAAGCCCGTGCAATTCCAGTTCTGGGCTGTAGCAGGTTACGGTGGGTCTGAGGCCAAGATTAGAACAGAGAGAGACAGAGATGACCAAAGCAGGGTGCAGGGCCTGGGGCAAGGAAGCTGGCAGTGGATTTGGTGGGGGGCGGGTGCCAAGTGGCCGGAAGTTAAGCCAGCAGCAGCGTCAAATCACCTTGGCCACTCCACTTGGCTCCACAGGGCCCCCCAAGGTGCAGGGCCCAGGGCAGTCACCCTGATTCACGCCCCCCCCCCCCACTTGGGATGGTCCTGGAGAGAGAAGAGACTGTTTTCTGTGCTCTCAGTTATCTCCATCTGCTAGTTCCAGGCATGATGTAGAAGAGAGCTGCCCAGTTTGAATGCAAAGAAAAAGGATGAGATGGACCTGGAAGGGTTGTCGGAAATAAATTAAGATGACTAGCCTGAGGAGAAACTGGTACTGGAGATCAGAAAAACGTTAAGAAAACTGGGAGTTTCCTTGAGGGAAAGAGGGACAGAAATGTATATCAGAGAATATTCCCTTCCAAAACCTGGAAGAGGCCAGAGATTCCTGAGCCTCACCATCTCTCTGCTGTCATGAAATATCTTTGAAGCTCATTGGCAAAGTGTCCCATTCCCTTTTAGTGCTTATCTACCTAGTGGATGAAAACTTACTTTTGCTATTAGTTCTTCCATCAAATGGCAGTGGCCTGTACAGTGGATCCAAAGGTTTCAATTCTGCTATCAATGTATGTGAATATTATTATGATGCCACATATTAGAATTCCTGGGATATTTTTCCTTTTTAAAAAAAAGTTAGGAAATTATACAAAAATATTCAAAAAGAACATTAACACTAAAAAGTCAAGCTCTCAAAGGTTCAGAAATGCCAGAATTAAATCTACCTATGCAACAGTCCTTCACTGTATGATCTCTTACTATTTTTTGCACAGGATCATTTAGTGTATTGATGATCTTGCTCTACAGTACAAACGAGAGTTATGGAGTAAAGGAAGCTGCTGTCTATAGGGACCCTACTTCATTGGTTGCAGAATTTGGAAAGTGTGTAGTAACTGCAGGAAGAGAGAGTAGTTTCATGCTTCAGTCTGCCCAAGAAAAGTGGATTCTACCCTTGTCTCTGCCATAGTGTTCCTGTGAGACTCTAGATAAATCAGTTAAGTCAGCCTTTTCACAAGCGGTCGCTAACTGTTTTCTTCATTCTTTGTACCTGACCTGAGGTCTAATTTGCAAAAAGGCTGAGCATTCGCAGCTGCAACTGAAGTCAATAGGAGTCATACCTTGAGCATAAAAAGTACTACTCAGTAGGTGTGGCTACACGCGCATTTGATGCGGAACCAGTTTACTTGTAAGTAAACTACTGATGAGTAAATGCTCCCAGGCAGGCATCTACATGTGCAGGAAAGTGGGAGCAGATTTGCTGTTCATGGCAGCAAACTGCTCCTATATCCTGGGGCCCTTCAATGAGCCCCTACCTCCACCAGGGGTAACTGGAGGCTCTGGTCACAGCGGCCTGCAGCCAGAGACCATGTTGAAAAGGCAGCCCCACTCCCTGCTCCCTGGCCAGCTGCATTTCTGGCCAAGAGCAGCATGCAGAGCACAGGGGCAGCATGTGGCAGCTGTCTTGCTGCAGTCTTTGCCTCCCCGTGCCATAGCTGCTCCAACCCCTGCTCCTGGCAGCAATGCCCAGTACCCCAAGCTCCTGCTGGCCACCACACTGATGTTACTGGCCCATCAAGCTAACCACCAGCTGGCCCATGGCTCTTTGGGCCCTTTTGGCATCCTCCATGTGCAGTGACCACCTGCTCAGCAGCACTGGGCCATTCCAGAGGAGCTGCTGCCGTGCACCTCCCACCTGGACCCCGTCCTGCTAGGCACTAGGGACACCAATAACAGGATTCTGGATGCCACCACTGGGGCCATCTATGCCCTCCTGGGCCTCTAGCCCCATCCTCTCTGGGCTCACCAGGCCAACCAGGACTGGGAGCTGCACATCATCCAGGCCACCTGGAATGAGCAGTGGCTGGAGGGCCACCTTTCTGGATCTCCTGGAGCAGCTGTGACTGCACCTGGAGAAGCATGACATCACCATGTGGCAGCCCATCCCCACAGACACCCAGCTGGGCATTGCCCTGCTGAAGCTGGCCATGCCTACCAACCTCTACTACATGAGCCACCTCTTTGGTATGAGTAAGGGATTGCTGGGGAGGCCATCCTGGAGATGTGTGGCGCCCTCCAGGATATGCTGAGGCACATGGTGTTCTGTGTGCACAACCCCTTGGAGGTGATTCCATGCCCTGGGATTTCCTCAGTGGATTGGGGCCCTGGACAGGACCCACATCCCTGTCACCTACCTGCCCCATGGCAACTGCCCCTACTACAGCAGAAGGGACTTTCATTCAATTGTGCTCCAGACCATCTTTGACCACTGCAGCCTTTTTACCAATGTGAGCACCAACTGGGCAGGCAGTGCCCACAATGCCTATGTCTTCCAGAACTCCACCATTCCAGCTCTTGTGCAGAGTGGGTGCTTTGCACCAGTGAGTGCCAGACCTCCAGGTGGCCACCCTAGTCGTATTGCCCCTCCTCATCGGGAACCCTGCCTACCCAGTACTCCCCTGACTCATGCAGCCCTACACCAGCCAGCTGGACTCCCACTAGACCCACTTCAACAGGTGCCTGGGCTGGACCCATGCCCGGTGGAGTGTGCCTTTGGCCACGTCATGAGACACTGGTGCACCCTCACTGCCTGCCTCAAGTTCACCAAGGACAACATCCCCTGGGTCATCATCACAGACTGTGTGCTGTATAAAACCTGCGAGGCTGGGCAGAGCTCTTCTGGGAGGTATGGGTAGTGGAGCTGAAGTGGGTGGAGGATGACAGCAGCAGTCCCCCACTCCCACTGAGACCCTGGGCGAGACACACACCCGCCACTGGGACCCAGGGCACTGGGTGTGAGAGGAGCTGGCCAACCACTTCCTCCTGCACTCCCAGCTGTAGCTCTTGCCCACAGACCCCTGCACCCCACATCCCCAGCACCACAATCACTGCAGACAGCTCTCAGAAAAATTCTTTATTGCCCTCACAACAAATAGACCCCCCTCCCCCCCCAACAATAGAGCCTCTCCACCACCCACCCCACCCACCAACAATAAAACATGCTGTTCTCTGTGCAAACTATTTACAATTTGATTTGTGTGTGCCCTCCTGGGGTAGGGGTCCATGGGGTGGGTATGGAGCCTGGGGACAGGTAGCCAGCACCCTGGTCTCTGGCCATTCCCCCATGGGTGTGCCCACAGTAGCAAGGCTGGCAGGTAGGGGAACTCGTTCAGGACCACGGCGGCCACTGGTCCCTTAGTGTGGGCAACCCCCCCTTTGGCATCTGGAGGCTAGGGCCAGCAGGGCTGGCACATGGTCCTGGCTCTGCTGCAGGCAGCTCTGGTTCTGCACCTGCATGGAATTGGGGTGAGCAATGGGGCTGGGCCCAGGCAAGGGGGCTGAGTGATGATGGACTCAGGGTGAGGGCTGGGGCAGAGGCTCCTGGCTGGTTTAGGGGGTGCTAGACCTCCACCTGAGCCAATGGGGGGGCCTGCTACTGGGCAGTGGGTGGCTGCCAGGGGCCAGGTGGCACTAGAATCAGGGGTATGGCAGCAGGCAGCACAAAAGTGGCTAAGACTGTGTCCAGCACCTGGTGGTCATCCTCCATGGCTTGCACTGCCCTGGCCACAACTGCGCCCTGCTCCTACAGAGCCTCCACATGCTAACGATCCAAGGCCAGGAGCTATACCCTGAACTCCTGGTCCACCCACACCTCCTCTCACCAATCCCATGCATCCTTGCAAGCCACATCCTCCACCCACCACCTGTCCCACCAGGCAATGCCCTCCACCCACCATGTCCACACGTCCACCTGCTGGTCCTTCGTGGTTGTCACCAGTTAGTCCAGGAGGAGGGTGCAATCCTGGGTCCTCCTCCTGTGGAGGTGGCACATCTGCAGGGTCCCTGGTCTGGGTTGGTGACCCTGAGGCCACATTCTAGATGCCAACTGTAGCCTCTCCCCTGTGTGTAGCTGCAGGGCCTGCAGAGCCAAGAGAAAGAAGCAGTTTGTGAGAGTTTGCAACATTTCTGAGATAAGATGTTCTGTACCAAGGGCCCATGCACTGCGCACCCTCAGATTGGGGATTGGGCATGCACAGGTACCCATAGTTCATGGATAGTCACCCAGGCAGGTCTGGGCCCAGGCAGCTACCTGCTGAGCCATCCGTCCCCACTCACTCCCCAGGGGCCAGCAGCCTGCTGGATACTGGCCCCTGGCAGCCTGTCTTCCCTGCCCTGTTCCCACGCCAGACATGCCTGGCTCCTGGAAGCACCTGTTGCCATGGCTGGCAACCAATGATGACAGGGCTGGCCATGTCTCATGGCTGGGGCTGAGGCTGCAGAGCTGTCAGGGCAGGTGCTGGCCCAGGCTCCCTGAGCTACTGGTGGAGGCTGGGGGCAGGAAGCTCAGTGGGACAGGCTGTGGGCTTCCCAAAGAACCATCACTGGCTCCTCCAGTGATACATCACCGCAGGTGCCAGGCCAGAGCAGCAGCTCAGGCAGGCTGCCCATGCTGCTGTACATAGCATGACTGCGGTCTGGGTCCTGGGGTGCAAGGATGGTATCCAGTTGCTGCATGGACTTGCGGGCACGCCCTGACCAACAACTGTGATCAGTGATAGTAACCCACTGTGCCTCCAAGGCCTTGACTTTTCAAGCCATGTCAGGTGGTCCTGCCCACACTCCCGTATCCAGCCTGATAGCCCCTCATAGATGTGGACATTGGAGCTCCCACTCTGCACGACCTGCCGCTGCATGTCCACCTCGCCCCACAGTACTGTGGGGTCACCAGTCTCCTCCTGTGAGTAGTTGGGGCCTGGGGTGGCAGCATATGGCATCAGCGATGAAACTACTGGGGCGTCCATGCTGATTTTTCGGGCCTCCATCTGGCCTTCCCTGTGTTGCCAGGCCTTGGCAGCTGCCTACAGCACCCAATGCAGAGGCACAGCACAGGACTAGGAGCTGCATGGTGAGGCGATGCCTGCAGCACCTGCAGAATCGAGGCAGGCTGCTTGGGGTTGGCTGCGGGTAGCTGGCACTGGTCCTAGTGGCCATGAGCTGCCTAAAGCTAGGTCCAGTGCTGGCAGACCTGGCAGGAACCTTTAGTAACCTGCAGGACTCTATGGCATGGGCCTGGCAGCCACATGGCACTGTGGTGCCAGGCAGTGGCACCAGGGTGCAGGCAAGCTGGCACAAGTAGCTTGTGACCTGAGCAGAAGCAACAGATGCCATGAGTCCCCATAGGCTCCCTGATGCTGTGAGCCAGGGCTCAAAATGCCTGTGGGGCTGCCAGAGAGGTGGGCAGGAGAGGCTCCTAACCACAGGGCCCTGGGGCTAAGCTCAGACTGGGTCCCAGTGGCAAATCTGCTCCCAGTTGATGTCTACATGTGCGTTACTGAGCAATAACTTGCTGTCCTGCAAATGCAAGTAGCAAATTTACTCATAAGTAGCAAAATTTACTGCGCAATAAGCATGTGTGCATGTACAAACGTATGCTTACTGTGCAGTAAACTATGTTACTTCACATTACAGTGTCTCATATAGACACAGCCAGTGCCAAGTACTCTGAACAATTAAGCTGAACTTGAACACCCAAAATCAGGGAATCATTTTGAACTTCATCTCTCTGTGCTTTGCTTCCCAATCTGTAAAACTGGGATATGACCTTCCCCTCAGCAAATAGTGGCATTGTTAACATAAATCATTAATAATTGTAAAAGATATAGACTATTCTGGGCTTGGCTTGTTCTAGTCAGACTTGAAGACAGATGTCTTGCATTCTGAAGCCTGTCTAATTCTATCCCAGCTGTACAGTTGGTCCAATAAAAGATATCACCCTAAGAAATCCTTGCCTCTTGCATAATTTATGGACCATCATAGTTACAACATCACTCTTACACTACCATAATAATTGTGAAGGACTTTACTACAACAGTAGTATATGAGAAAAGTAATTCCGTCTTTAGAATAGTGTACAGGAAATAAGGACGGCCTTATCTTCACACCTTGAGCTATGAGAAGAAAACACAAGAATCTGTCCCCCTTGTACTAAAATTGGTGTTAAAAATAGCACATGCACATGTAATTTAAAAGCATATTATCATTATGCCAGTCACAAGGGAGCCTTTCCTAACATCTGAGTGCTTCATTTGGAATCTTAATACTAAGTTATTTTACATGTAATATAATATTTTATGTGTGTTTATTGTCACATATATTTTCTGTGCATATATTATATAAATATATGCACTAATATTATGGTATCACTTTGCATTTCTGTAGCATCCTTCCCCAGAGGGTCTCAAAGAACCTTACACATGTTAGTTATATTTCATAACCACTGTTCTACAAAATCTGAAGTAAAGAGAAGTTATGTGATGCATGAGAGGTCATACTGGAGGTCTTTATTCTTACCATACACAAAATTCAGATCACCTGTCTCCCATTCCTGGGAAATCACCAGAAGATCCTTCCTCTACTACAAAACCTGAATGCTGAAATCACAGAACAACTCTTCATTTGAGAGGAATTTTCTTTAAAATATTTATTTTAAACACCAACTCTGCCTGGCGTTCTCTCCTCCCAAAGGAGTTTAGTAGCATTGCATATTTTAACATTGATTCTAAATATGGCCAGGAGGAGGAAAAAATCCTACTTTTCACCCACCAAGAAAAGCAGGAATTCAGTCTCCAAACACAGAACTGCCCTCAGGTAGTTGCAAGCTCCAGATCACGACTCTGCTGTTGTGCTACCACAATGATTCTGGTTTTATTTCCATCCTGTCTCTGACAGTGATCTTTGCCATACAATATGCGCTTTATGCCATACAAATTTAGCAATGTATCTTTGACATTCACATTGCCTAACAGTAGTTTCCTTATCAAGAAACTTTGTTATTATAACTGTTTTTGAAATGCACCTAAACAGTTTATACTGAAATATATATGCAGCAATATTCATTATAGACTTATATAAGGAAGATTACAATGAGGTGTGTTAATAACCAGCAACTTTAAAAGGAGCACACTGCAATTATAAACTTAAGTGTAGTAGAAGCCTATGACATTTTACAAGATACGTATTATACTATCCAAAGTTGGACCCAAGGTAAACATGATTAATACTCTTATTTTCTAAATGCTTGTTTAATTAAGTTAATATTTGCAATGGGTGATATTTGTGCAGCTTAAAATTAATGTTACGTATAAAGTAACCTGAGGAAGGGCATTCAATACCTGAAAGCTTGTCTAACAATTCTCCCACTTAGTGCAGTAAAACACTTAGTCCAGTAAAAGATATTACAAAAAACTCTTGTCTCTCTTATGTACAGCTTGAGTAGGAGTACTGAAGGAGCTTACTCCAGTGAAATCAATTGACCCAGATTTCATTTCATATCAGTTTTAATGTTGAACAACTCTGTGACAGGCTCCAGCCCTACTCACCATGGTGCTGGCATCCACATGACCCATTTGCAGGTGAGCTGGCTGGCACTATGTAGCCAAAAGGAGCTCCACCGGTTGGTCCGGCACCCAAAGACTCCAGGCTTAAAGCAAGCCCAGAAGTGGAGCTGGGGGTGGAACACATGGGAGTGCCAGCAACAGAGTTGGAAGCTCTCCCTGTGGCTGGAAGGGACCTGGCACATCTTTTCAGGGCCAGCACACCCAGAGGGGAAACACATGCCCATCCTGCTGTTGAAGCATCTGGGGAGGACCCATATGTGTGCTACATAGCTGGCAAGAAGCTGGTTGTTCTTCCCATGTCTAGGTTCCCTGGAAAAACCCTGGAAGCCCTGATCAGCCATGGGGCATTGGGGATCTGACCAGGTGCCAGCTTGATTTCCACAGATGGTGGGCCACGCAGCCCAGCCCCAACACCACTCTCCAGTACCCACAATGACCCCCACAGGAATATGCAGTTCAGCTAGAACTGAGAGAGAGCAGCCCACTGGGCACTGCCAGAGCCCACCAAGGGGAGAACCTGACACAGAGTCCCCCTTGCACAGAGTCCCAGCCAAGTGTCCATAAACCCAGAGTGCCCCAGTGAGGGATTTGTGGAACCATGAGTAAAATGCAGGACCAGAGTGGCATGTGTCACAGCATTACCATAACTAGCCGGGTAGAATCCAGACCAGGGGCATCACTAACTTAATAGTCTGTGGGAGAAGGGTGTGCTGGACATTTGGACACCCACACACTGAAGGAAAGCACTCAGCACAGGAACATCATTGTCCCGCCCACCGTGTCATCTGAGCTATTTTAGTTGAATTATCATTATGTTGTAATTTCCACAAACCTACAGAACTGCAGCCAGACCCCCTGCAGCCATCATCACCACCGGGCCTTGATGCAAGAGAAGGCCTCGTCACCACATCATCCAGGCTGATTCTAAACACCCAAGCAGAAAGGGGTGGGGTGTAGGGGAGGAGGAGGCCCACAGAAGATATGCCAGCAGAGTTGCCCTGGGTCCCTACAGGAACCACTAAGCATCATTTCTGGGGGTAAAACCAAGTATAACAACAAGTTATGGTAGGTGAATAGACCTAGGTGCAACATGGCCCAGGAGGTGGGGCATACCCATAGGTCATGAGCCTATCACACTGGTGCATTGGCTGGGAAAACAAGGCAAATGGTGGTTACCAATGACTGTGAACTATGAACTGATCGGCCATGGATGAGACAGAAGCTATGAGGCCAGACGAAACTTGGCAGCAATACAGGGGATGATCCTGCAGCTGTTACAGAAGCTCACACAAGTGAAGTTCTGGGACATGGAGGCCCATGGCACCTTGTTCTCCCAGCAGCAAGACTTGGAAGAGCAGCTAGCCAAAGCCCAAGTTGCTGGAGGCAGGCGCCAAAGAGTTTCCATATGCCCAGGATGGTCAAAGAGGATGACCCTGAAGGCTACCTACAATTGTTTGAATGCCTGGACATGGTGGCAAGCTGGGACATGGGCTGGTGGGCCACTCAGCTGGAGCCACTCCTAACAGGCTGGGCCCAAGCCACATCCTGCATGCTCTTGCACATGGAGGTCATAGACTATCAAACAGTCAAAGATGCCATATTGTACTGACTGGAGATATCCCTGGAGCATTACTGGCAACAGTTCCAAGCCAAAAAGTTCAAAAATCATCAGTGACCCCGGCTGTTGGCACAATTGTTAAAAGATATTGAGGTTAAAAGATATCGAAGAGCTGTTTGAGATGATCATTCTTGAGCAGTTCATCTGGGACTTAGATGAAAAGGCCCAGAAGTGGGTGTGGCAACATCAGGCCTTAGCCCTGGTCTAGGTTGTCTGGATTGCTGAGGCTTATGTGGGAACAGTTGAGGAACCAGCCCATGACCAAGGGCTGCAGACCATCTGGTAAGACAGGACAGGACACCAAGCCAGGGATGGTTTCCCATGACTACAGGTATAACTGGTGTGACACCATTGGACACCTAACCTGGTGCTGCCCCACCAGATTCCCTCATCATAGCACAGGCCAGGGGTTCCCACACTGCTATACAGAGCCAAGGGTGGGCAAGAGTGGGATTGAAAATATGGATTGTAGCTTCAGCTATGCTTGCCCCAAACTGTACCATGCTAGGCCCATCATGGATACCTAGATTGGGGGGTGCACGCTTATAGCTATGGTAGACACTGGATGTGTGCAGACCCTAGTCCACATGACTCCCTTACCCACACAGGCAGGCACTCCAATCACAGGCAAAACACTGGTCTGTGTGCACAGCAGGCAGCAGACCTATGAACGATGTCAGTTGCCAGTTATAGCTCTTGGTAGGACTTACAAAATACCCGTCGGAATCTCACGTGACCTACCTTCCCCATGCTACTTGGCTGCAACTGGCTGTACTTAGCAGAAGTGCTATAGACCACCCTCACACAGACTACTGAGGACAAAGATACAGGATTGCTAGATGGATTCACTGGAGAGGACACAGAGGGCCCAATCCCAGAAGATGTGTAGGATCCCCTCAACCTGAAGGACGTCATTGGCTCTTGACCATTTCAGGTAGACCAGCTTAACAACCCTGCATTCCAGCATACGTATGATGAAGGCTTAGCGTGGTATAATGACAAACAGCTATGACCAGCCCAGGCCACCCAGGTCCCACATTTTGTGGTAAAAAATGACCTCTTGTACTTTATTGCTAAGGGGAAAGGGCCAGGACAGGAGATCCAATTCCTAGTGCCACAACATTACAGGGCCCTCCTAGTCAGACGGCACACAATGGGCCCACGAGCAGCCACCTAGACAGGGCCAAAAGGAGGCCCACCTGTTGCAGCAGTTCTTTTCACCAGAGGTCTATAAGGAGGTCCAGCACTACTGTGAAACATTCTCAGTGTGCCAGGTGTCCACAACTCATATATACCCCCCATAGCTCCCATGATTCCCATGCCCATTGTGGAAAAGCCATTTGAATGAATCACTATGGATATCACTGGCCCCTTTCCAAAGAGCAGCACAGGTTATCAGTATGTTCTACGCAATCCATTTCCCAGAAGCCATACCACTCTGCTCAATGATGGCCCCAAAGATCATAGATGAACTGCTTAAATGGATAGCAAGGGTGGGGATACCTAAAGAAATTCTGACAGATCAAGGCACAAATTTTATGGCCATGGCAATGGGAGTTTGCAATGTACTCTGGGTAAAGCACCTCAAGATGTCAGTCTATCATCCCTAGACTAACAGGCTGAACAAGCAGTTCAACTGCACCTTAAAGCTGATGCTAAGTAAATGCATACAGGGGAACCCCAAGAAGTGGGAGCAGATGCTGGTACCCTTGATGTTCACTATCTGAGGTAAAAACCTCCAAGCCTCCACAGGATTTTCACCTTTTGAGCTTACCTGTGGTTACTAGTCAAAGGTCACACCCATAGGCTGGTATTGTGGTTATGAAGCCTGTCACAAACTCCAACGATTTAACTGTTCCTGATTTATACCACTATAAATCAGAAATCAGAATCAGAAACCATTGCTAAGTTTCTACTGGGATCTGGATGTCCATATCCCTCAGGTGGCTATTGCAAACACAGATAAAGCAGTGGTAGTAAACCTATCTGTCCCCACAGGCTGGATGAGTGCTGTGGTGCTGGTCCACAGGCCAGATCCCGTCTGTGGGGTCAGAGGATGAACACCACTGAGATAAAGTATCAAAGTACTCTCCAGCAGACTGTATCCCTGTGCAAACCATGGATCTTTTATTATTAGTTTCAGTGGAATTATTCCTGTGGGTAAGTACTCACCAAAATGAGTAGGCCCTCCACTGTTAGGCAATATGCTTTTTTTTAGGACAGGGCTGTCCAAATGGCAGCCTGTGATCCCACCCATATGCCACTCCCACCATCAATTTGGCTACAGGAGCAGCTGGAGTTTCCAGCCCCACCACCCCTCCTTTGGCTTGCACTTTTTGCTCCTGTGCCAAGGGGTGGTGCAGGGAAAAACAACACAGCACAACCCATGGTAGCTGGGGAGCCTGCACCCCTGGGTGCCTGTATGGCATGGTGCTGTGGGGAAGCCCAAGGTGGGGAGTTGAGGGTGAAGCTAGGGTAGGCATGTGGCCTAGAAGTTCATGGTTCACACTGATGCAGCCCAGGCAGCATGCAGCCCCTGGCTGCTTAGAAGTTGGACAGCTCTGCTTTGAGACAATATTATTTTAAAATAAACAGAAGTGAAATGGGGAACTAAACCCAAAGGTGTCCTCTCATATTTCAAAGTTCCTTTGGTTTATGATTATGTTAAGTCCAGCATCATTGTTAAGTACTGCAGTATTATTAACCCATCTGACATTTAATAGACAGTGAACATGATATTGTGAACTGATTTGTATAGGAACTAAAGCAGAGATCATCTATACCAGCTTGAAAAGCAGATATCCTGTATTAGCCAAACCAATTACACAAATTGCAATTGTTTACATGGTATTTCACATAGCTTGATATTATCATTACACAGCAAAGGCTTTTAGATTTATGTAGCAATAAGGATTAAAATGACAACAACTGAGTGACAACAACAAATGAAGAAGACCCAAGGTATTTATGAGCTCAGATATATCTCTCATAAGTGAATCATTCAAAAATATTAATGTAACTATTGAGTGGCAAATTTTCACACAAGGGCACAGAATTTACTTCTGCCAAATATAAACATATCACAATTGGCATTTGCACACCTAAGCTAGGATTTGCTATCTGGGAGCTGGTTGGGGATACTTCAGCTTCGGGCTGATAGACTGCAGAAGAAATCATATCAACTTTTTCTATTATCAAATATATTTGGAACTGAATAAAAAAAAATCAAATAGCTTCAGCAAAGCAATTCAGAGATGTTTGTTTTTCTTTGTTTCCCTGTTTTCCAGTAACTGCTTTTCTGGAGCAGAAATTTTTCAGAAGACAGCCTATTTTTCTTAATGTCTTCTTTATGACAAAAGTCACTTAGCCATCAATTCAGCTGCTGTCTACACGAAAAGACAGGACTGGAATAATATTTTTCTTAGACAAGAAGTATGTATCCGGCCTGAAAAGTCCGTTTATTTTAGAAAGGACAAAGCTGAAAACTCTTCATGTCTAGAGTTAATCACTGCTTGAATGCTCAACTCTGACCAAAAAAACCTAGAGTTTCAGCTAATTCTTCAAGGTGCCAGGCATTCTGAACTCCCACAGCTGTATGTTCAGGAGTCATTTGTAGTGAATGGGAGCTGAAGGTGCTTGCACTGCAGGTATATGTCTGAGCCTATTGCTCAATCACAGGTCAGGATTCAACAAAATACTTAGGTATTTTACTTCAAGAGATTGTTGTTGTACTTAATGGTTGTCTCTATATGAGCAATTAATACAAAACAATAAACTCTGAAACAGTTTGAACCAGAGTAAACTACTCCCAGGCACAGCATCTACACATGCACCTGGGACAGCAGCAGTTTGAGCCGAGGTAAAGCCGGCCCAGACTGGCAGGGATCATGGGGGATCAGCCTCAGGCTCCAGGTGGCAGCGCTGGGCAGCAGAGGGGTTGTCTGAAGCACAAGGGTGCTGAAAGTGCAGAGCTATGTGGCTAGGTACCAGGAATAAGTCTGGCCCCTGGCTGGCTGGGCTGACATTTATGCCTGTGGTCAATGTCTACAGGTGTATTTAATCGCAGTAAATTACCCTGTGTAAAATAGTACTGTCCCCAACACATGTAGATAGTGATGCTTTACTTCACAGCTAATTAGTCTACTCCACAGTAAAGTGTGGGTGTAGATGTGACCAATGTCAGCTAGCTGCCTAAGTTCTATGCTGAGTGGAGGTCCTGGAAAGGAAACCTCAAGTCAGTAATAAGAAGCACTAGTTGAAAAATGCAAAAAGGTTTTCACAACTAGTTTTTGTTGTTGAACTGAATTTTTAGAAAACATTGACCACCCTATTTTAAAAACCAAGAAAACATCAAAATGTTGTCAACTGTTTGACTAGTTCTAGTAATACTATTTTACATCCATATAGAACTTTTCACTTGGGGAGAACCTCTAAACACTTTACAAAATGTTGGCCACAACCTACCTTACAGTCCTTGGTAACCCTCAATCACTTGCTGTACTCACATCCCCTCCACAGTTCTCAGGGCATGTCTCTTTAGGAACTAAAGCCAAACACTGGTTTTGCAAGGCTTTGGGTGAAGGAGAAAGTAAAGGGCCCAATCTAGTCCTCCACCATTCTTTGACTTAATCCTCCTAAATTTGCACAACAATATACCAGTCTGCCACCTCCTCTTCTGCCTTATTTATGAAATCTTGAAAGCCTAGGGCATCATTTAGGTGTGGCTGTTTGTTTCCCCACCCAAATATTTGCGAAGGACTATAAATATCTAGCTAGCCCTCTATAAAAATCCAAGAAGCTTGAAAATGAAGTCAGCATTCAGTTTTTAAAATGGAAAGAACATACTGAGTTTTAGTCTCTGTCACAGCCTAGAAACTTTGGCTGCTTGCAGTCATTAAACACCCCCCCCCCTCTAAAACTGCACTTTACTGGAAGAAGCAGAATGTTACTTCAACCCAGCTCTGCAGTGTCTGTATAGATCAGGCACTTCAGCATGGTTTGTTGGTGCTTTTAGCTAAAGCTGATTTAATCAGCTATTACATAAGAGCACCCAAAAAGCCCCACTAAAGCACCCACTCTGTATAGCTGTCAGGTGAGCCAGATCCAACTAATGCATGGCCTCATCTGGACATGCACTGGGCTCAGCGTAAAGCACGGTTTTTTGGTTTTCTGTAACATCTGCATGCAGGCTAGGGAGGTGTTTGTATGATGGTGATGGCTTCCACTTGTACTTGGTTTCAGAGGTTGCATCAGTGCACAGCTGCTGGAAATTAATGCATTAAAGTTTTTACTTGTAGTGGTATAACACTGTTGAAATCAGAGTGGAATGAAGCTAGTATATGAGCTCAGATTCATGCTACTAACTTTCAATGATAAAGATAAAACATAGCAGTGAAATACTGGACCTACTGATGTTGGCTTCAGTGGACTACCATTTCACCCCTGCACATTTGTGACATAATTTTTAGAAATCAGTGAGAAAATGTTTTCAGAAAGAAATAGATGAGATAGAACATGATTTAAAAAAAATAATACTTTAATTTTTCTATATTACATTGATTATTTAAGTATTTACTACTGCCCTAGTCCTATATTAACACAGTGCTTTTAAGAAGTGTCAATTTACCATTGCTTCTAAAATAGCTTTTCTGAGGTGGACAAATAGGTTGGTTGTATTTTTAGTATGTATAAACTATAGATATTTCTTTTTCAAGACAAAGTAATTACATCAAACAGAGACGTGATAGAGTCTGATAATGACAAAACTACACATCTGAAACCTGTATTCTGCTCCTCCGGGGAAACCTAATATCTACAAAGGCAATGCTTCAGGTAAATATGTCTTAGAGGTTTTTCATTTTTATCATCATTGATCATATGCCACAAATCTGAGGAGCACAGCATTGGAGAGAATTACTATCCTGATTGCAAACTGGACACCACAGCACTGACCTTATTTTGCTTTTTCGAGAGTTTCTTGGCTCTACAGATTCCTAAATAAATATAAAGTCACTAGCAATCAAACAGGCGAGCAAGAAATGACAAGTGTTTTGACAGTGCTCATAATACTTTGAGGTATTTTTAGCATATTTCTGAGTCGTATTAGCTTAACCTGTAATAGAATATAAATGAGCCCATATGGCAGAGATGTAATTATGTTCCATGTGAGAAATCCCTGTGGTAGATTTGGGGGAAAAAAACTCACCACATGTGCCTTCTGGAGGGCACGATTTACACATGATTACCTACTCATTTGCATTGAGAAGAATATGAAGTAACACAATGCTAACAACACTGTAATGAAAAGGGCAAGCAAAAGACTCAGGATCCCTGGGGGTGCTGATCCCTATGACTGACATCCAGTTAGGAACAGAGAATTCTTCCCCTTAGGAAGTACATTTTATGAAGCGATCTTTGATTATGTGGGCACAGTAATCATGAGTCTTAATTATTATTACTGCAAGAGAATGGGCTACAAATCTCCAGGGAACATCTCTGTTGCAGATACTTTGCTGGCGAATGCTGAAAATGAATGTTTTCCCAAGGATCATTTTCATTCCAACCTGATATTTAGTTGAAGTTTCTTTGACTACTAGTCATGAAACATTAAATATAGATTAGAGGCAGAGAGATGTTGAAAGTTAAAATTCACCAGAGGTGCACACCCGTGTACTTAAGAGACAGCCCCAAATGTTGTCCAGATGTTGTAGCAACAAGGCTGAGAGTTCCCAAGCTGCAGCACAGCCACAACAGAAGAGAAAGTAGATGCTTAGCATTCCACAGGCTTTCTGTTTAGTTTACTTGTAGTGTATTAATTTAGCAGAAAGTCCTAACAGCCTGTTAGTGGTAGATGTTATGAAGTGTACACTACCCTAAAAGAATGAAGAAATTCTTTTATAACAGTAAAGGGAGTAATTCAAACATGTAATTGATTTTCCACATTTTCCAACTGTGATAAGACTAAGCTTTAGCAGCAAAAACATATGTTTGCAGTTTTGTCAGTGTTTTTCAATGAATTAAAAAAAAATAGGACCCTATAGCCTACTGGCTAGATTGTTAACTTGAACTGGGCATTTCAGTAGCTATTAGGATACTTCCAATAATAAAATGGTCTAGGAAACAGACTCAAGGATGAAGAATTTTGTTATGCAGTAGAGCTTGCCAATGATTTTTAATGGCTGTTTAAGATAATTCTTTTCAAGTAGAAGCATGTTGGAAGAGCACATTTCTTTCTTAACGAATTGTCACAGTATTTGTGTGACAGACAAACTTACCTCTTGACCCTCAGTATTCCAAGAGAGGAACATTGCTTGAATGAAATGTGTTGTTATGTTACTTTCCTGAGCCTTGTGATAGTGTAGTCTCCTGTCATGGTAACACTAGTGATGTTAGTGTACATTATACAACTGTACAGCTATACATTCTGGAATGGCACTCGTGTTAGAAGCAAAAACTTTGGGGATAATTCCCAATCGTCAGGTAATGCATTTGGAGGCCCAGATAAATTAGCGCAGCTGCAATTCATAGATAGAGTTTAATACCAGCAGGGACATTTAGAGTTATCTAATGTGACCTTCTGCCTACGATAAGCCTGAGAATGTCACCAGTAATTCCTGCATCAAACACAATAATTTGTGGTGGTACAAGAATTTATCCTTTGGAAAGACATTTAGTATTAATTTAAAGACTCCAAATCTTTTGCTTGTTCTTTCAGTCACTTACTATTTGACAATGTATAGCTTATCTCCGTAACTTTCACAAGTATCTATGACTTCCTGTTGACACTGGGATAAAATTAGAATAGAGTACATAGACACAGAGATGAACCAAAGGTCTAAGCTGTCAGGTGTTGAAACTGGAGGTAGGAGGGAAATTGGCCTTCCACCCCAGGAAAACAGCATTTCTTTTTTTTTTTTTTTTTTCGGTATCGGG